>NC_139166.1:103162608-103906774 GCF_965202585.1 Thalia democratica
AAAACAATATATATGACATAAATTAGAAAAAGATTTTGTTAGGTATACTTTTTAATTTGTCAAACAATGTTTTTTGGCAAAATAGGTTAATTTTTATGTTTTGCATACTAATAAAAACAGTTGCTGTTTTGTGAAACTACCTATTGAATAAAAACTAGACTGAAAAATGGTAATTTTATAAGCTTGTACATTTTTAATCAAAATAGATAAAATTCGACCAAATAAACAAACAAAAATTCCAACACTTAGACTAAGACTATTTGAAGACTTCAAATCTCAGGCCGATTTAGTCATTTTTTAATTTTTGGCTTGAATTGCTTTTTGTATGCTAAAATATCAGCCTATTTTTGGTCAGTCGGACTGAGTTTTTTGCTTTAAAGAGTGGTAAATTAAATTTATGAAGAATGTTTTGTTTAATGCACAGTGTTGGTTTAAATTAAAATATATTTTAATTCTAAGTCTTGCAGCAGATGTAATTTGAATTATTATTTGTATTAAATGTATACACATAAGTGTGAACAATTAAATTAGCCAAAAAATCCTGGAAAAGCTTTGAATTTGACATTTTATACTTAAAAATCTGTAAAAGCCTTGAATTTGAAAATTATCGAAAAGCCTAAAATTTTAGTTAATTTTCACATAAAAAGTAATGAAATTTCAAATTGACACCAAAAATCTACCATATAAATAAACTTAATTAAAAAACACATTTAAAGTAGCTTAACAGTATCTTTTGATATTTTTTAATGTTATTTGAAACAGTTTTTTTTTACCTTTAACTTAATTATATACTGAAAGTAGAAGCAAAAAGTTGTACTTTTAAAAACTTTATGTTACTGCATTGTACTTTTGCTTTTATAATGTATTTACCTATTGTTGTGCTTTGTATTGGAACTAAACCTAGAAATTCTTCTAAAATGTCAAAATTAGTAATACCACCTGTAATAAAATTCTAAATTGAGCAATATCTGTCGTATCAGTTTTCACATCTTAACAGATTAATTTAAGTCCTAATTTGGTTAAGTCGGCTTTATATATTGAAGAAACAAACAAAAATGTTTTACTAACCCAAACACTAATTATTTAAATAAGTTTTCAACTCTAAACGGTATCTTTTTTTAGTAATTACTTTTGCTACTTTATAACTTACCTTAACAGTATTTTCTGATCACTCTGTATTTATTGAAAATAATGATGTGCGTTGTTGAAACTGACTTAAGCAGTTTTTTTTGTTTCTCTCAATAACTCCAAACTAACGTATAATAGAACTTATTGATCTTATAATTCACATTTGCTCTTTTTAAAGGCAATATTTTTATTGCAGATAAAGAATTGCTATAATGCTCAATAAAAAAAAAGGTTTTTCTAATTCATTAATAGCTTAATTAATTTCTATACATTTTTATGCTTAGAAACGTAATTGTCAATTCAAGCTGATTTATAGTAATTTTTTTAGTTATATAATTAATTCACTGTTTATAAACTTCGGTATGAACTTTATTTTAAACAGAGTTGCCAAACAAACAGGCTAGTTAATTTTTTTTTAATTCAGACTAGGTTAAAGCTGTTTAAGAACTTTTTATAAAACTCAGGTGTATCTGACACTTTTATTTCAAAAACTTTGAATAAATTTTTGAATTATCAGGATAGTCTTATGACTGTAATGAAGTTTACTATTTGTATTTTTTTTTCTATTTACATATTGTGCTTTTTTATGATAATGATATTTTAGTTATGCATTTATGCTTGATTAACAAAAAGTTTTGAGCTATTTTAACTTTAAATATACTTAAACTATAACTCAAACATTTTTACTTTTAAAGTGGCAACCGTGTAAAAGACTAATTAATTAGTAAAAAGGTATTTTATTAAAGTATTCCAGGATTACAAAATTTTATTTAGCTTATCTCCAGTATAAATAGGTATTAGTTTTATTTAATAAACTAGTTACTGGATTTTCTAAAGAATGCATTCTATTTAAGACGCAAAAACTATTTTCAAAAGTTAATTCTTTTTTAAATATGAAAAGGTGGTTCATAATATAAAAAAAAAAAGTAACCCATAAATGTTGTTTTTCAAGCTCGGTTTTTATAACGAGTTAGGTTGTAAGTAACATAATGAAAATCTTTATTAAGTTCAACTTACTAAGTGTTTAAGAAAGTACATATTTTATAAAGAATTAAGTATATTAAACAATTTAAATTATACTCCAATAGATATTTATATATTAAATAGGAATTCTATGTGTAGGTAAAAGTCATTTAAAGTAATAAAGTGAATAAAAGTAAAACTATCTCTGGTGTGACCAAAACTAAAGCCAACAGATTACTCAAATATTACTAAAACTAAAACTGTGGCCCACGAAGATTTTGAAAACTTGAAATTTGGCCCGCGAGCACCAACTGTCTGCCGACCCCTGGCCTAGACGATTGAGAATAAAGTCGTTGTTTACTTTTGCTTAGTTTTTTAGTTTTCTATTATACTTGTGTTCATTTACTTACGATAATTAAGTCTTAATTGTGTTTTATATTGTGAGTTCAATTAATAAATAGTTTTGTGATTTGTATATTTGTTATATTTTAGTATTATACTTACTTGACCATTCATTCGCAGTATTATGATAGTTAAGTACGAGTACTAAGAAAGTTATAAAACAAATGGTCAAAATGACCACCCGCTCTGGGTCAGGTCAAGATAAGTCTAGACCGCCGGCTCCGTCTAAGGATAGTACCGCAGAGCCGAGCGATCGTCACATACCTCCATTTAACTTTCTTCAAATTGTGCGAAAGTGCTTAAAGCTCGGAAGATAGGGAACGGGTTTAATGCACAACGGTGGTTAAAGCTATGAAGCTTATTTTTGTGTTGACTTTCTATGTTATTTACCACGCACAAAAATTTAAACTAAGCTTAACTCAAAAGTGTTAGCAAAAAATGCACTATAAGCTAGTATTCATATAAATTGTTTAGCTGTTATCGGAATATTTTTTAGCTAGAATTAAAGAAACATTGTTTATAATGTCTTATTATAGTTAGTTGTAATATTAGGGAATATTTCTTAATCCTTTATTTATAAAATTAAAATCTTAAAAGAAACAAAAGTAGCTTTTTTCTAATAGTAATTTGTAATTTTATGGTACTGTGTGAACACTTTTGATTAAATTTTGAAGATCACTTATTTAGATTAGTTAAATGAAGTTTAATAATAAAAATATTTTTGATTAGAAATTTAATGGATTTAGTTATTGAATAATGTTAAACTATATAAAGCCTGTGGATAAGATTTTAAGTTAAAAACTATTTTTATTTATAAAAACTTCTAAAAAAAAAACAAAACAAAGCCATAGTATATATTATGTTTAGATAAATTTTGGGCTTATTTATTTTTTTATAACATGAAAATCAAATAAAAAGTCTATCTTAAGTAAAGTAGTCTTCAAATTCTATATGGAACTTTTTCTTGTCTGTTTTGTATAAAAAGCTGCCAAATTCTGTATACTGAAAAGTTGAACTCTATTTACACCAGTGATTTGCTGCTTACGTCATATGATTTAATTATCATATTTGACGTTTTATACCTACCATTTTTATTTTTAAAGTATAGTGATTTTTTTAGAACATATTATGTTTGGAATGTAAAACTATTGTCGGTTTTTCTCTGTTTTTTTCAAGTTACTAGTTGAATTCAATAAGAAGATTTTTAATATTTTTTTATCAGTCACTTTTCTTTGGGAAGATTAGGGAGAAAACTATTTTGACCAAAAATTTACAGTAAATATTTAGTACTATAAAAAATTGTTCATAAAGTTTTGTTTTTTAATTGTGTGAACATTTTATAAACTTGACGTGTTTGTATGGTCAATTAATTTTGGCAACGACAATCTTGTATTGTATAGTTTTTACATCAACTGTTTAGTAAGTGTTATCTAAAAATTATATTAAAACAAACTTGTTATTGGTGTTGTAGTTTAGTTGTTACATCAACTGTTTAGTAAGAATTATATAAATGATACTATATTAAAACAAACTTGTTATTAAAATTGTTGTAGTTTAGTTGTTACATCAACTTTTTAATAAGAATTATACCAAATAAATTATATTAAATCAAACTAGATATTGGTGTTGTAGTTTAGTTGTTACTTAAACTTTACAGTAAAAATTTTATTAAAAAATTTTCATTTAAACAAGTTTGTTATAGGAATTGTAGTTTATTTGTTACATAAATTGTTTAGCAAGAATGATATCTAATAAATTATGTTAAAACAAATATGTTATTGATGTTGTAGTTTAGTTGTTACATTAACTGTTTAGTAAGTTTTATCTAATAAATTATTTTAAAACAAACTTGTTAATAGAATTGTAGTTTGGTTGTTACATTAATTGTTTAGTAAGAATTATCTAATAAAATAAATAAAACAAAATTTTTATTAGAATTGTAGTAAGTTGTTACATTGTATGTTAAGTAAAAATTATACCAGATAAATTAAATTAAAACAAACTTTTTTTTAGAATTGTAGTTTAGTTGTTACATCAACTTTTTATTAAGTTTTATTTAGAAAATAAATTAAAAAAAACTGGTAATTGGTGTTCTAGTTTAGTTGTTACATCAACTGTTTAGCAAGTTTTATCTAATAAATTATTTTATAACAAAATTGTTATTGGTGTTTTAGTTTAGTTGTTACATCAATTCTTTAGTAAGAATTATACCAAACAAATTAAATTAAACAAATTTTTTTAATAGTTATGTAGTTTAGTTGTTACATCCACTGTTAAGTAAAAACTAGAGCAGTTCTAGTTTGTTGGTTATTAACTTGTTTTAACAAAAGTAAAGTTTGATTAGACCTGGAAAGTTTAGTAACTTCCTTTATTATAAATTTTCAAAGCTAGTTATAAACTGTTGTATGTAACAAGTATTCTTATATTTTTCTTGATTAATGCCCCTTTTTTTAATTATTTAAATCTTAATTGCCTTCTCTTATTACAAGCCCCAGACTATCTACTATAGTATTTAAATCTTCATAAATTATGCTTACATGTTTGGTAATCAACCCTTAAGGATATTAAATGTCAAGTATGCCTCGAAAACCGAAAGGTTCTTATGTACAACAGGTCCTTAACCAAACTTTTTGAGAACTTTTTTTTGTCCTTGTGTAAACGGTAGTGAACGTTTCAAATTTTTCATGAACTGTATCTAAGCATGTGGTACATTTACTAGTCACAGACTCTTTGGCCCATTTGCAGCTTATCGCTCATTGACTTGCTAAATTGTCATATGAAACATTTAGAGATTGAGTCTGAGTTAAAACTACTCACGAAATTGAAACTAGTTATATTTTCTTATTTATATATCCACCTAAATGAAGAAAATATAAATAATTCTGTGTAAAATACTAATTTTATTTCAAGAATAAATTAAAACCGTAGAGGCTTTTAATGTATTACTTTACACATACAATTGAAAACACTCAAGTTTTCTCAAAATATATAAAGGTAATGATATATCTTACCGAAGTTATGTGTAGTTTAAAGTTAAAGTCAAAATAAATAAAAAACTTTTTAATTATAAGTACCACAAGTGCTGATTTTGCATTTATTTTATGACTTGGACTAGTTTTAATTTATAAATAATATCAAACTAGTGTATTTTAAGTTTATTAAGATACACTGAAATCTAAAAATACAAAAGAAATTATTTTTTGACATTATTTAGTTTTGATCGTTTTTATGTTGTATACACTATTTACCAATCGATAAAACTTTATATTGAATGTTTAACTTTAATTTTAAATTAAATGATCATTTTTGTAAACTTTGTACTTTTTTAACTTAGTCTTTCATCATTAACCATGATTTCGTTTTTTTCTTGCTACAATTTTAAAATTTACATTCGAAACCCTAAAAGGAGATTGCTCTAATTGTTCTCTTGACCAATTATGTTTTGCTTTCTTTAATGTTTGATCAAAATCTAATAATAAGAAAAATATAAAGAAATTTGATTAATAAAAAATTTATTGAAATTAATTATTTGTAAAACATAAAAACTTTCAGAATTTTTTATTATTTGAGCAGACTGCAGATTACTATCCATAAAGTAGCTTCAAAATATGTTTCTAAAATTACTAAAAACATCTAATTTTATACATAGTAGTTATAGTACAGTATAAGTCAAAAAGTATAAAGTTACGTTTAATATAATAAGTTAAAAAAAAATACAATTGTTTTAAATAGCATTCAATAATTAGATTTAATTAGTAAAAAATCGTTCTAAAATTTATTAGTTAATAACAAAACTTAGTTTTTAATTTTAACAAAATCTCAGTACTGCAAACATTCTATACATTAACCTAGATATACTTATTAAAATTAATTAATGCTTTAATATAAAATAATAAAGTATTTTTGTTAGGAAGAACCAGAGGTCGGATATTTTCCTGAGAAGAAACATGTAGGCAGCAAAAGGAAAGCATCAACTGTGAAGAAAAGTATGTTTAGTTTTTTATTACAAAAGTATATAAAATATTAAAAAAAAAACAAACATTTCTAAAACTTGATTGTTTCAGTTTAAAATATGTTTTTAGATAATTTTTGTCCTAAAGACCTCTCAGAAGTTAAATATGATTAAGTTTGTATTAAACTTATTAGTGAAGTATTTAGTTAAAAGGTGTTAAGTTATACTTAATAAGTTAAATAAAACTTTTTATCTACTAACAGATCCAAAAAAAGGTAAAAGAAACATTTCAAAATATATGAAGTCATCGATTAAAGTAAAAGAAGATCTTAGTAAGTTTAAGTTAACTTTGTTAATACTATATAAGTTTAAAGGCTGGCTAGTGTTTGTTATCGTTTGCTTTTTTGCACGACTATCAAAAAATATTTGAACTTATACTAATACTAATGTACAGAACTTATGAACGAACAAGATAATTCTGTTAAGTTACACGCAAACCAGAAGCCAAGACGCTCAATGTGCAACTCAAAATTGTTTTATTGCAAAACAAATTTTGGGGAGGAATTGCCTGAAAATGTGGACATGAAATTTGTAACTAACCATCGTATTTCAGCCAAGTACAATATCGAGGTTTTTAAGTTGTTATGTATTAAAAGCAACTAATTTGTCAAAATAACTTAAAATGTACATTAGTATAACAGTTTTAAAGCTGATTTTATTCTTAACTAAAACATTCTTTTAGCTTTATAAGTTTTAGCACTTTCATCGAAGTATTAGAAAATAGTATTAGAAAAAAAAGTTATTATTGTTTAAAACCTACATTTTCGTAATTGTTAAAACTGAAGTGATAATAATAATAATGATAACGAAAATACAAAACATATCAGGCCAATTTGGTAATGGAGAATGGAAGTTATGTGAAAAGGTGGAACTGCCTGATATGTGACAATTGTAAGAAAGATCTGAAGAGGAGTAGTGACGTCAAACAGCATGTTAGAGTGTGGCACACAGGTATATAACTATTTTAATATATTACTTAATTGAACCTTATTTCAATAAATTTAAGATAAGAAAAACCGGATACTTTTGGAATATATAACTTAAATATAAAAATGTTAATATAAATATGGATCCTTTTCTAAAAGGTTGTTTTCAGAACTAAAAGCAATTCGATGTAGTAATTAGTAAAAATTAATATGTTTGTTATTAAATTGTATAATTTATTTATCAAATGTTTTTATATTTTGTTTTGTGTATAGTATTTTGTATATTTAAAATTTCATTATATATTTTAATTTACAGGTGAAAAAGCGTTTCAGTGCAGTTTTTGCATTGAGTAAACAATTAATAAAGTTTTTATTAAGTTGTATATATCATTTTTAAACATTCTATGTATTTTTTATCATGTATTTTTTATTTCATTATTATATTTTAATTTACAGGTGAAAAAGCGTTCAGGTGCAAATTTTGCAACGAAGCTTTTATGTACAGTGCGCAAAGAAATGCCCATCAAAATAATTGCTCAAATAAATAAGAATCATTTAGTCGGTTGTTGCTGATTATGGCTTAAAGTGTCTGATAATTTAAGAAATTACTTTATTATATCTACTTATTAATAGACTCGAGCTGTATTGTAGACTTATTAGAAAAATTAAATATGCTAGACTTATTTTTTTAAGCTTATAAATGAAATTATACAAAGTATATACTGTTTGATTTAATAATATTAAAAATTAATTAATTGTCTATTATTAAGAAATAAAGAAAAAAAAAAGTTTGATCGTGTTTGGTTTGTTTTAATAAACTTACAAACGTATAAATTTGTCTTTATTTGATTTTTAGTAAATAAAGTATTGTGTTCGAAATTATCTTAAGTAAGTAGTTTTTATCTTTGTGTACATTCGTTACATAATATTCTTCTTCATTTAGAACACTTTTAAACGATTATATTTAGAGAATGCTAGAAATTGTTTTTAGTTATATTAATGTGTAGTTAGCATTTATAAAAAGTCTATAACTGTTGTATGCAACTAGCTTATTGTAAATAATTTTGCTATTTACATGGTTACTATACTAGCTAGTAAAAAAATGAATTAGTACCATTCTAGTTTGTACGTTATGTGTTAAAATTTATTATTACTACTGAAAAGGTAAGCTGTATCTTTAATATACTACTTAAATTTTTTTACCACACAAATAAAATTAAGTTGACAACCAAAACTAATAAACTTGAACAAATCCATATGACCATTTTATTTTGGACGAAAACATGATTTGTATTTAAACTAACTTATAGTTTCTCAAGTATTTTCTAAATAATTAAACATATAACCAATTATATATAAATATAGGCTGCACTAAATAAAAATATAAAATATTTTTTTATAATTCTCTTTTTAAAATAACACGATTAAATAACGTGATATAACCATCGATTTTTACTTGTTTTGATAACAATACAAACATTTATTACGAAAGCCGTTTTTACAGCTTGACGTCAGAAAAAAAGATAATTTAAAAATTTAATTTTTTTTAAATTATGTTGTCAATGAGAGTTTGTGTGTTTTATTATTTGATTTTGACTTCAGTAATACAGTTAATATTTTTTCTATAATCATAAAATATAATAAAACAATTCTGAAAAATTTTATATAACAACGTGTTTGAATTCGACCAATTAATTTAAGAAGAATAAAATGTTTATATTTATAATAGTATTTTTTTTACTAACAACGTTATGTATGCAGTTTTAATGTTCTTTAAATTTGTAGTTTTTAATATTTCTGAAACCACTCAAGTTATAAAAGTCTTTAATGTACCTTAGTATCATACTCTATTCAAATCAACATTTGTAAAACAATGAGATTTTTTCATAGGAATATTTCATAGAACAGTATATGTTATTTAAGATTAACTTAAATCTTATAACGCTTTTTGATATTTTTTTAAATTTATATTTTTAAAATAATTGAACATGACTTAGTCAGCTCAATAAAAAAAATATTTTGAAAACTATAATGTTTTCTTTGAAAATTAAATTAAAATTACTTTAAATATTAACATGATAGAAATAAAAAGAAACTGTCCGGGCTTCAAACCTACAACCACTGGATTTTTAATAAAAAAAAAACCTGTTTGGGCTTCAAACCAAGAACCATTCGATTTCTGATGAAAAGAAAAAAGAACCTGTCCGAACTTCAAACCCATAACCAATGACTTTTGATAAAAATAAAAAGAAACCTGTACGGAATTGGAACCTGTGACCTCTTGACATTAAAAAAGAAATAAAATGAACCTGTCTGGTATTAAAAAACTGAACAAATCGACTTCTAATGAAGATAAAAGGAACCTGTAAAGAATTCGAACCTGTGACCTCTTGACATCAAATAAGAAATAAAATGAACCTGTCTGGTATTAAAAAACTGAACAACTCGACTTCTAATGAAAATAAAAGGAACTTGTACGGGATTCGAACCCGGTACCTCTTGACTTCTAACAAAAATGAAAGGATAAAAGTGCGACAAAATACAAATAATTGCTAAAGATTAACACAAAAACAACTGGTTTGACTTAAAAGTCAAGATGAAAAACAGTCGCCATCGTTACGCTAGTAATGATGGGAAATATGTCACTTCTACAATAAATTCCTATTAATGCTCCAAACCTACAAGCAATTAAAGTGTCAGCGACTAAAGCTTCGAACAAGCGTGATTGTCATTTTAAAATGAAGCTTAGAGAGAAAAGAAAGAAAATAAGAAAGTTACTTTTGACTGCTAAACACTAAAAAGTGTTACAGTATCTAATAAACAAGTTATTTAATTTAGTTGTGCGAAGTTCTTTTCAAAATTGAAATTTTAATACCATAACGAGCCATTTTTTATGTATAATTTATAAAAATCATGTAGTAGTAAGCACAGTTGCCAGAATTTTATAGCTATTTTTGCCCTTATGTCATTTTTAAGGAAAATTTGACATACAAAATATTTTAATCGTTTGGTGTCGCTCAAGAGCTAAGCTTGACTTTCTTTGAATATCAATGAATGCTTAGCTTATTGTTGAAAAGTTATAGTATAGTGCTTTTCTCACAAATTTCCAGTTTATGAAAGTAAACTTTTTCATGACTAAATACCTAAACTTTAGCTTTTGCATCAAAGCAGAACAAATTACTATACTGTTTTTTAGGTGATTGAAAAGCTACTTTAAAAAGTTATAATTTTTTGTTTATAAAACTAATAATTATTTCTAAATGGAGAATTTTGTGTGTTCGCACAGTCGATAAATGTGCAAGTTATGAGTTCGCACTGCTGCTTAAGTTTGTATTTAAAAAATTGTGTTAAAAGTGATTTTAACAACTTATTGAAAAGTAAATTTAACTTGAAATTTTTTTTTTTTAAATGTAGTTATTTTTAATTCATTAATTTCTAATTAATATACTAGAACGAAATATATTAAAAAATATTATAATACAATGCAGAAATTACATCAACATTAAATGGTCTAATCAACAAAAACCATTCGCTAGTTTGCAATTTTAGCGATACTTTAAAACTCAATTTCAAAATATTAGTAATCAATACTTATGCTTTTAAAAACTTACAACTCAATAAATACTTTTGTTTCTTTATTAAAAAAGTACCTTACTTAAGATCTGTAAAAAATATTGCATTTAATGTCAGAACTTGATCAATACCTAAATTATTTTACATGAATTTTTTTTTTGAATAAAACAAAAAAATAATGTCGATATATAAGCCGAAAAAGTTATAAAACAGTTGACTATTTATAACAAAGCAAAACTAAAGCTGTAAATAAACCCTAAAAACAGTAAAATCTATTAAACAATGAAAGATACATAGAAGCTTTAGTTTTAACTTTGAGCTGGTCTTAAAATCATTTATGTTAATCATAAAAATGAAAAAACATACAGATTAAAGCTACTTTAAAAATTACTTCTATTGGTATTTATAAAAATTAATATAAAAAATAATTTTTGTTACCTTCTTTGTCTAATAGTTTCATGTCATTAACTTGGGTGAATATTTAAAAAAATGAAACAACATCAGTAGATATACTTTGAAGTTAACAAAAAGTTGATTAAGAATATTACCTACACTGGTATTCTTAATAGTTAAATTTGAACCAAAATGTATAGTTTAAAGTTGAAGTTTTAAAAAATCAATAAAAACTTGTGTAATAGAAAAACTCACTTTTATCTTTATCTTTTAAAATACATAAAATTGATGAGAAGATACAGCTTAAAATACTTTACACACTTATATAAAATTTAATATCAAAAGTTACAACATTACGTTCAATTACACACTAAACCTCCTATGTACAATGTAAAAAGTATACTTAGTTTAAAGAATTCACATACTACCAATGATGCGAAAAGAAACAAAGATAAAAAGAAAATTGAACAAAAAATGTTTACAACATTGCATGGGCTTAGTTTATATACAATAATTTGCAATATGGTAGTACTTTGCAAAAAAAAAAAAGGAATAAATACATATTCCTTTAATCTAATAAACATAAAATGCACAACATATTTGTTCATATAGTATACATGAATTCTGTCTAAGAACAAGTATTTTTTTTCTGAGATTAAAAAAAAACCAAACTACATGTTCAAACAGCTTACTACAATACAACTTTCAATAAATTTTAAATAATTAAGCTATTAAGAGCATTAAATTGCAAGCTTGAGTAATTTTATTTGTATACATAAATGTGAAAATCAATTAAAACTTAGCATTTTGAAATCAATTTTTAAACAAAAAACTTAGTTAAATGTAGTTTATTAAAAATAAGTAGAAAAATATATCAGTAATAACCATTTTGTAGATGTTACAATTGACTTAAAAGTAAAGAAACTTTTAATGCAATCAAAAACAAGTTGCTTTAAACAGTAACTTTTTTTAAGACACTTACTTTGTTTTATCCAAATAAATTAACATCAAAGTTAAAACAAAATTCAAACAAAATAGAATTTTCTTTTGAAAATTTTGCCTTCCATTATAAAACTCTTCAAAGTGTTATCAACACTATAATGATAAAAATGTTATATATTTGATTTGTTATTAACATGAAGTAAAAAACAAACAGCAAAAACATATCTTTTTGTTCAATTTAAACAGATTTACATACTCTAATAGTCTAATACAACAAAAAACAAAATTATGTAGGATATATGAAACACATTTAAAATCAAAAAACAATACTTTATCTAGTTGTTAAGATTATTACACAAACCAGTGAGTGATAAAGCTTCAACTCTAATAACATAATAAAACACAGGAAGAACATTTTATTAAAATTTTAAGTTTATTCAAGGAAAAACTTAAGCTTAACTTTTAAAAAAATTTTGATTGATAAAACTATAAATATGTATTAAACGAAGTAAACATAAAAAATTTATAAGAAGTTATTTTTTTCTAGTAACTCAGCTTAAATAAAACATTAATAACAAACTACTTCAATAGTTCAAGTATACCTAGCTCTGAAGTTTGTTATTTTACAGTTAAATCTTAATTTAAATTGCAAAACCCTTACGAAACAAAAAAACTTGTTCATAATAATACATACTCTTATCTTTAATAACAAGATATGTATAAATTAATTTATTTTTTTTTACCTATTTAAAACTTTTAGCTACATCATTTAAAAATGTATTTTAGCACAACAAAATATTCTAAAACAACAAGTTTCGAACCTGTTGAATTATATTCTTGGGTAATTGAAGCATCTGGTGTGGGTCTGCTGTTTTTTGACTTGAACTTTTTTATTTAAGATAAAAAAGTAAATTTAAGATTTTCAGATTTTGAACTATCCAACCATTATCATAGGTAATATTTTTCATACCAGTCTAAACAGTAAAAAAAGTAATTAAGCCCCTATAATCTATATATAGTTATGAAAAGTGCTATAGGACATTCAAGTAGACCAATTAAAGTAACAATATAAGAGTCAAGCTAAAAAAAATTTAGTTATATAATTTTTGAATTTATTTTTTAAACAGATTTAGATAATACTGTTTAATCATTCGAGGTGATTAACAGAACTAAAGTTGACTATTTTCTAAAATTATTTCATTAGAACAGCTTTACAATGTATGCATATAGCTTTTGTTGCATATTTTACTAAATTTGCTTTAAATAACTTTTACTACTTTTTAATTTAGGTAACATTAACAGTTTATAATAACACGTTTCTTTTTAAACTGTTACTAGGTTAAACCTATTCATATTACAAGACTCGTAAAAAAAGTTTTAAAACAATTACAAATCAACACTAATTATATAAAATATAATTGTAAATTTAAAAAATAAAAATTGCAAAATTAGGTAAAAAATTAAAATCTTTCTACTAAATAACTAACTAATAAAAAAAACTTAACTAAGTTCTAAAAAACATTTTAATTCCTAACAAACAAAACCAACATGACATCATGTTAATAAATTTAGTATCTAAAAAATAGTTACAATTTTTCGATGCTTACCAAAACGGCTGATTTTGCCAAACTTATCTGTAGCCTCATCAATAAAAATTGAAAATGGTCTACAGTTAATGCCTTGTATAATTTTTTTTTTGCACTTTGACATGAGAACACTCTTCACTACTGCAGTACATTTTGTTCTTGCAAGATGTGAAGACTGATCAACCGCAAGCTTTAAACAACTTTTTAAGCACTTTATAAGAACTGTACTAGTGACCATGTTTCCATGTATGGTAAGATGCATTGCAATTTTAGCTTCAACTACAGCTGTTTGCCAACATTGTGTATCTTCAACCGATGTTGTAGAAGAAAGAACCTGTTATAGATTTATTAAGATTTCTTTAAGCAGAAACTTAAGATAAACAAAAAAAAAATTAATGGAACCAAACTTTTTAACTATGCAACACAGAACTTTTTTGTATAGAGTTTATGTTAAAAAAAAAAAAAACACCAATTTTTTTAATTTAAGTACCGGAACTTCTAATGCCCTAATGAAAAAATTATATTATCAACTAAATATTAAAAAACTGTTAAAATTTATAAAAAACTTTCACTTATAATTTTGTATTATAAATTTAACAAAAAAGGACTTATTATTTTATAAGTGATCTAATTTAATTATTAATAATTTTCTTCAAAAAGTTTTCCTGATATTTGAAAATTAAGTTATGGATTTAGTAGTGTAGTAAATAAAACAAAAATTTAAATAATGTCTAGATAATAATCTAATCAACCAACATTTGCTAAATGGAGAAAGATTTTGCATGAGTTTTTAAGCAATGTGTTCTTTTGCTTAAAAGCATTTCATACAAAACTTACATTTGCAAAATAAATGTTTTTGGGATCCTTTAAAATCCAACCTAGGATGTAAAAAATAAGTAGAACATGTAAATCAAATTTTAACAGAATCAATAATCAAGATTACTTTTAAACTCTTGATTACTTTTCTAGTTAATGAAATTTTTTTGTTTTTGGTCCAGCTAGGTTCACTTATTTGTACAGCTATAATTTACAACAAAAATGAGCTATAAAAAGGTAAGCCTGTAGATAGTTCAAAAAACTTTAAGTTTATATTTAGTTTAATTATGATTGTTATGTAATTTAAAGTTTTACATTTGTAGTCCTATTAATTTTTTTTAATTTAATTATTATCTTTAGTGAAATTTTAATTCTTAAATAAACTTCTTTTAGCTGCTAACTTTCTGATTCTTCTGTTCATATGCTTACTTTTGATAAAACTAAGCTTCTATAATAAAATAAGCCTTAATCAAAAATTTGTCAGTCTTTAATAATAATTCAGAATATTTTTTCTTTGTAAAATACAATAATCTAGTCTAGAGTTTTCAACTGAAGTGGGTACTATATATAAAATACAACTGTTTTTACATACATTTCTTATTTCTTTAGTGTAGAAATATTACCTTCAAATAAAGTTGTTTAATTGTTTAAAATTACTAAATATATACTGTATTGTTACTTAAAATTGGAATTTATTCTATTGCAATATATCTTTTTAATCTTCTTCAATTGAGTACTCATTATTATTTGTTTTTTTTTTTGGTATTGAAATTTGAAATTGAGGATGTTCTTTAAATGAGTGTCACCAAAGTGGGAACGGGTCACTTTTGCACGAGCGTTACTTTTGCACGAAGGGTTAATTTTGCACGAGGGGACACTTTGCACGGCGACTCTTTTGCACGAGGGGACACTTTTTCACAGTGTCACATTTGCACGGAGGGTCACTTTTGCACGGCGTCACTTTTTGCACGGCGAAACTTTTGCACGACGTTACATTTGCATAGTGACATTTTTGCAAAGCGTCACTTTCGCACGTTATATTTTCACGGATATACTTATAAACTGCGAAAATTTTAAACAATCAGCCAATTTTGAACGGAACTTCACTTTTGCAGGCTTTTAACTTTTATTTCTCAAACAAAAATTTTAATCTTTTTATTTTTAGTTAACTTAAACAATATTTGCTTTTATACGCAAGTTGTTTTAAATAAATAAAGTGTGGTAGTTTTTATTTAAATTTTTACGTAGAACATTATATTAACGTACCACAATTCACTTATTTATATTTATTATCTTAATTTACACTAACTAGATGAATAAACAACTTTAAATAAAAACAATTTCGAATACATTAAATGAAGATATTCTGAATTTTGTTACTTTTTAAACAGAAAGATAAACTTAATTTAGCAAGGCTTTTAAACACGAAGTTTGAGTATTATTGTTTACTTATTTTCTCTTGATGAAAAAATTAGCATTATATAGTTGTTAAACAAATATTTTAAATTTCTTTTATTTTTAAACAATTGATAAATTAAAAAAAAGATGATTACACCAGCATTCCATGATCATGATATAAGCCAATGGGAACCTAACTTTATGTCCTAGGAGCATTAGATTTTTACTTTTGTTGTTAATCAATGCATTTAATTTTTTGATGTTGATCGTTCTACATCAAAGCGTAAATAAATATAAGTTTGTGGTTAAAATTTTGCTTTTTATTTTAACCTATAAATTTTATATCAAATTATGTTTTTATCTTTGTTATAATAAATAAACTATTTGTGTTGATTTTTTTTTTATGTGTCTACCAGTTTAAGTGGTCTCGGTTTTGAGGCTTAGGTTTATCATATGAACAATAAATTTGTAACCGTATAGTATAATATATAAAAAGGCATTGTTGATGATTAATATATTAAATCTCAAAATAAACTAGAACAGTTTAATTACACTTAAATTATATTTTATCGTAGTTTCTAAATAAATTAACTTTTTTGTCCCTAATATGAATCCTTTTTAACTAATTTTATTTTATCTTTTTGTTAGTTTGTTTCTAACATTAACGTTTGCTGTTTAAAATTTTAGATGTTTCATTTTTTTCCTAAAATATAGGTATATTATAAAATTTTAGTTTTCAGTTTCTTTTTATGTTACAGATTTGGTAGTAGATAAAAAATTTTTAATCGGCTAACATGCTAAATTTATTTTCCGTACAAAAACGGTCATAGTGGCAAAATGTCGCTGTGCAAAAATTTTATCGTAAAAATGTCGCCGTGCAAAAGTGTCCCCTCGTGCAAAAGTGTCGCCGTGCAAAAGTGTCCCTTCGTGCTAAAGTGACCCTTCGTGCAAAAGTGACGCTCGTGCAAAAGTGACGCTCGTGCAAAAGTGACGCTCGTGCAAAAGTGACACCCACCCACCCTTGCAAAGGGTAGGGTTTGAAATTGAAGTTAAATACCTTAAGAAAACTTTTAGATAATAAATCAGAGTTTCCACTGAAATTTCAGAAAAATTCTAGGATAGTGATATTAACTAAAATAATTATGGTGTACTACTTGATTTTTTAGAAAAAAAATTATACCTAATTGAGTTTTACACAATTTTGAAAGGTTTTAACAAACCATGCATACAAAATATTTTTATATATTTTATGGGTGCATGACTATTCAAATTCGGACAATTCAAATTCAAAAGAAAAAAATGAAAGGGCCACTACTTAAAAAGAAATGTATACTTGTCAAATGTAAAAATTACATATTAAGGTCCTATTAATATCTACAAGCCATTTTTTTCTTTTTGCAAAACATTAAATATTTTTGAGTTAAGGCTTAAATAAAGTTAAAGACATAGCTATTTTCAGTAATTTTAAAATATCTCGAAACATATTTAAGATTTTGCAAAAAATAAAAAAGTTGCTTCTAGATATTAATAAGATCTACATATGTATTTTTTTAAACTTATATTACTTAATGAGATATAGTCTTTTAAATATTTTTTCAAGAATTTGAGTTGTCCGAATTTGAATTATAATGTAACCATATTTTATGATCATGTTGTGTTTACAAAAATTTATTTATTTTCTCAGTACAGATTGTTAGAGTTAGAGAATAACACGAGTTTATTAAAACCAGGTGGGTCACTAGTTTTTGAGTAATTTATTCCAGATTTTTGAAAGTAAACATGTTTGGGTTTATTTTTAAACTTAAGTTAAGGTTAAAAACTGTGTCAAGTAGTATAACAACATAAAAAAGATATTGTTAAGTTACTTCAAGTTTAAAAAAAAATATTTTGATGATGTCAACATTTTTTTCAATCTATTTGAAATATTTTTCATGTCAAACCAAAATTTTACTACTTAAGGGCATAGAGGGGTCCACCTTGATTTTTACAAGTTGATCATATTTTATAGAGTTTTATCTGAGCAATCAGACATTTTTAACCACTTAAAAAAATTCAAAGTTTTTTTTAAGATATGAGCAATCAAAGTTAATGACCTCAATAGGTTCCTAATAGAAGGTGCAAACTAAAAACGCAAAAAAAGACCTTTTCACTAATAATCTATCTTCCCTTCATTTTTTCAGTAATCTTTTTCAAACTTTCACAGAAAGTCTATTAAAAAATTTAAAAAGATTGGAGGCAGGAATTTTTTAAATTTTAAAAAATAAATTTTTCATTATAAAAAAATCATCTGTTTTTTTCTATTTAAAACTTTTATTTTATAATATTTTCAAAATTGCAAAATTCAAAGTCTTTTAAACTATAAAAGGAATGTTTTCTAAAAGTTTGAGGTCTCTAGCTCAAAAATGAAGGAGAAAATAGATTTATAGTGTTTTTTTAAAGTTCTGAAAAAATTGACCCAGAAAAATTTGTAGTCCTTAGTAGAAACTTTTTATAAAAATTACAATATATCAAAAGTTAATAAGATTTTTTAATACTATAAAAACTGGTTTGTAGTTTGTACTTAAAGCTTTATATAAGGTCTAATATTATTTTAAGTAAAAATAAAATTTTTGCACTCCCCTATGCCTTTAAAATGTACAATTGTTTGAAATTCCAGTTTTTTTTAGTGATTTGTTTTGAATATTCCAGGTTTTTCCAGGATTCAAGGTTTTTTAGCCACTCTGTCAAAAGTTTATTTCAATGTTTCACTTAATTTCAATAATAACTTATTAATTGGGTCTGTCGTACATTCCATACCACCTTTTTTAAAATTTTTATATAATAAATGGGGTGGCCATAAATTTTGTAGAAATTTCTTCCAAGTTATCTGATTTTGTTCAACATTTTATTTTTAAAGTACAAGTTTAATTGTTAAACTTAAATGTGTAATATTGTAACTACAAGTAGAATTTGAAAACATATATCAGTTCTATATCAAGATAGATCCCTTCTATTTATTTTTTTGTATAAAAATATCTTTCAAAGACTGTTGTTTTGTAACAGTTGAAAATTTATAATCATAAACTAATATGTTTACCAAAAATTCAAATTTTCCAACTTCATAGTTTGTTTTAAATATAAGCCCACAAGCAACCAAAGAAAAAACACATTTTCAATCTCTAACTTAACATTTATTAAGAAAGAAAAAATAAAACTGTGAGGCTCACAACTAAGGTCGATGGATTGGTGTGCAGAAAGACTTTTCAGTCATGAGCTGTGCACCATTTGTTTGTAACTAATACTTTAAGCTAAATTAAAAAATATAAAAAATAAAAATACAGGGTTGCCACTCATTTTTTTTTTTTTTTCTAAGTTTTCCAAATTTCTTCTAGGTTTTTAAAAGTACACATTTTTCGGTCTATTTTTAGTTTAAAATTAAGTTTATGTTAAGAAACTGTGTTAAATAGTATAAAAACATTGAAAAGATACTGTATAGGTACTTTTGATGTTTTTAAATATAAAAAAATTTGATGATGACAAAAATTTTCTATTTAGATTATAGATTTTGTGAAACAAATCGAAATTTTGTTACTGAACATGTTAAATTGTTAAAATTCAGGTTTTTTTCAAAATTTCCTAAATTCCAGGTTTTTTTAGGTAAAGTGGCAACCCTGAAAATAAACAATAAACTTAAAAAGGAATTTTATACACAATAAAATAATGGTAAGCACCCTTTTTAACCCATTACTGCAAACATAAACTATGAAAAGCATAGTCTACCATGGGCTCCACCCACACTGTCTCCTACCCTAGATTTTTAGTTTTATAATCATTTACACTTTTCTTGTTGCCCTTTTCACAAAAGCAACCAAAAAACTGCAACTAATAACTCAAAATTAAATTAGAGGAAAGAATAGGTAGTGTCACTACAATAAAATATTTAGTATAATCATAATACTGTAAGAGCACCATGTATTCAGATAGTGTTTATAAATTTTTGTATATGTAGGTAAGTAAAAATTTAAAATACTTGCTTAACTATTTTATTGATTTGTAAACTTATGTTATTGATTAATAAGTTTAACTTGCATATGATTTGGTTTAACTTAAGTAAATTAAATGAAACAATATTTAAAAAAATGTTTTAAGTGAAAAAATGAGTTTATAAATTTGCTTTTTCATTATGCTTATGGATCAATACTTCAGAAATTTTTGTTTGAAGTTGAAAATAAACTTTTAAGAAATAACTTGTAAAAAATGAAATGATAAAATACTTTCTATCAAAAAGAATAGACTTTGAAGATGTAGTATATACAAATAGTTAAATAAAAATTAAGGAAACTAATTTGTTTTAAAAGAGATTGAATTTTTCAACTATTATACTTTTCAATTGAACTATTTGATATTTTTCTTTATGGTGAAAATAAATCAGTCTCAAGCTCTACCTCATTTTATTCTAATTATGGAATTACTTTTATTATCTTATACAAAAAATAAAATTATCATTTACTTAACCTTCTGATAACAGCTATTAATCAGTTTTCCATGTTTTTAAAATTAATTGTAATAATTTTACTAACATTATTGAACAAAACCTTTAAAAAAAGATACTACAAGTTTTGTCAACTTAAAATTCATATTTAACATATTTACCATTATTATACTTTTTTTTTTTTGTTTATTAGTTATTGATGTTGTTTTAATTTATGTGATAGGTTGTTTAAGCTATTTTTTGTTGAGCTAAATGTTATAGTCATCATAGAATAAAATTTTTTAAGGTTTTAAAAAAGGGGATTTTTATTTTCAACAGTAATATTTTTTCCATAAGCTTGTAGTGTAAAATCACTTTTAGCTATAACTTGATGGCTAAAAGCTTATTTATTACTACCTTCCAAAAAAGCCATTCTTTTACAAAGATTTATGGCTTTATAGCTACTTATAGGAACAGTGTCTGTAAGAAAATAAGATAATTATTCAGTTGAAGAGCACACTCATAGAAGGAGCTAAATATTGGTCTTCTAAAGTTTTTTCAAACTAAAAGTCGCTTGTTCTCTTTTTACCAAGCTGTACTTTGCCAATATCTAACCAATAAGTATATTTTAACTTATAATTGAATTAAAATTGATTAACAAGTTCTCTACGTTTATTACTAAATAAAGACCTTTTACCAGCTTTCTATAATACCATATTTAAAATTTTAAAAGATGATGGAAAAATTTGAGATTCTTTATATGTGGCTTATAACTATATATATTTTTAAAAAGCTTTATTGTATTTTTTTGTATAAGAAAGTTTAAATTTTGGGAATAAAAACTCAACTATAAAAATGGGCACAAAAAACTTTTATCTTTAACTCCTTCTAGTAAACATTTTTAAGATATAACTAACTGGAAATAATCACTTGATTATAAAAGGATAGCGCAAAAGTCTATGTAAATCAAATGCGCTTTTATGCAATGATTTCTGTCACAATTAGCCCACTGTATAGGCAAGTTACCTAACTTTTTGATTGATTACAAAAAAGTGTTTAATGACTAGTTTGATAAAATAAAACTCTTTGTGCTTAATGTCAACACGTAAGAAAAGTATTTGTTTTCATGAAAAGAGGAAAGCAATATTGTTATGAATCAGTTTAGATGCCTTTATTGGTACAATTAAGATAAAGATATGCCAACAAAAATTGAGTAGAAAATTTAAGTTTCAGTTTTTAAATAGCTTTTAATAGAAAAAACATTCAAACACTTATATAATAATAACTTATATAATAATAACTTATACAAATAAAGTTGTGTAATTGCTCATGATTAACTGTTTAATTTTTTCATAGCACATTTCAATATAAGTTATTTTTTTTTTCTAAATATAAGATTTTTTTATACAATCATTTTTTTCAATAAAGAATACCTATCACATTTTCAGATCCGCCCGGACATTAGCTAAGAAAGATCTTTAAAAATTATTATTCGAATGAATTAGCATGTGTTTTTAAAGTTGTGTAAACTACAGTTCATTATGTTTATTAAACATTAAAGCTTTATGTACCAGCATTTTTAAAATCGTACTTTTCCAATAAATTATATATATATATATATACATGGAGCCCACCTTAAGGACTTTTTTAATAAAAAAGTTTTTGCAAGATGTAAAAAATTGCAAAACTTGAGTTGCGATTTTCACTCATCAACTGCAAAACAAGTTCAAAGTAAAACACAAAACAAAAAAGTCAAATGAAAGTTAAAAGTTTAAGAATAAATAAGTTATGATGTAATTTTAAAATTTTCAAAATCATGCAAAACGGCTTGTGCAAAAATTATTTTATCAATCGACATTAAATCATTTATTGTATTATACTAAATTTTTATTTTGTTATGTTTAGTATTTCCATTTAGTCTTTTATTCTGTGTAATTATCTTCAAAATTCCAAATGTAGTTTACCAGCTATGTTGCAGTTTTTTGTTAGTGATGTTGAATGAAGATTTGTAATTCCTATACCCTTGTTGGAACTATTTTCTGTAAATCATAAGTACTGTTTGGTTGCTTTATTGGATGTTACCGTTTCTCTGTAGATTATGTTAAAAACTAGGTTTTGATTGTTTACAAAGGGTTCTCTGCGGCATTTACAATTTTTATCGTTTGAGTTACCACTATCGTTTATACTGTTTTTGTTAAAAATTTTATTGTTTTTCTACATAGTATCAAAAATGTAATAAGTCATTTATATAAGTTAATAGCTTATTAAATTTTTGTATACTGATAAACTATATGAAATCTTTGCAATATTTCATAGAAGAGAGATTGTATAGTTTATTATTATTTAACAACATTGTCACAAAGTTTACAAGGTAAAAGTTTTAGTTTTAATTTTACAATAAATAATTTGATGTTATAATTTTGGAAATAAATCCAAAAAAAAACACCTTGCTATTAAATAAAAATGTTCATTATTGTTGTCTAAATAAATTGTCGTACTGATCACTTATTGTAAAATAACCATACTTTGCTTTTAGTACTAAAGTTTAAATTAAAGTGATTTATTAATTATCTACTACTTGGCATTAACAAATCTAGCACCAATGCTTACCAAAGACAGCTTTTAATGTTGGAATTCAGATAAACAACATAAAAGTGATGTTATAAAAGCTTTACATGATAGACCAATGAATGGCTCATTGCTGTCTGGAGATACTTTAAGTGTTAGTTTAATTGACTTTTACAACTTCTATTAATTAAAGATTTTAGTCTTAAAATGAATTGATTTCGATAAAACTCAATAAAAAGTTTATAAATGGAGAAGAATTTTATACAATATAACTCTTTTAATAGTAAATGATTTAAATTTCATTATTTCAGGAATTAAAAAGCAGTGTTGAAACTTTCTTGGACAATAGGGATCGCAGTTTGAAGACAAATAAAAAAAAAAGTTTGTTGAAGTTTTATTAAAAAGTCTTAAAGATTTAATCCTTGAAACCGATAATGATTCTATTAAGTAATGCGTAGGTTTATAATGTTATTAAGTTGTGGCAGTGGCTCTAGGTCAGAGGTCAGGGTTTCCCAAAGTGGGCGATATCGCCCCCCTGGGGGCGATTTTAGTAAGTCGGGGGGCGAATTTTAATAACGGGGTAAAAGGGGGGGGGGAGGATAACTAGTATGGGGGCGATTTTATAATTTTGGACAGTCATGAAATTTTTACTTTTTATTATGTTAATTTACTAATTTTAGCTTTCCATTAAATATTTGACCCTGAGATCAATTAAACGTCCCGAAGTGGATTATGGATGCCTTCGAAGCAGATCTTTTTAAAGTAAACGTTGACTTACAGGAAACTTTCTCAGACTTACAAACTAACCTTGAACTTAAAGTTTTTTAAAGAACGATATAAAAGCTTTTGGACTCAACAAAGACTAAGGCATTAGTTCCCAATCATTTAGGAGGAAGTTAGATTGTTGTTTATAGTTTTTCCTTCTTTCCATACAGTTGAGAAAGCTTTCACTTCAGTTATCAACACCTTGGGCGAAATATATGATCTAAATATTTTTTAAGGAGTTGAATTGAGGCTTTATTTGACTGATTTATAGCCAGATATAGAAAAACTTGCAAGCAGTCATTAAGCTCATTCTTCACATTAGATTAGACTTCAGTTGCAGACATTATTTTCTGTAAGGTCTTTAATTTTAGTTTATTTTCAAAGGATTTTTTATTTGAGCTCGGTTGTATTGTACTTAAGTAGTCTTTTTATGATAACAATTTTATTAAGTTATTTATTCTACAACAGGTTTGCTTGATGCCTAATGAATATTAATTATTGTAGACTTCCTCTTGAGTTCGCACTTTTTACTAAGAAATAAGTGCAAATTTAATTTTTTTTAAATTTAACTTAGTAAAGTATATAACTAACTAAGTATTAATAAAACACATATTTTATTATACTTTATTGCTTATGTAGATCTATGTTTTTAATAAATGTTTTTTATGTTTCAGTGGATTTTACGTTTTTCATAACATTATTGCATTATAACATATTGAAATTTGCTTTTATAAAAATTATGATAATGCACTTTTGAGTTAGCACTTTTTGATTTTGTTCAAAGTGCAAACTCAAGCGGAAGTCTACTGTATTTATTGAGTGGTTTTGTTTTGACTTGGTTAATTTCGTAATTTATACTTGTCGTTTTACATTACACTAAAAGTTTTTACAGCATAGTGAATAAAATATATTTATTTGTAATATTTTTGTTACTACTTGTTTAGTCTGTATAAGTAAAAAAATCTTGTAAACCTTTAAAGTTTTTATTTAAATAAAGATTTTTTGACTTTAAAAGAGCATAGATTTGAGATCTCTATTTGAAATGACTTTAACTATTTCACTAAAAACATTCAAAAAGTCAGTTTTATTTTCTAACTTGATTTATTATTGTTAAAAAAAAATGTATTTTAAGGATTTTAAACTATTAATACAATTTTTTTTTGTTTTATCTTAATTCAAAATATTTTGACAAGAAATGTGTTGTTTATTTCAACCCTAGCTTTTAATTTTTCACTGTTTTCCTCTGTTAAATTTTTATAGGTTAATTGCTAGAAAACAAATTCATTTTTAAACAGAATTAAATAAGCCGTCGAAAAGACTGCTACAGCTACAAACCAAAATTTTAATCTAATATGAATATTTTTAATTGATTACTTTCTGTTCACAAAATTAACTGTAAAACCTTTAATTTTTATATTTTTAAATTTAATTAAAGAAAATAAAATATTGTTAGGACTAAAGTTTAGTTTTTTAAAGGTTATTCCAAGTCAAATAATGAATTATGGTATTCTACTTCAAAACATATAGTTTAAAAATTTAAAAATTAAGTTTTTATCTTTACATCGAACTTGCTTATTTTTAGCATTGAAATTAATAACTTTTCTGCATTAACAGAAGCTATTGGTTAAACAACTTTTCATGTGAGATAATCAACCAGTTGGTCAAACATTCTAAAACTAGATCAGCAATGATGTTTTAATATTTATTTCATTCTGTGTAAAATAAGCTTTTTATTCTTTAGTAGTTTTTTTATCTATGGTAAAGTAGTTTTAGAATATGCCTAAGTTTTTAGATGGGTAACGTATGGTCCAGATCCAGTCAAATTTCGGCCCGCTAAGTAACTTGAAAACTACTAGTTCAAAACAAACAAAATTTAGCTTCTTGATACTTAATACTTTGAAATAGACTTTCATTTTAGTCTTCAGTTCACAATAGTGCTTCCTAGATCACAATAATAGTAAGTCAGTTTATAACAATTTTGCTCGAGTTTTTTAGTTTTGTTATATGTTAGTTTTTCAAATTATGTAGCCCGTAAGTACATTTTTAACAAGTCGACACTAAAAAGAATTTTTTAGTAAAAATGAAATGCTGACTACAAAAGTTGTCCACAACTAACCTAAAGGTTTCATTAGTTTCAAAACAATTCATATTTAAACAGAATTGATTACAGATTACAAAGGGCTTTTTAATATTTAAGTATTTTAATACACTTTACTGGAATCATAAGATAATATCTGTAAATTAATTTTTCAAGCCCTGTAAATTACTTTGAACATCGCCAAAAAGTGCGTGAATAAGAAGTTCCAGACTAAATGACATTTCGAATACAACTTTTTTGACTCAAAAGTGCTCAGTAGAAAAAATATTTTATAAAATCCCGGGGCACGATTTTTTTTTTCAAATTTCTGAAAAGGGTGCGATTTAGTAAAAGAGTTTAGGAAACCCTGCTCTAAGTGTTAGCAACATCTGGAGTGAAATAAAAAACTAGCTGAATATTTTAAAATTCTATTTCATTCAGCCAACCAAAGTAATATTACAAATTTTGTATAAAACTTTGTATCATAATTATCATAAAACAGTAAAAGTTTTACATGGGTTTATTTTTATTGTAGCAATATAACACCATTTTGTCCTTATATTTCAACTCAGTTTGAACAACCTTTTCTCAAATTATCCCGAGCAAAACTTTAATTTAAATATAGATACTAGTGTAAATCCACCACTCCACTGACATTCATAAATAGCCTTTGCTAGCAATTAGCAAGTTTAAACTAATATCACATAATGGTATAGTTTTTATTTCCAAACAAACAATGGACAACTATTTACAGTTAAACTGTTTAACTTGACATCCTAGTAAATTTTTTCGAAATTAGATCACAGTTTGAAAAAGTTTATGATTTATAAATTTTAAACTAAGGATGTATTGATTAACTAAATGATAAAGTTGGTTCATGACTATTTCATCAGTATTTTCAATTTATCCTTAACTTCAAGTATCATTTGTATAGCATATTTTTTGTTTAAGTTTGTAATAAATTTTACTACCTAAAATATTTTTGCATGAAAATTATTAAAGTTTTGTCTGAAAATGCAAACAAACTTTTACGTTTGTGTGTTTAGCTTTTGTAGTTTTATTTGATATTTTTAGCAGGCTCGCCACATAATCAAACTACTAAAGATAAATCTTGCTAATTTTTAACTTTTAAAAAACTTAGGCTGGCTTTGACATTTTTTATAAACCTCAGGGTAAATTTTGCGGTTGTAGCTTTTTTCTCTTATAACTTATATTCTTGTAAAGTCTATTTTTATCCCATGGTGTTATGTTTTTTTGTATTTGTTAAACGTAAACAATATTTATTGATTCATTGCAGTTAAAAGTGTAGAAATGTATATCATTATGCCAGTTAACTGTTAAAATAGATAATACTAATGTAGTACTCCAGCCTAAAACCTTAAATTCTTTTAGTTGTATTTGTTATACTTGCTTGTTATAATGTTTTTAAATCATAAATATTGTTATATTCAAATAAGTGTTATCCTAATTTAAATAACAATAAAATGTATAAATATAATACAATGATATGTATTATAATAAGATAAACCTCAATCACCGCTTCCATGATCAAAAAGTTAACTATAGTAAAATAATGTTGCAAAAATTTAAAACTTTTAAATTTAAATGTTCTCTTTATCTTTTATTTTGCGTTAATGTGCGTTGAAAAACCTTAACAAGATACTAATTTATATTTATACAATAAACGGTTAACTTTTGGAACACAAAAAAAAAAAACAACTGAAACAATTTTATTTAAGCTTTAATGTTGTTGTCTTTAAAACTTTAATGTCTTTAAACGGTACAACTTGACTTTAATAGTAAATAGTTTATTTTTATATTACAATAAGAATTTTTAATTGAAAAAAATTAAGATAACTAGATTAAAACATAAAGTTTTTTTTTCTGTTTATGTTTTGGACTAGCTTTTTTTTACAGCTTGAGCAAAAGTTTTAAAATCTGCTATTCAGCCTAATTTTCGGTTAAAATATTTGTTCGAAAATAAAAAAAAACTTAAAATAATAGGACGTCTAAAAAATAGTCATGTTTAACTTTTTTTTTGTGTTTAGTTTAAAAAAAAAGGAAAGTTAAGTTAATTTTTAAAGATGTATTATATTCTTTGTAAAAATAAATACTTATTAACTTAATTTCACTTTTATATTCAGTTATTGGAGATGTTTCTGATCAAAATGCAATGATAATCACTGGCAAACCGAAACCGGATATTAGTAAGTTTGTTATTAATATAAAAGGAAACTGAAAACCTTACAGTATTTTTCTTTAAAAGTAACCAAGGTATTAAAAACAATAAGAATGTAAACTTTATTTAACCGAAAAAGTTGTTTATTAACAACCTGAAACTATTTTTGTATTTAACTCAAAAATATTTTAAAAACACTGTTGTGGGTTTCTTTATCAACACAAAAATTTCTTTAAGGTTGTATTATTAAAGGTAAGTATGATAAAATAAGTAAGAGTTCATAAAATTTAGTTAGATGTCATTGTACAAAAAGTCAATTTTAGTATTTTCTCAAAAAGATAAATTTTTATTTATTTACAATTGAATTTTTTTTTTTTTGTGCTGATGTGGTTTATACAAGATGCAGATAAACTACTTCAGTTTTTCAACAACGGTGTAATATTAATCATTATAATAAAGTTAAAATCTGTAAAATAACAAAAACATCAGGGACGACGCGCGATGACGTCATAAGGGGTACAAAAAAAACCTATTATGATATTGGTACAGGCTGACTTGGGTATTTGCTCAATCAGCAAAAAATAACCTTTTTTTTTGTTATTTTCAATTTTAATTGCTAAAACTTTTTTTTTTGACTAATTTTTAAAATGTTTGGGTAAGGTTAGTAATAAAGGTATAAATTAAAAAAATGAAAAGCAAAATAGCTCACTCGGAAAATATGGAAATCAGACTGACTTTAAAATAAACTTTTAATTTTTTTAAAATAAATAGAGTGTTTTAGTAAGAGAAAAAATTGTATTTAACGCAGTTATATTGCTTTACATCACCATATGTACCATTACTCGTTACCACTTTTCAAATAAATAAAACCATAATTTATTTAAAAATAAGTTACCGAAGCTTTAAATTTCAAAAATTTATAACTGTCTTTATAACTTTGAAAATATAAGTTGAAGTTTTTGCTTTTATCAAAGAAAAATGCTAAGCTTTTTGGCTTTTATTTAAAACCAAAAAATTAATTAAGTACAACACTATTTAGAAATATTTTTAATTAAGTAATTATTAACATTTTCATCAAAATTGTGTATCACTAGATGTACAATTAATTTACTTTTATTAAAAATATTTTGCAATATAGTATGACGAGATCTTATTAAATTTTACTGCTAGCTTTAGTTGCTTAAAATTTTAATCTGTTCAGAATAGTCAATCTTATACATAACAGCAAGATAGTTTCATTATTCAAAATTGTTATGATAGGTTTTTCTGGGAGTTTTACAGGAGTTTTAGGGAATACAGAAAAAATTGCTAAGACATGAAGGAGAATATAAATCCATAGTATATCCAGGTCAGCAAGCTGCTCTTACGGCCTGACCGCACTTAAAATGTTATTTGAACACATTTAACACAGTTTTGCTTTTTAAAATATATCATACAATTTTTATGTTATCTTTAGAAACTTGAACTGTAGTTAGTTTTTTTATAACTTCTAAAAAATAAAAGTTTTTTAAGGATGTTAAGATTGTTCCTTCCCTGCTTTAGTATAAAGTTCAAAAATCTGAGACGGAAAAAAAAAAACTAAAATGAACGTATCTTAATAATTTATATAGTTTTTAAATTCGTTAAAAATAATTATTACTAAAAAAATAATTATATGCTTTAAGATTTTAATTAAGGGTCAAAGTATATTTAATAAAAAAGTTGTGGTTATTCCTTTATTGTCTTTCAGTATAACTTAAATTTAAGTTTTTAATAAGCAAACTAAAATGACACTATAAAATCTGTTACTCTTAAAATTTTTAAAAAGGGTCAAAATATATTCAAGTACTATGGGTTTATATTAACATAGCACCGAGGTTCACTTTTGCACAAAGACACTTTTGTACAGCATCAGTTTAGCACGTGGGGTAACTTTTGACATTGAAACTTTTGCACAAAGGGTCAGTTTTGCACGGATTGAATTGTTTTTTAATTAATTTTTTAATTAGTTTTTTACTAATTATATTTTTAATATCACTGTTACCCCTAAACCTGTTCCTCAATGGGTAACTTTTTGTTCTTCTTTTTTTCTTGCTTTTTATTAATTTTATTAAATAATTTTTATTTTTAGTTATACTATAATTATTACATTTTATTTTAACCACGGTCGGTAACTTTTTTTATGTCTCTGTCTTTTTTTTTATTGTTTATTTTACAATAGTTTTTATTACTCTCGTGCAAAATGACCCTCCGTGCGGAAATGGAAAATACCAAAAGTATTTTCTTGAAAAAATGTCTTGGTTCAAAAATGTCTTTTCATGCTAAAGTGTCTCTTCGTGCATATTTGACCCTTCATGCAAAAATATCTTTGTGCATATATAACCCGTGCCCTGATTAGTAGTTTATAATTTTTAAATGATACCCTGAAAGTAATTAAGTGCTTGTTTTCAAATTTTAGATTCTGATAGTTTGATGATGAAGATGTCTGGAGCTGGAGATCTTGGAGAACCTGCTTCGGTTCTGCCAGTGAATTTTGCAGAGGAACTTAAAATGAGTAGAATGCTGGATGTTGATTGTTCCATGCTGGCTGTTAAGGGTGGACTGGTGAATTTAATTAAAAATGGACAGAGTTCAAAAGTTAGTTTTTTTAAGGCAAATAGTTAAAATACATTTGACAAGTAAAACTAGTATTTATTTTTTTGTGTATGCAATTGAATTTATCTATCTGTAAAATTCAAACATGGTTTAGCTACACATAAAGATGTATCGGAGAAGAATATTACTTCTAGTCAGTTATATCAGTCATTTTTAACTGATAACGTAGTTAACTTTGCTAAATAAACTTAAACTAAACAAATAATATATTAACTGCAATTAATGATAATAAGCTTGTCTGTTTGAATAACTATGAATACAAAAACTTTTTGAAACAAATTCAATCCTTGAACTACTTCGTTTACTACGCTCCAATGCCTAAAAATTAATATTTGGTTACAACAAATGACTTAAATTATTCTACATTCCTTTCGAATATATTTTTTACAACAATTGTCAACTTAAGCTTACACTGTTTCACCTAGAAGGATCTTCAGAGCTTTTTAAGTGACAACTAAATGATATGAAAACACAAATATACATAATGAGAATATAATTAACCATTAAATCTATTAGTAATTAGGTGCTTGAGCAAATGTAAGGGATTCTAATTAATTAATTGTAAAATGAAACTAAACGAAACATTCTGGAGATATAATTAAACAATACTTATAAATAAGTTGATAGTAATATATAAATAAAGAGATAAAACTTAAGATGGTATTATAAACAAAATTTCGACAACAAATATCAAAAATGAAACTAAAAATAACTAGATCTAAAGTTTAACAAAGGGTCCATCACGCCAATTCGATCATCAATAACTTGTGGTCTGATGATCGAATTAGCATGATCAACCTTTTGTTAAACTAAAGTCTGTTTCACAGCAAACAAAAGTCCAGGCTTCTGCTCTGCAGACTTTCGCCGATATTTTTTGTTGATAGATCTAAAGTTAATTCTTTTTTTACATTGAGTGCTTTATCTCTGTCCGCTTCAGCAATGGTCATTTTTTCTAGATTACAAACAGTTCAATTATCTGTTTTTGTGGGTAATGAGCAGTTAATTCAAAAAGATATTTGCCACTCGATTTCAGAGAATTTTGTTTGATATAATAAATTTATCCAGGGCTATTGATTGTAATATCTTAAAAACGCTGTGCCTGTGTTGTTGCCACCTTCTTTTTAATGAATTTCCTGTAGAACCAATGAATCCTTTATCTCTAACTTTTGCTTTATAAACTTCTTTTAAGAGGCATTCACCGTTTAACGGGTAGTTCATCTTATTTCTGCAGTGGCATGTTCTATTCGTTTTGTTTTCAGCTTCTAATATCTTATTGTTGTGTAATTGATAATATTTTTTATGTTGGGCAAACAGCTTTACGAGATTTTAATTGTGTTCTTATTAAAAGTTTTATGCAACTTATTGTTTTTGAGAAAATGTAGACTAACAAGGTCCAAAAATTCCTCACCTACATCAATTTTTACAGTATTGTAAAACGGAGAGTTAAAATATATGATTTTTTTTTAATCTTTTGTTTTGCTTACTGTTACATTCAGTTCATTTTTATCATAATCCTTTAGCTTATCATGTCCTCTCAAAATTAGTGCTTCATTGTAATCTTTTTTTATGCTATCAAATATCTTCTTGATACTAGAGAGTGTAAATAGTCTGCTATTAATCATTTGACTTATGCCTTTTCTTACTATTTAGGGTGATTAGATCTATTATTTATGTATTTAACGTTTGATTAATCCTTTTTATGTGGTGCAAAAGTGTTATTGCTTAATTCATGTTAATTTCCAATAAATCCGTTTGTATTAGACTGCATTTAACGGAAATCTTGGGACTCGAACATTTTTCTAATTGCTGTTGTTGCGCTTTCATTTTCGCACTTTGATCTATTTTAAACGGCCATCGTCAAGATATAAGCCGAAATATAATAAACTACTCACGGCAGACAAATCAAATAAAATGTAGAGTCCTACTAGGTCGCAGATCTCAGGGACCATTAAGCTGTCCATGGCAACGTCAAAGTTACTAGTGTCATTTTTCTCAACCTATTCTGTGCTATTAGAGTCAGATAAGAAAAATGTCACGACAACAAACAACTAACTACCAACAAAATGCAACTTGTGATGCAACAAAATAACATAAAAATGAATAAAATTTTATTTTAAATTCTTCTTCTATTTCGGTTTCATAAAGTTTTTTCCTTATTTTCGGTCATTTGCATATTGTAGACCTCCACTAGACATAGTAATTTCATCCTATTTACCATTGATGACATCTGTAGAAAACAAAGTGTAATAAAATTTTGGGTCACTTTTGTAAATATTTTATATAATTAATCTAATTTTAATGATATATTTTTATTGTTGAAATAATCATTAATATTGATATTCAACAGTTTTCCAAATCTTTAAACTTTTATATTTTCGTTCAAACAAGTCACGAAAACAAACGACTTATTACCATATAGTCATGCAACAAAAGTACTACTAAAATGAATGAATTTTTTTTTGGCTTCTCCTTCTACTTCAGTTTCATAAAGTGTTGTTTTTACTTTATTTTTATTCATTTGCATATTTTAGACCTCCTTTTGACATGGAAATTTCATCCTATTTACCATTGATGAAATCTGTAAGAAATTAAGTTTAATAAACTTTAGTAAACTTTACGCATAATTAACCTAATTATATATTATATAGTATATCTCTTAAAAGTTTGATGTTATTTTTTCTTTTGATAGTTTGTTAACATTAATTCAATTATAAAGTGTATTGTTCGAAAACAGACTCTTAACTTAACTTCATGATTACATAACATTTTTATTTCTTTAGGCTAACAAAAAAATATATCCTTCTATAAAGCTCAACTCCTTAGCTGTTATTTTTACAGTTTATTTTGGGGAAGTCAGTTGAAGCAGAATCCTATTTAAAACAATTTTTTTAAAAGCTTAAACTGTAAAACTGAAACTTTTTATAAACTCTATTTTTTTATCTTCTTTTTCAAGTAGAGCAACAGCTTGCCATCCCACAATTCGCCCATTACGGTTTTTAGCATAAAAAACATAATTAAGTTTTTTAAAACAAATATAACTTGTTAAACTATTTTAAGTTTTAAACAATATTTAAAACAAAAAAAGAAACCCTAAGTTACATCAAACACGAAGTTTGTTAAAAGTTAAAAAACAATGTTAAAAAAGATAAAGTTAGAAAAGCTTTACAAAAGCTCTTCCTTTAAAACATTTTAGTTTACAAGTATGGAAAAATGATTAAGATTAATTTAAGACCACATTTTTATTAGATTTTGGTAAAACATTAATAACTGTCTTTATTTTAAATGATGTTTTTGTTTCACCTTATTTTTAGTTTTATGCAACAACAATTAAAAAAAAATTAGATTGTTAGTTTGTAATTCATAATCAACTTAATTGTATAGTTAGCTTTTGTATAAACAGTTAACAAATAGTTAAATAATAACATATTAATTTGCTAGAAGGAATCAAACTTCGGCTCTTTTTTGAAGAAACATAAAGTCGAGCGCAAAAGAAAAGCATCATCTGTGAAGAAAAGTATGTTTTGTTAATTTATAAACTTATGAAACTTAATATAAAAGTAAAAATATATATTTTTAAGTACAAAGTTTTATTTTTAGTTGTCAACCTTAGATATCGTTTTTACCGGAAAGTTATGCTGTAACATAAATTTATGCTTAAAAAAGTATTACAATTATGACAAAAGTTAAATTCTTAATGTGAATGTTTTTATAAATATCTATAATTATAATAATAGAAAAGCAATAACATGTTAAAAAATATAAAATATAAAACATAATTAAAAAAATATACAAAAGTATTATACTTTTAGTACAAAAATTATAAGTTTGGTTAGTTTTAGTAAACTGTGCAAAATAAACTTCTATTTATAGTTTATATTTTGTAGTTGCCAACAATTATCCTAAAAGATTCCGATTACATTTTTTACAGTATTTCAATCAATCAGTAGGTTAACTTTATTTTTAACTGGATATAATTGCTTAGTTAACTTTAATGAAATGTTGCATTGCATCCATGTTTACATTTGAACTTACTTCTTTTTAGAAGTATGGCATAAGTGTCAAACATAGTTAAATTTTTTGAACCTTGTTTGTAGTTTTAAGCTAAAAGTGTTTTAGTTTCAATAAGATGCTTTTTTGTAGACACTACTTATTAAGACATATTTTTGAGTTTTAAACTCAGATATATAAATAAGTTCTGCTTAAAAATATTTTACTTTTAATTTGCAATAGCTTTAAATTTGTAATAGCTTTAAATGTAAAATATTATTTAAAGAAAACAGTTGTTTAGAGGTGTTTTAGTTTAAAAATATTTCTTGAATTAAACAAATGAGTTTACTGGATGTTGTTTGTTTATTAATTTTTTTACTTAAAAAAAAAATTATCTATATATATATGAGTTTTGCTTAAAGTCATGTTTTTTATCATAACCACTTTCATAATAGTTTAGTTTTATTTAAATATGAATTTGTGTTCAAATTGTAAAAGTAGAGTAAAGAGTAAAAAAAGTTTATAAAAGAGTAAGATCTCAGTGAGCTAAAACGAACGAAAACTGATAATAAATCAATTAATTCTACTATTATAAATTTAAGTAACATTTCCTATAATTAATACAAGTTATATTAAATTATTAATTGCTATTTTTATTTTTTTGTTATTATAAATTTTCTTGTTTTTTAAACTTCACACTTTAAGTTTATCTTTTATTCAAATTACTTCCCTAAACAAACTTCTACCAAAACTTATCAAAATTTAGTCAAAACAGTTAAAGTCTTATAAAATTTTATTTCTACAGTTATTATCAAATTTTTCTATCAAATGTAGTGAAATGTTTACAAACGTATCAAATAACTACCCCAGCAGAAATATGAATAAATTAAAAAAAATGTTTAAATGAGTATAGTAGCTTAACTTTTTTTTGATGTGGGCGTAATTAAATATACAAAAGTTAAAAAAATTTTATTTGAATTTTTCTTTGACTATATCCAAAAATCATTCTTTGTTTATGAATCCGTTTTCTATCTACATAAAAAAAATCATAAAATTCTTTATATCTCTAAGCCGTTTATATGAACTACTTTACAGATGGCGTAAAAAATATAAGTTTTGTATGTTTCTTAGTTAAGCAGACAAAAATATAAGGTTCATTAAAACAAAATTAAGTGTATGGATTTGCATAGTACTAAAGGCAAGTTATATTTAAAGGCTTGAGATTAACTTTGTGGTAGTAATTTAAAATTTAAGTCATTTTTAAAAAGATTTTAGTTTCTCCTATTTAAACAACAACCTGTAAGGAAAATAGTTTTACTAATTAGAAATATTATTGCAATTCTATGACTTCTACCTAAAAGTTAATCAGTTTCAGTATAAAACTAAATAAAACATATTCGCATTAAAAAATAATTCATTTTAAGGTCGTACAGTTATTTCCTTACATTTAAAAGTAATAGTTGCAATTTTAAACGTTGTATGAAGTTGTATAATGAATATATAAAGTTGTCAAACTACATGTCATAAAACTATGTTTTTATTTTATTACTTATTAGATTCAAGGGCTGGAAAAAGAAACATTTCAAACCATATGAAGGCATCACTTAAAGTCAAAGAAGAACTTAGTAAGTTTGAGTTAATCTTAAATGTTTTAGTTTGCTTTTCTATTCTGTTTTTTAAAGATTTCAACTTCAATCAACTCTAATGTACAGAACTTATGAACAAGTCTTAAATGATGTAAATCTGCAGAACTTATGAATGAACAAGATAGTTCTGTCAAGTTACATGCAAACCAGAAGCCAAGACGATCAATGTGTAATTCAAAATTGTTTTATTGCAAAACAAATTTTGGTGAGAAGTTGCCTGAAAATGTGGACATGAAGTTTGTAACTGATCATCGTATCTCTGCCAAGTACAATATCGAGGTTTTTAAATTGTGATTTTTGAGTCACTAAATAATCATAGTTAAACATTTAATAGTTTTTTGCTTTGGTTAATTATAAAACATAAATCTTTAAGTCTAATTTTTAAATGTATTTTATAGATATTATAACCTTTATGTTATGTATGCTAATACCTTTATGAAGTTTTATATAATTACATTGTAGTTTATACTACATTGTCTAAAAAACAATTTAAAATATCTATCAGAACATAAGTGACAAGTAATTATACAATAAGTTACACAAGACACACAGTTTCAAAAAAATTAAATATATTTCGAGCAATTCTCATTAGTAGAGTACAAAGCTAAGAAGTAATAAGATTTTAGTGATCGTTTTTTGAAACTTGTACGAATAAGAAATTAATTATAAAGACTGTATAGAACAAAAAAAGTTTGTAATGATTATAACACGAATTTAATTAACTTATTCCATAAATACAAGTTATTGTAATTGTTTACTTATTATTAGGTTGAGTTCTTATAAACTTATAATTTTTATTTGCTCGCTTGTAAAAATCTCTCGTAAAATAAATTATTTAGTATTTTTTTGAATTGTACCAATAAGCTTTGATGAAAAAAACTATGTAAATTGTGGCTGTTAATAAGTAAAAATTTACATATTAATTGCCTTTAGACTGAAAGGATAATGATCATAACGACCAGAGTTGTCAAAATGTAGATTTTTTATCATTATAAAAAAATTAAGGTGTTATTATTTAAAAAGCTACATTTATGACGTAGATACAAATAATGAAAATAACGACAATATAAAATCTATCAGGCAAATTTGGTCATGGAGAAGGGAAGTTATGTGAAAAGATGGAACTGCAAGATCTGCGATAAATGTAAGAAAGATCTGATGAGGATTAGTGATGTGAAACAGCATGTTAGGGTTCACCATACAGGTTGTTATATTAAAACTAATATATTAAATACAATAATACAACAAAAGGTATTATATTATAAGTAATACTTTTATATAAATAATTCATATAAATAATTTCTTCTAAATAGTTATAAACTGTTAAGACCGCTTTTATCTAGTAGTAATAAGACTGTTTAAGTTAGTTTTAAAATATGAAAAATGTAAGATCATTAGTTAGATATGTCAGTTATTAGATTTAAAGAGGTGAAAACTAAACATCAAGCATAAAATTACATATAAAAATCTTTATTACTTCTTAAAACTTTTTTTTTCTAATAATAATTTAACTTTGGCTTTTTTTAACTTTGGCTTTTTTGAATTTTTTTTTTTATTTTTCACAACTTTAAATTTAATTTTCATAAAAGCTAAATATAAATGTATTAAAATTATTAAACCATTTTTTTTGAATATTTAAGTTTCTGGCTAAAAAACAAATCAGAAGCTAGATTTTTTTCTAAGTTAAAAAAATGGCTTGATTTTATATGGACGTGTCAGATATGCATAAAGACGTTTTTGCATGAATAAGTAAAAAGTAAGATAAAAAAAAATTGATAAAATACAAAAATAATAAAATAAAGTTACCGATCGTAGGTAAGGTTTAGGGATAACAGTGATAACTAATACATTAAAAACAAAATAGAAAAAATTAAAAAATAATGTATACAAGAAAAAAATTAAATAAGTTTTCTCAACCCGTGTAAAAGTGTATTCTTGTAAAAATGTCACCTTATGCATATTTGACACCTACCAAATTTGTATCCGCTTAATAACAAAAAAACTAACAAATCTGCAAAAAAATGTTATGTAGGTTATTACTTATTCTATTTAAAATTCATATTAACGAAAGAGCTTTTGATACTTAAATTAAACATTTAGCTCTAACAAATAAGTAATAAATATTTGAAAAAAACTAATTAGTATTTTAGAAACAACTAATTAGCAAAAATCGTTTTTTAATGAAAAATTTTCGAAAAAAAAGCTGTACAATAATCTCTCGCTTATTTACGCACATTGTGTCCACAGAGAAAATGCGTAAAGATAGAAAAGATCGCAAATATACGAGAGGTACCAAACATACTTATTATAATGGCTGTTTTTTGATATTGCTTCTAGTTAAAAATAGACTGGGAACTTTCCCATTTTCAACAATATGTTTACCTTACTATTTATAAAACGAGTGTGAAGTTAGCTTTAGTAAATATTTCAAAACTTTGGATCTAATTATTTTCCTTATTTTAATAGCTAATCAAAAACTTTTTTTATTCTAGAGTACGGTCTTGACTCCTTTGTCTTTAATAAAAAAGTCTCTGGATTGGGGTTTTGTGTTTTTTGGGTATATATTTTTGGGCCTCTTAGACAAAATTGGATTTTTTAATATTTTCTATTTAGTTTATTAGTTTGTGTAAAATTTAAATTTATTTTTTTTTTAGTTTTTTTAATAATACGTTTATAAACGGCTATAATTTCTATTTTACAAACTGTCAATATTATGCACAATTCTACCTTAATTGGGCTATTTTATGAATTATGACTCAAGCTCATAAATTGAATTAGTTTGTAATTTTAATTTTTAATTGTTTGAATTTTTTAGGATTCATAAAAGAGTAACTAAGCGAGTGTGCGTAACGTCACGAGTACGTAAAGATGCTAGAGTTTACCGTATAACGTTATTTTTAGTTTTATCAACAAGAATATAAAACTATAAGTTTTAGTTGTAACTATGTAGTACAACTATTTATTTGATATCAACGGCTAATATTACTAAATTAATGTATTTTACAATGGCATAAAAACTTAGTGGGCCCCTTCGCGACCATAAAATTTAGTAGTTAACTTTTTGACTTAGGTTAAAGCAGAGGCGTTTTTTGACTGGTTTCCTGTGAACCCCCTGAAAAAAAAAGATTTCTAGAGTATCACTTAAAACGTTGTTTATTGACTTTGTTTTGGTTATTTGATAAATTTGAATAATGAATGTTAAATTTATAACACCAAACGATTGTTAAGTTTTCTTAACAAAAAAATTTGTTTTTGCCCTGCTGAAATAGATTTTAAATAAAATTTTAATTGTGACTTCATAATAGGTTAAAGTTTTAAAGTTGCATTTTTTTCTTGGAAATATTTTACTAAGATGCTATTAGTTTACATTAAAAATTGTTACTTAGTCTAAAAAATTTTTGATTAATTATTGTTTTTCAACTAGTAATTACAATTTTACTTAAAAAATGTCCAATATAATCATTAAGTTTTATCTTACTAAGTTAATTGTATATAATAATGTTGTGTGAAACTTTCAAACCTTATAAAATCAATTTAGAGAGTTTTCAAAATCATTATAATTATTTCAAATCAAAATCTACTTCACCATCTGGCAATTTATTCCTTTATCATTTAATGGTATTTAATATTTTTATTTAAGTAATTAAATTATTGTATATCTGTTTGCCACAAAGTTGATTCTCGATTTTTTGAATTTTTCAACTATGAGAGGTTACAAAACCATAATTAGAATGCCTGCACCATCAGGCAAACATTTAATATTTATTTAAAATTGTTTTAATTTTAATTTTTAAGTCTAAACATTTTTTCTAAGTGAAATTTCAGTTTTTAATTAAGTTTTTTATTTTTGTATATGTTATTGTATATTTAGTGAAATTTCAAATTTCATAGATTGAATTAATTGAAAAAAAAAAAATTATTTTAAATAGATATGTTAATTAGAAAGTTTAAAATTTAAAAGAAAAAACTGTAAGAACTCCATCTATACTAACAATTAGATCAAAATTGTAATTCTATTTGTAAAAAATTATTCTAGCTTTAATTATTTTATAATATTGTTTCCTGATAAAAAGGTTAGTTTTCAGGGTTGTCACTTTACCTGGAATCCTAGAAAAACCTGGAATTTGACAATTTAGGCAAAAAAAAATGGAATTTGGGAAATTTTGAAAAAAACCTGGAGCTTTGAACAAAAGTCACTAAAGTAACCTGGAAAATACTGTAATTTTAACAATTATCAGCTGTAAAATTTCGATTTGACTCAAAAAATCTATCATGTAAATAAAAAAATTTTGTCATCATAATTTTTTTTTTATTAAAAAACACATTTAAAGTAGCTTTACAGTATCTTTTCAATGTATTTAAACTATTTAATACAGTTTCTTACCTTAAACTTTACTTTAAACTGAAAATCGACTTAAAAATAAGTACTTTTAAAAACCTGGAAGAAATTTGGAAAACCTGGAAATATTTATGAAAAGGCGTTAACCCTGAATTATTTTAGAGTAAGTTGGTTATGTCTGTAACAGCTGAAGAAATAAAATTACAAGTTTTGATATACCATTTGTAAGTTCATAACTTTGTTTTGGTTCTTTTAGTTTTTATTTATCTAATTTTAATACATTACAATAAATAAATAGATATATTTTTCATTTTTTACTTACATGTTTTTTTCAAGCAGAAAAAAGCATTTTAAACAAAAAGTTTTTCGGCTAAATGTTGTGTACTTAGCTAGCAGTGCATACCTAAGAAATGCGAACTTAAGCGGCAAATTATGAACAAAAAATTTGTGAATCCCCTTTGAAAAATATCGAGACAAGCCCCTGGATTAAAGTACAACACAATACAGTTTTGACGCAATCACTATTATTCAATCAACTAATAAATAACCTTTGAAATTAAATTTGTGACCATTACCTATTAGGTATTTAATAATATTAGTTTATGTTTACAAACTTTTCCAGTTTTGAAATAATAACTGTTTAATGTTGTAATTTAGCCTAATAAAAAAAAGTAGTTTTTAGATTTACTTATTAAGTTTCTTATAAATATACTTGGCTTTCTTGTATTGTTTAAAACTTGAAATAAAACTATGTATTTTATAAATTTTTATCACTTGTAGTGAATAAATAAAGTTATACCAATAAAAACAAGTTAAAATTTATTGTTTTTGTTTTCAGGTGAAAAAGCGTTCAACTGTAGATTTTGCAATGCAGCTTTTATGTACAGTAGCCAAAGGAACACCCATCAGTTAATATGTTCGAATAAACAATCAGTTGTTTAAGTGTTGCTTTTATAAAATAAATAAGAAGTGTTGTGTTTGTTAATTAGATTTAAGCTTAATAATGAACTTACTAAAATAATAATTTTGCTTGATTTGGTTTTATAAAGTATTAAAATACTGAAATCTAGTCTAATGGTTTATACTGTTTGATTTAATAATTTTAAATATTTATTTATAACCTAATGATTTTTAAATTTAATATAGCAGTTTGATTGCGCTAAACTTCTTTTAATAAACTTTCTTACAAGAAAAAATGTCTTTTTATGATTTTTAGTAAATAAAATACTGTTTTAAAAACACATTGGGTTGGTAATTATTATTTCGTTTATACAGTTTTTGTGTTTACATAAAATTGTTATTTTATTATTATAAATCTGAAATACTATACCTATAGAATGCTAGAAGTTATTTTAGTTAAAATAATATGTTGTTTAGCATGTTTATAACTTATAGTAAAGTATAACCTATAAAAGTAAAACAATCTTCAAATAATTCCAGTTAAAATTTATAGTTTTAAACTTTGTTATTGTTACTAGAAAATTATGTCTTAACTCCAATATACTATTCAAATGTTTTACTATGAATTTAAATTTAAAGCTAGAACAATTAAATTTTTGAAAATCAGACTTGACAAATTATTCATGGAAGTGTTGATTATACTAAAAACAACAATAGTTATTCATAAAGATTAAGTTTATTTAACTAACAAAAAAAACTTAATAAATAAAAACTAATCAAGCCATAGTATAATGTTATGGTTTATTCAACAAAGTTAGAATCGCCTCTAGTTTAAGATTTGAATTTTTTTTTAAATCAAATATTTCAAGTATCCTTTATGTGTCAAAATTTAAAACTTTGTCTTGAGCTTGACCAGCGTACGTAGAACTCAATCGATGTTATTGATAACTGATGTTATTGATAACTGATAAACTGTAGATTTACTCAACTATACTATGTTTGCCCACATCTTGCGGTTGTCTTTTTTTGTAAAACCAATAAGTCTTTTCTTAATTAGAATGTAAAACAAGTAGAATCCACCACGAAAACTAATTATCTTAATGATGTTTATTAGTCCTAAATAAGCTTTTGTGTATAGGAAAATAAACACGGAAAATAGTCCCTGGTTTCAAGACTAGATACACAAATTTTAAGTAAACTTAAGACGCATGTAGGACTTATATATTGTTACTAGCAATGCATTTAAAAAATAATGTTTTATACTTTAGTACTAAATATATACTTTTTTTATTCGGTATCATCCTATTACTTAGTACAATCAAGTACTAAGATAATCCAAGATAATATGTTGTTTAAATCTGTATTTGGATGTTTCCATTTAGTTTTGCATTTAAAAAAAAGAAAAATGCAAATTTTTAATTAAACAAAGTACATACATCTTAATAAGAAGTTACAGTATTACAGATTTTTAGAGTTTAGAACAATATGTTTAAACTTAAGATATTTAATTAAATGCATATAATAATACTTTATGATTGATTCTAAAAGTTTAAAAAAAAATTATACCTTACAAAGTTTGATATTTGTTGAACTTAATTCTAGTTGAGTAAATTAGACTCATTGATATAAGTTTTAAAAGCCGAGATTAAATTGTAATAAAGTTGCATATTAATTGTTTTATCTATTACCAGGTTTTCGTTCAAATAATTTCACAATTGTCAAATGCTAAAAGAGTCGTATAATGCAATAAATGATTTTGTATCAACTTATTCGTTTGAATACGTACATTTTTTATCTATATGTGTAAGTTGTGTTGTTAAACTTGTTGTTTTTAGGTTTCAAAATCTAACTTTACAACAATAAAGAAGGAAATATCAACTGGGTCAAATTGTTTTATAGAAAAAAAATATTTTTAAAATAATTTAGAAGTTATAGTAGTTCAAATAGAATAAATAGTTAAGATTTCTTAACAAACTGTGTTTTTTTGACGATTTATATTAAAAAAATAGTTTTACCTAGCAAAGATATTTAAACAATTTATTAATTGAACACATATACGATACTATTATATATTTTTTTTCATATAAAGTTAAAAATATAATGAAAGTTCTTTAATTTAATTTAGTTTTATTTATTAAATGTAAAATGCTAACAATTTTGTTCGAAAATTTTAAGTTTTTAGAATGCATCTCAATTTTAGTTATGGGAAAAGTTTAAGTGTAAAGTTATGTCAGTAACTTCAAATAAGTGTAAGTAAACTAATTTAAATAATGTACATACAAAAGTATTAAAAACTTCTTAGCTATTTTACTTTCTTTACTAATGTTCATAAATATTTATCAGGTTATATATTTCTTTTTAGTTATACTTAAAGCTTTTATGTTCCATACATCACTACAAAAACTAAACCAAAAGAATGAATAATTTACTAACTTATTAAAACAAGTGAGCAACTTTAATTAATTTCAAACTATTTTTTTTTAATTTGTAGAAATCATGTTTTATATAAAAGGGTAAACTTTTAATAAGTATAAAAATAGTCACTTATATTATAAATCAGTTTGAATTTTTAAAAAGAAGTATACTGAGTTATTTATAAAAGCAAAACATATTAAAAATAAAATTTTTGTACAAAACTCTATAAAAAGGTATTTAATTTAAAACAACACCCTATAAAACCTATTACTTATTCTTTTTGTTTAAACTAAGACTTTGCATAGCTTTAATCTTATTAACCTAACACGAATTGATGTGTAAGGAATAAGTATTAAAAACAGTAATTTTTATTTTATTTAAAATATACAGTTATGTTAAATAAATTGACAACATTTACAATATTAAAACCTTAGCTTTATGAAACATAAAATAAAAACTTTTAAGTTTTCAAAACTTTTCAATTAATTAAACCTTACAAAATGAATGTAATAGCTTATATGTGTAACTTTATTTTCAATACTTTACTAAAATAACTTTTAGAAAAACTCATAAGAAAAAAGACTAGATAGTTATGTTAGTCTTTCAAAACATTTTATTTTGATAACAGTTTAAAGTAGTTTGTGAAGCATTATACTGAGTTTCCATACTGAAAAAAAATCAGATTTGTTGAAAATCTAACAAAGTATAAGTATTGCTGTGTTTGTTTAAATCATCATATTGTATACACATATATATAGAATTAAGTTATTTTATTTGATAAATCAAATCTTTCACACTGAGTTCACCTTAAGGGCTTTATTAATAAAAACTTTTATACCAAAATGTAAAACTTAAAGGACTTGAGTTTCGTGCTTATGCAGTCATCAGCTTCAAAATAAGTTCAAAATAATTCACAAAACAAAACACACAAATAAAAAATTTATTTAAAAAATTTAGCATAAATAGATTATAACGTAATTTTGAAACTATCAAAAATCATGCAAAACGGTTTATATAAAAACTAATTTACCAATCGACAACAAACTGGCAAAAATTCATAAAACTTCATTGAGTAACTATATATTAGGACTAATAATTTTCTATTTTCACTCACTGAAATTTCATAACAGTTTGCAGTTTTGTCTGAAGGCACAATCAAATTTTTACACTACTTATGTCCGCGCAATTTTTAATAGTTCTGTCTTAATAGCAATTTTTATTTATCGAACAAAGTTCCTAGTTATTCAGACAATTCATTAATTCAACACATATACGACACTAATATATATATATTATTTCATATAAACTGAAAAATATAATGAAAGTTCTATAGTTTGATTTAAATATATTTTTTAAATGTAAAATGCTAACAATTTTGTTTGAAAATTTTAAGTTTTTAGAATGCATTTTAACTTTAGTTAAGGGAAAAGTTTAAATATAAAGTTATGTCAGTAACTTCAAATAAGTGTAAGTAAACAATTTTAAATAATGTACATACAAATGTACATATGCAATTTTTAATAGTTCTGGATTCCACGTTTTGCATTATTCTGATTAGATCTTCTTCAAAAGCCTGTAGATGTTCTATCGGCTTTGGTGTACGTGTGGTTTTGAATCCGTAGTTGTCATGACCTTCTATTGACACATCTTCTTCTTCGAAAAACTTCGCCCTCTACTTCGTATTAAATATTATATAAAAAATTCTGGTCGATAGTGCTTGAAAAATTGAATTGGATCTACATATTTATTTATTTATTTATATAAAAACAATAGTTTAGAAGCTGTTTCGTACATGAAGTATAAAACTTCTTGTACTCCTCAGTAAGCTAAAGTTTATAACAGTAGTAAACAGAATTTTAGACTTTAGTTTTTTTTTGTAATAATTATAACATAGTAATAATACAGTTTATTGTACGTTTAATTGAATTAGAAAAACACGCTGTGCTTGTTAGTTTATGCATTTTAGAAAAAGTTATATTAGAAAAATGTTTTAAACTTTTAGAAATATGTTTTAAAATGTAAGAAAAATGTTTTAAACTACTCTTGTTTGCGGCATAAACTTTACTTTGTTTTAATGTTTAGTTAGTTTTAATTTTGCTGAAAAGTTTTTTGGTAATTAATGCTTATGTTTTGCATTTCGCTTTTTTTGTTTAGTTTTATGTTTTTCTATTCTTTCTAAGTTACAAGGTCTGCAGCCGAATTAAGTATTGAATTTGATTTGGTCCTATTTAATATTTACTATTTAATTTTGTATTTATTGTTATTTTTTAAGTTCCATATGTAGTTCGCTAGTTCCGTTGTACGTCTTTTCTTAATATTGTTAAATGATGATTTGTGGTTTTTGTATCTTTGTTTGAAAGTGTTTCCTGTGAATCTGAAGTATACTGTTTTGTTGTTTTATTTGATGTTATTGTTGCTTTATTTATTATATTTGACACTAGAAATTGGTTGTTTAAATGGCAAGGTCTGTTACGAAATTGCAAAGTTTATCTTTTATGGTGCTTTTATTGTCTATATTATTTTTGTTTTTATATTTTATTTTATAATATTATATGGTTGTGTATTATTATTTTACTTTTGAAATTTCTTGTACAACTGTATGAAATTTCAACTGTGTTGCAAATTAATACTTATTGTATGGGTTATTTTCGTCAAATGTTGTGGTAATCAAATTTAAATTGTTTGCCTATTTTAAAATTTACATTTAGACTAAATGGTTGGTTGAAAATTATTATATCTCTTTTTCTTTGTCATTTATTTCTTTTTGGTATAGTGGTCTTATCGTATTTTAAGGTTATTTTTGTAATTTGCTAAATATACAAAGATACCTACTTTTAGTTTATAGTAGTTTTCTAACTTAATGTCATGAAACCTGATTTCTTAATAAAACTTAAGTACTATTACAATAACACATAATGTTTTCTATATTATTGATAAGTTTTGTGAACTTTTATTCGTATTATTTTTTTTTCATTTGATACTTATCTTACGTTTAAGTGTTGGTCAAGATTGTATTCTTTATAGCTGATAAAGCAGTTTAAATTAAACCTGTAAATTAATTAGTACGCATTGTTTAACAGTATATTTATAAAAACTAAGAAAATATATAGTATAATTATAAAACAAGTTTCTTCGTGTTTGTTGATAATACTAAATGAAAAATCAGCTTTACATCAAAAATCTACTTTATCCTAAAGTTTGTAAATTTTGAATTAGTTCCTTGATAGGAGTACATGAAATAGTGCACTTTTTTATTTCTGCTGAAAAATAACAACTAAAATTATGTTTTTAGATTCGGTTCTGATTCTTGTTCGAAACTAATTATAAATGTTTCTGTTGAGTTGAAACAACTAACTAAGATGCCTAGTTTGATAGTCGTACAAAAAGTAAACAAAACTGAATTAGCTACATACTTTCAGCGTATCAAACAAATAAAGATACATTCTTGATAACTTTCATTAAAAAATATTTCTTTATCCAAACTAAAAAGGTAAATATGATAGTTTACAAGTCAAATTTATCATTAAGATAATAATAATGCTTTTAAAATTAAAAAAAAAATTAAATCCTAATTAATTTATAAATGTTTTTTTTTTATTTCACTGTCTCAGTTTTAGAAAACTTTAAAATTAATAAAATCGAAACTCATTTCCACGAGTAAAAACTTAATTAAGTTAACAATTTAAAACAAAGAAAAATTTAAATGATGCTAACTTAAAATTAATTTTGAAAAATTTTTGTAAAGTTTTAGTATTTTGTTTTACTTAGAACCAAAATTTTTGCTTCTGTCAAATTTATTTTATTTGTACTTCTTTCAGTTTATTTGTACACTGTTTTCGTAACAGTGTTTCAAATTGAAATCTACTGAAGACTTAATTTAGTTTTATTTATATATCTGAAATATCATTTTAAATATAAATTTATCGCTGTAGTGAACGTTCGTGTGTTCACAAAATGACGTCACTAAGCGATGAAGCCGCTCGTTGTATTATCATGCAAACAAAAAGATCGCATTATAACTTAACGTAAATTTTTAAGTCTAGCTATTAGTTCTTTTATTTATAAAACCGTAGATCGATATTTGTACATAAATAAAAATGTTTTGAATGTTCTATATGTGTTTTACGAACACATCGAAAATTTGTATAAAATCTTTTTAATTAGTTTTTGGAATAGATAAATAACCTTAATTTTTGAAAAAAAACAGAATATATGTTTTAAGAAATTAAACACATATGGTAATTTTATCGAAAAACGTTAACAAAAGAGGTGTGATACTCAAATTTTTTTCAGAAAAACTATATGTTTACAGTAAATAAATAAAACAATGAAACTACTTTTAGTTTTATTATTAAAAGTAATGCTACATTTTCTTTTTAATTCGGTTTTTAGTAATTGTTGATTACTTTTTTTGTTGCAAAACGTGTCATTTTTACTATGACAATAACTCTAAGGATAAATAAAATTTTTTTTTTGTTTTAGGGCTAGTTATATTATAAACTAAAAAACGTATTGAAAATTTGAGACAAATATTAAATAACTGAAGAAAATTGAACTAGTTAATTTTTATAAATAAGCACACTTTTATTTTGAATTTGCTTAAAAAGCAAGTAGTAAACATTTGCTTTTAATAACTCTTAAAAAACTTTTTTTTAATGCATTTTAAATGAAAAATAGTATTTACACTCTCGTTCTCTATGAATTTTCTGCAGTTGTACATAAAAATATCAGTCAAAAATTAATTCACTTGTTGTACTACGGTAACTACAATATACTTAACTTAAAATATTAAACAGACATAATTTTTTCTGGTTAAATTTCTAAAAATTCGTACATTGGTGAATAAATACCCAAAATTATCGATTTATCTAATAAATTATACTTATTATAATTTTTGCACAGATACACTTATTCTATTTAAATTTTTTTTAAACCCGTAGATTGCTGAATATATACTTGAAAATTAATTATACCAACCATACAAGTGTAGCTTAAAAAACTTAATATGTGTGTTATTACGCTGTGTTCATGGCAGTGATAAAAATGCAAATCTGAAACAAACGTAATGGAATAAAATATATTTTTATCGTTTTGATGAATGTTTATGTGAATTTAGTTGACGTCAATTAGAATTTACAATGTGAGGGATTTGCGACAATTTTCAGAGTTTGAATAAAAGTTTTAGTTTTTATTCATTTTTTCCAGAACTTAAACTTAATTAGTTGTCTACAAATAAATTGAGAATCATAATTTTATTTTGCTGTAAGTTGTAATGTTTTTAAATTTCAAGTCTTGTGTTTAAAGTTCTATTTCTATTCAAATGCCTCCTAATGTTTTTCGAACAGTAAACGGAAAAATATTTTTCTAAAACAAAATTTTTGTTACAAATTATTAAAACTCGCACACTATAGGTAAAATCAATTACATTAACTTTTATAATTAGATTTTGTATAGATTTTACACTGTCTTTGAGACAGTGTTTCAAATATGAATCCGTTATAATTGTTAAAATACTTATAGCTTAATAAAAAACAGTTTTACTTATATATTAGTTTCTGTAAAGAACATTTGCTGCAATTATAATGACGTCACTGGGAGCTTTTTCAATTTATATTTTCTTGTTTTTCGACAATTTCCAAGTTACAGTAAGCTTTTAGTTTTTGTTATCAAGTGTTTTTTTCTGAACAGTTTTTAGTTAGTTAGTTACATACAAGTATATATTACTAGGATTTTAATTTAGCAAAATATTTAAAATATCAACGCTATTGACTTTAGATTTAATTAACGAATAACTTTTTTTTTTTAGCACAATTTATGCAAAATAAATTGATAAATTGAATTTAGCTCTACTAAACTACAGTGTAAATTTAATTAAAAACCATAATAACACATTAAAATAAACTTTAATTTATATTTTTAAATCCATTTTTCTTACTATATTGTTATACAAAAAAATAATAAAAATCACCAAATAATAAAACTGTCTAAACAATTTTTAAATAATAACATTACTTAAAGCAATTTTATTAAGTTATTCGTTGGTATTTCATTTAAGAGTCCAACTTTTATTATTTTAACATTATAACAACAAATGTTATTTTTTCAATAGTATTTAAAAAACATTTTATAGACCAATTTATTATATAATAATAGTTAAAATTACTAAAGAAAAAAAAAAGTACTTTTCCACTATTCGCTTGTTTTTTTTTTGAATATAGGGCTGAAATCTCTCATTTAAAACATTTAGTACTATATAGAATATTTTTTATCAATAAAAATGGGTTAATTTTAATTTCCCCCAACTCTAAGAAAGCGTTTACAAATTAATTTGTTATTTAACATAAGAATGTCTGAGTAGAAATAAATAAATGAAACAAATCGTTCAATTGTTTTCAAATCTTTAAAGCTAGGAACATAAATGCGATTTTACTAAGATAATAGTTTTACCGTTAACTTTTATTATAATTGCGATGTGTAAAGGCAAGTGCTGTTCATTAAATTTTTCCTTTGATTGCGTAAAGGAAATATCATGTCAGTAGAAGGTTTTTTAGATTAAATCCACGTTGTGACTCAGGGTTAAATGCTTATGTCAGCTTTTGGGGTCAAAAAGAATTACTCTTGCAAAAGCTTAAATCACATGATTTTTTTTTTGCTGATGATGATGTACTCGTGGCTCACTCTGCCTAAGACTTGCAGACACTACTGAGTCATTTTTTATCGAAATTCTCGGATTTCGGCCTAACCATAAGTCTTTAGAAGACTTAAGTTCTAAGCCATAAACAAGCTTATTTTTGAGTTTTAATTGCTTAGAGATTAAATAGTAAAATTTGCCATTATATTAGTTAACACAGTATTGGCTTAATACAAATAAAATGCAAAATAATAATTAAGCTTTTGTTCTGTACAACATTTACTGCAACTTTAAATAAACGTATCATTTTTTTTTTTTTCAATTATTGCACAACGGGAAATAGCTCAACGTTAAGTATAAAACAGGTACACTTTTCTGTTTAAACTTCAAAAATCCTGTATATTAGTGAATATATATTAAAAAAATTACATTAAGCGTATAAATGTAGATTAAAGAAAAAAAATATTTATTTTTACAATACGTTTAAGAGTGTGTTTGAACACAGATCTGACTAGGTTTAAATACTTATTACTTCTTAAATTACTATTATAAACATGTTTTTTATCGTTTTTTTTTTGCGTGTATTTTAAAATTTTATAAAATTTTTGTTTTAGTTTTTCTCCCACAATTTTCAGTTAGTTAGTTAGTTAATGTTACTTAAAACTTTTTGATTTTTAACCTATTTACATACACTTTCAAAATTTAAACGCGCCATAAACGATACTTTCAACTTTTTTTATATGCTTGTAATGATATAAAGCGTTTGCGGGTAAAATTTATGACGTAAGCCGTAGCTTAAATAATAAAAAATTGCGCAATTAGTAAATATAAATCACTTTATACTGCACGCTTAGTAGTGTTTTTTTTCGGTTTTTACTATTTAATTGTATGCAATACTCGACATTATTTTTTACAGCTTAACGTTAAACTAGTTTTAACAAGTTTTGGTGTTGCAAAGAAATATTTTAAACCCTAGGTTGATTTTCAAATAGTATCTAAAAGTTTCACCATAAATTCAAAATTACGAAAAAATTTAAAGTCTGTTTTTATTCATAAAAAAAAATATTTTCTTATAACACTATTTTTTTTTTAATTTTGTAACTTTTAAAAATATACAAAGATAGATTGAAGAGTATAAAATAAGTATTAGCTTAAAATATAAAAATTGTGAATACACAATGAAGCTTTTAATTTTTCGAATTGTATATTAATATAATAATCGTATGTATATCATCGATTTTTAAACTGTTTTACTTATTTATATACTATTTGTTTATTAAACGACAAAAAAATGCTCAAAATATTTGGTTCTGGGAGCTCGTGCATCATTTTGATTATTGAGCCTAAGACATTTTATAGTTACCTTCTAACATCTTTTCGAGGACATTATATATAAAAAATTAAACCATAAGTTAAAACTATCATAAATAGGTTATTTAAAAATATAGTGTGGTGTTGGAATGTTAAATTTAATGGAAATTGTTGTTTATAATTTTTTTACTATAATAATACCAGCTGTGGAACAAAAAACATATTACCTAAATAAAAAAGTACACTATTTATTTATTATTATCATTTTACGCTGAACTTGAAAAGCATCTAGCGAAATCACAGTTATTGATTTAAATAATAATTATATACTACTTAAAATAACTTTAAACTTTTAAGTAGTTTTAAGATTTTGATCCTGTTTTAAAAAAAATTTAGTAAATGTTTTAAATTACAACGGGTGTTACAATTGACAGTTTCATTAATTGGTCTAACCTTATTGAAACATTAAAAACAAAACTATTAAAGACAATAGGTATTTTAAACAAAACACTCTACTATTTAAATCAAAATTTTTTATATTACTTTTTCATTCCTTTTCTAATGAGTAATATTAGATATAGGTTACTTTTTTGGAGTAGAGCTAAAATTACTGAGATCAATGAAATTTTAAATAGAGCAACAGGGTGCATGCATTCTAAAAGCTGGAATGAAAATGTTAGTAGTAAAAAAATATCAAAAAAAAACATAGTTCGGTATGAGTTAGAAGTCTTTATTTACAAATTCAAAAAAAAAGTATATTTCCAGTTAATTTCAATCCTTACTTTACAACTATAAACTAAATCACAATCATAAAACAAGATTTTCAGAGACAAACATTTTTTTTCCTTAGGTAAATAGTCTTTACGGTTTTAAACCCTTATTTTATTTAAATTATCATAAGTGTATCTGCAATAACTTAGTTAAAAATGAGGACATGGTTTTCAATCAGAACTAGACCTTAAAAAAAACTAATTTAAATATCAATATATTTAAACAGCATTTATAGACTTGGGTCATTAAACAGTACTCCAAATTCATTTATTTTCTACTTTTTTTTTGTCATAGAAGTTAAAAAGTCTTAAACTATACAAAGTGTTGTCGTTAGTACATAAATAAATGGTTCACATTAAATTTTCTGTTCAAGTTCAATTTAAGGGCAAAAGGAGAGGAGTCCATCTTGATATTTACAAGTTGATTTTAATTTATAGAGTTTCACCTGAGCTATGAGACATTTTTGTTAGCTTTAATAGATTTAAAGTAAGTTAAAAAATTTACGAAATAGTGTAACACATTTATATGATTTTTATTTTAATGCTTTAAAAGTTGTTTTACTAAATGAGATTTTTTGAATGTAGATAGATATTAATTAAAAAAAAGTGTAAAAGTATTATTTATAAACAAAAAATTGAATTTTATAAATACAAAAGTGTTTATTAAATTAAGGTTTGTATACAATGCTTATATTTTAAGTTGCTTATAGTGTAAAGCTGTTTAAGTTAATTAAGTTTAACTTGTAGTATCAAGCTTCACAGTTTGAAGAATGAGTTTGCTTTTTAATCAAATTCAATTAGTTGCATTAACACCGTTTTAATTCTATAATGTTAATACTTTAGTTATTGAAATAAGACCTTTTTTAACTAATTATTATAACTTATTCATACGAAATTGACTAAAAATCAACTGAAAATCAATAATTATAAAATACGTTTATCAAAACAAACAAAATAACTAGTTTTTTTTTTTTTTTGGATGTTTAAGCATTAAAATTAAACAAAGAAGACATAATAAAGAACTTCCACGGTTAATTTGTTTTTAAATAAAGTTGTAAAAACTTTATAGATACATTGTATATATCATTGATAGATTCTTTTCTATATTGCACTAGATAGATAAATAAAAGAAGTTAAAACAAATTTAAAAATTTTTTATTTAGCATTAATATTTTCAAAGGTAAAAACAAATAAAGTATTTTACTTGTAAAACAACTTGCTTAAACATAAAGTTTTAATACTTTGTGCGTGTAAATAAAAAAATTGCAACTAACATTATCTTATATTCTCTTAATAAAATTTATCTAAAAATATAATTGTATTGATGTATATTTGTTAAATGTTTGGTTTCTTTTTACTTAGTTTTAATATTGGTTCATTGAACAAAAAAAAATTCTCAAAAATTTATTTGTTTCAAGGACCTGGATACGCAAAAAGACCCCTCGGTCATCAAGTTGCATACCAAACTTTTTTGAAATTATAATGAGCTACAAAAGAAAAAACATTTTTACAGTCATTTCTAAACTCTAAAACAAAAAACTTAATGAAAAATTAAACCATTAAAATATAGAAAAATAATTATATTTTATTTAATAATTTTCTCTACGCATATATCTAGCATCATATACACATTAAATTTATATTAAACTCTACGTCAAAAGGTAAAGTTTCTATCTGAAATGTATATTATTTTTAAATTTATCAAAATATTAGAAAATAGTTTAACCTTTTAATGAGTTAAAGAAGAGAAAACAAAAAAAAATAATAAATAAATTTGAAGTTTTTTTTCAAAGTATGTTTAAGATTTTAGACTCTACTATCAACTTATTTACACTTATTAAAAAGTAAGAAAAAAATTAAAAATATATTAAAGCTATAAAGTTTAAAAGAATTAAAAAAACTTATAAAATAAAGCTGCAATATTCAAAAAAAGAAAAAGTGAAACAAAGCTGTTTCCTTATGGAAAAAAAAGCTATAGATAGATAAAAGATATAAAATAAATATACTCTTTTAATTAAAATTATCAGTTTTTACAGTGATGCATAAATAAAAAATATACCAGTTTAATTATACCAAAATAGTAATATAAACAACCACAAAAAAATCTTAGAATAGTAAATAAGAAATTTTCTATAATAAAAATAAATAAGACAGAAATCACTAATAATCATAAAATAAATCAACTTACAAACAAATATTACAGTTTTAAGTTTTATCAGTGATTTCAGCTCATGATTTAAGTATTAAACGTTCTTTGTTTTTTAGCAAAAATATTCAGAGACTTTTGATATTACTTACACACCAAAAATGTAGACTATATGAAATTGTTTACTAACACATTAACCATCAACAAAAAGTATATATATATATATATATTACAACTTTCCACAAACTAGACTGTATCACTGCTAGAGAGCTAAAACAGTAAGTTAAAAATCATTTGTAAAATAAAAGTAGCTGGTTTCTGAACTATATATAGCAAGCTGAAACATATTACATATTATATATCAATATAACAATATATATTGTATATCTACAGAGACTAATACTTTTGTGATAAAATTACTAATTTTATTTTACCTTGAATTAGCCTTATAAGTGTTATTACACACATAATTTTAAAGTATTTAGATTTACAGTTGTTTTTTAGACAGTCTTTTTAATTTTGATGAACATGTTAAAAATAAAATTAAGGATTTGTTCTCAAACTTTAATAATATATTTTATGAACTTCAAAGTAACAGCAATATAAGCTTTTATAAAATAATTATACTTCTGTTTTTATTTTCGTAATTTATATTTAGCAAGATTGCTTATCAGAATTTCGTTACTCGGACTAACAAAATGAAAAATTTTAAAGATTTTAATAAACCCAAAAGCGCGTTTATATAGTTGGCTATTTAAAAAAGTTTTAATCACCAGATTTACAACAGAAACTTTGTCTTTTATATTGCCTAAAAATACAGAGATAAGCCAACTGCAGCCAATAAAATAAAATGTATTTTAAAAGATATTTTAGTTGACTATATATAATAATCTAGTACATATATTTTATTTTTTTTTTATATCTTAATAAAGTTTTAATCTTTAATTCAGACTACTTTTCTTTGATATTTTTCTTTAAAGTATAATGTTAAAACTGTTACTTTTACTAAAATAGCAGTATGTCAATCATTGAGTTGAGAAATGTTCCATGCTGTAACTTTAACCTATAAAGTCATCTAAGTGCAATAACTCGTTTCAACAAGTAAAAATTGACTATTAAGTAAAAAAAGTTTAAATAAAGCAGCCACTAAAAAAAAAGCAAAATTTAAATAAGGAGAACTTAAATGCAGTTTTGATAAACTTGTGTAAATATACAAAATTAAGTTAAAGTATGGAATTAAATTCTTATTTTGTTTAAGTTTAAAACTAACATATTTTGGTTTTGTCAAAAAACATTTAATATTTTATCTTTGGTCAAAAACAGCCAGTACAGAATCTACTTTTTTCATTTATTATTACACTGTGTTCGTGACAGTGTTTCAAATTGAAAAATAGTGAAGACAATAATCTTATTCCAATAACTAACCGAAATACGATTTAAATATAATTTTTTTCGCTGTAGTAAACGTTCGTGTTTTTACAAAATGACGTCACTAAGCGATTAAGCAGATCGTTGGATTATCATTCAACCAAAAGGTCGCATTATAACTTAACGTAGATTTTTGCATAGTTATTAATTCTTTAATTTATTAAAACGTAGATCGATATTTGTACATAAGTAAAAATGTTTTGAATGTTCTATATGTGTTTTACGAACACATCGAAAATTTGTATAAAATTTTTATAATTAGTTTTTGAAATAGATAAAATAACTTTAATTTTTGAAAAAAAAAAAACAGAATATATGTTTTAAGAAATTAAATACATATGGTAATTTTATCGAAAAACGTTAACAAAAGAGTTGTGATACTCAAACTTTTTTCAGAAAAACTATATGTTTACAGTAAATAAATAAAACGATGAAACTACTATTAGTTTTATTATTAAAAGTAATGTTACATTTTTTTTTTAATTCGGTTTTTAGTAATTGTTGATTACTATGTTACTTTTCTTTTTTGTTGCAAAACGTATCATCTTTACTATGACAACAACTCTAAGGATGAATAATTTTTTTTTTGTTTTAGGGCTAGTTATATTATAAACTAAAAAACGTATTGAAAATTTGAGACAAATATTAAATAACTGAAGAAAATTGAACTAGTTAATTTTTATAAATAAGCACACTTTTGTTTTGAATTTTCTTAAAAAGCAAGTAGTAAACATTTGCTTTTAATAACTCTTAAAAAACTTTTTGTTTAATGCATTTTAAATGAAAAATAGTATTTACATTCTTGTTCTTTATGAATTTTCTGCAGTTGTACATAAAAATATCAGTCAAAAATTAATTCACTTGTTGTACTACGGTAACTACAATATACTTAACTTAAAATATTAAACAGACATAATTTTTTCTGGTTAAATTTCTAAAAATTCGTACATTGGTGAATAAATACCCGAAATTATCGATTTATCTAATAAATTATACTTATTGTAATTTTTGCACAGATACACTTATTCTATTTAAATTTTTTAAAACCCGTAGATTGCTGAATATATACTTGAAAATTAATTATACCAACCATACAAGTGTAGCTTAAAAAACTTAATATTGTTTGTTAATACGCACTGTTCATGGCAGTTTTAAAAATGAAAATCTGAAACAAATTTAATGGATTAAAATATGTTTTTATCGTTTTGATGAATGTTTATGTGAATTTAATTGACGTCAATTAGAATTTACAATGTTAGGGATTTGCGACAATTTTCAGAGTTTGGATAAAAGTTTCAGGTTTTGCTTCATTTTTTCCACAACTTTAACTTAGTTAGCTGACTACAAATAAATTGAGAATGATAATTTTATTTTGCTGTAAGTTGTAAGTTTTAAAATTTCAAGTCTTGTATTTAAAGTTTTATTTCTATTCAAAATTCTTCTTAATGTTTTTCGAACAGTATATGAAAAGTTATTTTTCTAAAATAAAATTTTCTGTTACAAATTATTAAAACTCGCACTAAATAGATAAAATCAATTACATCAACTTTTAAAATTAGCTTATGGTATAGATTTTACACCATCTTTGAGACAATGTTTCAAATATGAATATTTAGTAAAAATTTGAGAACTTATTACTCAATTAAAAGACAGTTTTATTTATATATTAGTTTTTGTAAAGAATATTTGCAGCGAATATAATGACGTCACTAGCAACTTTTTCAATTTATATTTTGCTATTTTTTTGTTTTGCGACAATTTCCAAGTTACAGTAAGCTTTTAGTTTTTGTTATCAAGTGTTTTTTTTTTGAACAGTTTTAAGTTAGTTAGTTACATACAAATATATACGACTAGAATTTTTATTTAGCAAAATATTTAAAATATCAACGCTATGGACTTTAGACTTAATTAACAAATAACATTTTTTTATGTTTTTAGAACAATTTATGCAAAGAAAATTGATAAATTAAATTTGGCTTTACTAAACTTAAAATTAAATTTAATTTAAAACCATAATAACACATTAGAATAAGCTTTGTATTTTTAAAATCTAATTTTTCTACTATACAAAAGTAAAAAATAATAAACTTTCATAAAAATCACCAAAAAAAAAAACCGTCTAAACAGTTTTTAAATAATAATAATAGTACTTAAAGTAATTTTGTTGGAATTTAGTTTTAAAATCCAATTGTTTTTTTAATAGTATAACTACAATCTTTTAAATGGGACTTTTTAAAAATTTTATAAACAAAATTATTAAATAATAATAGTTAAAATTGGTAAAAGAAAAAAGTACTTTTCTACTTTTCGCCTGTTTTTTTAAATATAGTATTGAAATCTCTTATTTGAAACATATAGTACTTTATAGTAGATTTACCGTCAATAAAAATTGGTTACATTTAATTTCTTCCAATTCTAAAAAAACTTTAACAAATGATTTTGTTATTCAACATAAGATTTTCTAAAGAATAATAAATAATAAATGAATCAAATCGTTGAATTGTTTTCAAAACTTTAAAACTTAAATCTTTTCATTGCTTATTATAGATAAAAAAAAATATTTTTTACTTAAAAACAGGAACCTGTTTTATTAAGAGAAGATGAGTTAAGCTAAAGACGTAAATTAAATTTCAGTAAAATAAGAACTTCACCATTATAGTTATAATAATTACGTTATACAAAGGTATGTTTTGCAAAATACATTTCTCTTGTAACATGCATATAGGGAATATCATGTCAGCGGTAGATCTTTTGATCTAATTCCATATTGAGACTCAGGGTCAACTCTTTATGTCAGCTTTTGGAGTTAAGGAAGAATTACTTTTGCAAAAGCTTAAATCACGTGATATTCTCTTTGTTGATGATTCTGCACTCATGGCTGTTTCAAAACCTGTATAATGGTGAATATATACTTAAAAATCATTTGCATCAACCATATAAAAGTACCTTAGAGACTTGACTACTTATTTTTACACTGTGTTTAGAAAAGTCTTTAAAAATCGTATATGATTAGGGATTAAATACTCAGTATTTTAATAACAAAACTATTTTATATATGATATGATCATTTTGTTGAATGTTTGCGCTTATAGTGACTTCAATTATTAAAATGTGCGCAAAATCGCAAATTATTTCAAATTTTTGATACAACTTTTTTTTTCCAGAATTGAATTTTCAGTTAGTCAGTTATATGCAAAGAATTGGAACCAATATTTTTTTAGGCTTTAAATTTATATCGTTTTTAAATACTAACGATATGAGTTTATCATTTTATTATAACTAATGTTCTTTTTAATATTTTTGAACTAACTTGTTTTGTGCAAAGTATTATCTGTTAATAATGTACTTTTGTGTTAAAATAACAAAAATTTGCACATACTAAATAAAATCAATTGCAAAAAATATAAAAATTTAACTTAAATAGTTTAATTTTTATATTAGTTTTACACTGTGTTAGTGACAATGTTTTAAATTGGAAAAAAATTGATGGGTTTTAATAATTCATAGTCGAAAAATTACAATTTTTTTCAAGTTTTACAAGTTTCCACAAGTTAAAAATGACTATAAAGTAAAAAAAGTTTAAATAAAGTAGCCACTAAAAAACAAAGCAAAATTTAAATAAGGAGAACTTAAATGCAGTTTTGATTAACTTGTGTAAATATACAAAATTAAGTTAAAGTTTGGAATTAAACCCTTATTTTGTTTTTGTTTAAAACTAACATATTTTGGTTTGGTCAAAAAACATTTAATATTTTATCTTTGGTCAAAAACAGTCAGTACAGAAACTACTTTTTTCATTTATTAATACACTGTGTTTGTGACAGTGTTTCAAATTGAAAAATAGTGAAGACAATAATCTTTTTCCAATTACCAACCGAAATACGATTTAAATATAATTTTATCGCTGTAGTGAACGTTCGTGTTTTTACAAAATGACGTCACTAAGCGATGAAGCCGCTCGTTGTATTATCATTCAAGAAAAAGGTCGCATTATAACTTTACGTAAAATTTTTAGTTTTAGCTATTAGTATTTCTTTTTATTTAAACGTAGACTGATATTTGTACAAAAGTAAAAATGTTTTTAAATGTTCTATATGTGTTTTAAGAACACGTCGAAAATTAGTATACAATATATTCTATTAGTTTTTGAAATGGATTTTTTAAACTTAATTTTTGAAAAAATAAACAATATATGTTTTAAGAAATTAAATACATATGGTGATTTTATTGAATGTTATTTTTTTAACAAAAAAGTTGTGATACTGAAACTTTTTTTAGAAAAACTATATGTTTACAGTAAATAAATAAAACGATAAAACTACTTTTAGTGTTATTATTGAAAGTAATTCTACTTTTTTTTTGATACGGTTTTTAGTAATTGTTGATTACTATGTTACTTTTCTTTTTTGTTGCAAAACGTATCATCTTTACTATGACAACAACTCTAAGGAATAATTGTTTATTTTTATTTTAGGGCTAGTTATATTATAAACAAAAAAAAATTTGAAAATTTTGGACAAATATTAAATAAGCAAAGAAAATTGAAAAGTTGTTAATTTTTATAAACAAGCACACATTTGTTTTGAATTTGCTTAATAAGCAAGTAGTAAACATTTGCTTTCATAGTAGTTAAAAAAACGTTTGGTTTATTGAATTTTGAATGAAAAATAATATTTACATTCTTGTTCTCTTTAAAACTTACCGCATTTAACCTAAAAATATCAGTTAAAATTTATTCACTTATTGTACTACAGTAAATACCATATACTTATGCTTAACTATTAAACAGACATAATTGTTTTTGCTTAAATTTTTAAAACCCGTATATTGATGAATAAATACCAAAAATTATCGATTACATCTAATATATTAAACTTATTGCAATTTATTGCAAAGACACACTTTTTCTACTCAATTTTTTTTAAACCCATATATTGCTGAATATATACTTAAAAATAATCACACCAGCCAACCAAGTGTACCTTAAAAAACTTTTTATTGTTTGTTATAATGCTGTGTTCATGGCAGTGTTAAAAATTCAAATATGAAACAAATAAATGGAATAAAATACTTTTTTATTGTTTTGATGAATGTTTATGTGAAATTAATTGACATCAATTAGAATTTACAATTTGAGATTGTTGCGACAATTTTCAGAGTTTGGATAAAAGTTTCAGTTTTTGCTTAATTTTTTCCACAATATTAACTTAGTTAGTTGTCTACAAACAAATTTAGACTGATGATTTTATTTAGATGTAAGATGTAATGTTTCTAAATTTTAAGTCTTGTATTTAAAGTTTTATTACTAACTAAAATTCCACTCGATGTTTTTTGAACAGCATATGGAAAGTTATTTTTTCTAAAATAAAATTTTCTGTAACAAATTATTAATACTCTCACTAAATAAATAAAATCAATTACATCAACTTTTAAAATTAGCTTATTGTGTAGATTTTACACCATCTTTGAGACAATGTTTCAAATATGAATTTTTAATAAAAATTTGAGAACTTATTACTCAATTAAAAGACAGTTTTATTATATATTAGTTTTTGTACAGTATATTTGCTGCGAATATAATGACGTCACTAGCAACTTTTTCGATTTATATTTTGCTTTTTTTTTTGTTTTGCGACAATTTTCAAGTTGCAGTAAGCTTTTAGTTTTTGTTATTATATTTCTCGTTATTTTTAATTAGCTAGTTTAATTTAAATAAATTACACTGATACTTTTACGTATTTTTTTTTTGAACAGTTTCAAGTTAGTTAGTTACATACTAGTATATACGACTAGAATTTTTATTTAGCAAAATGTTTAAAATATCAACGCTATGGACTTTAGACTTAATTAACAAATAACATTTTTTTATGTTTTTAGAACAATTTATGCATTTTTTATGTTTTTAGAACAATTTATGCAAAGAAAATTGATAAATTATGTCTGGCTCTACTAAACTTAAGTTTAAATTTAATTTTAAACCATAATAACACATTAGAATAAGCTATATATTTTAAAAATCTAATTTTCTATCATACAAAAGTAAAAAATAATAAACTTTGATAAAAAACACCAAAAAATAAAACCATCTAAACAGTTTTTTAATAATAATAGTAGTACTTAAAGCAATTTTATAAAGTTTTTTGTTGGAATTTAGTTTTAGAATCCAATTTTTTTTTAAATAGTATAACAACGAATGCAATTTTTTCAATGGTACTTTAAAAAAAATAGATAAACAAAACTATCAAACAATAATAGTTAAAATTGATGAAAAAAAAAAGCACTTTTCTACTTTTTGCTTGTTTTTAAAATATAGTACTGAAATCTCTCATTTAAAACACTTAGTACTTTATAGTAGATTTTTCGTCAAAAAAAATGGGTTACTTTTAGTTTCTCCCAATTCTAAGAAAACTTTAACAAATGATTTTGTTATTCAACATAAGAATTTCTAAAGAATAATAAATAATAAATGAATCAAATCGTTGAATTGCTTTCAAAACTCTAAAACTTTTAACCTGTTTTAATAAGAGAAGATGAGTTAAGCTAACGACATAAATTAAATTTCAGTAAAATAACAACTTCACCATTGTAGTTATAATAACTACGTTATACAAAGGTATGTTTTGCACAATACTTTTCTCTTGTAACATGCATATAGGGAATATCATGTCAGCGGTAGATCCTTTAGATCTAATTCCATATTGAGACTTAGGGTCAACTCTTTATGTCAGCTTTTGGAGTTAAAGAAGAATTACTTTTGCAAATGCTTAACTCACGTGATATTCTCTTTGCTGATGATGCTGCACTCGTGGCTGTTTCAAAACCTGTATATTGGTGAATATATACTTAAAATTCAATTGCATCAACCATATAAAAGTACCTTAGAAAGTTGACTACTTATTTTTACACTGTGTTCAGAAAAGTGTTTTAAAATCAAATATGATTAGGGCTTAAATACTTATTATTTTAAAAACAAAACTATTTTATATATGATATGATAATTTTGTTGAATGTTCGCGCTTATAATGACGTCAATTATTAAAATGTGCGCAAAATCGCAAATTATTTCAAATTTTGGATACAATTTCTTTTTTCCAGAATTGAATTTTCAGTTAGTCAGTTATATGCAAAAATTGGAACCAATATTTTTTTAGGCTTTAAATACTAACGATATGAGTTTATCATTTTATTATAACTAATGTTCTTTTTAATATTTTTGAACTAACGTGTTTTGTGCAAAGAATTATCTGTTAATAATGTACTTTTGTGTTAAAATAACAAAAATTTGCACATACTAAATAAAATCAATTGCGAAAAATATATAAATTTAACTTAAATAGTTTAATTTTTATATTAGTTATACACTGTGTTAGTGACAATGTTTTAAATTGGAAAAAAATGATGGATTTTAATATTTCGTAGTCGAAAAATTACAATTTTTTCAAGTTTTACAAGTTTCCATGAGTTATTAAGTAAAATGACTATTAAGTAAAAAAAGTTTAAATAAAGTAGCCACTATAAAACAAAAAAAAAATTAAATAAGAACTTAAATGCATTTTTATAAACTTGTGTAAATATACAGAATTAAGTTAAAGTATGGAGTTAAATCCTTATTTTGTTTAAGTTTAAAACTAACATATTTTGGTTTTGTCAAAAAACATTTAATATTTTATCTTTGGTCAAAAACAGCCAGTCCAGAAACTACTTTTTATATTTATTAATACACTGTGTTAGTGACAGTGTTTCAAATTGAAAAATAGTGAAGACAATAATCTTTTTCCAATTACTAATTGAAATACGATTTAAATATAAATTTATCGCTCTAGTGAACGTTCGTGTTTACACAAAATGACGTCACTAAGCGATAAAGCGGCTCGTTGTGTTATCATGCCAGAAAAAGGTCGCATTATAACTTAACATAAATTTTTTAGTCTAGCTATTAGTTCTTTTATTTATAAAAACGTAGATCGATATTTGTACATAAGTAAAAATGTTTTGAATGTTCTATATGTGTTTTACGAACACATCGAAAATTAGCATACAATAGTTTTTATTAGTTTAAAAAAGAAAAATTAACCTTAATTTTTGAAAAAAAAAAGAATATATGTTTTAAGAAATTAGAAACATATGGTAATTTTATCGAAAAACGTTAAAAATAAGTTGTGATACTCAAACTTTTTTCAGAACAACAATATGTTTAAAGTAAATAAATATAACGATAAAACTACTTATAGTTTTATTATTGAAAGTAATACTATCTTTTTTTTAATTCGGTTTTTAGTAATTGGTGATTACTATGTTACTTTTATTTTGCAAAACGTATTATCTTTACTACGATAACAACTCTAAGGAATAATTTTTTTAAAATTTATTTTATAGCTAAGTATATTTTAAGTTTTGAAAATTTGAGACAAATATTAAACAACTGAAGAAAATTGAAAAATTGTTAATTTTTATAACCAAGCACACATTTGTTTTCAATTTGCTCAAAAAGCAAGTAGTAAAAATTTGCTTTTGCAGTAATTAAAAACTTTTTGTTTGATGCATTTTAAATGAAAAATAATGTTTTCATTTTGTTCTCTCTAAAACTTACTGCAATTTAACATAAAAATATAAGTTAAAAATTTAATCACATTTTGTACTACAGTAAATGCCATTTACTTAACTTAAAATCTTATACAGACATAATTTTTTTTCAATATTTAAAAACCCGTATATTGGTAAATAAATACCCAAAAGTTACCGATTGCATCTAATTAATTATACTTATTGCAATTTATTACACAGATACACTTTCACTATGTAAATTTACGAAAACTCGTAGACTACTCAATATATAAATTACACCAACCATACAAGTGTAGCTTAAAATACTTATTGTTTGTTATTACGCTGTGTTCGTGGCAGTGTTAAAAATGCAAACCTAAAACAAATTTAATGGATTAAAATATGTTTTTATCGTTTTGATGAATTTCAATTTGAATTGAATTGACGTCAATTAGAATTTATAATGTGAGAGATTTGCGACAATTTTCAGAGTTTGGTTAAAAGTTTTAGTTTTTGCTTCATTTTTTTCACAGTTATAAGTTAGTTAGTTGTCTTCAAAAAAATTGAGAATCATAATTTTATTAAGCTATAAGTTGTAAGTTTTTAAATTTCAAGTCTTGTATTTAAAGTTTTATTTCAATTTAAAATTACTCTCAATGTTTTTCAAACAGTATATAGAAAGATATTTTTCTAAAATAAACTTTTTGTTACAAACTATTAAAACTAGCACTAAATAGATATAATCAATTACGTCAACTTTTATATACTTATAACTTTTAAAACTTTTATAACTTTTATAGATAGGTTTTGTATAGATTTTACACTGTCTTTGAGACAGTGTTACAAATATGAATTTTTAATAAAAATTTGACAACTTATTTCTCAATAAAAAACAGTTTTAGTTATATATTACTTTTTGTAAAGAACGCTTGCTGCAACTATAATGACGTCACAAGGAGCTTTTCAATTTGTGCTTAGCTATTTCCTTGTTTTGCGACAATTCCCAAGTTACAGTAAACTTTTAATTTTAGTTATCAAGTGTTTTTGTGATCAGTTTTAAGTTAGTTAAATACTAATACAGTAACCTGTCGCATCTTTACACACTCCTGACGTTACAAACTTTCGTTTGGTTACGCATTTCAGAATTCTAAAAAATTCAAAAAAAAAATTTTTTATTGTATATTTTTTATTTTAAATATGCTTTTAAATTCTAACTCACCTGTCCATATTTTTAGACTTTGTAAACTTATGTTCCTTGAATTACTTATAAACATTTAGACAATATTATCTTAAGTACAAAGCAAGACAAGTTTATCTTTATGTGGGCAAAAGTTAAATTAAAAAATAAAGTTCTATTAACATAAACAACTTTTATTAAACATTTTTTATTATTTATATATTTTGTTCAAAAGAAAAAATCCATTACAGCAACAAATGTATATTTTCGTAAAAGACTATATAGACACAACAAAATTTCTTAATTGTAAACAAATGGTTAATTATAAATTGAATGTGCTAAGTAGAATAGAAGATAAATGTTAAGTATCTAATAAGTCACATATAAACAAAAGTAAAGCAAAAATCTACTCATTATCAAAATTAGTAAAAATTTTCTACAAGTATTATTATCTTAAATAAATTTAAAACCTTCTTATTTTAATATATGTATAGTTTTATCTTTTGTTTTCTTATTTATAAATAAATTAAACAAACTGTTAAAAGTTGGAAAGTCCACAGTCTGCCTTTATGTAGAAACAATATCAAAAAATAGCCATTATAGTAGGTATGTTTGTTATCCCTCGTATCTTTACGATCTCTCATATCTTTACGCATTTTTTCTGTAAGCACAATGTGCGTAAATAAGCGAGAGGTTACAGAATGTATGACTAACATTTTTATTTAGCAAATTATTTTAAATATTATCGCTATAAACTTTAGATTTAGCTATCTTTTAACTTTTTTTTATGTTTTTCGAACAATTTATGTAAAAAAAATTGATAAATTAAATTTAACTCTACTAAACCACAGTGTAAATTTAATTAAAAACAATAATAACACATTAGAATAAACTTTATATTTTTAAAATCTATTTTTCATACTATACCATGAAAAAAATAAAAAACTTTGATAAAAATTCCAGATAATAAAACTGCCTAAACAGTTTTCTAATAAAAAAAGTAAATAAACAATTTTATAAATTTTATAAAGTTTTTTGTTGTTAGTTTTAGAATCCAAATTTCTTTTTTTAATAATATAACAACAAATGTTATTTTTTCAATGGTACTTGTAAAAGTTTTTATTAACAAGTTATTAAACAATAATTGTTTAAATTGTTAAAAAAAAAGTACTTTTCCACTTTTCGCTTGTTTTCTCAAATATAGTACTGAAATCTCTCATTTAAAACATTTAGTACTTTATAGTAGATTTTTCGTCAATAAAAATGGATTAATTTTAATTTCTCCCAATTTTAAGAAAGCACTTACATATTATTATGTTATTTAACATAAGAATGTCTAAAGAATAGTAAAAATAAATGAACCAAATACCAAATTGTTCAACTGTTTTCAAAATTTTAAAACTTGAAGCTTTTCTTTGCTTTTAATAAGTATTTTTAGTTTTTATATAAAACAGGAACCTGTCAAATTAAAAATTACAGAGAAAATGAGTTTAGTGCAAATGCAATTTCACTATAGTTACAGTTTTACCGTAAAATTCTATTAGAATTGCGTTTTATAAATAAATAAACTGTTCATTATATTTCTTTTGTAACTGGCGTAAAGAGAAAATCATGTAAACGGTAGATCATTAAGATCGAAACCCACATTGAGACTCAGGGTAAACTCATTCAGCATGCTATTTTAGTCGAGGACGAATGCTCTTGCAAATGCTTGAATCACATGATTTTTTCCTTGCTGATTATGCTGCCCTTGTTACGCTTTGACCTGCATACATAACTAAGTCAGTTTTCATCGGATTTTGGCCTTACTATAAGTCTTTAATGGACTAAATATTTATGTCAAGGAACATAAATTTTACCTTCAATCAAAATCAATGGCGAGGATATTGAACATGTATCAGACTTCAAAAATGTACCTTGGCTCAAATGTTGTATCAAGTGCATCATTATCCACCGAAACAAATAGTTTGTAAGACCTCGGGCACTTTTGCTTGTTAGACTACAAGAATTTATGATAATCAAAAGCATTCGAACAAAGGATTTGTTCTGAATCAATAAAGATATATTTTACGAACCTGAAATCCGTAGCAATAAAAGCTTTACTAAAATAAACATATTCTTGCTATTATTTTTTCGTCATTTTGTATTCCGTCGGGCAAGTTGTGCTTGAAAATATTTTCGGTTAAATTATAAAAATCAGTGGAATCTCTCATAAACACAAAAGCACGTTTTCTTAGTAAGCCTTTTTTTAAGTATAAATCTAGAGATCTACCTAAAATGTTGCATTTTACACTCACTATAACCTTGGCCTTTTAGATTGCCTAAAACTACTGATGTATGCTGTACAGAGATCGGCTTAATGCAGCCCACATAATAAACGGTAAAAAGCGGCTATTATAAGAATATTTGCAATACACTCACTAAATACTTTATATTTCTTGTTAACTGAAACTGAGGCCTGAAAACAATTTGTTTTCGATATATCACCTTTATTTTATCTACCTACCCTAATTAAATGGAAATTTTTTTTTTAATTATTGTAAAATTGTTTTTTTCTTTATCTTTCCTTTCTTTATTTAATAAAACTATTTTGTTGTTAAGATTAGAATCAAACTTCTGATTATTTTATAAGTGATGAATTATACAGTAAAAGATAAATGCATAATAAACATACCTTTACAACTTGTTATTCTTTGTATTCAATTGTTTTTGTATAAAAAACTAAAAACTATTAGGAATCACACTTGATTTGAACACTTTCTAGTTTACACTTTATTTTTTTGACTATTTTTTTGTGACTTTTTAAAAATAAGAATGTTTTGTGTTGAAATTGCTTTTAGAACAAATAGTAACATTTGCATTTATAGAAGTAAAAACATATTCAAATTAATGTTTGTTTTCTGTTCTATTAATTATTTATAAGTTTTATATACATATTAATACAAAGTTCATTTATTATAGTACGAGAAATAGCTGATAATCAACGTTAAACATTTCGTAAATACACTTTATTTGTTAAAACTTCAAAAAAACCTGTATATTGGTGAGTATGTACTTAAAACAAAATTGCATCAGGCATATAAATGTGGCTTATAGAAGTAGTTTTTAATTTTACACTGTGTTAAAGACAGTGTTTTAAACACAAATCTGATTTGGTTTAAACTTTAAGTATTTCTTAAATAACAATTTTAAATATATTTTTATTGTTTTGATGAATATTTGCGTGCATTTATAATGACGTCACTTACAACTATATGCGAGAGAATTGCCTGAATTTTAAAAAGTTATGATAAAATTTTATGTTTTTTTCTTCACAATTTTCAATTAAATATTTGTCAATAATATATAAAAATTTAAGCTGATTTTTTTTTACTTAAATTGTAAATCGTTTTTAAATATTAGCGTTATCGACTTAAGGTTTATTATAATTAACATTTACTTAATTTTTTTTCAAACCCTAATGTAAAAAAATTTATCTTTAACTATTTTCCTTTAAAATTCATAAACTCGCACTTACTAATTAAGACCATCAATCATATAATTGATCAATTGTTGCAACTGAATTTTAACCAATTGCAACTATCAAATAATTCTAGTTTATAGATTTAGACTTTTATATTAGTTTTTCACTGTGTTCGAGACAGTGTTTCAAATACGTAACAAATCTCACGGAAAACTATTATTCATTAAATTACAACTTTGAACATAATTAATTCTTTGTATTAAATGTTTGCGTGCATTCCAAATTACGTCACTAGGAACGTTAGGCAATATATATTTAGTTAATTTCTTGTTTTGCGACAGTTTTTAAGTTAAGGTAATTTTTAGTTTTAGTTATAATTTTTTTGTGAATGGTTTAAAGTTAGTAACTTGTATTCATTTATAATTGAACTGATATTTTATTTGTTTAAATATAAGTTACTTACTACTTCATATTAAATTAAAAACAACCAAGTTCAATCTAAATGAAAATTATACACTGTTCGAAGAATTTTTAGATGAATATAGTACTTTAACTAGTTTTATTAAGTTTCATTTTGGTCTTTTATTATACTTTTTATTTAATTTAAATAATATAACAACAATCTAATGTTACTTTTTATCAGTCGTACTGATAGTATTGATAGTACTAACCTTTAAATAACTAAAAGTTTTTAATATATAAGAATAAGAAAAAAATAATATTAGTTATTAATTATAACTGTATTAAATAAAACAAACAAATCACTACTTTAGTTAGTTTTTGCTTGTTTTTATTGATTCAAATAATTTTAGTAGACGTTTTGTCAGTAAAAAACGGGTTACTTTTAATTTCTTTGAATTTGAAGTAAACTAGTACAAATGATTTTGTTATTTAGCATAAGAATGTTTAAAGAAGAGTAAAAAGTTCTATGAATAAAATTGTTAAATTGTTTAAAACTTTGTATAAATAAATATTTGTTATTAGTTTTTTTTAAAAAGTATTTACCTGTTTAATTAACACTTAATAAGTCCAGAAAAAAATGAGTTTAATTAACAAAATAACTGCAACTATGTAAAATAACATTTTCGCAATTAAATGTTATTATAATTGCGATATGTAAAGGCATATGTTGTTCATTACATTTTTCTTGTGAATTGCATAAAGGGAATTTCATGTCAGTAATAGACAATTTAGATCCAAATCCACGTTGAGACACAGGGTCAACTCTTTATGCCAGCTTTTGGAGTCGAAAAAGAATTACTTTTGCAAAAGCTTAAATCACGTTATCTTTTCTGATGATGATGCACTCCTTGCCCACTCTTCCCGAAACCTGCTTTCATCAAAATTCTCGAGTTTTGACCTTACTATAAGTCTTTAGAAGACTAAATTTCTAAGCCATAAAGTTAATAAAAATTTAAATATAGTAACAGCTAGTTGCAAAAACTTGAGAGGAAATATTTTATATTTGAAACACTGTCCAGAACACAGTGTAAAATTATTATAAAAGCTAAATATATAAGTTAGAATTATATGAATGATCCGAGTAATTTTTCTTAGTACTTGCGAGTTTTCGAACTTTGAGTTAAAGTTACTTCGGGGAAAAATTAGTAAAGTTTGCTATTATAGTAGTTAACGCAATAACGGTTTAATACATTTTAAATGCAAAACAATAATTACAATCTCGTTCTGTCTAATATTTACTGCAACTTTAAATAAATATATCAGTATAAAGTTAATTCAATTATTGCACTAGGGGAAATAACTTGACGTAAAATATAACATAGGTATACTTTTTCTGTTTAAACTTCAAAAAACCTGCTTACTGGTGAATATATATACTAAAAAATAATTGCATTAAGTCTATAAGTGTACCTTATAGAAACAATTACTTTATTTTCACTGGGATCAAGAAAGTGTTTAAACAACAAATCTGATTGGGTTTAAATAATAAATTTTTCTAAAAAACAAATTTAAACATTATTTTATTACTTTGTTAAACGTTTGCGTGCATTTAAAATGACGTCACTAACTATAATATGCCAGAACTTGCAACAATTTTTAAAGTTTTAATAAAATTTGTAGTTTTTGCTTTATTTTTAAAAATTTCAGTTTGTAAGTTATCCATGTTGTGTGTGTATTTTAAACTATATAGATTTTTAGCCTATTTGAATAGGCTTTAAAAATTTGAGCGTGCCCTTAACAATTAATTCTACATAAATTTATGTAAATGGGTTTTTATTATATGCTTGTAAGAATCTACTCTTAATGCGGGCAAACTCTAATGACGTCAACCGAAGCTTACATACTAAAAATTGCGCATTTAATAAATATATATTACTATATATTAAACGCTTAGTGCTTTTTTTGCGTTTGTTTTTATAGTTAAGTCTACGCAACACTGGTATTTATTTTTCAATGCTTATCTTAAACTAGTATTAACTTTTATTTAGTATTGCTTAGAAAAGTTTAAAAAATTAAAATAAAATAACGATTGAATTCAATTTGAAAACACTTTTTTTACTGGCAAATATTTAGAAAACATTGTTAATTTATTTTTTTGGCATAATTTTATGGTTGAAAAAATGTCTACATAAATAATAGTTGATGCATTTTTACGGTTTACTATCATTTCTTACTCGCTAGCATTTCTAACCCGATCATTTCTAACTCAATCACTTCTAACCCGATCATTTCTAATCCAAACATTTCTAACCGAATCATGTTAAACCCGATCACTTCTAACCCGATTAATTCTAACCCGATCACTTCTAATCCAATCACTTCTAATCCAATCACTTCTAACACGATCACTTCTAACTCGATTACTTCTAACCCGATAACTTCTAACCCGAAAACTTCTAACCCGATCACTTCTAACCTGATCATTTCTAAAACGATCACTTCTAACCTGATCATATCTAACCTAATTATTTATAACCCAATCGTTTCTAACCCGATCTAATATGACAATCATTAACCCGATCTGTATTAATATGTTTATTTAATTTATTTTCTAAAATAAGGGTTTGTTTGAAAAACAAAATAATCTCAACAAAGTTGTTTTTTTAATGAAATTTAGTTTGTATTGTTTAAATTAAAACTTAATTTTCTTATAGCATTTCTTAAAATTTAGTTTTTGATATTTATTGCTATTGGAAGTTTGTTATCCTACGCAAGACCAAGGTATCAAAATCTTGGCCACTTAAACTGAATGACACTTAACAAAGAGACAAAAATTTAGTTTTAACTTCTTAATTAGCAAGGTAAACATCACTTATTCATCGATCAGTGATTTCCAATAAAATTAAACACAGCTACACAATCTTTCTAGTTAGAATTAACTTCCGATTTGTTTTCAACAAACAAACCTTCTCTTAAAAATTCAGCAACACATATTGAGACGATTTAGTAAACTATTTTAATGTGTTAGTGCAGTGATCAGCAAAATAGTCTGAATAACACACTTCTTCATTAAAATAAGGTTCATAGTTACTTTTTAAAAATTTGTTTAGAACATAATAGAATGTTAGAATTTAAATAAACTACAAAAGTTCATGAAAAAAAGTTTATTTTTGTTTAAACATTAACCGGATAAACACATACAGACTTTTAGAGTTAGGCTTTGTACACTTGTGCAACCGTTTAGTATTTTATTGTTTTTTATCAATTATTTTTGTTGCTTTGCCAAAGCACAATCAATACATTTAAAATAAACATTATTGGAATTAAGGTACAGACTATTGTAAAAAAAAATATTAAGTGCATTGACTAACCACTAAATTTAAAATTCAAAGTCCAAAGCACATTACGAATACAGGTCAAATAAATATCAATCAAAAATATTGAAAAACGGTTTATTACTTACAGGAATGTCGCTGCTAATAAGATCAAACTATAGAATGAACCACATTATACATAGTAAATCAATGGTTTAAAAGTTTAAAAACTTGTTAAACTACTAATAGTTTCTCGTATAAAGTATTTTGTCTTAATCAAGCAAATTTAAATCAAAGTTGTTGTTTTTTTTTTTTTTTTGCAAAAATTAGTTTTGTTTAAAAGCTAATTCAATATTTAACCTGAAAAATATTTATGAAATCATGAATTTTCGTTTTTTTTTCGTGGTAATTAACTATTTTGATAAGGTTAAAAAATTAATTTTAAGTTAATTGTAGTTTTAATAATAAGTTTTAAAAAGCATTAGGAAAAGTATGCGTTGTTTGAATTCTAAATATTTAATATTAAGTTTTGATAGTTGTCAGTGTAAGGAATATAATGAGTATTGCGGCCGTTAAAGACTACTCCGTACTTTTTCTTTGAGAGAATCTATATGGTTGATATATAATTTTAATAATGGAGAACAGATTGGCAAGTTGCGTTTAAATTTAGGGCGATTATATATGATACACAACTTTTTAAGAATGATAATATCGGTATATATTAAACTAGAAATAATACAGTTAATAAAATTTAGTGATCGTAATTAGGGTGGTGGTTTCATTTAAAATTATCGTTATTAAATTCTAAGTTCTTAAAACGAAAGTTTATACTGATTAAGTATAAGTAGAAGTAGACGTTTTTCAAATATTTAGAACCTGTCATTTACTGAAACTTAGATTCAATTTTCTTTCTTTTAGCCAATGGTAAATTATATATAAATATTTAATAAGATATCCTTATAATAAACTAATCTAAAAAAATTAAGTGTCAAAAGCTTATTACATTGTTTTTTTATGATGTATATAAATAAACCAAAATAAATTTACATTTATCATAAAAATTTAAAAGTTTTCATAATTTTAAATTGCATAAACAGTTTCTCACGACTAGTAGTAGAAACTACTTTAAAAAAAACTCTTGGTATCATTTAAAAGTTACTATGTCACATGTTTTCAAAAACACAAAAACTTTAGATTATTAGCGATAATTAAATATAAAGTGTAAGTATTTTTTTTTATTTATATATATAACTTAAAAACTTATCAAGAAATAATAAAATTTGTCTGTATTGTGGAACTCTAATATAGGTTTGATTTTATAATTTAGAAAAAACTCATGACATTTATAAAAATGTAGAGGTGGAAAAAACACCAAGAATAAAGCAATAGGCTGGCTTTACTGTAATAAATAAAAAGAAAATATGTTGCGTGGAATAATCGTCTGAAAAAATATTTGATTAAAGGAAACAAAGAACTTGATGGAGTTTTTTATAAACTTCTGCTCCTAGTTATACTTAATTTATATTAATTTTTATTTAACTATGTTTTAATTAACTTTAATTAATTTATTACCATATTTTTAAAATGTTTTTTCAGTACTTATTTCGTTTTTACTCACGTTATTTCAACTATTCATAATAAAGTGAATTTTAAAGAAGATTTTGTCAACTAAAGTAACTTAAGTTGTTAGTTAAAATACTTTGTATATTATAAAGATTTATGTGAAGGTTTTAAAGTAGATTACCTGGGCGATATTAGATTGACCTCTGATTTGTTATACAAATAAACTTTTAAATGTTTAATTATTAGTAACATTTTTGCTCTAGGACTAAGTAGGAATTTTTTAATGATGTGAAAGCAAAATGGTCAATCGACGTAACAGACTTTAGCGGTTGGTTATATGAGATAACTATTTTAATATTTGTTTAATTTTCAAGTCTGTTTAGACCTAAAAATATGCTACTTCACATAATATAACAAAAGTATTCAAATTCTCTTGGTTTTTTTTCGAATTCAATTATTTTTATAGGCCTATGCAAGTTTATAACAATTTGTAATAGTTATTAAATTAAAAATTAAAACTAACCTACTATAAAACGTTAATACACTAGTCAGCAATAATACAACATTTACAACAGACTTACAATGTAGTTTTTAAATCGTAATATAAATGTTTTTGAATCAGATTATTAAAAATGCAAAGGTTTACTTTTTAAATTTGCTTATGTTAAAATTGTTTAGTCACCTAAATTATTATAAGATCCAACTTCAATATAGTTACAACTGCTTACTTTAAAATCTTACAAAGAATAGTTCAGTTATTGTAAAGTAAAAGATTTAGTGAATTGAATATGATTAACGGAAAACATCTGTTAAAGTAGTTTGAAAGAACAAAGTAATATGAAATAATGAAAAAAGAATTGAAATTATCTGTAGGATGAACTATCAAAAATGAGGTAATAGAAATAAATAAAGCTTTTGTTAAGTTAATATCAAAATTAAAATTTATACTAACAATCTTTTTTCGTAACACATTAAAACATAATGTTTTAAAGAAAATAAAAGTAAATAAAAACAATAGTTTTAATAACTTTATTAAGACTAGTTTGTTTTTGCATGAAATACAGATTAAAAAACTTAAAAAAATAAAAAAGATGGGGTTAGAAATGATTGGGTTAGAAGTGATCAGGTTAGATATGATCGGGTTAGAAGTTTTCGGGTTAGATGTGATCGGGTTTGAAGTGATTGGGTTAGAAAAGATCGTGTTAGAAGTTATCGGGTTAGAAATGATCTGGTTGGAATTGATCGGGTTAAAAATGATAGCGGATTAGAAATGATCGGCTCCCATTTTTAACAGTGTAAAATCTAAGATTAATTTTATTTTTTCTTAGTTGTAGTGTCAGTGAACAACTCATTAAGAATTTAAAGTTTAGTGTATATAAGTTATATAAAAGTTTGTGCATACATTGTAATTTCAAATATAAATTGAGCAAATATAGTAATTGGTGAATTAGATATACTGTAAAAACACTTGCAGGCTTGAAATATTTTCAAAACTCTTTTTTTGTTTTACATTTAAAAAAAAACTATGCTTTAATAACTCAAATAGGACACTACAAAAATAAAACTTTAATAAAATAATCTCATTTAGTTATAAACTGTAATTGTATTAACTTTAATCAAAGTTTAGAACTCTAAATGTTGCACTTAAAATCAAAGTATACAAAATGCATTAGATTTTTATGAAAATAAAATTAAGTGCATTTTTCAGAACATTTATGCAAAAAATCACTATTATATTTTAATTTAAGTTTTTTTTTTAAGTTATTTATTTAAAGAAAGTCGCGGGCAACAGACTTTACTTAGTTGGCCTTCATTGGCTACTTCTCTTTGAAATATAAATGTTTAAGTCTTGTAAATATATGCTAAACATTTGTCACAAAGCTATTATCGTGCAACAGATTTAATTAGTTGTTTTTGTTTTTTGTTTAGTAAAATCAAACGAATTCAAAAAAAGTTTATACTAGACATCATGGCAAATATTTTTATTATCTAAATATGGTTATGAAAAAATTTTAATAGTCGTAAAGGGGAGAGTGATTTTATAAAATTGTAGAATTTATCTTAAAAAATGAAAATAAAATCTTTAGTTATCAGTGTATTAACTGCTTTGAATTAGCTATCAGCAGATTTGAAACTTATAATTCTGTTTAAAATATTTCAATATGAATGTATTTTGCTAATCTTTATTACAAAGTTTAATTTCTTGCTCACTTATTATTAAAAATGTGTTTAAATTTTTTTGCATGATTGATAGAAACAAAAATTAGTGAATCAGCTATTATAATTTTATAGTAGCTTATATTTTATAATGTTATCTAAATTAAGAGATAACAATTCCACTATAATGAAAAAAGTTACAAACAATTTAAATCAGTACTTTAAACTAAACTTTGAGACTAAACAGCTAATTAAACACAATAAGTAAATACAAGCAAATCCTAAAAAAATATTTATTCCCTTGTGGTAAAATAAAAAATAATCTAATATAAAAATACATTAAACTTCATTCTTAGATCTTTTAAAGCTTTTTTATTTTTACCAGAGTAAAAAAACATTAACAAATTTAAATCCCCTTTTAAGATAAATATTCATTTATACCTATATGAAGTCCGTATGTTTTAACATCATGTATTTCTATTACTATGCACAAATAGTAAAATCTTTTAGAATACTATTTTGATTTAGAAAGTAGGATTTAAAGTAAAGATGTAAACGATAACATAACACTCCTTATGTTTAGTATAGCTAAAATATTTCTTTTATTGTTTAAATTGACAATCTACTAGTATTTATTGCCAATGTCACCCTTGATTTTAAAACCTTTTTTTATACCTCAAAGTGGTCCCCTTGGGTTCCGTGACAAAAGTTCTGGGAAAATAAGCAGTAAAGGTGCTTTTGAGGTCATAATTTTAAACTTTCACTAAATTCTCTGGAGTTAATGATAAAGAGCTAAAAAAAAGGGTTAAGATAGTTTTTTGAGTAAAATTGTTGGGTGTGGCCATAGCGTTTTTAATTTCTGTAAAAGGCGCCTTTTGAAAAAAAGACGAGAAATATAGAACTAAATACTTTTATACCGAAGTTTTGATATTTTACTAGTTTTTATTTTAAAAATAGTAAATAGTATTACTAGTGACGTCATTAATAATGCACGAAAAGTCCAATAAATTTTACAATTTTTGTTTTCTTCATAATTTCAAGTTAGTTGGTAATATACAAACATTTTTATTTCGTCTTAGTTTATAATTTTTTAAATGTTTAGATACTGATTTAAGACTTTATAATTATTATCATTCCTTATTGTATTTTCGAACACTTTATATAAAAGATGTTATCTTAAATAAGTTTTTCTGTTAAAAACCCCAAAAACTCGCACATACTAAGAAAAATTATTCTGATCATTCATACAATTTTAACTTATATATTTAGCTTTTATATTAATTTTATACTGTGTTCTTGAAAGTGTTTCAAATATGAAATATTTCCTCTCAAGTTTTTGCAACTAACTCTTATTAAATTACAATTGGAAATATATTCAAATGTTTGTAGTAAATGTTTGCGTGAATTCAAAACTAGGAACTCACTGGCATCGCAATTTATTATTAATATTTATATATTTGCAATAATTATTTCGCAATATATATTTTGCTACTATTTGTTTTGCGACAATTTCAAAGTTACAGTAAGTTTATAGTTTTAGTTATAATATTTCTCGTTACTATTTTAAAATCAGGTAGTTGAATTTAAATAAATGACATTCATACTTTTACGTATCATTTATTTAAAATTATTTTAATACTATTAAAAAGGATTTAATTAAAACTTTAATATCATTTAACATTTATTTTAATGTATTTTGAACACTCTATGTAAAATAAAAATGATATAATTTTTCTTAAAGAATACAGTTAAATTTTGAAAATGTTAATATTATAAGTTTTAGAGTATAAACTTTTTATACTGGTATTTTACTGCTTTACTGTTAAAAGTATACAGTTGTAAAATTTAAAGTCTTATTGACGTCATAAGCTTTAAATCGTAAACGCATATTAATTAAGAACTTAACAAATTAAAATACCAAGTAAATTACATTGAAGATTCATCCAATTATATAACTGCCATAAGTTTTTAAGCCTTTGTAAAAAGGCTAAAAATCAAACTTATTCAAGCGTAGCCATGAAACTTGATATAAACAGAAATTGATATTTTTAAGGTGGTGTTTGGTTTTATATTTCGCAGAAAAAGCAAAGTTTTTCAAATTTATGTTTGTATTTGAAATATGCATTAATTATTTCCAAGTTTATGGTTTGTTTATCTTAAACTAGTAATTCAGGTACCAGTATTGTGTATGATTTAAAAGTATAGCTAACAAAAACTTAATTAACATGCTGGAGTATTCGTAACTGATAAGATTATGTATGTGTAAGAATAATAAAAATAATATCAAAAAAAAATGATATAAAAACACTTGAAATTCCAATGTTTCACTTAACTCAAAACCTTATTATAGCTATATCCAAAAAATTTAATAAAATAAAAAGAACTCTTAATTAAGTTTAATCGATAAGACTGTTATTGTTCAATTTTTAATTTAAAAATGTAACAAAACACATTTGATTTTTTTCTTAAATTTGTTTGAGATCCTTCGTAGTAAGTCTCATCAAAAATTGCATGTTACCAAGTTAAACTGAATCAAAATTGAAATAAGATAATATTGTAGATTAAAGTTTTAAATTATAAAATAGCGTAATAGTTAAATGTTAAAAATTTACTAAATACTTATAATGTAGAACTTTGCTAAGTAATAAAACTCGCAAGATTAAAATCAAACTAAAATAAACCAGCGATAAAAATGTAAATAAAACTAAACTTAAAAAAATACGTGAAACTATTACTTTAAAATTACATAGTATAAGGATTTAAAAAGTCTAGTCTGGTATACGAACTTTTTCTGCTTACATAACCAGGGTTTAATGATTGAATACATAAGGCTTATATAACCTGAAAAGAGTTCTCCCCTCTAACAAAAACTGAAAAGTTCTCTCTTTTATAGTTTCAAAACTATTTAAAAAAGTGCAGTTGTATTTTAAAAGTTAAGAAGCATTAATTTTAAATTAACTACAACTATTACTGATGGTTTAAAAAATAGTTATCAATGTTTAGTTATCAAAATTCTAATTAGTTTAACAAATAGTAAACGAATTATTTTATAAATCAAGAAAATGCATTTTTCGAAAAACAACTATGTATATATATTTTTTTTAGTATGCACTTTTTTGACAAAAAACTTAGTGTTAAAATGTAAATCTTTGTTTTTGGCATACTTAATAAAACTTATTTAAAGAAACTGGTTTTGTAAGAAGTACAAATATTATTAATAGTATAGTTGTTCTAGATGTAAAAAAAATTAACTTCAATAAAAAGAAAACGTTCAAAAATATCCACATCAAAAATATCAAAATTTTGATAAACACAAAAGCACGTTTTCTTAGTAAGCCTTTTTTCAAGTATAAATCTAGAGATCTACCTAAAATGTTGCATTTTACACTCACTATAACCTTGGCATTTTAGATTGCTTAAAATTACTGATGTATGCTGTACAGAGATCGGTTTAATGCAACCCACATAATAAACGGTAAAAAGCGGCTATTATAAGAAGATTTGCAGTACACTCACTAAATACTTTATATTTGTTGTTAACTGAAACTGAGGCCTGAAAATAATTTATTTTCGATATAACACCTTTATTTTATCTACCGACCTCTGATATGTATTAATTAAATGAAAACAAATTTTTTAACTTGTTTTAAAATTGCTTTTTCCTTTCTCTTTCCTTTCTTTATTTAATAAAACTATTTTTGTGGTTAAGATTAGAATCGAAAATCTTATTATTTTATAAGTGATTAATTGTATAATAAAGGATAAATGCAGCTAAACATACTTCTACAACTTGTTATTTTATTTATTCAATTGTTTTTGTAAAAAAAACTAAAAACTATTAAGAATCACACTTGATTTATTCACTTTCTAATTTCCATTCTATTTTTTTGACTATTTTCTCGTTACTTTGCAAAAATAAGAAAATTTTGTGTTAAAATGGCTTAAATAATAAATAGTAAAATTTGCATTTTTAGAAATTAAAACATATCCAAACTAATGTTTGTTTTTTGTTCGAGTAGTTATTTATAAGTTTTATATATACATTTTGTACAAAGTTCATTTATTATAGTACACAGCTGATAATCAACGTTAAACATTTCACAGATACACTTTTTCTGTTAAAACTTCAAAAAATCTGTATATTGGTGAGTATGTACTTAAAACAAAATTGCATCAGGCATAGAAATGTGGCTTATATAAGTAGTTTTTAATTTTACACTGTGTTAAAGACAGTGTTTTAAACACAAATCTGATTTGGATTAAACTTTAAGTATTTCTTAAATAACAATTTTAAATATATTTTATTGTTTTGATGAATATTTGCGTGTGTCTTGTTACAAGGATGTTTAAGGGGGTAATAAGATTATTAAAGTAGATTAGTACAACAATCAAAACAACACTTATATTTTATTTACATAAACTAAACAACACAAAGATACAATTACATCACTCTATACGAGAACTAAAGTTAAACACACAAGAAAACATTAGTTCTTAAATCTAACGTGCTTAAAATGCATCTTAACTTAAAGCACACTTGCCAAATGCTCTGCCAAAAGTGCTACTGCTACTGCAAGTAAATGCAAGTCAAATTCCGTTTTATAAGCACTAAAACAAATGTAACTCCTAACAATAAAAAATGTTTTTGTTTTCAATACTGGAAGTACGTCACGAAATCTGCGTAAAACAGTTTACAACATCCGCTTTTAAATAAATTTGGAAAAGCTTGTTTTGAGAATAATGAAAAATATTTTATTGTTACAAAAAATTCCATATTTATTCACAAGCTTTAAAATACTAAAATGAAATGTTAGTTTCATTACATTGTTTCTTTTTTAATTTTCAATTTTAACGTTTAAAGCCTAGTTTTAAATAATTTAAATCCTTAAAATCCTACTTAACTTAAAGCTTTTTTATAGGAGTTTTAAGCGCGGGTAAGAAAAAAGTAAGAAAAAGAAACTGTATAACTTATTATCTCAAAAGTTACATAATTCACAAAAACTTAGATAAAACACAACATAAAGACAAAGTAAGTAACAATGATAGTCATTTAGTTGTCCTCAGGCTTGTTGTCCTCAAAGTTCTTGTCCTTGGGCTTGTTGTCCTCGGGCTTGTTGTCGGGCTGTTATCCTCAGGCTGTTATCCTCAGGTTGTTATCCTCAGGTTGTTATCCTCAGGTTGTTAATAGAGGCTTATGAACCATCAATTGGATTATTGACAACGTCTTGGTTCTTTTAGGAAACATTTACTTTCTGTCTTCTAGCTGGTTTGTTGAATCAGCAAAACATCACATCGATTGGCTTTGGAAACAATGACAGCAGGAATTTTGATCGTGACGTCATAGAATAAACACAAAATCTTCATTCTATATTTTGTCTTTTGTCATACTTATAAACAAAAAAACTTTTAAAGTTTCATGCAGTAGCAAGGTGTTAGTTGTGCTTAAAGCTGTGGTTATCAAACGACAATTTGCTTCAAACAACGTTAAAAAGATACAAACGCAACAATTTATTTAACAAGCGACGACTGCTAAATTTAAGGGGAGTTTATTTCTGATTTCTTTCAAAGGGAAAATTTTAACACAACTTTATACTTGAACTTGAAACGAGTAATAAAATGTGGCAAACGATAAGCCATTTAACGACTAAGAAAGATGAAAACTCATTCAAACATATTTTTAAACTTCAGAAACATTCTAATTTAAAACAAATACAATCTATACTTTAGTACAATCAATCAGCAGATCAAAACAATAAACTAGTAGTAGTAAACAAATAGACAAATTTGTTTTATCAGCTAAAACTCAGACGTTATTAAGAACAACTATTCTGCTGTTGTAATTCTAAATTTTATTGCGGTTTTTACTTTACATTTCTTTGCTTAGAAAAATATAATAACTGCGCTCTCTTGGCAACTTATAAAGTGCAATTTTGCACTAAAATACTGCGTCCCCTGACGACTTATGTAAATTGCAACATATTCAAAAAACATTGTGCACTATAGTAAAAAGACTGTGCTTTTTATAATTTAAGAATATAATTTCTTTTTTAGTTTAAGCTATCGTTTTTTGTTAATAGTTTAAAGTTAGTAAGTTGTACACATACTGAACTGATATATTATTTGTTTGAAATCTAATTTACTTACTACTTCATATTAAATTAATAACAACCAAGAATAAATCTGAAAGAAAGTTAAACACTATCTGAAGAATTTTCAGTTGAATATAGTACATTCCGTGATTTCATTAAGTTTTTTTTTGGTCTTTTATTTTACAATTTTTTATTTAATTAAATAATATAACAGAAAATGTCAGTTTATCAGTCATAATGATAGTATTTATAGTACTGTCTTTTTTCAGTAAATATTAGTAACTAATATATAATAATAATATAAATAATAATAAAGGTTATTAATAACAATTAGCATTGAAAAAGCAAACAAATAAGTACCTCAATTAGTTTTTGCTTGTTTTTATTGCTTTAAAAAATAAAACTTTTAATGTTTTAAATTTTATACTTTTTAGTAGACTTTTTTTGAATAAAAAAGGGGTTACTTTTAATTTCTCCGAATTCGAAGTAAACTAATGAATAAAATCGTTGAACTAAATTTGATACCTTTCGTTGATATTTATAAATAAAAAATTCTTTTTAGTTTTTACACAAAAGCATTTACCTGTTTAAAAAACACTTAATAAGTTCAGAGAAAATAATTTCCTTTAACAATATTAATGCAATTTAAGTAAAATAACAATTTTGCCGTTAATTTTTATTGTAGTTGCGATGTATAAAGTTCTTCTTATACATTTCTCTTGTAACTGGCGTGATGAGAATATAATGTCAGTGGTAGATCGTTTAAACCTAAACTAATGTTGAGACTAAGGGTAAACTATTTAAGCATGCTTCTGCAGTCGATGAAGAATTTAAGCAAGATCGTTTGGACATAAATCCACATTAATACTCAGGGTATACTCTTTCAGCATGCTTCTTGAGTCGAGGAAAATTTACTCTTGTAAAAGTTTAAAACACGTAATCTTCTCCTTGCTGATCATGTCTACCATCACAGTTCACTCTGCCTAGGACCTGCAGACAATACTGAGACAATTTTCATCGGATTTAGACCTAATAAGTCTTAAAAAGAAGTCAAGGAACATACATTTTACTTTCTTTCAAAATTAATGGCAATAATATCGAAAATGTAAACAAACTTGTGTACCTTAGCTCAAATGTTACGTCAAACACATCATTGGACACCGAAAAAATAGTCGGTAAGGCCTTAAACACTTTTACTCGTTAGACCGCAAGAGTTTATGATATTTTTGCATAGGTACAAAGGATTTAGTCTGAAACTTAAATACTATGATGTATCAACTTTAAATTAACAGCAATAAAAAGTTTTACTAAAATAATAATAATTTTCTTAATAATTTGTATTATATCAAGCAAGTTTTGCGGAAACAATCTTCGGTAACTCGGAGTAGTCATATTAGAATTTTAAACGTTTTTTGATAATTCCAAAAGCACGTTAACTTAGTAGGCTCTTTTAAAAAGAAATAATCATCAAATTTACAGCAGAAACTTTGCAATTTATTTTACCTAAAACTACTGAGGTATATTATATGCTGTACTGAGGTCGGCTTACTGCAGCCAAACACAATATAAGATAAAATGAGGTTAACGTAAAAATGTTTGAAATGCACTCACTAGATACTTGCATTTATTGTCCAAAAAAAATCAAACTAAGGCTTGCAAATAATTTATTTTCGATGTTTCACCTTTTTTGTCTACCGACACCTGACGAAATGAATTAATGAAAACAATTTTTATAACTCAATTTTGAACCTTTATTTTGCTTCCTCTTTCCCTTATTTATTCAACATAACTACTTTTGTGGTAAAGACTCTTTTATGAGTGAAGAATTATATAGAGAAAGCAAACTAAATATACTTTAACAACTTGTATTTTTATTAGTATAATAGTTCACATATAAATACTTATAACTATTAAGAATCACACTTGATTTAAATACTTTCTAATTTATTTACTATTTTTTTGATTAATTTGTAGTGACTCTATATAAATAAGAATATTTTGTGTTAAAACTGCTTATAGAATAAATAGTAACATTTGCCTATAAAGAAGTTGATACATATTCCAATGAATTTTTATTTTCTGTACTTTTAAATATTTATAAGTTTTATATGTACATATCAATATAAAGTTTATCTATTTATTATAATACGGAATTAGCTGATAATTAACGCAAAACATTACAAAGATACACTTCATCTATTTAAGTTTCCAAAAACCCGTATACTGGTGAATATATACTTTAAAAAAGCTTCATCAAGCATATAAATGTAGCTTAAAGAAATATTTATTTATTTTTACACTATTTTCTAGACAGTTTTTACGAAACAAACTGATTGGAATTAAATAATAACTATTACTTAAATAACAAATTTAATATTATTTATCGCTTTAATAAACGTTTGCGTGCATTTAAAATGACGTCGCTCATAATAATAAGCGAGATTTGCGACAATATTCAAAGTTTTATAAAATTATTAGTTTTAGTTTTTTTCTGCACAATTTTCAATTAGTCAGCTAGTTAGTTAATTCTGTGTATATGCTTAAATATATTCGACCATTACATGAAAATAACAAGTTTAATAATTACAGATACCTTCCAGTTTAACTATAAAATTGTTAACCGTAGTTACTACAGTTTTAAAAATTGCCTGTTTGACAACAGGCTGTCACATATTTTGCTTAAACGACATTAATTAGAATTTATATATGTACAAAAGGTTGTAAAATGTTTTCAATTTCAAGCCTTAAAATTACCGCTAGGAGAGTTTTGTTTTTCCTATACTAAATAAAACATATATAATTAAATGCATCATACATTTTTAAACCATAAAATTTTTGAGACAAATTTAAGCATTTTTATAGCAGCTACTTTAAGCACTATATTCAAGAATATTTTTAAAACAGAAATATCAAACTAAATTAATATACTTGGTAATTCTTAAATAACGAATATAAACATGTTAATATTGTTGAAAAGACCTAAATTTAGTTGTACATTTATCTTTACATAAAGTGTTTAAAAAATATTTTAATGAACGTTAAGTTATTATTAAATTTTTAATCACTAGTATAAATATTTTAAATATTTAACTAAATAAAAATATCAGTTTCATTTAATTGCATATAACTAACTAAAAAATATTCACAAAAAATTATCGTAACTGGGAAATGTCCACGAAATTGGCTATATATAAATTGTTATGTCAAAAGTAAATAGTGACGTCATTTATAATGCATGAAAAGTCAAATAAAAGTTACAGTTTTTGTTTTCTTCAAAATTTCAAGTTAGTTGGTACTATACAATATTTTTATCTCGCCTTAGTTTATAATCTTAAAAATATTAAGATATTGATTTAAGACTTTATAATTATTATCATTATTTCTAGTTTTTTTGAACACTTTATATAAAAAATGCTATCTTAAACGACTTTTTCTGTTAAAAACCCCGAAAACTCGCAAATACTAAGAAAAATTATTCTGATCATTCAGATAATTTTAACTTATATATTTAGCTTTTATATTATTTTTACACTGTGTTCTGGACAGTGTTTTAAATATGAAATATTTCCTCTCAAGTTTCTGCAACTAGCTCTTGTTAAACTTAAGTTTTAAATTTATTTAAATTTTTGTAGTAAATATTTGCGTGAATTCAAAATTACGTCACTATGAACTAACTGGCATCGCAATATATATTTAGCTACTTTTTAGTTTTGCGACAATTTTCAACTTACAGTATATTTTTAGATTTAGTTATCATATTGTTTGTTACGAAATTTATTTGAGTTAGTTGTGTTGAAATAAATAGCATTAATATTTTTATTTAGCATTATATTTAAAATTAATTTAATATTATCTCAATAATTTAAACTTTTAATATCTGTTTAAATATATTTTAATATATTTTGAACACTTTATGTAAAATAAAAATAATAAAAATTTTCTAAAAAAATTCTGTTAAACTTAAAAATGGGTAATGTTATACGTTTTAAAACATGAAAGTTTTACACTGGTATTTTGCTGCTTTACCGTTAAAAGTATACCGTTCTAAAATTTAGAGTCTTTGTTAACAAATTAGTATCTTATTGACGTTATAAGCTTTAATTCGTAAACGCTTATTAATTCAGAATTAAAAAAAAAAATCAATTAAAATTAGATTGTAAAATCATTCAAATATATAACTGCTATAATTTTGTAAGTCTTTGCAAAAAAGCTAAAAATCAAACTTATTCAAGCGTAGTCATGAAACTTGATATAAACAGAAATTGATATTTTTAAGGTGGTGTTTGGTTTTATATTTCGCTAAAAAAGTAAAATTTTTCAAATTTATAGGTATATTTCAAATATGCTTTTTTTTTTCAAAGTTTATGGTTAGTTCATCTTAAACTAATAATTCAGGTACCAGTATTGTGTATGATTTAAAAGTATAGCTAACAAAAATTTAATTAACATGCTGAAGTATTCGTAACTGATAAGATTATATATGTGTAGAAAAAGTAAAAAATTTATGAAAAGACATAATAAAAAAAACACTCTAAATTCCAATGGTTTACTTAGTTCAAAAACTTTTTGTAGCTATATCTAAATATTAATAAAATAAAAAGAACTCTTAATTAAGTTTAACTGATAAGACTGTTATTGTAAACTTTTTGATTTAAAAAATATAACAAAACACATTTCATTTTTTCTTAAATTTATTTGAGATCCTTTGTAGTAAGTCTTATAAAAAATTGTATGTTACTAAATTAAACTGAATTGAAATTGAAATAAGATTATGTTGTAGATTAAAGTTTTAAAATATAAAATGACGCAATAATCGAGTGTTAAAATTTAATTAAATGCTTATACTGTAAGACTTTGCTAAAGTAATAAAACTTGTTATATTAAAATTATACTAAAATAAACCAAAGATAAAAATGTAAATAAAACTATGCTTGAAAAAAAAAAGTTTACGAGAAACTAGCTTCTTTAAAATTATCTAATATAAGGATTTAAAAAGTCTAGTCTGGTATACGAACTTTTTCTGCTTACATAAACTTGGCCTAGAAAATTGGATGCATAAGGTTTCTATGACCTGAAAATAGTTCACCCTTATAACAAAAACAGAAAAGTTCTCTTTTTTATAGTTTCAAAACTATTTTAACAAGTGCATTTGTATTTTAAAAGTTAACAAACACTAATTTAAACTAAATTTACTACGACTGTTAGTGATGGTTTAAAAAAATTGTTATCAAGCTTTAGTTATCAAAATTCTAATAAATTTAACTAAAAATAATGAAATTAACGAATAATACACAAAATATTCTATAAATCAAGACAATGCATTAGTCAAAAAAACAATTATGAACAGTAATCTTATTTTTTAGTATGCACTTCTATGCTAAAAAACTTTGAATTTAAATGTAAATTTTCCTTTTTGCATATATAACAAAACTTATTTAACGAAACTGGTTTTGTAAGAAGTAAAAATATTATAACTAGTTTAGTTGTTCTAGATCTAATAATATTTAACTTCAATAAAAAGAAAACGTTCAAAAATATCCATTTTAGACTTAATTAATAATGATTTAAAAAATTAAGCTAGTTTTGAAAGATTAATGATAATGAAAAAAGAAAAACAAATTTAACGGAAGATGACCAGATTTTTTATAAATCACTTATTAAAAAGTAAAAATAAATACATTAAACTTAAAAAAAATACTTCCTTTCGCTTCCTTTTCATTTTAAAAACGATAATTACTATTTTATAATTATGCATTCCAATAATAGCAATTGTAAAAATATACACCAGATAGTTCTTGATAATGTTGTTTACTAAAATAATTTTAGAAGATGTACATTATATTCAAAATTCATTATAACGTAATTATTATCAAAATTGCAGAGGTTTCTTAGACGCCATGTTCACTAAGTTTGTAAGTTAATTTTAAAGCATATATTTTTGATTCAATAATTGCTTGTAAAAATTTACGGCTTTAAAGTATTATATAGTTTGTTTAAACTTTAAACTAAACTAAAATAAAAACTTGTTTAACTAGTTATCAAGAACTTAATGTTTCTAATATGATTTGTAAGCTGTATTCACATCAGCGAAAAAAATTCCTTTAAAGATAAGGTAGTGATAAATGATTCTAACAATAAAGTTTTTTTAAGTTAATGTTCGAAAAAATTTACATTAAAAATTGTTTCGATTTTGGACTTTTCCACTAGAGGCGTTTGAGAAAACTGAGAATCTTAAGTAGTTTTAATACTTGTCTATAACAAAGTCTGTTTTTCAGGTTTAACTAGATTATAGGGAGTTTAAACAAAATACTTAACTTTTAGATGTTTTTAAATAAAGTTTTCAATTTTAATTAACATCATTAAATGTTTTAAAATGATAAACCTTTAATTATTTTTCTTAGCATAAAATGTTAAATTATTAATATTGCTAAATTTATTATTAGCTAGATCAATTATAGATTTGCCTAAAAAAATAAACAATTTTTTAATTTCATATCTTTATATATTTAAGTTTAAAATTATTTTTTATTTGCTTGTTATGTATTTTTAAGAAATTTTATTTGATTAATCAATATTTAAATTTTTATAACATTCTTTTAAAATTCAGTTTAGATAATAATTTTATAAATTTATAAAAAACGCCATATATTATTGTTTTCAAGTATTTCATTTAGGTGCTTAAGATGACATTAAAATATGTATAAAACAAAAGAAAAAAGTAAGTTGTTAATGAAAGAAAAAACAAAAGAAAAAAGTAAGTTGTTAATGTAGTGCATTCTAGTGGTATTTAAATGTTGGAAGAAATATTTAAGCTTGGCTAACAAGTTTGTGCTACTAGTGAAAAAAAACAAACATTAGCCATATACAAAAAAAAAGTTTAGTTATAATTTAGATCAGGATTTCCCAATCTTTTTTTATAGAATCATTTGAAGAAAATATAAAAGCTATGGTCCTTTCCTACAGTGTGTTTAAATTTTAAAAAAATATTTAGCTTGGCTGTCAAATTGTAGCTACAAGTGAAAAGAAACAAAGAAATAGCAAATTGAAAAAATAGTTTAAATGTTGCTAAAATCAGGGTTTTCCCAAGTTTTTTTTTTCACAAGGCTCTTTTGAAGAAAATATTAAAGCTATGCCCCCTTCCAATAACTTTTCTCTATAAACTACGCTACGAACTTTCTTTTGCTCTTCATCATCAACTCCAGATGATCTAGTGTAAGTTTAAATTATGGTCTTATGGCCCTCTGTGTCCTCTTTGCAGCTTTAGCCCCAAAAATTTTAAATAAGCCTCAAAGAAGACCATTTAACCCAAATTTGTAAACCCTGACTTTTATAATACATCAGGTTATTTTATTAGTTAGCTATTTTGCCCTTGTAAATGTTCATCAATACAGCCTCACGATTAAATCAAAGTTAAGGTTTACTTTTACGGGACTAAATTTTAAATGTTTTTTTTTTGTATACTAAAACTTTAATGTTAAAAGTAAAATATTTTTGTTAACACTAAATCCTTATTCATAAAACTGAAACTTTATTCTTCAAACTAAAACCTTGTTGTAAAAATTAAAACTTTATTGCTAAACTAAAAACCTTATTGTTGAAACTAAAACCTTAATGTTAAAACTAAATAATTAGATTTTTTATAACTTAAGCTGTATTTTCAATCTCAAACAGTAAAACAATGTTTTCATTACAATTAAACCTTTTTTTAAAACTAAAGCATTTTTTAATAATTTTTTATTTTATCATATTTTTCAAAATAAAACTTCAAATTTAAAACTAAAATATTTTGGATAAAACTAAAACCTTAATGTTTAAATAAAAACGTGATTGTTAATACTTAACAACTATTTAAAATTATTTTATTGCAATAAAAGCATTATTTTAAAAACTAAAGTCTTAATAATAAAACTACAAATTAGATTTTTAAAGTAAAACCTTTTTGGTAAAAGTAAAACATTTTTAAAACTAAAATATTATTTTGATTCCTTTTTTAAACTCAAAACAAAGAAATTTAGAACAAATGCCTAATGTTAAAACTAGAGTATTAAAAATCTTTTTAATACTAAACCATAACCTTAAGGTTAACTTTATAATGTTTTGTTTTAACTAAATAAAGTTTAACTGTTGTTTAACTAAAAAAGGTTTTCAAAAAGCAATTTTTAAATAGATATTCTATTGGTCCTAACATTAAACACCGTTCGAAATTCGCTGTTAATTTAAATTATAACAAAAAAATCTGCCTGTGGTATTCATTGTACTGGTAAACCTTAAAATTAATTGTTAATTACGACAAAAAACTAATATTGTTTGTAAAATTATTTTTATAATAAAATACACCGTGATAATTGAATGCTTGTTAGAACGATACAACGTAGAACCTTATTTAGAAATCGTTTCAAAGGTTTAAACAAATTATTTCGTTACATTGAAAAGTTAATTGAAAGGTTGTTTGAACAATTCTACATAGAACTTAATTTAAAAACATTGGGTGTAGTATTTAAATTATTTCGTTAAAAAAAATTATTCATTTTATGAAATTTTTTCAGTTGTAGTTAACATTAGATAAACGTTGACGTCTATAAAAACTTAATAAAGGTAATTAATACTAGCTATTAAAATTGTTGCAATTATACAGTTGAGTTATTGTAAACAACTTTCACTATTTAACAAAAAAATATATATAACAAAAAAAAACTGGAAATACTTTATTTCAAAAAATTTTGTTATAAATCAATGTTCATGTTTGAAAGAGATCTTCAGTTGTAACTAAACTTTTATTTCTAAAGATTTATTTATGAAAAAAACTTACTAAGTTGTTTAACTACACAATCTGAAGGTCTACAATAAAATGATATCAAATATTTTACGACAAATTTATTTAAAATAATAAATCTGTTTTTATGTGAACCTAAGTTAAAAAATATTTTCATATAATCTAACACTAAAAGCATAGTTTAGAACTATATTTCAAAAAAAACAATTTATAAACTAAAAAGAAGTTTTTATTAGTAAGTAAGTTTTTTAGCAATTTGTATCTGATATTAAAACACGAAGTAAATTACTGTCTTTAAAATTGTTTAAACTGCTTATATATACTGAATTTAATTAATTTTGTAAAACAAATACTCTGTTTACTATTACTACAATTACACTGGATAAAACTTATTTAACTTAATTTATTACTGTCTAATTAACATTAACTAAAATTAAAAAAATTATGTTTACTTAACTTTTAATACAAGTTATATACCTTGGTTACATTAAACTATTTTTTTGTTATTAAAAAATTACCTATAAAGAGTATCTTACTGAAAAAGCATAGCACTTTGAAATTTTGCGAACCTGATAAAAATGTTTTAGCTTTATTAATCGAAAAAAACTTACATCATAACAAAATCATATAAATTGAAAAAACTTAAAAGCTTACTGAATCGTTGGTTTTATTGCTTCAGGACTATAAAATATCAGAAAGTTTTTTTTTTATTTTTGTTCGTTTAATACAAATAGACGGAGCCCTTATAAAAGTAAAAAGTAATTGAAGTATAAACGTTAAAAAAACGGAATCACTTATTTACTCACTTATTTACTTACTTTTGTCATTTATAATTTATGATAGAATTCACTGTATTTTTTTCACTTTTACATTATTTAGGTAGGTGTATTAAAAAACTTTAGGATTAGTAGAATTTTTATATAAAGCAATAATAAACTATTCTGCTTCAAAAATAATATTTATAATTGCTTATCTCTTTATTTTGTGATAATTCTTTGAAAAATTAAATCTTTAAATATTGAAAGCTATTTTATTTTTTTAGCAATATGTTTCAATCTTAAATTAATGTTTTCAAGTACAAAAAAATGTTACTAAATAATGAGAATGACTACTAAGTAGCAAAATTAAAACTGCTACAAAAAAAAGACCTACTAGAAGATAATAAGTAAAAGTAAATGTTTAAAGTAATATACTGATTTTGAAGTAAAATTATATTATTTATAAAATTGATACATTTGCTGTCAAAACATTGATTTGCTTTGTAATTTTTAAATAATCTAAAAAGCGCTTAGCTATAGCAGTGAACTACTTCATAAGTGTTATTGCTAGCTTTTACTTTGGTTTGTAAACCAGTGACTCAAAGTCATACTTTCTTTAAACCAAATCCATTGACTCAACAACTAGATTGATGATCTTTTATCATGTACAATAAACATAGAAGTAAATAGATTTAAGTATTTTTTATCCATAGAAAGTATATTTTTTTTTGGTAACAATACTATAAGTTAAGAATCTTTATAGACACATAGAAGTAAAAAGCTTAAAGTATATTAAGTAAAACAAAAAAGAATATGGCCGTTTTTACAAAAAAAAGCTTAACCTTTTTTTTAGCAGATTTAAGGATTATAAATCGTTAAAAATGATGCCTTCGAAAATTAATAATTAAAATTAGTAGAACAAAAATGTCAAAGTAATTTCTTGAAAGAATTTTTTTGCAAAGAAATAAAACAAAAAATACATTTTATAGTCAGGGTTGGCCATTTTACTGGAAACCTGGAAAAACCTTGAAAAACCTGGAATTCAACAATTTAGGCAAAAATAACCTAGAAAAACCTAGAATTTGGAAATTTTGAAAAAAACCTAGAAAAACCTGGAATTTTTAATAATTTTAACATTTTCAGTACTAAAATTTCAATTTCATACAAAAAATCTATCGTATGAATAATATTTGTTTGTCATCATCAAAAATTTTTCTTATTAAAAAAATATTTAAAGTAACTTTACAGCATCTTTTTAATGTGTTTGTACGATTTAACACAGTTTCATTTATGAAATTAACTTAAAACTAAAAATAGACCCATAAATATTTACTTTTTAAAACCTGAGAGAAATTTGGAAAACCTGGAAAAAAGTTTGAAAAAACGAGTGGCAACCCTGTCTAGTTTTTATTTAAAATTTTATAACATTTTTTTTAAACTTTTTTTTTTAATCTTAAAATTTGACATCTTTTAAACCCGTTTTTAAAAAGGTTTTTGTTGAACGTTGAACATGTTTGAAGCAAAAATAATGTATTTCCTTATTTCAAAAGCTACAGCTGTAGTATTGTTTAAATTTTTATGGAAGTAAGATGGGCAGAAAGTTAAATTTTTATTAAAAATCTTATTTGAAATTTTTCAGTGTTTGAGGCCCATTGGTATAGATTGTTTGAAACTTTAGTACGTAATATGTAAAAAGTTGAGCAACTAAAGAGATGAGAATCAATAAAATAGTAAAATCAAGAAGTAAGAACAAATTGGCTAGCATTTTTACTAATAAAATTAGTTTTTAATGTTAATTAAGTAGGTAATCTTGTCTAAACTGTTGTTTTATTTACTATGTATTATATAATGGCACCATATGTAATTTTTAAAATAGAAACTTAGTACTCTCTTCTAAATTTCAAAACAATTAAATTTTGAAAAAAAATAATTGAAGCTAAATAAATCAAAGACCAGCAAATAATCTAATAATACCATATACATTTTGTATACTTATTTTTGAAAAAAAGGCATTTTTTAATAAGAACCTTATTTTATAACATACTATACATATGTTAAAATAAAATTGTTATTTTGCTATAGAGGCCTTTTTAAACTCACTTTTCAATTTTAATTTAATCCTTAAAAAAAACTAAGTCTGTGGGTTTGTATAATAGTGAGTTTTTTGGTGTGAAAATACAAACACCTAAGCGATTGACTTAAAATTATTGTTAAAAGTTTTATTTAAAAGTCTAGTCAAATGGCTTTAAAGACTCATCGAGTTTAACCTTGAAATCATACTGGTTGAAATTCAGAGGACCTATCATTTACCACAAAAAAAAATATTTAGGTGTTCTATAAGTGTATTTTTTTTTAAATTATCATAACTGTGTCTGCAATAACTTTTTAAAAAAACGAGTCATGGTTTTGACTCAGAACTAGATCTTAAAAACAAATATTTTAAATATCCTTATATTTAAAAAAAACATTTGTAGGCTTAAGTCATTAAACAGTTTACCAAATCCATTTATTTTCTACTTTTTTTGTCATAGAAGCAAAAAAGTCTTAAATTATACAAAATGTTGTCATTAGTATCGTAAAAAATGATTCATGTTAAATTTTCTGTTTAAGTTCAATTTAAGGGCATAGGGAGAGGATTCCACCTTAACTTTTACGAGTTGATCTTATTTTATAGAGTTTTATCTGAGCTATGAGACATTTTTGTTAGCTTTAATAAATTTGTAGTAAGCTAAAAAATTTACGAAACAGTGTATCACACTTATTTAATTTTAATTTTAATGCTTTAAAAGTTGTTTTACTAAATGAGATTTTTTGAACATAGATAGATTTTAATTAGAAAAAGTGTAAAAATATTATTTTATATACAAAACTTTGCATTTTATAAATACAAAAGTATTTATTACATTAAGGTTTGTATACAATGCTTATATTTTAAGTTGCTTATTGTGTATAGCTGTTTAAGTTAATTAAGTTTAATTTTTAGTATCAAGTTTCACTGTTTGAAGAATGAGTTTGCTTTTTAATGAAATTCAATTAGTTGCATTAACACCGTTTTACTTCTATAATGTTAATACTTTAGTTATAGAAATAAGACCTTTTTAAACTAGTTATTATAACTTATTCATATGAAATTGACTAAAAATCAACTGAAAATCAATAATTAAAAAATACGTTTATCAAAACAAAAAAATAACTAGTTTTTTTTTTTTTATAGTATGTTTAAGCATTAAAATTAAACATAGAAGACATAATAAGGAACTTATATGGTTAATAGTTTTTAAATAAAGTTGTAAAAACCTTAATAGATACATTGTATATATCATTGATAGATTCTATTCTATATTGCACTAGATAGATAAATAAAAGAAGTTAAAACAAATTTAAAAACTTTTTATTTAGGTTTAATACTTTCAAAAGTAAAAACAAACAAAGTATTTTACTTTTAAAACAACTTGGTTAAATACAAAATTTTAATACTTTGTGTATGTAAATACAAAAATTGTAACTTACATTACCTTAAACTCTCTTTATAAAATTTATCTAAAAGTTCTAATTGTATTCATTTATATTTGTTAAATGTGTAGTTTCTTTTTACTTAGTGTTTAATATTGGTTCATTGAACAAAAAAAAAAAATCTCAAAAATTTATTTGTTTCAAGGACCTTGATACGCAAATAGACCTCTCGGTCATCAAGTTGCATACCAAACTTTTTCAAAATTATAATGAGCTACAAGTGAAAAAAAAACTTTACAGTCAAGTCTAAACTTTGAAACAAAAAACTCAGTGAAAAGTTAAACCATTAAATTTACAACAATGAATATTTTTCCAAAAAATCAAAACAAATTTCTATACGCATATATCTAGCATTATATACACATTAAATTTATATTAAACTCTACGTCAAAAGTTAAAGTTTCTATCTGAAATGTATTTTATTTTTAAATTTATGAATATATTAGAAAATAGTTTAACCTTTTAATAAGTTAAAGAAGAGAAAAAATAAAAATAAAAAATTTTTAATAAATAAATTTGAAGTTTTTCTTCAAAGTATGTTTAAGATTTTAGACTCTACTATCAACTTATTTCCACTTATTAAAAAATAAGAAACAAATTGAAATATACTAAAGCTATAAAATTAAAAGGAATTAAAAAAGTTAAAAAATAAAGCTGCAATATTCAAAAAAAGAAAAAGTAAAGTAAAGCTGTTTCCTAATGAAAAAAAAAAGCTAAAGTTAGATGAAAAGTATGAAATAAATAAATTATTTTAATTAAATTATCAGTTTTTACAATCATGCATAAATACCAAATATAGCAGTTTAATTATACCAAAATAATAATGTTAACAACCAGAAGAAATACTTGGAATAATAAATAAGAACTTTCTATAAAAAAAATAATTAAGACAAAAAACACTAATAATCATAAAATAAGTCAAACTATTACTAGTTTAAAGTTTTATCAGTGATTTTAGCTCATGATTTAAGTATTTAATGTTCTTTTAGTTTTGGCAAAAATATAGTTAGAGACTTATGATATTACTTACAAACCTAAAATGTAGACTATGAAATGAAATTGTTTACTAAGACATTAACCATCAACAAATAATATATATATATTACAACTCTCTACAATTTAGACTGGACCACTGCTATAGAGTTAAAGTAGAAAGTTATTAATCATTTGTAAAATAAAAGTAGCTGATTTCTAAACTATATATAGCAAGCTTAAACATATATATTATATAACTGTACAGAGACTTATACTTTTGTGAAAAAGTTACCAATTTTGTTCTTACTTGAATTAGCCTTATAAATGTATATTACACACATAATTTTGAAGTATTTAGATTTACAGTTGTGTTTTAGACGTTTTTTTTGATTATGATGAACATGTTAAAAATAAAATCAAGAATTTGTTCCTAAACTTTAATGACATATTTTATGAACTTCAACTTCAAGCAATAAAAAAGTTTTACTAAAATAATCATACTTCTGTTTTTAATTTCGTACTTTGTATTTAGCAAGATTGATTATCAGAATTTCGTTACTCGGACTAATAAAATGAAAAGTTTTAAGAGTTTTAATAAATCCAAAAGCGTGTTTATATAGTTGGCTATATTAAAAAGTTTTAATCACCAGATTTACAACAGAAACTTTGTCTTTTATATTGCCTAAAACTACATAGATCAGCCAACTGCAGCCAATAAAATAAAATGTATTTTAAAAGATATTTTAGTTGACTATATGTAATAATCTATTACATATATACTATTTTTTATATCCTTATAAATTTTTAATCTTTTATCTCAGACTACTTTTCTTAGTTATTTTTCTTCAAAGTTTAATGTTAAAACTGTTGCTTTTACTAAAATAGCAGTATGTCAATCATTGAGTTTAGAAATGTTCCATGCTGTAACTTTAACCTATAAAGTCATGTAAGTAAAATAACTCGTTTCCACAAATAAAAATTGACTATAAAGTAAAAAAAAATTAAATAAAGTAGCCACTAAAAAACAAAGCAAAATTTAAATAAGGAGAACTTAAATGCAGTTCTGATAAACTTTTGTAAATATAAAAAATTAGGTTAAAGTTTGGAATTAAATCCTTATTTTGTTTAAATTTAAAACTAACATATTTTGGTTTTGTCAAAAAACATTTAATATTTTATCTTTGTTCAAAAACAGCCAGTACAGAAATAACTTTTTTCATTTATTAATACACTGTGTTAGTGACAGCGTTTCAAATTGAAAATAGTGAAGACAATAATCTTTTTCCAATTACCAACCGAAATACGATTTAAATATAATTTTATCGCTGTAGTGAACGTTCGTGTTTTTACAAAATGACGTCACTAAGCGATGAAGCCGCTCGTTGCATTATCATTTAAACAAAAAGGTCGCATTATAACTTAACGTAAAATTTTTAGTTTTAGCTATTAGTATTTCTTTTTATTTAAACGTAGACTGATATTTGTACAAAAGTAAAAATGTTTTTAAATGTTCTATATGTGTTTTAAGAACACATCGAAAATTAGTATACAATAGTTTTTAATATTTTTGGAAATGGATATTTTAACCTTAATTTTTGAAAAAATAAACAATATATGTTTTAAGAAATTAAATACATATGGTGATTTTATTGAATGTTAATTATTTACAAACGGCTTTTGTTTATATGCTTGTAAAAATATAAAGCGTTCGCGGGTAAAATCTAATCAAGTTAGTCGAAGCTTACATATTGAATAATAAGTATAAATTATTAGTTATAAAGTTATAAATAAATGCCTTTATTTTTATTTTATTGTACGCAAAACTGGTATTTACTTTTTGGTTTTTAACTTAAAATACTTTAACAAGTTCTTTGGTGTTGCTAAGAAATGTTTAAAAATAAAAACATAATATAACTAAACTATCTCTGTAAAAATTTGTAATTTTTGTAAAAAGAACTAAAAATAATCTGTAAGCTAAAACACTTTGACAAAATTTTAATAAAAGTTAAGTATTGTTTTATTATATTAAAACAATTTTCTTGTATTTATTAAGTATACTAATAATGATTGTATGACATTTAAAAAAAATTGTTTTTTTAAATTACGAATTTCTTGACTAGTTTTAAAAAGTGTACATTAGTCAAGAATTATTGTACATCTTACTATTAACATTTTGCTTTATTAATTTATTCTTTTAACATTTTTTGTAATTGCAAAGCATAACTTCTTACTAAAATATTTGTAATGTTATTTGAAAATCAACACTATATTTTTTGTGTTTAGTTTTGTTGAGAACATTTATTACATAAAACTTAATAAAAAAGCAGAATCTGCCTTAAACAATATAGTATCTTTCTGGCTTGTTGTTTAATAAATATCAACTAATATAAATCTAATAAATGTTTAGTTGTTATGTAAGTATAAAATTGATCTATTTCTTGGTAAATACTTTTTGTATAATTTTTCTACTTTATCAAAATTTGTTAAATTAAGTTTATGCCAAGTTTCTATTATTATTAGCTTTAAATGTTTTTTAAAAAGGTTTGAACCCTGAGTCGATTATTAAATAAGATTTTAAAGTTTTACTTATAAACTACAAAACTAAGAAAAAATTTAAACCTGTTTTTATTTATTTCAAACAATAGTTTTTTATTTCACTGATTTTTTTAATTGAAAAGTTTCAAAATATATACAGAGATAGATTACAAAGTATAAAAGAAGTATTAGGTTTAGATATAAAACTTGTGAACAGACAATGAAACTTTAAAATTTGCGAATTGTATACTTATTTTATGATTTTATGTATTTTAAAGATTGTTTAACTATATATATTAGTATATATATACTATTTGCTTATTAAACGACTAAAAAGTGCTCAAATTGTTTGGTCCTAGGACGTCGTGCACAAAAAAAAATGTTCAGTTATTGAGTCGCAGACCTTTTACCGATACCTTCTAACGTCTTTTCGAGAACATACATAAAAAAGTAAAACCAAAAGTTAAAATAGTTATAACTAGGTTATTTAAAAATATAGAGTGGTTTTGAAATGCCAAATTTAATTAAAACTATTGTTTTTATTATTCATCACTATATAGGTTTATATTACCTAAACATCAAAATTTATAAAATTTACATTTTATTAATATTTTATGCTAAACATGAAATCACAGTAATGTCAGTAAGTTAAAATCATATACTATGTAAAATACATTTAAACTTTTGAGTAGTTTTAAGAATTTAAACCCGTCCAATGAGAAATAATTGATTTTATTAAAGTACCACTTAAATTATTTTAAATAGCTAAAAAAAAACAAGTATTTTAACAACATAGAAAAAAGTTAACCTAAGTTTTAATTTTAACTTTTTTGATTTAATAACAATAATATAATAAAAACATTAGTAATAATAATAATTATATGCTAGTGTTATAAAATAAAAGTACGTTTAAGTATATATTGTATAATTTTATTTCATTTTCTTTAAAAACTATTAGATTATTAGTTTGACAAGTCTCTTATATAAAAAAAAGTCTAAATACTTAAAATATTATATTATTAAGCCTTTAACATGTTAAATAGTTAGTCAATAGTTTATAAACATATAAGTATTAATTATTAAAAATAGAACCTTCAATAATATTAATAATGATAGTTACATTAACTTATAAATAAAAATAAAAATTTTAGAATAATTTTTTTTATTTTACGACCCTTACACGAAAATAACAAGTTTAATGATTACAGATACCTTCCAGTTTAACTCTAAAATTGTTAACCGTAATTACTACAGTTTTAAAATTGCCTAGTTGACTACAGATTGTCACATCTATTGCTTAAACAATATTAATAAACATTTATATATGTACAAAAGTTTGTAAAATGTTTTAAATTTTAAGCCTTAAAAAAACCGCTGGGGGAGTTATGTTTTTGCTGTACAGAAATAAAAATATATATGCAATTAAGTGCATCAAATTTATTTAAACCCTAAAATTTTTGAGACACTTCTAAGCATTTAAATAGCAGCGACTTTAACCACTATGTTTAAGAATATGTTTAAAATAGAAATCTAACTAAGTTTTAATTCTTGGGAATTCTTAACTAACAAATATGAAAATGTTAAAATTGTCGAATAGACCTAAATTTAGTTGTAAATTTTTCTTTACATAGAGTGTTTAAAAAATATTTAAATAAACGTTAAGTTGTTATTAAATTTTAAAGCACTAGTTTAAATATTTTTAATATTTTGCTAAAAAAAAATATCAGTTTCATTTAATTGCATATAACTAACTAAAAACTATTCACAAAAACTTTCTGTAACTTGGAAATGTCGCCCGAAATTGGCTAAATATAAATTGTTACGTCAAAATTTACTAGTGACGTCATTTATAATGCACGAAAACTCCAATAAAAGTTAAAGTTTTTGTTTTCTTTAAAATTTCAAGTTAGTTGGTAATATACAAATACTTTTATCTCGCCTTAGTTTATAATTATAAAAATATTAAGATACTGATTTAAGACTTTATAACTATTATCATTCCTTATTGTATTTTCGAACACTTTACATAAAAGGTGTTAACTGAAATGAGTTTTTCTGTTAAAAACCCCAAAAACTCGCACATATTATAAAAAATTATTTGGATCATTTATATAATTTCAATCTATATATTTAGCTTTTATATTAATTTTACACTGTGTACTGATAGTGTTTCAAATATGAAATATTTACTCGCGTGTTTGTGCATCAAGCTGTTATTAAATTTAAGTTTTAAATCTGTTAAAAAGTTTGTAGTAAATGTTTGCGTGAATTCAAATTCAAAATTACGTCACTAGGAAGTCACTGGCAACGCAATTATTATTTAGCTACTTTTTAGTTATCATATTGTTTGTTAATATTTTTGTCTTATTTAGTTGTATTGAATTAAATAGCACTAACTAGTATCTTATTGACGTCATAAGCTTTAAATCATAAACGCTTATTATTTGAGAATTTTATAAATAAAAATAACAAATATAATTAAATTGAAGAACCATCCAAATGTTAAACTGCTACAATTTTGTAAGCCTTTGAAAAAAGGCTAAAAATCAAACTTATTCAAGCGCAGTCATTAAACTTGATATAAACAGAATTTGATATTTTTAAGCTGGTGTTTGGTATTATATTTCGCTAAACAAGTTAAGTTTTACAAACTTGTAGATATAATTCAAGTATGCTTTATATTTTCAAGTTTATGGTTTCTTTATCTTAAACTAGTAATTCAGGTACCAGTATTGTGTATGATTTAAAAGTACAGTAGACTACCGCTTAAGTACGCACTTTTTTTGGTACGCACCACGCCTTAAGTACGCGATTATCAAGAAAGGTAGAATGGCCAACCTGCTGAGTTAGCCTAAGACTTTCACAAATTTTAAACTAGGGCGAGTAATTCTGAGTAGCCTAAGTGGCCTGAAATTGTGTCAGTCCTGTTATTAAATTCTATTAAACTAAATACTTATGTAGTGGTTGCAGAAAAGTGAAAAGAATAATGATATATGAGCTGTAATGCTATCAAATAAATAAATCTAGATGACAAAGCTAAAAAAACCTACAAAAACAACATACTTAAGTCATAACTTAATTTAAATGTACAACCATTGATGTTTTCAAAATGTTTGGTAAACACAATGTAGTTTGGTACTTTACCTCTAACAAAATATGGCTTAATATTCTTTTTTATACCATTGACTGATATTGACTTTCTATATTAATAGTATGTATTAATTATATAAAAACTTTTTATAGACAAAATAAATCATTTTAAAATCTAATAAAAAGTTTTGCAGATTAGAATTATGTATAAAATGTTATTTAAAATAAAAAGACTTGTTTATTTGGCTTAATTATTTGGTGGCTAGTTGTAAGAAAGAAAACAAACAACTAAAGTTCATATTATACTATGTCTTTAAAAAGTACGCATTACCCGTGCTAAGTACGCACTTTTTGGTCGGGTTCAATTTGCGTACTTAAGCGGTAGTGTACTGTATAGCTAACAAAAGTTTAATAAACATGCTTGCGAAGTCGTAACTTATAAGATCATGTATGTGTAAAAAAATAAAAATTTTATAAAAACAGATAATACAAAAACACTTGAAATTCCAATGGTTCACTTAACTCAAAAAGTTATTATAGCTATATCGCAAAAAAAATGAATAAAATAAAAAGAACTCTTAATTATGTTTAATTGATAAGACTGTTATTGTAAATTTTTTTATTTAAAAATGTATTAAAACACATTTGAATTTTTTCTTAAAGTTGTTTGGGATCCTTCGTAGTAAGTCTCATCAAAAATTGCATGTTACCAAATTGAACTGAATCAATATTGAAATAAGATAATATTGTAGATTAATGTTTTAAAATATAAAATGGCGTAAAAGTTAAATGTTAAAAATTAACTACATGCTTATAATGTAGAACTTTGCTAAGTTATAAAACTCGCAAGATTAAAATCAAGCTGAAATAAACCAGCGATAAAAATGTAAATAAAACTAAACTTAATAAAATACGAGAAAGTATTACTTTAAAATTACATAGTATAAGGATTTTAAAAGTCTAGTGTTGTATACAAACTTGTTCTGCTTACATAAACTGGGCCTCAAAGATTAAATACATAAGGCTTCCATAACCTTAAAAGAGTTCTTCCCTTTAACAAAAACTAAAGTTCTCTTTTTTTATAGTTTCAAAAGTATTTTAACAAGTGCATTTGTTTTTTAAAAGTTAACGAACATTAGTTTTAAATTAACTAAAACTATTACTGATGGTTTAAAAACAATTACTAAGCTTTAGTTATCAAAATTCTAATAAATTTAACGAATATTAAACAAGTTATTTTATAAGTCAAGTAAATGCATTTGTCAAAAAGTAATGTATATTTTTTTTTTTAGTATTACTTTTATGCCAAAAATCTTAGTGTTAAAATGAAAATTTTTCTTTTTGGCATACTTAATAAAACTTGTTTAAAGAAACTGGTTTTGTAAAAAGTAAAAATATTACTACTAATAAAGTTGTTCTAAATCTGATAAAATTTAACTTCAATAAAAAGAAAATGTTCAAAAATATCCATTCTAGACTTAATAAATAAGGATTAAAAATATTAAACTAGTTTTGAAAGGTTAATGATAAAGAAAAAAAAATCAAACTTAACGGAAGATGACCAAATGTTTTATAAATCCCTTATTATAAAGCAAAAAAAAAAAAACAAAAAACCTTAAAAACTTCCTTCCTTTCGCTTCCTTTTTATTTTTAAAACGATAAACACTATTTTATATTTATGCATTGAAATAATAGGAACTGTCAAAATATACACTAGATAGTTTTTGATAAAGTTGTTTACTAAAATAATTTTAGGAGATGTACATTATATTCAAAATTCGTTATAACGTAATTGTTATCAAAATTGCAAAAGTTTTCTAGACGCCATGTTGAATAAGTTTGTAAATTAATTTTAAAGCAAATGTTTTTGATACAAAAATTTCTTGTAAAGTTTTACGGCTTTAAAGTATTTTATAGTTTGTTTAAACTTCAAACTAAAATAAAATAAAAACTTTTTTAACTAGTTATCAAAAATTTCATGTTTCTAATTTGATTTGTAAGCTGTATTAAGATCAGCCAAAAAAATTCCTTTAAAAATAAGGTCATGATAAATGATTCTATCAATAATAACTTTTTTAGTTAATGTTAAAATGTTTTATATTAAAAATAGTTTCGATTTTTGACTTTCCCACTAGAGCCGTTTGAGAAAACTTAGAATCTTAAGTACTTTTAATACTTGTCTACATCAAAGTCTCTTTTTCAAGTTTAGCTAAATTAAAGGGAGTTTAAACATAAAGCTTGTAACTTTTTTGAAAATCATTAAGTGCTTTAAAATGATAAACCTTTGATTATTTTTCTTACCATACTATATTATTTTATTGATTGTGCTAAATTTATTATTAGCTAAATAAATTTTAGGTTTGCATGAACAAACAAATTAAAACTTTTTAAATTTTATATTTTTATATATTTAAGTTTAAAATTATTACTTATTTGCTAGTTATGTAATTTTAAGAAATTTAATTTGATTAATCAATATTTAAAACTTACAACATTCTTTAAAAATTCAGTTTAGAATAATAATTTTATACAGTTACAAAAAAAAATCCATACGTCGATGTTTCAAAGTATTTCGTAAAGGTGCTTAAGATGACATTGAAGTATGTAAGACTTAATTAAGTACAGACAAAAAAGCAGTTGCTAATGTAGTGCATTCTAGAGGTATTTAAATGTTGGAATAAATATTTAAGTTTGGCTGACAAGTTGTTGCTACTAGTGAAAATAAACAAACATTAAAAAAATAAAAATAAAAATCTTTAATTTTAACTTAGATCAGGGTTTCCAAAGCTTTTTTTATAGGCTCATCTGAAGAAAATATAAATGCTATGGCCCATTCCTACAGTGTGTTTAAATGTTAAAAAAATATTTAGCTTGGTTGAAAAAATGTTGCTTAAGTTAGGTTTTCCCAAGTATTTTTTTTTCACAAGGCTTTATTGAAGAAAATATTAAAGCTATGGCCCCTTCCAATAACTTTTCTCAACAAACTACGTTACGAACTTTCTTTTTCTTTTTATCATCGACTCCAAATTATCTAGTGTAAGTTTAAATTATGGTCTTATGTGTCCTCTGTGTTCCTTTTGCAGCTTTAGCCTCCTAATTTTTTAAAATGACCTCAATAAAGACCATTTAACCCAACTTTAGAAACCCAGATTTTTTTAACTGATCAGGTTATTTTTCTAGTTCGCTATTTTTCCCTTGTAAATTTTCATCAATACAGCTTAACGATTAAATTAAAGTTAAGGTTTACTTTGACGAAACTAAAATTTAAATGCATTTTATTTTTGTATACTAAAACTTAAATATTAAAATTAAAACGATTTTGTTAACAGTAAATCCGTATTTTTAAAATAAAAATTATTTTCTTAAAACTAAAACCTTGTTGTAAAAACTAAAACTTTATTGTTAAATCTAAAACCTAATTGTTAAAACTAAACCCTTAATATTAAAACTAAAGCATTAATTATTTTCTTTTTGACTTAAAAGTTAAAATATATTATCAATCTCAAACCTTAATAAAAAAAAAGTTTTTAATATAAGTAAAATCTTATTTTTAAAACTTAGGCATTATTTCAAAAACTTTCTTATTTACTCAAACTACATTTTTAAAAGTAAAATTTTAAAATTAAAACTAAAATATTTTTAATAAAACTAAAACTTTAATGTTTTAACTAAAACGTTAATGTTAAAACTTGACGACTATTTTAAAATATTTTACTGCAATAAAACCACTATTTCAACGACTAAAGTCTTAGTATTATAACTACAACTTTAACTTTTAAATTAAAATCTTGTTGGTAAAAGTAAATCATTTTTTTAAATTTAAAATATTATTTTGAAACCTTTTCTAACTAAAAACAAATAATTTTAGAACAAAGGCCCAATGTTAAAACTAAAGTATTAATAATCTTTTTATATAAAACTATAACCTTAACGTTAAGACTATAACACTTTGTTTAAACTAAATAAAGTTTAACTGTTGTATATATACTAAATAAGGTTTGCAAAAAACAATTGTCGGAAATATTTTCTATTGGTCCTTACATGAAAAACCGTTCAAAACTCGGTGTTAATTTAATTTATAACAAAAAAATCTGCCTGTGGTATTCATTTCACTAGTAAACCTCAAAATTAATTGTTAATTACGACTAAAAAAAAAATTTTCAATAAAATCAGCTAAATAGAAAACTACACCCTGTTAATTGAAAGGTTGTTATAACGACTCTACAAAGAACTTTATTTAAAAATCGTTTCAAGTGTATTATTCTAATTATTTCGTAAGAACAAAAACTATTCATTTTATAATATTCTTTCAGTTGTAGTTAACATTAAAAGAAACGTTGACGTCTATAAAAAATTAATAAAAGTAATTACTATTGGCTATTAAAATGGTTGCAATTATACAGTTAAGTTATTGTAAACCACTTTCTATATTTATAACAAAGTAAAACTTGAAATACTTTATTTCAAGAAATTTTGTTATAAATCATAATGATGTTTGAAAGAGATCTTCAGTTGTAACTTGACTTTTAATTCAAGAACTGATTTATTTATGAAAAAAACTCACTTAGTTGTTTAAGTACATAAAACTGAAGGTCTACAATAAAATGACATCAAATATTTTACAAAAATTTCTTTGAAATACTAAATCTGTTTTTATGTGAAACTAAATTAAAAAATATTTTTAAACAATTTAACACCAAAAGCATACTTAAGAACTTTATTTCAAAACTGGAAACACAGTTTATAAACTAAAAAAATAGTTTTTCTTTGTAAGTAAGTTAATTCGTATCTGATATTTCAAAACTAAGAAATTACTGTCTTTAAAAATTGTATAAACTGGTTGTAGATATTGAATTTAGTGAATTTCGTAAAACAAATACTCTATTATAATAACTACTATTATAACTACAGTTACTCGGGTTAAAATTTATTTAACTTAATTTATTACTGTCTAATTAAAGTTAACTAAAATTAAAAAAAAATGATGTTTCCTTAACTTTTGATACATGTTATATACAGAAGTTAAAACTAACTTTTTTTGTTATTTGAAAATTACCTATAAAGAGTATCTTACTGAAAAAGCATAGAACTTTGAAATTTTGCTAACCAGTGACTCAAAGTCATACTTTCTATAAACCATTCTTTTGACTAAAAAACTAGATTGTTGATCTTGTATCATAAACAATAAGCATAGAAGTAATTAGATTTAAGTATTTTATCCATCGAAAGTATAAATTCTTTTTTTTGGTATTAATACTATTAGGTTAGAATCCATATAGGTACATAGAAGTAAAAAGATTAACGTACTTTTATTCATAGAAAGTATGAAATCTAATATTTTTTCTGGTAATGATACTATGAGGTCAGGATCTTTATGAAATTTATAAAGAATAATAAAACTCTTAGCGTTTTTAGCATGGAAAATATAATGTTTTTGTTTTAGTTTAAAGTACACTAAAAAATATATGGCCTCTTTTACAAAAAAAAAAAGATTAAACATTTTTTTCTTAAGCAGATTTAAGAATTATAAATAGTTTAAAATGATGCCTTAATAAATAAATAATTAAATCTAGTAGAAAAAACTAATCTCACGAATTTCTTGAAGAATTTTTTTTACAAAGCTAAAAAATAAAAATACATTCCGTAGTTTTTATTTCAAATTTTTTATCATATTTTTCGAATTTTTTTTAATGCTTAAAAGTTGGTGTTTTTCCGACTAATTTTCAAAAATATTTTTATTGAATGTTGAACATGTTTGAAGCAAAAATAATGTAATTCCCTAATTCAAAAGCTACAGCTGGAAGATAGTGTAAATTGTTAAGGAAGTAATATGGGCCGAAAGTTAAACTTTAAAAAATAAATTTTAAGCTGAATATTCATTAAAACTCTCTATTGAAATTATTTTTAAAATTTAAAGCTTATTAATATAGATTTTGGTAGTTTTAGTATGTAATATGTAAAAAGTTGATCACCTAAAGAGATGATATACAATAAAGTAGTAAAATCAATAAGTAAGAACGAATTGGCTAGCATTTTTACTAATAAAATTAGTTTTGAGTGTTAATTAAGTAGGTAATCATAGCTAAGTTGTTTTTTTTTTTACTTTGTACCAATATAATGGTACCATATGTAATTTTTAAAATAGAAACTTAGTACTGTTTTCTAAAGTTCAAAAAGATTAAATGTTGAAAAAAATTAATTGAAGCTAAATAAATCAAAGACCAGCAAATAATCAATTAACACCCTAAACTATTTATATACTTCTTTTTTGTAAAAGAGTGCAGTTTTTGATAAGAACCTTATTTTATAATATACTGTACATAAGTTAAAATAAAATTTACTTTTGCTATAGAGGCCTTTTGAAACTCAATTTTTGATTTTAATTTAGTTTATTGAAAAAGTCTGTGGGTTTGTAAAGTATTGAGCTTTTTGGTGTGAAAAAACAAATACTGAATGAATTGACTTGAAGTTATTGTTACAAGTTTTTTTTAAATTCTAGTTAAACGGCTTTTAAGACTCTTCGAGTTTAACATTTAAATCATTTGGTTGAAACCCAGAGGATCTATCATTTGCCATAAAAAATAATTTTATTGAGGTATTAAATATTGAGGTACAATTTTATCTGTATTAAATTATCATTTGAAATGAAACATTTTAAAAACGTCTTATAAGAAAAAATTGAAATTAATCTTACTATTGATACTTTTAAGCTTCTAAAAAAAATGTAGTTGAAAGTGTAATTTTATTTTTGATCTATATATTCTTTTAGAAATAACTTTTTTCCTTTTTATTTGTTTTAATTCGTTAAGATATATGTACTTCTAACATAATTCATAAATTTAAGTTGTTACTAATAATAAAATATGTATAATTTGTTATTATAAGTTGATACATGTAATAATACTTACAAAGTAAGTTTTATACTAATGATATCATTTTAAAAGTAAAGTTGCTTATTTAATATTGTTTTAATAGTTGAGTTCATACTTATTATAAAGTTACAATGTTTAATTATTACTTCAAACTAATATTTACAGTATACAGTTCATACATAAAATACTTTGTTAAGTTAGAAATTCTTACAGTAAGTATACTATACAGTAATACTTAAAATAATATTTACAACATGAAATTACTAATAAAAGTACCAATTTTAATATAAAACTACCACCATAAGAACTACAAACATTTATCATTACTTTTAAGTATTTAAACCATGCATTGATTATTTAACAGTTATTTTTATTTTTGTTTAATAGAAAAAACAATTGGTTGCAGCCAGGCTCGCTTTATGTACTCAAGCGTTAAGTTTTTAACATAAAATAAACAAAACTTTATTGTCTACGCTTCTTATTAAACTTATTAAAGTCTGTACGCTTCAGTGCTCAGTAGGCATTTTACTAAGATGTATGCAGCCGAAAATTTTTATTCAGTATATCTGTTTTAAGTTTAAACCAGTCTTAATTCTTTATAAAATTTTTAATCAGCTGTGATGATTTCTAGTTTTAAGTTAACTTTTTAATTTGAACTTGCTTTTTTGTAAAAACATTGAGTCCAACACTTGATCGATAACTTTATTACTTACTTAACTATACTGTTTACTATATAAACATTCTAATTTCATTAAAAAATTAATATTTTATGCTGGTACAAAATGGATTAGTAAATTAAATATTTTTGTGAAACCAGTCGGAGTTGGTGACCCAACATCCGAAGGTTCATTTACCCTAGAACGCCTACACTTAGGGCTTAATCTGAGTGTGACTTTACTATTGGAATTTAACATAATTGTTACTTTACCCTAGACTTACTGTTACTAGATATCAATACTACTATAAATAACCAGGCACAACAATTTAGTTGGTTTCTCTATTAAACGACCTTAATGAATACACAACCAATTGTTAAAATTACAAGAACTGTTAAATATGTAAATTGCGTAATAAAAAATTGTATATTAACCACTATAAAAAACTCAATAATATTTTAAGAAATACTTAAAATTAAATGCAAAACCAAATGTTAAAAACTTTGAGAACTATAAAAGTATGTCACTTTTGTGAAAAATGCTTTACAATAAACCAATGTAAAAACTGCTTTTAATAAATCACTTGTTGAAAATCAAGAGCTATAAAATGTACAGTAAGAGAATAACAAAACTTTCTTTAAATAACAATCTTTAAATCTAACAAATACAATTATAAATATATATACTAAAGCTTTATAAAACAACTCAATACCAATACTCAAGTGTTTTTCTTGTAAACAAGAAAGTCTGCAACTCCTGGCGGTTCTGTCAACACAACTCAGTCTGGACTGTCAGCTTGTGACTAAAAACATTACATAAAAAAATTCGTCAGTCAGTTTCATCAAAGAGAAATGCGCTCTCATTCTCTTTATTCTCTTCCTCACTTTTTGTTACATCAGACTTTGCCCGGGCAAGAGTAGTAAGTGCAATAACTCTTAAAAACAAAACGGTTTTCAAGTGAAACTCGGAATAGCATTATAAATGCATGCTTTCTTATAAAACAATAAAATGATAAAAACCCTCATAGGCATTACTAAGTTTTCATAAGTTTTTTTTTTTGTACTTATTTACTTTAAACTATATAATACTTATTGTAGTTTATTTGCTTTACATAGATTTTTAGCCTATCTAAATAGACTTTGAAAATTAAAACCTGCTAGAGGTGACTTTTTTTTTACTTTAAACTGTAACAAACGGTTTTTTTATATTGTATTAATGTATAGCATTCACGGTTAAAGTATTATGACGTCAGCTGAAGCTTAAAAAGTTGCGCATTTAATAAATTTGTAACACTATATACTACTTGCTTTTTTGTTTTTTTGCGTCTGTTTTCTTAATTGTTTAAGATAATCAACATTGGTATTGATTGTTAGTGTTTAACTTAAATTAGTTTAGACACTTTTTAAAGTATCGATGAGAAAGTTTTAAAAATAAAGACTGAAGTATAACTAAATTGTTTGTAAAAAGTTCTGCTCTTTTTTGCTTATAGAACTAAAACTAATTAATAAGCTAATATTAACACTTTTGACTCAAATATATTAGAAGTCATCAAAATATTTTTATATACTAAAAGTTTTTTCTTGTATTTTTAAGGTATACTAATTGAGATGTTAAGATGTTAAATATATTTTTCAATAAATTTTTTTTTTTTTTAAACTTACGAACTTCTAAAATACTTTCTTTCAAAGCGCTTCTTAAGAAAAGGTTTAATGTAATTATTACGACTAACTTTTTGCTTCATTTAATTTTCTAATATTATTTGTAATTACAAAGCATAACTTCTTATTCTAACTTTTATATTTATAATGTTATTTGAAAATCGGTACCATATTTTTTATGTTTAATATTACTAGTCTGTACACAACATTTATTATATAAAACAAAATGATAAAATATAATCTGCCTTAACTAATAAAATACATGTTTGGTTTGTTGTTAAACAAATATCAACAAAGAAAAAATCTAAAATATTTTTAGTTGTTGCGTAAGTATAAAATTGATCTAGTACTTGGTAAATACTTTCATGTATTCTTTCCATTTTATCAAAATTTATTAAATTAAGTTAATACCAAGTTTCTATACTCATTAGCAAAATGTTATTAAATAAGATTTAAAGTTTAACTTATAAATTACAAAACTAAAAAAACAACGAAATCTGATTTTATTTATTAAACATAATATTTTCTTATTACACTAATATTATATAAAATCAAAAAAAAAATTAAATATATAGAGAGAGGTTACAAAGTATAAAAGAAGTATTAGCTTTAAATATAAAAGTTGTGAAGAAACCATGAAACTTTAAATATGCGTATTGTATATTAATATAAGAATCGGTTTGTATATCACTGATTGTTTAAATGTATATATTTGTATATATATATAAAACAATTTGTTAATTGAACGACAATAAAGTACTCAATACATTTGGTCAATGGACCTCGTGCTATAAGGAGATTTCGGTTATTGAGTCGCAGACCTTTTTCAGATACCTTCTAGCGTCTTGTCGAGAACATTATATATAAAAAAGTAAAACGAAAGGTTAAAACTGTTATAGTAAATGTAAATTTAAAACAAAGTCTGGTATTTAAATGTAAAATCCATGGTTTAGTGAAATTATTATATTCATTTTCATTACTATAAAAAGAGCAGCTATGAAAAAAAAAATATATTCCCTAAACATTAAAATATACAAAATGTTTTTTTTTATAATTTTATGCTAAACTTGAAAAGCAGCGTGTGGAATCACAGTTATTAATGTAAATTAAAATTTTATACCCTTTAGATAAATTTAAACTTTCAAGTATTTTTAAGACTTTAAACCCATCCTATAAAAAATAAGTTATTGTTTTAAAGTACCACGTAACTTATATTTTAAATAGCTAAAAACAAAGTACATTAAGATAGAAAAAAAGCAACTAAGCTTTTATTTTTTATTTTATAATATTTTTTCATTTATTCGTTTTTATTGCTAATTAAGTTAAAATTAACTCTAGGAATTATTTGGCCTCAAAAAATATTACGATACATCTTATTTCTTTTTTAATTAGATTTGTATTTCATCTCTACACTTATAAAAACTGCATTCATTTGAATTAAGTATTTTGTAAAGCAGTAAAAAGTTTTTTTTTTTTTTTAACTTTTGTTCTAGTCTATTGTTTAGTATTTAGTTCTATAATAAAAATTAGTCTGATTTTTAACTCAAATCAATTGTGTAACATGGTTAAAGTGCATTGTTTGAACTAAATGCGAAACCAAAATGATAATTTAATGACGAAGACAAAAACTAAAACTGCAATTAAAAAATATCGCCAAAATGTTTCTTAATTGTTTTAAATTATGTTTTATGCACCTAGTGACGTCATAATTTCTAAACACACAAATGCTCGCTTTCAAGGCGTAGATAATATTAAATCGAAAAAATGATAATGAACTTTTCAGCAACGCTTCGTATAGATCAGGGTTTCCCAAACTCATTTACTAAATCGCCCCCTTTTCAAAAGTTTGAAAAATAATCGCCCCCACGATTTTACAAAGCAGTTTTTCTATTGAGTACAAACTTTCGAGCCAAACAAGTTGTGTTCGAAATGTAATTTAGTCTGGTACTTCTTATGCACGAACTTTTGGGCTGTGTTCAAAATAGTTTACAGGACTTGAAAAAATAAGTTACTTTTGTTTTCTTATAAGCCAAGTAGAGTGTATTGAAATACTTAATTATTAAAAAGCCTCGTGTAATCTGTAATCAATCCCGTTTAAATATGAATTGTTTTGACACTAATGAAACTCTTAGGGTAGTGGTTTACAAATTTTCTAGTCAGCAATTCATATTTACTAAAAAATCTTTTCTAGTTTTAACTCGTTGAAAAAAGTCATTGTGGGCTGCATAATTTAAAAATAACATATAAGGAAACTAAAAAACTAATTTAGTAACATTGTGATCTAGGAAATACTATTGTGAACTGAAAACCAAATTAAAAAAGGAATTTCAAAATATTAAGTATCAAAAAGCTGAATTTTGTTTATTTTGCACAAGTATTTTTCAAGTTACTTAGCGGGTCGAAATTTGACTTGATCTTAACTGTACGTTACCCATCTGAAATCTTAACTGAAACCTGACATTAGAATAGTCTCTCATATAACGAATTTCGGACATTTAGAAGTTAATACTAAGTAACTTATTTAAGCCGCAAAAAAAAACTTAAAATATTATAAAGATAGGCATATTCTAAAATTACTATACACGAGATTAAAAAACTATAAAAGAATGAACAGTTTATTTTAAACATAATAAAATAAATATTGAAACATAATTTTTGATCTAGTTTGAGAAAGTTTGACCGACTAGTTGATTATCTCACATTAAAAGTGGTTTATCAATAGCTTCAGTTAATGCAGTAATATTATTAATTTAAATGCTAAGATATATTATAAGCAAGCTAGTTGTAAAGTTAAAAATTTAATTTTAAACTTTTAAACTATATGTTTTGTAGTAGAGTACCATTGAATAGTATTTGACTTAGAATAACCTTTAGGAAGCTAAACCTTAATTTTGACATATTTTTTTCTTAATTTAAATTCAAAAAAAAATCAAATATTTTACAGTTTATTTTGTGAACAGAAAGTAATCAATAAAAAAATCTTTTAATTAGGTTAAAATTTTCTTTTGTAACTGTAGCGGTCTTTTTGATAGCTTATTTAATACTGTTTATTTTTTTTTCTCTAGTTATTAGCTTATAACAATTTAACCAGAAGAAAATGGTTAAAAACTAAAAGCTTGTGTTTAACTACTAGAATAAACAACACATTCTAATTGCTTAAATATAAAAAAAAAGATAAAATAAAAAGCAGTTGTATTAATAGTTTATGATTCCTTAATATATAAATTTTTTAACAATAATAAATCAAGTAAGAAAATAAAATTGAGTTTAAGAATCTTTTAAATGAAAAATTTGAAGTCATTTCAAACAGAGACCTCAAATCTATACTATTTTAAAACCAAAAAAAAAATTGATATAAAAACTTTAACAATTATCAGGATTTTTTATTTACACAAATTAAACAAGTAATAACAAAAATATGTCAAATAAATTTTTTTCAAAGAAATACTTTAACCACTATGCTATGAAAACTTTTGGTGTAATGTAAAACGACAAATATAAACTAAAAAATTAACCGGGTCAAAATAAAGCTATTAACAAATTTAAAACATAAACCATTTAATAAATACAGTAGACTTCTGCTTGAGTTCGGACTTTGAACAAAATCAAAAAGTGCTAACTCAGAAATTGTTACCATTTTTTTTACAAAATAATAAATTTGAATATGTTTTATGCAACAACGTTATAAATAAACATAAAATCAACTAAAACATAAAACAAACATTCACTAAAAAATTAGATCTGTATAAGTTATTAAATATTAAGTATTTTTAGTTTTATTTACACTTAGTTAGTAATAGGCTTTATTTAAGTTAAATTTAAGAAAATATGAGTTTGCACTTTTTTTTGGGTAAAAAGTGCGAACTCAAGAGCAAGTCTACCGTAATTAAAATTTCTTAGGCATTATGCAAGCCTGTTGTAGAATAAATAACTTATTAATTTTTTTATTATAAAAAGACTACTTAAATACAATACAAACCAGGTTAAATAAAAAGTATTTTAAAAGATGAAATAAATAAAAAAACTTTTATAAAAAAATGTCAGCTATTGTAGTCTAATATAATGTGTAGGATGAGGTTTATGACTGCTTGCAAGTTTTTTTAATCTGATTCTTTATCAATAAAACAAACCCTTCTCAACAACATGGATAGAAGGAAAAACTATAAACAAAAATCTAAATTCCTCCCAAATGATTGGATACTTTTGCCTTAGTTAATATTGAGTCGAAAAGCTTTCATATCGTTCTTTGGAAAAATTTACATTAAGTTCAAGGTCAGTTTTTGAGTCTGAGAAGGTTTCCTGTAAGTCGTTTGCTTCAAAACGATCTGCCTCGAAGGGACCCATATTTTTACCTATATGGTAGCTTTTTTGTGTCAAATCGAAATTTTACTACTTGATATGTTGAAATTGTTAAAAATTCAAGATTTTTAAGGTTTTTTTTTGCCTAAATTTTCAAAATTCAGGTTTCTCCAGGTTTCTAAGTAAATTGGCAACCCTATATAGTTTTATTTCTTAGTCTAACTTAGTGATTTTTCAAAAAACAATTGGAAATACCATGAGATGATAGTTAATAATAGATACATAGATTCTACGAACCATTTATGATCCTAAATAACCTATATGTCAGGTTATAAAATGGTGAGAGGGATTCCAATCGTCTATGATCTATGTAATTATTAGTAAGAAAATATATGAATGAAAATATGTAATTTACTTGAAAGTAAGAGTCATAAGTACTTGATTTTTTTCAATATTTTACATAAACAAAATAAACATTTTTGTTTAAGATTACCTCAGGGTCAAATATTTAATAGCAAGATTAAATTAGTAAAGTAGCAGGATAAAAAGTAAAAATTTTATGACAGCCCAAAATTTTAAAATCGCCCCTTTTCGCCCCCTTACTAGTTATCGCCCACCCTTTCGCCCCCTTACAAATTATCGCCCCCGGATTTACTAAAATCGCCCCCAGGGGGGCGATATCGCCCACTTTGGGAAACCATGGTATAGATCATTATTTGAAACACTGACGATGACTCGGTGTAAAAAAGTATATATTGAAATAAAAAAATTTATAACAGTTTAAGCCTGTACATTAGCATTAGGCTTTTAAAATAATGCCAACATACTTAAAAATATTAAACTAATTCAAAGTAAAACATAAACTAAATTTTCAACTAAAATTTTTCAGCAAATTTTAAATTATATTATTTGTAAAGAAAGTATTTCTTATTCCAAGTCGTAAATGAAAGCAAAACTAAGCTATATAAAACAACTGAACGTAAAAAAAGTATAAAGATCCTTATTTGAAACACTGACATAGTTAAAAGATATTTATTATAATTCAAAAGCTTTACAGAATATTTTTATAAATGCATTCAAGTTCAAAAAATTATTGTTGCATTCTGTGTAAAGAAGTTTCAGTTAAGTTTTTTGTAACTTTTATTTTACAAAACTTATCGATTAAATAGATAATAAAAAATTTAGATGTCTAAGTTATTATTTAGGGAACGGGTCTAAATTGCTCGAAGACAAAATTGCACGAGGTTACTAAACTGCACGTGGGGTCTAAACTGCACGAGAAAAATATTGCACGAGTGTACAAAATTGCACGAAGATACTTTTGCACGAAGACTAGTTTGCACTGACATGGTTAATATAGATTTATTATAATTTAAAAGCTTTACAGAATACTTTTATAAATGTTTTCAAGTTCAGTAAAATGTTGTTGCATTCTGTGTAAAGAAGTTTCAGTTAAGTTTTTTGTAACTTTTATTTTACAAAACTTATCGATTAAATAGATAATAAAAAATTTAGATGTCTAAGTTATTATTTAGGGAACGGGTCTAAATTGCTCGAAGACAAAATTGCACGAGGTTACTAAACTGCACGTGGGGTCTAAACTGCACGAGAAAAATATTGCACGAGTGTACAAAATTGCACGAAGATACTTTTGCACGAAGACTAGTTTGCACGCGGGCACAAAATTGCACGAGGGGACAAAATTGCACGAAAACTGTTTTGCACGGAAGGTCAATTTTGCACGACAAACAGTTTTGCACGGAGGGTTAATTTTGCACAAAAGAATACTAACTTAAAATAAGTAAATAAAAAATGTATTAAAATCTTTATATTTTATAAAAAAATAATAAGCATGTATTAGTGTAATTAATTTTAATTTTATTAGATTTATATCTACTTTATCTATTTATTTTTAAAATTTTATTTAGCTTTTTTTTAATTGAAATTAATTTATTCTGTTTAAAAACTAATATAAATTAAAAAAGTTTTTAATAAAAAAAGAACTAGAGTTTTATTTTCATGAAAATAACCCTTATTAAAGAATAAACTTGTAATGATTTTAACTTAAACTAAATTAAAATTATACTAAATTTCAACATGAAATAAAACAAGATAGAAAAATTATAAATGAATAATAATTACATGGGTAGGTGTTAAAATTGCACGAAGATACTTTTGCACAGAAAAAAACGAGCATGCAAAATAGTGAGACAATTAGATAAATTTATAAAGAAGAAAATCCGTCTGATAAAATTTTTGTTGTGCATTATACAGAAAGTTCTGTTATGGCTGTGTACTTTCATAAACTATACTTAAAATTGTTTCTTTTTGTTTTATATAAAAGTCTTCAATCAGATTTTTTAGTTTTCTTTTAAGTGTTTTATAGTTTAAAGTTTTTATATAACATTAAGTTTAGGGTCATTTTTTTATATCATAAATATCTTTGTTTTAAGAGCTAAATTAAGGCATATTAAACTCATGGTTTAATTTATTTCGATTTTTTATTGCTCGTAAATGTTTAGTAGACACTAAACACAAAGGTCTAGAAGTAAAAAGAAACAATTCTTTTTACGGCAAATATTTAACGTAAATTTAAGATTTAGGCTCTATATGGTGAAAAATACTAGAATTTTGATATCTTTTGATTAAAAGTCTGGCAAGGGGTGCCATTTTTCTGAAATTTAATTTTACATCTACAAAATCGAAGGATTCTAAAACTATAAACATTATTTTTATATCATTTTTTTCTATTTTTCTAAACTTTAATTTAGTTGCATCACTATTTGCTTGCGTTGACACTAACTAATTAGCTCTTAAGTTACTCCTGCCATGTTTTTTCTCTTTATCTAACCCAGACTTGCAAAAAAGCACTGTCAGGAAATATTTTCTTTTTACTACTAGAGAAAAAAAAAATATACAAGCGTTTGACTAAAATAAAACAAACAAAATAATACAACAGCTACAATTAGTTAATTTCTATTAGAAAAAATATTTTATAATATAAAAAAACTTTTTTTGGTAATTATATTTTTATAAGCATTAGAATCTAATTTAATAATCTAGTTTTCTATTTTCATTTATATAATTTTTTTTTGATTGATTTTTTGTTTAATTATTTTATTTATTCATTTTGACTATTTTAATTATCGTGAATTCATTTAAATTTATTTAACTATTTATTTCATTTAAATTGACTTTTTTTATTAATTTTGTTAACTTTTATTTTGGAATTTTATTTAATGTATTTATTATGAATTTTATAAACTTTTAATTTCTATAAACTTCTTTTTTCCTTTTTTTGTTGTTTGTCTATTTTTTTTTAACTTCTGACTTTTTTATTTAATTTTTTTAATATTTTTGACATATAACATATTATATTTTAATTGTTAATTTTTTTAATTACTTTTTTTGTTATTAATTATTTTATATGTTATTTTCCACTTAAAATTTATTTATTTATTTTTTATTGATTAGTTACTTTTTGTATGAAAGTTTTTACTTAATTTTTATTTAATTTTATTTTAGTTTAGTATTGATTGTTAATTAAGTAGGTAATCTTGTCTAAGATGTTGTTTTATTTACTTTGTGTTATATAATGGCTCTATATGTAATTTTTAAAGTATAAACTTGGTACTCTCTTCTAAAGTTCAAAAAGATTAAATGTTGATAAAAAATTAATTGAAGCTAAATAAATCAAAGACCAGCAAATAATCAATTAATACCCTAAACATTTTATATACTTCTTTTTTGGAAAAGAGTGCAGTTTTTAATAAGAACCTATTTTATGATATACTGTACATAAGTTAAAATATAATTGGTCGTTTGCTATAGAGGCCTTTTGAAACTCAATTTTTGATTTTAATTTAGTTTATTGAAAAAGTCTGTGGGTTTTTTAAATATTGAGTTTTTTGGTGTGAAAAAACAAATACTGAATAAATTGACTTAAAGTTATTGTTAGTAGTTTTATTTAAAATTCTAGTTAAACAGCTTTAAAGACTCTTCGAGTTTAACATTGAAACCTTTTAGTTGAAACCCAGAAGATCTATCATTTGCCATAAAATAATAATTGTGTTTAGGTGTTCTATTAGTGTATTTTCTTTTAATTATAATACGTATGTCTTAAATATATTAGTAAAAAATGAAGTCATGGTTTTCAACTAGAACTAGACCTTAAAAAGAAATATTTTATATATCCTTATATTTAAACAGCATTAATAGACTTAAGTCATTAAACAGTTTTCTAAATCTATTTATTTTCTACCCTTTTTTGGCATGGAAAGTTAAAATGTCTTAAATTAATCAAAATTTTGTCATTAGTATAACAATACATGATTCATATTAAACCTATGTTTAAATGTAATTTAAGGACATAATGGGTGCACCTTGATTTTTACAAGTTGATCTTTATTTACAGAGTTTTATCTGAGCTATGAGAAATTTTTGTCTGCTTGAAAAATGTCTTAATTTTTGAGATATCAGCAATCAAAGTTGGTGATCTCAAAAAGTTCCTAATGGAAGGCGCAAACTAAAAACAGAAAGATCATTTTACTAAAAATCTATCTCCTCCTTAATTTTTATAAGCAATCTTGTTAAAATTTTTGCAAAAATTTTATTATAAATTTTAAAAAGATTGAATGCAGATTTTTTTTGTTTTTAATAACAAAATTTTATTGAAAACAATCAACTATCTTTTTTTATCTTAAATTATTATTTTTCAGTATTGTAACAATTAAACATTCAAGTTTTTACGTTTCCTGAAAGTTTAAGGCCTCTAGCTCAAAAAATTAAGGAGAAGATAGACTTTTAGTGATTTTTAAAATTTCTAAGAAAACTGACCGGGAAATTTTGCTATCCATAAGTTTGTATTGGAAACTATTTATAAAAATTACTTCATCTCAAAATTTAAATAACTTTTTAATTCTATAAAAGCTGCTTGTAGTTACTACTTGAAGCTTTCATATACGATGCCATGATATGTTTAGTAAAAAAACATGTGGGACCCCCCTATGCCCTTAAGTTAATGTCACTTTTTTATCTCTTAAAAACCAAAATATAAGTCCAAAATAAGTTTTCTTATGAGCAGAGTTTGTTCACAAATTATCTTAAGATATGCTGCTAGATTTTTGTTTAAACTTTATACTTATTTTTATAGAAATAAACTACTAACTTCTTAATTTATTTTATTATTTTATATTAGTATTAAATTAAAAGGAGATAAAAAACAATAGAAATGTAACCTAAATAAAATTACTTTTACTTAACTTTTTGATATAGCATAGCTTAATCTAAAAATTATTTTTTATAATCTAGTTTGACATAAGATATTTGATACTATCTTATTATACATTCACCAATTTAAGACTGAATGTTAATTTTCTAAAAATAAGCAAATTAACATAAAAATAGGTTATGCTTTAGCATAAACATGTTTTGAATGGTACACTTAAATTATCAATTTATAATCTTTTTTAGTATTAATTTTAATGTACTTTATTAGATAATTGGTAATTGCACGATATTTTATTTCAAAATAATATTTATGCTTATAAAAGAAAAGTTTTATTTACTCAATGAAGTTTATTTTTTGCAATATGATGCTTAATTATGCTAAGTTTTAGAAGTTTAACACTAAAATTATGTAGAAAAAGTTCGTAACCTAATGTTGCAGCTTTCAAATAAATCATAACTTAATAAAATAAGAAAATTATACTTGATTAACCACCATATTCATAATTTTTAAGTTAGGTTACACAAAATTCAATTTATTATTGTAAATTTAGATTGCTTAGAGTTTTTTATACAAATGTATGCTAACTAAACATAATACTTTAGTTTCATAATACCTAAATTATAAAGAATAAAACATAAACAAAATAACTTATAGTCTTATTTTAAACTTTGTGTTACTTATAAAATTAATATATTGTTGTTATTTCACTGTTAAATAACTTAATTGATGTTCCTTTACTATATTAAAATAAAAGTTAAACTTAGATAATCATTTACAAATTGAAATGTTTTGTCACAGATTTTTAGTTTTAGTCATTAGTTTAATTTTTCGACAGTGTGAAAATAATCAGTTTGTCTATTTAAGTTTTTTTACAAAATTATTATGTATTGGTATGTATTAATTTATCATTTGAAATGAAACATTTTAAAAACGTCTTTGAAGAAAAAATTGAAATCAGTCTTACTATTGATACTTTTAAGCTTCTAAATAAAATGTAGTTGAAAGTGTAATTTTAGTTTTGATCTGAATATTCTTTTAGAAATAATGTTTTTCCTTTTAATTTGTTTTACATCGTTAAGATATACTTCTAACATTATTCATAATGTTAAGTTGTTACTAATAATAAAATATGTATAATTTGTTATTCTAAGTTGCTACATTTAATAATACTTACAAAGTAAGCTTTATACTTATGATATCATTTTTAATGTAAAGTTGCTTCTTTAATATTGTTTTAATAGTTGAGTTCATACTTATTATAAAGTTACAATGTTTAATTATTACTTCAAACTAATATTTACAGTATACAGTTTATACATAACATACTTTGTAAAATTATAAATTCTTACATGAAGTATACTATACAGTAGTACTTAAAATATTATTTACAACATGAAATTACTAATAAGAGTACCAATTTTAAAAGAAAACTACCACCATAACAACTACACACATTTATAATTACTTTTAATTACTTAAACTATGCATTGATTATTTAACAGTTAGTTATTGTTTTGTTTAATTGAAAAAACAAGTGGTTGCAGCCGGGCTCGCTTTATGTACTCAAGCGTGAAATTGTTAACATAAAACAAAAGAATTATACGCTTCAGTGCTCAGTAAGCATTTTACCAAGATGTATGCAGCCGAAAAGTTTTATTCAGTATATCTGTTTTAAGTTTAAACCAGTCTTTGTTCTTTTTTAAGTTTTAATCAGCTGTAATTGTATTTAGTTTTAAGTTATATTTTTGTTTTTAACTTGCTATTTTGTAAATACATTAAGTCCAACACTTGATTGATATTTTAGTTACTTACTTAATTTTACTGTTTACCATATATAAATTTTAATTTCATTAGGAAATAAAGATTTTACTATATTATGGTGGTACAAATTAGAATTAGTTAAATTTATATAAATGCATGCTTTCTTATAAAACAATGAAAATAAAAATCCCAATAGACATCCACAAGTTATCATTAACTTTTAGCTTTTGTATACTTGTTTACTTTAATCTACTACTTATTGTAGTTTGTTAGCTTTACATAGGTTTTCAGCCTACCTCAATAGGCTTTGAAAATTTAAACCTGTAGTAGGTAACTTTTTTAACTCAAACTGTAACAAACAGGTTTTATTAATTTTCTTATTTAATAAAAAATGTATAGCGTTCACGGGTAAAGTATTATGACGTCAGCCGGAGCTTAAAAATCTAAGTATTGTGCATTTAATAAATATGCAACACTATATACTACATGCTTAGTGTTTTTTTTTTTGCGTCTTTTTTTTATTAAAAAAAAATCAAAACTGTTATTAATTATTAGTGATTACGTTAAACTAGTTTAGACTCTATTTTTCAGTATTGCTGAGAAAACTTAAAAAATAAAAACAGAAATATAAATAAAATGTTTCTAGAACATTTTACTCTTTTTTTTACAAAACTAAAACTAATTAATAAGCTAAAATACTTTGACACAGGTTCACTGAAAGTAAGTAAAACTTTTTTAAATATCAAAAATTTTTTCTTATGTTTATAAAGTATATTAGTTATGATGTTAAGATATTAGATATATTTACTGATAAAAACAATTGTTTTTTAAACTTACGAACTACTAAACTACTTTCAAACGCTTTAGAAAATGGTCATTGTAATTCTTACTATCAACATTTTGCTTAATTAAATTCCTTTAACATTATTTCTAATTGCAAACCATAACTTCTTATTCTCACCTTTATATCTGTAATGTAACAAATACTGTATTTTTTATGGTTCGTTTCACTAGTATGTTCAGAACATTATTACATAAAACATAATAAAAAAGTAAAATCTGTCTTAAGCAATAAAATATCTGTATGGCTTGTTGTTTAATAAATATCAACAAAATAAAAACCTAATAAATGATTAGTTGAAAGTATAAAATTAATCTATTTATTGGTAAATACTTTTTATTAAATTTAACTTCTATTTTAAAATTTATTAAATTAAGTTTAAGCCAAGTTTATAAACTTGTTAGCTTAATGTTATTAAAAAAGGTGTTAACCCTAGTTTGACTTTAAATAAGATTTAAAAGTTTCACTAATAAATTACAAAACTACGAAAAAGTATGAATTATGTTTTTATTTATTTAAAATAATACTTTTGTATACAATATTGTTTTATAAATTTTGAAAAGGTTTATAAAATATAAAGAGATAGATTTCAGAGTATAAAAAAAAGTATTAACTTAAGGTATAAAAGTTTTTAATAAACAATGAAGTTTTAAAATTTGTGTATTGTAAGACAATATATTAATTGTATGTCTATCACCGATCGTTTAATTGTATATATTAATATATATATAAACTATTTGTTTATTAAGCGATAAAAATATTTGGTCCTAGGACCTTTTGTAACAACAAGATTTCGATTATTAAGTCGCAGACCTTTGAACTTACCTTTTACAGAAATCTTCTAACGTCTTCTCAGAGACAATATATTTAAAAAAGTAAAACTAAAGTCTAAAGTTGTTATAGCTAAGTAAATTAACAATAAAATCTGGTCTTTAAAAGATAAATCCATGGTATAACATAATATACATTTTTTTTTCATTCTTAAAAAAAAGAAGCTGTGAAACAATAAGTAAATTACCTAAATATTAAAAAGTACAAAGATTATATATTATTAATATTTTATATTAAACTTGAAAATCAGAGAGTGAAACCACTATAATATATATAAATTATATTTATACGTTATATAAAATAACTATAAACTTTAAAGTACTTTAAAGACTTTTAACCCGTCCTATATAAGAATAAGTAATTGTTTTAAAGTACCACGTAGCTTATATTAAATATTTTAAAAAATCGCTATTTTATCAAGATTAAAAAAAGGAAAAAATCTTTTAGTTTTTTATTTATAATATTTTTTCCTAAACTCGTTTTTATTACTAATTAAGCTAAATATAACTCTAGGAATTAGTTAGCATCAAAAAATAACTACTAGACAACTTATTTCTTCTTTTTTTTATATATACACTTGTTAAAACGCGTTTAAGTTTAGTATTTGTAAACCTGTAAAAACTATTTTTTCGTATGCGTTTGTTTTATTCTAATACTGTATTTATTTTAAAATAAAAATTACTCTTATTTTAAGCTCCAATCGTTGGTGCATGATTAAAGTGCTATAGTGTTATTGTTTGAACTTAATGCAACGACTAAAATCATAATAACAGTTCAAAGAATAAGACCGAAACCAAAACTATTATTAAAAGAATACTCGCATAAATGTTATTTAATTATTGTAAATGTTGTTTTATGCGCTTAATGACGTCATAATTTCCTAACAAATAAAAGCTCGGTCCAGGCCGTAAACATTAATAAATAGAAACTATGTGATATTTCAGTAGTAATTCGTATGGTCATCATTTAAAACACTGACACTGACTCAATGTAAAAAACATCTATTGAAATAAACGCATTTATAACAGTTTGAGCCTGTAAGTTAAATTTTAGTTATTTAACAAAATGCCAACATACTTATAAAAATTTTAATTAAATTTCTGTAAATCATACACTAAATTACCACTTAGAATTTTTCTGCAATATTAAATTTCTTTATTTGTAAATAAAATATTTCTTATTCCTAGGCGTAAAAAAAAGCAAAACTATACTTTATAAAACAACTGAACGTAAAAAATGTGTAAAGATTCTTATTTGAAACACTGACTCAGTTGTAATAAATTTATTATAATTTAAAAGCTTTATATAACACGTTTATAAATGTTTCCAAGTTCAATTAAATGTTGATGCATTACAAAAATTTCAGTCAAGATAAATCTATAATAAAAAAATTAGCTATGTATTTTGTTAATTATAATAAGAAGGGTAGTTCGTTAAATTTTAGGCTTTCGCTAAAATGCTAATATTATTAGAAAATTTAGATAAACTGAAAACCAAATATCGATTAAATTACCAACTTGAACTTGTACAAACAAAAATAAAACAACTTTTTATTAAAGTAAGATTTTTGCCCTGTTAACGTTTTACACTTAAAAATTTTTCTACAACGTTAATACACTTAAAAGTTTCTTATAGAATAACTTCATGTATTATTCACTATTTTATCTCTTTGTACGTGCTTTTTAGTATTTAAATCCAAAGCTTTTTAAAGAATTAAAAATTAAAATGTATTATTGTTTTCATTTTTTGTTTTACTCATATAAGTGTGCACATACATATTTAACTCTTTGAACTGTTGCTTAATATGCAACATTTTTTGTAACCAATCCTTGTTCAGAGTACGTTATAAACTTAGACTTAAAAACTACATATATAACTAACATTTTTTGTATTATTTAAAGTTAGGAAAACTAATTTAGTATTAATAAACAAAAAGTAATTAAACTTTACATTTTTTAAAAACATTTTTTTGAGGTCAAAAATTTTTGTCTTAGTTTAGATACCATTTGAATAAGTTTTTATACAGAATTAACAAATTAAATCACTTTTAGCTTTAGCTTTAATGGTTTTAAACGAGAATGAATAACTAAACAACTTTTATTTTTATTAAAGCTTTAAAGCACACAGTCTTGCGAAATGTACAAAAGGTTAATTAAAAGCGTTCTATAATATGAATTTTTAAATTAAAAACTTACAAAATCACAAAAGTATAAAAATAGAAATAGTTAAACAAATTTTTATTTCCTTCACCAACATTGGAAATTACTAATCAAATTTATTTTAATAAATAGTTACTCAACTAAAACACAATATCTTGATAAGTTTCAAAAGTAACCTGATTTATGAAAAAAATTTACTATTTAAAATATTTGTTAATAAAATGATAAAGCTTCCTTTAGATACTCTTATTTTTACCAGCAAGAATTTTGAACACATTCAAAAAGACTTTATTTTTGTGATCAAAAATAATAGAAAATAAACACGTGTACAGAAACAATAGTTGATATATTATGTTGCTTTGTATTGAAATTGTGATATATAAGCTAAGCTTGATTGTTTTTGTGCTTTAGATGTAGTGTCAGTGAACAATTCACTATGAATTTAAAGTTTATTTTGTCCAAAAACTTTTCATTTCAAATGACAATTGAGCAAGTATTCTAAGAAAGTTATTAAGATTTACCTTAAAAACGTTCGCGGACTGGAATTAGTTGTAAAACATCTTGTTGATTGCATAACTACAAAAAATATATTCTAACAACTCAAATAGGACACTTTAAAAGTAAAACCTTAATGATTATTTTTAGTCATACACTAAAGCTGTATCTACTCTAACCCTAATAAAGAACTAAAAATTTTCACACTTTAAACAAAAGCATAAAATATGCTTTAGTTTTTGATGAAATACACACACTAAATATTTCATGTTTGCTATCAGGCTATCAGGCCAATAAAATAATTTAAAAACATAAACTAAGGCCAATAAATAAATTATTTTTGATGTTTCACTATCAAAAATCGTGACCGACCCTTGACGTAGTAAAAAATGTAAAAGAATTTTTCTAAATCAAATTTCCTAGCTTATTTTATTGTTCTCTCACTTTATTTTTTTAGAAAAGTTTATGTTTGTGATAAATAATTTCATTAGTTGAGTCTATCATTAAACTTCTGTTTTTATTTATTAATGAATAATTTTATAATAAAACACAAATGTATACTAAACATACTTAAACAACTTGTACTTCTATAAATATAACGGTTTGTATAAAAACAACTACAAACAAATAAGAAATACTTTCGAATAATACACCTTCTAGTTTAATTATTTCGATTTTTTTTTAAATAGTTACTTATTCTAGTTACTTTTTTTTAATAAGCATACTTTATGTTAAATTTTCAAAATAACAAAAAGTAAAATTTGCCATGTTAGAAATTAAAACACTATTGGTATAATGTACTTTAAATGAAAATAAGATTTATATTGCAGTTCTTTCTAATATTTACTGCAGTTTAAAGTTTACTTACAGATACTTAACGTTTAATGATACACAGATACATTTAAAAACCCATATACTGGTGAAAATATACTTAAAAAATGAATTGCATTAAGCATATAAATGTAGCTTATAAAAATAGTTTTTTTTACACAATGTTTAAGACAGTGTTTAAAACTACAATCTTAACTAAAATAAAGTTTTACTAGGTTTTTATTGATTTAATGAATTTTCGAAAGCGTTTAAAATGACGTAACTTAGATCTTTTGGCATTATAATGTGAAAGCTTTGCTACAATAATTATAACTTCAATTAACATTTTAGTTTATTTAAAGTTAAAAAGTTATAAACAAACAATTGCATGATAAATTGAAGATTCATTATCATTTTAAATTTATTTAATGCTTTTTAAAAAGTCTTTAATGAATTTTTTCGTTAAAAATTCCGAAATCTCGTACATGCTAAATTAAACTAAGTGCAACAACAATCTAAGTTTAACTTATATATTTAGCTTTTGTTTTAATTTTACACTGTGTTCAGGACAGTGTTTCAAATATGAAATATTTCCTCTCAAGTTTCTGCAACTAGCTCTTGTTAAATTCAAGTTTTAAATCTATTTAAATTTTTGAAGTAAATGTTTGCGTGAATTAAAAATTACGTCACTACGAACTCACTGGCATTGCGATAAATTTTGCTACATTTTAGTTTTGCGACAATTTTCAAGTTACAGTAAGTTTTTAGTTTTATTTATAACTTTTAAGTGAGTAAATTATTTCCAATTATTGAGACTGACATCTTTATCCAGCAAAATATTCCAAATATTAACGCTATAGATTTTATGTATTAATTATTCTTAAATTCTATTATTATTATTATCGATGTTTTGGCGAAGTATCTAGAAATCCGACTAAAACAAAAATTTTAAAAAGTAAAAGCAACGATTTTCAACTGTTGCAATTGAATTGACAATTCATAACTAAGACTAAAACCAAAGCTTTATTTTAAAAGACTCGCATAAATGTTGTTTAATTTCTGTTAATTTTGTTTTATGCTCTTAGTGATGTCACAATTTCTGAACGCACAAAAACTTGCTTCCGAAGCGTAAAAGTTAATAAATCGAAACATTATTATGTTTTAATTATTCTTAAATTCTATTATTATTATTATCGATGTTTTTGCGAAGTATCTAGAAATTTAACTTAAAAAAAATTTTTTTAAGTAAAAGCAACCTTTTTACAAGTCTCAAAAAATAACAACTATTCAGAGTTAATACTATATATTTCAAGTATAAACTGTTTGCAGTTTCTAATTATTTAAATAAAAACTACCAGTATTGTTGAAACGACTGATAAAAGTATAAAAACATTATATTGAAATTGTATAAAAACATTTTAATTTTAAGTGTTTAATAATACTTGTCAGTTAGACAACTTATTTTGCTAAACATTTAAAAAATATACACATTTGTAGATAACTTGTACTGTTGTTATAAGTTACAGATTATGTTTGTTGTCAATAAAAAACAAAACCAAAATAGATAATATATCATAAAATAATCGGTTTGTTAAAATATAAGTTGAATAATATGATTATTAATTTCGAAAACATATTTTTTTAGATTTTAAATTTGTAATCCTTAAATAGTTTATGTACTGTTTTAGGCCGAAAAAAAAATTATAATTAAAGTAATGATACCCTTTAACTTATTCATTATAACAAATAAGTTTAAAAATAAAATGAGATCATGTTAAAATATAATTTATATAGTTTAATTAAAAAAATGCATTTACAGCAGCTTGAATAATAAGTACTGGGTCATTTTTAAAAATATTGTTATTTGAGTTTACTTTTTTTAATCATTTTTATAACATTTTTTAATTAATTTTATAATAAAGAAGTTTTAATCGCAAATTGTGGAATTCTAATGTAGTGAAAACAAATTAGATATTATTTTACTAAATCTATTTAGTTTAAACAATAGTTGTACAAATTCATTTTTATTAGTTGCTAATGTCGTTTTTATTTTTTTATGTATTTTTTACTTTATTTGAGTAATTTTTATGTATATTTTTTTAAACTTAGGAACTTGTTTAGTACATATTTCTTCAGTTAGTTTAAAATAGTTGGATTTTGTTAAATTTTAGTCAGTGAAAATTTACGGAAACAGAGTATACTTAAAGTAAAATAATACACAGATATACTTTTTCTGATTAATTAAAATTTCAAAAACCCCTATTTTGTTGATGTATACTTAAAAAACAATTTTATCATGCATATAGAAGTAGCTTATAGAATTTTTTTTTTAATCTTACACTGTGTTCACGACATTGTTTTAAACACAAATCTAACCAGCTTTAAATATTTAGTATTTCTTAAATAATAATTTTAAATATATTTTCATCGTTTTGATGAATGTCTGCTTGCATTTATAATGACTTCATTTATAACAATTTATGAGAATTTCCCAAATTTTAAAAGTTATAATACATTTTTTTTTTCTCAACAATTTTCAGTAAGTTATATTAGTCGAATACATACAAAAAGTTAGGCTGTTCTTTTTATTTGACTTGAAATGTAAATTGTTTTCAAATTTTTTTAAATTCAAATATTAGCGTTATCGATTTAAGACTTATTATAATTAACATTTACTTATATTTTTTTCAAACCTTACTGTAAAGAATTTTATATTTAGTTATTTTTTCCGTTAAAACTTCCATAAACTTACACTAACTAATTAACTCCATCATTCATAGAGTTGATCAGTTTTTGATTTTAATTGTTGAAATGTAACCGATTGCATCTATCATATAATTCTAGTTTATAGAATTAGACTTTTTTTTCACTGTGTTCGAGACAGTGTTTCAAATAGTCAACATATTTGATGGAACTCTATTATTTATAAAATTGAATATTTTAGTCTTTGTATCAAATGTTTGCGTGCATTTTAATTACGTCACTAGGAACTATAGGCAATACATATAGTTAATTACTCGTTTTGCGACAATTTTTAAGTTAAAGTAATTTTTTAGTTTACATTATCATTTTTTTGTGAACAGTTTTAAGTTAGTAAGTTGTATACATATATAACTGAACTGATACATTATTTGTTTGAAATCTAACTTACTTACTACTTCATATTAAATTAATAACAACCAAAAATAAATCTGAAAGAAAATTAAACACTATTTGAAGAATTTTAAGATGAATATAGTACATTTCGTGATTTTATTAAGTTTTATTTTGGTCTTTTATATACAATATAAACATAAAAACTTTAATAATTTATCAGAAAATGTTAGTTTATCAGTCGTAATGATAGTATTGATAGCACAGTAATTTTTCAATAAATAATATCAACTAATATATAAAAATAATATAAACATCAATAAAGGTTATTAATAATAATTAATATTGGAAAGGAAAACAAATAAGTACTTAGTTACTTATTGCTTGTTTGTAAATTTTTCAGTTGTTAAATTTAACACTTTTTAGTAGACTTTTTTATCAATAAAAAACGGGTTACTTTTATTTTCTCTAAATTAAGAGTAAACTAATGAATAAAATCGTAGAATTAAACTTAAAACATTTTGTTACTTTTTATAAATAACTAATTGTTTTTAGTTTTTATACATGTCCATATACCTGTTTAATAACCACTTAATAAGTCTGGAGAATATAAGTATATTTAACAACATAAATGCAATTTAAGTAATATAACAATGTTGCTATTAATTTTTACTATATTTGCGTTATATAAAGGTATGTCCTGTCCATTACATTTCTCTTGTAAGTTGCGTAAAAGGAACATCATGCCAGTGGAAGATTATTTAGATCCAAATCCTTACTGAGACTCAGGGTCAATCAGCTTCAGAATTTATGTCAGATTCAGGAGTCGAGGAAAAATTACTCTTGTAAAAGTTTAAAACACGTAATCTTCTCTTTGCTGATTATGTTTCCCTCATTGCGCACCCTGCCTAAGACTTGCAGACACTACAGAGTCAGATTTTATCGGATTTTAACATAAAAAGTTATAAGAAGGCTAAAGATCTAAGTCAAGGAACATATATTTTACCTTCAATCAAAATCAATGGCAAGAAAGTCAAAAATATAAAGAACTTTGTGTAACTTAGCTCAAATTTTGCGTTAAAAGCAAAATGACCACCGAAACAAATAGTTTGTAAGGACTCGGGAACTTTCGCTTGTTATACAGCAAATATTTAACCAAAGGTTAAGAATACGCACAAAATATTTGTTCTTAATCTTTAATAATATACTGTACGAACTTAAAATTAACAGCAAAAAAAGCTTTTACTTAATTAAACATATTTTTGCTGTTATTTTCGTAATTTTGTACTCTGCAAGGCAAGTTGTATTTTCTAACATTTCGATTTATATCAACTTAAAAAAATCATAGGTGTTTTGATAAACACAAAAGCAAGTTTACTTACTAGGCTCTTTCAAAAAGTATTATTCACCAGATTTGTATGAGAATTGTTTCATTTTATATTTCTTACCATTACTAACCTACGCTGTACAAATGTTTTTACATCTTCAGCCAACAAAATATAACTTGGTTAGCGGCTAATATAAGAAGATTTGAAATGCACTCACTAGATTCTTCAATAAAAATACATACCATTATTAACTGAAACTGAAGCCTAAAAGTATTTTATTTCTGATGCTTCACCATCAAAAATGTCTACAGATATCTGACGTAAAAAATAAATGAGAACGTATGCTTGAAAATAAAGTTTATTTTTTTTGTGCTCTCAGTTTCATGTCTTCATTAAAACTATGTTTGTTATAACTATTATCTTTGGTTAAGATTAAACATCTGTTTTGATTTATAAGTAAAAATTATCTAGTAAAAGATTAATGCATACTAAACATACTTAAACAACTTGAATTTCTATTAATATAATGGTTAATATATAAACTACTAAAAGTAAATAAGAAATACACATGAGTTAAACACATTCTAATTTACTTATTTTGACTTTTTTAACAACTTTCCAGTGACCTTCATTAATAAGTGTACATTTGTCTTCTAGATTAAAATAGTCAAACAAGCATTTATGGTAGTTACCACACTTTTGGTATAATGCAATTTAAATGAAAATAAGTATTTATGTCCTGTTTTTCAAATGTTTACTGCAGTTTTATATATCATATCAATTTAAAGTTTGTTTATTTATTATATTATGAAAATACCATACATTTAAAGTTAACATTTCGTTGATACACTTTTACTGTTTAAATTTCAAATATTCCCTTTATTGGTGAATTCGTCTTTAAAAGAAATAGTATCAACAATATAAATGCAGGTTATAGAAACAATTATTTATGTTTACACTGTGTTTAAGACAGTGTTTTAACACAAATCTGATTGAATTTTAAAAGTTTGTAATTCTTAAGATACAATTTTAATATGTATTAATCGTTCTGATAAACTTTTGCGTGCATTTAAAATGAATTCTATTACTAGAAAATAGGAAAATTGCGACAATATTCAGAAATTTGAATAAATTTTTAGTTTTAGTTTTTTTGTTCACAATTTTCAGTTAGTCAGTTATATATAAATAATTAGAGCTGATATTTTTATTTGGCTTTAAATTTATATCACTTTTAAAAATTAACTTTATGAATTTAAGATTTATTTTTATGTTTTTTGAAATTTAATGCAAAGAATTTTCTATTTAATTAATTCGTCTCTTAAAAATTTTTGCACTTACTTAATTAAACCAATTGCAACAATCATAAGTTTAATTTTTATACAAAATCCAAAAACTCAATTATAAAAAGATAAATGAATTGCAATTGTTATATTAATTTAACTTCTATAGTTAGGATTTTATACTAATTTTACACTGTGTTCGAGACTGTGTTTCAAATGGGAATCAAGTTTAATTGGTTTTGATTTTGTCGCATTCATTAAATTACAACTTTAAATATATATATAACTTTTGTATTAAATGTTTGCGAGGATTCAAAATGACGTCACTAAGAACTTACTGGCATCGCAATTTATTTTACTTTTTTGTTTTGCGACTATTTCCAAGTGACAGTGAGTTTTTAGATTTATTTATCATATTGTTTGACAATAATTTTGTTTTAGTTAGTTGTATTTAGATAAATGGGACTGAAATTTTTATTCAGAAACATAAAATTATTTTAATTTTTTCATTAAGGGTTTATAATTTTATTATCATTTAACATTCATTTAAATGTTTTTTGAACGCTCTATGTAAAAAAAAAGGTTAAATTTTTCTAAAAGAATACCGTTTAATTTTAAAAAGGTTAATATTATAAGTTTTAAAACATAAAAGTTTTATACTATATTTTGCTTCTTACTGCTAAAATTATACAATTGTAAGCTTTAAACCGTTAAAGCTTATTAATTAAGAAGTTAACAAATAAAATTACCAAGTAAATTAGATTGTAGATTCATCCAAATATATAACTGCTATAACTTTGTAAACCTTTGCAAAAAGGCTAAAAGTCAAATTTATTCAAGCGTAGTCATTAAACTTGATATGAACATATCTTAACTAATTAATATTTTTTGCTATTGTTTGGTTTTATATTTCACTAAAAAAGCTAAGTTTTACAAATTTATGGGTGTATTTGAAATATGCATTAATTATTTCCAACTTTATGGTTTTTTTATCTTAAACTAGTAATTCAGGTACCAGTATTGTGTATGATTTAAAAATATAGCTAACAAAAATTTAATTAACATGCGTAACACATACATAGTAAGTTAACATACGTAATTAACATGAGTATTCGCAACTGATAAGATTATGTATGTGTAAAAATAATAAAAATTTTATGAAAAAAGATGATATAAATCACTTGAAATTCCAATGTTTCACTTAACTCAAAAACTTATTATACAGTAACCTCTCGCTTATTTACGCACATTGTGTCCACAGAAAAAGTGCGTAAAGATATGAGAGATCGTAAAGATACGAGAGGTACCAAATATAATTACTATAATGGCTGTTTTTTGATAATGCTTCTAAATAAAAGCAAACTGGGGACTTTCCCACTTATAACAATTTGTTTACTTTCTTTATGAATGTGAAAAAAAGTTAAAACTCTACATATATTGAAAAAAGGATTTAAATTAACATAAAATAATAATTAAATTTTTATAATAAAAAAAATTTACTAATTTTAACAACAAGTAGATTTCATCTTTATCTTTATTTATATGTGACTTATTTGATACTTAACATTTATATTCTATTGTACTATACTTGACATTTATATTCTTTTGTACTTAGCAAATTAAATTTATAATTAAGCATTCGTTTACAATTAAGAAATAGTTTGATGTCTATAATAAAATTTGTTTCTATAGTCTTTTACAAAAATATGCACTTGGTGCTGTAACGGATTTCTTCTTTTGAACAAAAATATATAAGATATAAGAAAAATTTTAAGGAACAATTGTTTATGTTACTACAACTTTTTTTAATTTGACCTTTGCCCACATAAGGATAAACTTTAACTTAATCGCTTATTGTTAACAAAATTTCTGATATACTGAGGTATAACTAAACGTTCATTAATTAGTCAAGGAACAGAAGTATACAAATTCTAAAGATATAGAGAGATAAGTTTGCAATTGAAAACATATTTTAAATTAAAAACATACAATAAACCAAATTTATGCAATATTAAAAAAATTAAAAAAAAATTTATTTGAATATTTTAGAACTTAAAAATGCGTAACTAATCGAGAGTGCGTAACGTCCTGAGTGCGTAAAGATGCGAGAGGTTACTGTAGCTATATCAAAAAAAAATTAATAAAATAAAAAGAACTCTTAAATAAGTTTAATTGATAAGACTGTTATTGTTAAATTTTTAATTTAAAAATGTAACAAAACACATTTGATTTTTTTCTTATATTTGTTTGGGATCCTTCGTAGTAAGTCTCATCAAAAATTGCATGTTACCAAAATGAACTAAATCAAAATTGAAATAAGATAAAATTGTAGATTAAAGTTTTAAAATATAAAATGGCGTAAAATGTTAAAAATTTACTAAATGCTTATGATGTAGAACTTTGCTAAGTAATAAAACTTGTTAGATTAAAATCAAACTAAAATAAACCAGCGATAAAAATGTAAATAAAACTAAACTTAATAAAAATACGAGAAACTATTACTTTAAAATTACATAGTATAAGGATTTAAAAAGTCTAGTCCGGTATACGAACTTTTTCTGCTCACATAACCAGGGTTTAAGGATTGTATACATAAGGCTTCAATAACCTGAAAAGAGTTCTCTCCTCTAACAAAAATGAAAAGTTCTCTTTTTTATAGTTTCAAAACTATTTTAACAAGTGTAGTTGTATTTTAAATGTTAACAAACATTAATTTTAAATTAACTACAACTATTACTGATGGTTTAAAAAAATAGTTATCAATTTTTAGTTATCAAAATTGTAATTAATTTAACAAATAGTACACAAATTATTTAAAAAATCAACAAATAAGTACACGAATTATTTTATAAGTCAGGTGAATGCATTTTTCAAAAAACAATTATGTATATATTTTTTTTTTATTAAGATGCACTTTTTTGACGTAAAACTTCGTGTTAAAATGTAAATTCTTTTTTGCATACTTAATAAAACTTATTTAAAGAAACTGGTTTTGTAAGAAGTACAAATATTATTAATAGTATAGTTGTTCTAGATCTAATAAAATTTAACTTCAATAAAAAGAAAACGTTCAAAAATATCCATTCTAGACTTAATAAATGAAGATTAAAAAATGAAACTAGTTTTGAAAGGTTAATGAAAATGAAAAAAATCAATCTTAACGGAAGATGACCGAATGTTTTATAAATCACTTATTATAAAGTAAAAAAGACAATTAACCTTAAAATATTCCTTTCTTTCGCTTCCTTTTTATTTTTAAAGCAATAAATATTAATTAATACTTATCATTTAAATAAAAGCAATTGTATAAATTTACAGCAGATAGTTCTTGATACAGTTGTTTATTAAAATAATTTTAGGAGACGTACATTATATTCGAAATTCGTTATGACGTAATTATTATCAAAATTGCAAAGGTTTCCTAGACACCATGTTGACTAAGTTTGTAAATTAACTTTAAAGCAAATATTTTTGTTACAAAAATTGCTTGTAAAGTTATACGGCTTTAAAGTATTTTATAGTTTGTTTATACTTTAAATTAAAATAAAATAAAAAATTTTTTAACTAGTTATCAAGAACTTCATGTTTCTAATTTGATTTGTAAGCTGTATTTAAATCAGCCAAAAAAATTCCGTTAAAAATAATAACTTTTTTAATTAATATTCGAAATGTTTGATAATAAAAATAGTTTTGATTTTTGACTTTCCCACTAGAGGCGTTTGAGAAAACTGAGAATCTTAAGTAATTTTAATACTTGTATATATCAAAGTCTGTTTTCAGGTTTACCTAGATTATAGGGAGTTTAAACGTAAAATTTACCTTAATATTTCAATATAAGGCTTGTAACTTTTTTGAAGATCTTTAAGTGTTTTAGAATGATAAACCTTTAATTATTTTTCTTACCATACAATAATATTTTATTACTTGTGCTACATTTATTATTAGATAAATAAACTATAGATTTGCTTGAACAAAAAAATAAACTCTTTTTAAATTTCATATCTTTATATATTTAAGTTTAAAATTATTTCTTATTTGCTTTTTATGTAATAAAAAAAAAAAAATTTTTGATTAATCAAAATTTAAATTTTTTTTTAATGTTCTTTTAAACTTCAGTTTAGAATAATAGTCTTATACATTTACAAAAAACGTTATTGTTTCAAAATATATTGTATAGGTACTTGAAATGACATTAAAATATGTAAAAAACAGAGAAAAAAGTAAGTATTGTCAATAATGCAGTTACTAATGCAGTTATTATTAATATGTTTAAATAAATATTTAAGCTTGGCTGATAAGTTGTTGCTACTAGTGAGAAGAAACAAACATTAGCCAAATAAAAAAAAGTCAATTATAACTTAGATCAGGGTTTCAAAGACTTTTTTTATAGGCTCAATTTAAGAAAATATAAAAGCTATGGCCCCTTTCTACAGTGTGTTTAAATGTTAAAAAAATATTTAGCTTGGCTGACAAATTATTGCTACAAGTGAGAAAAAACATTAAAAAAATTGTTTAAATGTTGCTAAAATCAGGGTTTTCCAAAGTTTTTCTTCAGAAGGCTCTTTCAAAAATGTTAAAGCTATGGCCCCTTCAGAAACTTTTCTCAAAAAACTTCGATACGAACTTTCTTTTGCTCTTGATCATCGACTCCAGATTATCTATTGTAAGTTTTAATTATGGTCTTATTGCCCTTTGTGTCCCTTTTGCAGCTTATGGCCCCTAAAATTTTAAAATAGCCTCAAAGAAGACAATTTAACCCAAATTTGAAAACTCTGACTTTTATAACAGATCAGGTTATTTTTTTAGTTAGCTATTTTGCCCTTATAAATTTTCATCGATACAGCTTCACGATTAAATCAATGTTAAGGTTACTTTTACGAAACTAAATTTTAAATGTGTGTTTTTTTTTATAAACTAAAACTTTGATGTTAAAAGTAAAATATTTTTGTTAAGACTAAATCCTTTTTCTTAAAATTAAAACTTTATTCTTAAAACTAAAACATTAATGTTAAAACTAAAGCATTAACTAGTTTCTTTTTGACTTAAACTATATTTTTAATGTCAAACCTTAACAAAAAAATTGTTTTTATTAAAAGTAAAACCTTATTTTTAAAAATAAAGCATTATTTCAAAACCTTTCTTATTAATTCAAACCATATTTTTGAAACTAAAATTTTAAAGAAAAAAATAAATATTTTTGATAAAACTAAAACTTTAATGTTTTAACTAAAACTTTATTGTTAAACCTGAAAAACCAATTAAAATATATTCTATTGCAATAAAACCACTATTTTAAAGACTAAAGTCTTACTATTAAAACTACAACTTTAATTTTTAAAGTAAAACCTTGTTGGTAAAAGTAAAACATTTTTTTAAAACTAAAATATTATTTTGCAATCTTTTTTAACTAAAAACAAAAAATTTTAGAACATAGGCCCAATGTTAAAATTAAAGTAATAATAATATTTTTAAAAGAAAACCATAACCTTAACGTTAAGACTATAATATTTTGTTTAAACTAAATAAAGTTTAACTGTTGTATATATACTAAATAAGAGTTGCAAAAAACAATTGTCAGAAATATATTCTATTGGTCCTTACATTAAACGCCGTTCAAAACTCGGTGTTAATTTAAATTATAACAAAAAAATTTGCCTGTGGTATTCATTGTACTAGTAAACCTTAAAATTAATTGTTAATTGCGACTTAAAACTAATATTGTTTGTAAAATTAGCTTTATTATAAAATACAACCTTTTAATTAAAAAGTTGTTAGAACGATTCTACATAAAACTTTGTTTTAAAATCGTTTAAAGTGTATTATTCAATTTATTTCGTTAAAAAAAAACTAATCATTTTATAACATTTTTTAGTTTTATTTAACTTTAAAAGAAACGTTGACGTCTATGAAAACTTAATAAAGGTAATTAATATTAGCTATACTTATACAGTTAAGTTATTGTAAACCATTTTCACTATTTATAACAAAATTAAACTTGAAATACTTTATGTCAAGGAATTTTTTATAAATCAATGTTGATGTTTGACAGTCATCTTCAGTTGTAATTAAATTTTTAATTCAAAACACTGATTTATTTATGGAAAAAAACTTACCAAGCTGTTTAAGTACACAAAGTGAAGGTCTATAATAAAAAGACATCAAATATTTTACAATACATTTCTTTGAAATACTAAATCTGTTTTTATGTGACCTAAATTAAAAATATTTTTATACAATCTAACACCAAAACATACTATATTTAAAACAAAAATCATTATATAAACTAAAAAAAAAGTTTTTGTTAGTAAGTAAGTTGATTTGTATCTGTATTTAAACACTAAGTAAAATATTGTATTTAAAAATTGTATAAACTGCTTATAGATACTAAATTCAATTAATTTTGTAAAACAAATACTATGTTTACTATAACTACAATAACACTGGATAAAACTTATTTAACTTAATTTATTACTGTCTAATTAACATTAACTAAAATTTTAAAAATGATGTTTACTTAACTTTTAATACACGTTATATACATTAGTTACAATAAACTTTTTTTTTGTTGTTTAAAAATTACCTATAAAAAGTATCTTACTGAAAAATCACAGTACTTTGAAATTTTTCGAAACTGATATAATTATTGTAGCTTTATTAAATCCAAAAAACTTACATCTTAACAAAATCATATAATTTTGAATAATTCATTCTTACTGAATTGTTGGTTTTATTGCATTAGGACTATAAAATATCAGAAAGTTAACTTTTTGTTTTTGTTCATTTACTACAAATAGACGGAGCCCTTATAAAAGTAAGAGAAGGCAAAAGTAAGTAAAGTACAAACGTTCAAAAAACGGAATCACTTATTTACTTCTACTGTCATTTATAATTTATGATAGAATTCGCTGTTTTTTTTTCACTTTTACATTATTTAGGCAGGTGTGTAAAAAAACTTTAGGATTAGTAAAATTTTTATATAAAGCAATAATAAGCTATTCTGCTTAAAAAAATAATATTCATAATTGCTTATCTCTTTTCTTTTGTGAATATTACTTTGAAAATAATCTCTTTAAAACTTACTAAATTGGAAACTATTTTGTACTTCTTAGCAGTAGGTTTCAATTTTAAATTATTGTTTTTAAATACAAAAAAAATGTTATAAAGAAATGAGAATGACTACTTCGTAGCAACAATAAAAATGCTACAAAAAAATCTACCTTAAGATATTAAATAAAAATTAATGTTGAATGTAATATGTTGATTTTGAAATAAAATTATACAATTTTAAAAATTGATACATTTGCTGTTAAAATATTGGTTTGCCTTTTAATTTCTAAATAAACTTAGTGCTTAGCTTTTGCAGTGAACTACTTCATAAGCGTTATTGCTTGCATTTATTTAGTTTGTAAACCAGTGACTCAAAGTCATACTTTCTATAAACCTTTGAGTAAACAACTATATTGTTGATTTTGTATCATGTACAATAACTATAGAAGTAATTAGGTTATGTATTTTTACCCGCAGAAAGTATAACATCTTATTTTTACTTGGTGAAAATATTATTAGGTTAGAATATTTATAGGTACATAAAAGTAAATTGATTAATGTACTTTTACTCATAGAAAGTATAAAATCTTATATTTTTTCTATTAATAACACTATTAGGTCATAATTTTTATGAAATATATAGAGAATAATAAAACTCTTAGCGTTTTTAACGTAAAAATATTAACATTTTGTTTTAGCTTAAAGTACATTAAAAGAAAAAATGGCCTCTTTTACAAAAAAAAGTTCAAAGTTTTTTTCTTAATCAGATTTAAGAATTATAAATAGTTAAAAATGATGCATTTATAAATTGAGAATTAAAACTAGTAAAAAAAGCTAGTCTTACGAATTTCTTGAATGATATTATTTAGAAAGCAATAAATAAAAAACATTCTTCAGTTTTTATTTCAAACTTTATAACATAATTTTTTAACTTTTGCAATACTTAAAATTTGACGTCTTTCTAACTCTTTTAGAAAAATATTTATATTGAATGTTGAACACGTTTGAAGCAAAAATAATGTATTTCCCTTTTTAAAAGCTACAGCTGTAATATAGTGTATATTGTTAAGGAAGTAATATTGGCAGAAAGTTAAACTTTAAAAAATAAATTTTAAGTTAAAAATTAATTAAAACTCTTTATTGATATTATTTTTAGAATTTAAAGCCGATTGATATAGATTGTTTGGAGTTTTAGTTTGTAATATGTAAAAAGTTGATCACCTAAAGAGATGATAATCAATAAATAGTAAAACCAAGAAGTAAAAACGAATTAGCTAGCATTTTTACTAATAAAATTAGTTTTGAATGTTAATTAAGTAGGTACCCTTGTCTAATTTGTTTTTTTTTACTTTGTACCATATAATGGTATCATATGTAATTTTTAAATAAAAAACTTAGTACTCTCTTCTAAAGTTCAAAAAGAATAAATGTTGAATAAAATTAATTGAAGCTAAATAAATTAAAGGCCAGCAAACAATCAATTAATACCAAAAACATTTTATATACTTCTTTTTGGAAAAAAAGGCATTTTTAACAAGAACTTTATTTTATAACATACTGTACATAAGTTAAAATAAAATTGTTCTTATGCTATAGAGGCCTTTTTAAACTAACTTTTCGATTTTAATTTAATCCATAAAAAAAACTAAGTCAGTGGGTTTGTATAATAGTGAGTTTTTTGGTGTGAAAATACAAACACCTAAGCGATTAACTTAAAATTATTGTTAAAAGTTTTATTTAAAAGTCTAGTCAAATGGCTTTAAAGACTCACCGATTTTAACCTTGAAATCATACTGGTTGAAATTCAGAGGACCTATCATTTACCACAAAAAAAAATATTTAGGTGTTCTATAAGTGTATTTTTATTTAAATTATCATAACTGTGTCTGCAATAACTTTGTAAAAAAACGAAGACATGGTTTTGACTCAGAACTAGATCTTAAAAACAAATATTTTAAATATCCTTATATTTAAAAAAAAACATTTGTAGGCTTAAGTCATTAAACAGTTTTTCAAATCCATTTATTTTCTACTTTTTTTGTCATAGAAGCAAAAAAGTCTTAAATTATACAAAATGTTGTCATTAGTATCGTAATAAATGATTCATATTAAATTTTCTGTTTAAGTTCAATTTAAGGGTATAGGGGAAGGAGTCCACCTTGATTTTTACAAGTTGATCTTATTTTGTAGAGTTTTATCCGAGCTATGAGAAATTTTTGTTAGCTTTAATAGATTTAAAGTAAGTTAAAAAATTCACGAAACAGTTAATCGCACTTATTAAATGTTTATTTTTATGCTTTAAAAATTGTCTACTAAATGAGAATTTTTGAATATAGATAAATTTTTATTAGAAAAAGTGTAAAAATATTATTCTATATACAAAACATTGCATTTTATAAATACAAAAGTGTTTATTACATTAAAGTTTGTATACAATGCTTATATTTTAAGTTGCTTATTGTGTAAAGCTTTTTAAGTTAATTAAGTATAACTTGTAGTATCAAGTTTCACAGTTTGAAGAATGAGTTTACTTTTTAATTAAATTCAATTCGTTGCATTAACACCATTTACTTATATAATGTTACTTTAAACTTTTTTTTATTGTTACTTTAGTTATTGAAATAAGACTTTTTAAGCTAATTGTTATAACTTATTCATATGAAATTGACTAAAAATCAACTGAAAATCAATAATTAAAAAATAATTTTATCAAAACAAACAAAATAACTAGTTTTTATTGTTTTTTTTTTAGTATGTTTAAGCATTAAAATTTAACATAGAAGACATAATAATGAACTTCTATGGTTAAATTGTTTTTAAATAAAGTTGTAAAAACCTTAATAGATACATTGTATATATCATTGATAGATTTTATTCTTCATTGCACTAGATATATAAATAAAAGAAGTTAAAACTAATTTAAAAACATTTTATTTAGCTTTAATATTTTCAAAAGTAAAAACAAACAAAGTATTTTACTTTTAAAACAACTTGGTTCAGTAGAAAGTTTTAATACTTTGTGCGTGTAAATACAAAAACTGTAACTTACATTACCTTAAATTCTCTTAATAAAAATTATCTAAAATTTATAATTGTATTGATTTATATTTGTTAAATGTTTGGTTTCTTTTTACTTAGTTTTTAATATTGGTTCATTGAACAAAAAAAAAATTCTCAAAAATTTATTTGTTTCAAGGACCTGGATACGCAAAAAGACCTCTCGGTCATCAAGTTGCATACCAAACTTTTTTGAAATTATAATGAGCTACAAGTGAAAAAACAACTTTACAGTCATGTCTAAACTCTAAAACAAAAAACTTAATGAAAAACTAAACCATTAAAATATAGAAAAATAATTATTTGTCTATAAAATAAAACAATTTTCTCTACGCATATATCTAGCATTATATACACATTAAATTTATATTAAACTCTATGTCAAAAGGTAAAGTTTCTATCTGAAATGTATTTTATTTTTAAATTTATCAAAATATTAGAAAATAGTTTAACCTTTTAATGAGTTAAAGAAAAGAAAACAAAAAAAAAAGTTATTAAATAAATTTGAAGTTTTTTTTCAAAGTATGTTTAAAATTTTAGACTCTACTATCAACTTATTTTCACTTATTAAAAAGTAAGAAAAAAGCTAAAAATATATTAAAGCTATCAGATTAAAAAAAATTAAAAAAACTTATAAAATAAAGCTGAAATATTCAAAAAAAAAGAAAAAGTGAAACAAAGCTGTTTCCTAATGGAAAAAAAAGCTATAGTTAGATAAAAAATATAAAAAAAATATATTTTTTTAATTAAAATTAAACATTTAATATTTTATCTTTGGTCAAAAACAGCCAGTCCAGAAACTACTTTTTTCATTTATTAATACACTGTGTTCATGACAGTGTTTCAAATTGAAAAATAGTGAAGACAATAAACTTTTTCCAATTGCTAACCGAAATACGATTTGAATATAAATTTATCGCTGTAGCGAACGTTCGTGTTTTTACAAAATGACGTCACTGAGCGATTAAGCCGCTCGTTGTATTATCATTCAACCAAAAGGTCGCATTATAACTTAACGTAAAATTTTCAGTTTTAGCTATTAGTATTTTATTTTTTTAAACGTAGATTGATATTTGTACAAAAGTAAAAATGTTTTTAAATGTTCTATATGTGTTTTAAGAACACATCGTAAATTAGTATAAAATAGTTTTAATTAGTTTTTGAAATAGATTAAATAACCATGTTTTTTTTTTAATATATATTTTAAAAAATTAAATACATACTGTAAATTTATCGAAAAACGTTAACAAAAAAGTAATGATACTGTACATTATTTCAGAAAAAACTATATGTTTACAGTAAATAAACTAAACGATAAAACTACTTTTAGTTCAATAATTTAAAGTAATGCTACCATTTTTTTAAAATTCATTTCTAATTTACTGATAATTACTATGTTACTGTTTTTTTTTTTGCAAACCATCATTTTTATTATGACAAGAACTTTAAGAAATAATAAACAAAATATTTATTTTAGGGTTAGTTATATTATTAACAAAAAAAAGTTTTGAAAGTTCAAGACAAATACTAAATAACTAAAGAAAACTGAAAAGTAGTTTATTTTTATAAATAAGGACACTTTTGTTTTGAATTTGCTCAAAAAGCAAGTAGTAAAAATTTGCTTTTGCAGTAATTAAAAACTTTTTGTTTAATGCATTTTAAATAAAAAATAATATTTACACTTTGTTCTCTTTAAAACTTACTGCAATTTAACATAAAAATATAAGTTAAAAATTTATTTACATGTTGTACTACAGTAAATGCCATTTACTTAACTCAAAATATTATACAGACATAATTTTTTTTTAATATTTAAAAATTCGTATATTGGTGAATAAATACCCAAAAATATCAATTGCATCTATAAAATTATACTTATTGCAATTTATTCCACAAATACACTTTTTTCTATATAAATTCACAAAAACCCGTAGATTGCTGAATATATACCTAAAAATAATTACACCAACCATACAAGTGTAGCTTAAAAATCTTATTATTGTTATTACGCTGTGTTCATGGCAGTGTTAAAAATGAAAATCTTAAACAAATTTAATTGACTAAAATATGTTTTTCATTGTTTTGATGAATTTTTATTTGAATTTAATTGACGTCAACTAGAATTTACAATGTGAGATATTTCCGTCAACTTTCAGAGTTTGTATAAAAGTTTTAGTTTTTTTTTCATTTTTTTTCCACAATTTTAACTTAGTTAGTTGTCTACAAATAAATTGAGACTGTTAATTGTATTTAGCTGTAAGTTGTAATGTATCTAAATATTAAGTCTATTATTTAAAGTTTTATTACTATTTGAAATTCCTCTTAATGTTTTTCAAACAGCATATGGAACAATATTTTTTTGAAACAAACTTTTCTGTAACAAAATATTAAAACTCACACATAATAGATAAAATCAATTACATCAACTTTTATAGTTAGCTTTTGTATAGATTCTACACTGTCTTTGAGATAATGTTTCAAATATGAATTTTTAATAAAAATTTGAGAATTTTTTATTCAATTAAAAACAGTTTTATTTATATATTAGTTTTTGTAAAGAACATTTGCTGCAACTATAATGACGTCACTAGCAACTTTTCCTGTTTTGCGACAATTTCCAAGTTACAGTAAGCTTTTAGTTTTTGTTATCAAGTGTTTTTTTATTTGAATAGTTGTAAGTTAGTTAATTAAATACAAATATGTAGGACTAACATTTTTATTTAGCTAATTATTTAAACTATTAACGCTATGGACTCCAGATTTAATTATCATTTATTTTTTTTAATGTTTTTAGAACAATATATGTATGAAAACTTTTAAACTTTCATCAATACATCTCTACGATTAAATTAAAGTTAAGGTTCACTTTTACGGAACTAAATTTTAAATGTATTTTTTTGTATACTTAAACTTTCATGTTAAAAGTAAAATATTTTTGTTAACACTAAATCCTTATTCTTAAAAGTAAAACTTTATTTTTAAAACTAAAACCTTTAAGTAAAAATTAAAACTTTGTTGTTAAGTTTAAAACCTTATTGTTAAAAATGAAACGTTATGTTAAAACTAAAGCAATAAATAGTTTCTTTTTAACTAAAAACATAATTTCAATCTCAAACCTTAATAAAAAATTTGATTTTATTAGAAGTAAAATCTTATTTTTAACACAATAGTATTATTAACTCAAACCATATTTTTAAAAATAAAATATTTTTAATAATACTAAAACTTTAATGTTTTAACTTAAACGTTATTGTTAAAACTTAACAACTATTTAGTTATTAATATTAATATTTTATTGCAATAAATCACAATTTTAAAGACTAAAGTCTTAGTACTGAAACTACAACTTTGATTTTAAAGTAAAACCTTGTTGGTAAAAGTAAATCATTTTTTTTAAATTAAAATATTATTTTGAAACCTTTTTTTAACTAAAACCAAGGAATTTTAGAACAAAAGCCCAATGTTTAAACTTAAGTATTAATAATATTTTTAAATAAAAACTATAACCTTAACGTTAAGACTATAATACTTTGTTTAAACTAAATAAAGTTTAACTGTTGTATATATACTAAATTAAGTTTGCAAAACACAATTTTCAGAAATATATTCTACTGGACCTTACATTAAGCACCGTTCAAAACTCGGTGTTAATTTAAACTATAACAAAAATTCTGCCTGTGGTATTAATTGTACTAGTAAACCTCAAAATTAATTTTTAATTACGACTAAAAACTAATACTGTTTGTAAAATTAGCTTTGTAATAAAATATACCCTGTTAATTAAAAAGTTTTTAATCGATTTCGCATAGAACTTTATTTAAAATCGTTTCAAATGTTTTATTCAAATTAATTATTTAAAAAAAAAACTATTAATTTTATAACATTTTTTAAGTTGTAGTTTACTATTAAAAGAAAGGTTGACGTCTATAAAAACCTAATAAAGCTAATTAATATTAGCTTTTAAAATGGTTGCAATTATACAGTTAAGTTATTGTAAACCATATTCACTACTTATAACAAAACTAAATTTGGAATAATTTATTTCAAGGAAATTTGTTATAAATAAATGTTGATGTTTGAAAGAGAATTTCAGTTGTAATTTGATTTTTAATTGAAAAGACGGATTTATTTATGAAAAAAACTTACTAGGTTGTTTAACTACACAAACTGAAGGTCTTCATTAAAATGCCATCAAATTTTTTACAAAAGTTTCTTTGAAATACTAAATCTGTTTTTATGTGAAACTAAACTAAAAAAAAATTTTTTAACAATTTAACACCAAAAGTATACTTAAGAACTTTATTTAAAAACAGGAAAAACAGTTTATAAACTAAAAAAGAGTATTTGTTTGTAAGTAAGTTAATTCGTATCTGATATTTAAAAACTTAGTAAAATACTGTTTTTAAAAATTGTATAAACTGCTTATAGATATTGAATTTAGTGAATTTCGTAAAACAAATATTCTGTTTATTATAACTACAGTTACTCTGGTTAAAATTTATATAACTTAATTTATTGCTGTCTAATTAACATTAACTAGAATTTAAAAAATGATGTTTACTTAACTTTTAATTCATGTTATATACATTAGTTACAACAAACTTTTTTTGTTATTTAAAAATTACCTATAAAGAGTATCTCACTGAAAAAGCATAGAACTTTGAAATTTTGCGAACCAGTGACTCAAAGTCATACTTTCTATAAACCATTCCTTTGACTCAAAAACTAGATTGTTGATCTTGTATCATGGACAATAAGCATAGAAGTAATTAGATTTAGTATTTTTATCCATCGAAAGTATAAAATCTTTTTTTAGTATTAATACTATTAGGTCAGAATCTATATAAGTACATAGAAGTAAAAAGAATAACGTACTTTTATTTATAGAAAGTATTAAATCCAATATTTTTTCTGGTAATAACACTATTAGGTCAGAATCTTTATGAAATTTATAAAGAATAATAAAACTCTTAGCGTTTTTAGCATCTAAAATGTAATATTTTTCTTAACTTAAAGTACATTAAAATAAAACAAAATATGGCCTCCTTTACAAAAATAAAAAGATTAAAAGTGTTTTTTCTTAAGCAGATTTAAGAATTATGAATAGTTAAAAATGATGCCTTTATAAATTAATAATTAAATCTAGTAGAAAAATCTAGTCTTACGATTTTGTTAAAGAATTTTTTTTTACAAAGCAATAAAAAAAAATACATTCCGTAGTTTTTATTTCAAATTTTATATCTTAATTTTTAATTTTTTTTAATGCTTAAAAGTTGATGTCTTTCAGACCAATTTTCAAATTTTTTTTATTGAATGTTGGTCATGTTTGAAGCAAAAATAATGTAGTTCCCTACTTCAAAAGCTACAGCTGTAGTATAGTGTAAATTGTTAAGGAAGTAATATGAGCAGAAATTTGAACTTTAAAAAAAAAATGTTTAATTTCATTAAAACTCTTTTTTGATATTATTTTTAGAATTTAAAGCCCATTGGTATAGATTGTTTGGAGTTTTAGTATATAATATGTAATAGCTGATCACCTAAAGAGATGATAATCAATAAAATAGTAAAATTAAGAAGTAAGAACAAATTGGCTAACATTTTTAGTAATAAAATTAGTTTTGAATGTTCATTAAGTAGGTAATCTTGTCTAAGTTGTTTATTTTTACTTTGTACCATATAATGGTACCATGTGTAACTTTTAAAATAGAAACTTAGTACTCTCTTCTAAAATTCAAAAAGATTAAATGTTGAAAAAAAAATAATTGAAGCTAAATAAATTAAAGATCAGCAATTAATAAATTAATACCCTAAACATTTTATATAATTTTTTTTTGGAAAAGAGTGCAGTTTTTAATAAAAACCTATTTTATAATATACTGTACATATGTTAAAATAAAGTTGCCTTTTTCTATAGAGGCCTTTTGAAACTCATTTTTTAATTTTAATTTAGTTCATGGAAAAAGTCTGTGGGTTTGTAAAATAGTGAGTTTTTTGTGTGAAAATACACATACTGAATGGATTGACTTAAAGTTATTATTGGAAGTTTTATTTAAAATTCTAGTTAAACGGCTTTAAAGACTCTTCAAGTTTAACGTTGAAATCATTTGGTTGCAACCCAGAGGACCTATCATTTGCCATAAAAAATAACTTTATTGAGGTGTTCTATTAGTGTTTATTCTTTAAATTATAATATGTGTGTCTGAAATAACTTTGTAAAAAATGAGGTCATGGTTTTAAACCAGAACTAGACCTTTAAAAGAAATATTTTAAATATCCTTATAGTTAAACAGCATTAATAGACTTAAGTCATTGAACAGTTTTCCAAATCCATTTATTTTGTACCCTTTTTTGCATGGATAGTTAAAATGTCTTAAATTAATCAAAATGTTATCAATAGTATAACAATACATGATTCATATTAAATTTTCTGTTAAGTTTAATTTAAGAGCATAGGGGGTGCACCTTGATTTTTACAAGTTGATCTTATTTTACAGAGTTTTATCTGAGCTATGAGAAATTTTTGTTTGCTTGAAAAAGTCAAAGTAATTTTTGTGATATGAGCAATCAAAGTTGGTGATCTCAAAAAGTTCCTAATGGAAGGTGCAAACTAAAAACTCAAAGATCATTTCACTAAAAATCTATCTCCTCCTTAATTTTTTAAGCTATCCTGTTAAAATTTTCGCAGAATTTTTATTTTTAAATTTTTAAAAAGATTGAATGCAGAAATTTTTTTATTTTCATTGACAAAATTTTATTGAAAAATATCATCTATTTTTTTTTATCTTAAATAATTTTTTTACAGTATTGTAACAATTAAACATTTAAAGATTTTAATCATAAAAGGACCGTTTCCTGAAAGTTTAAGGTCTCTAGCTCAAAAAAAAGGAGAAGATAGATTTTTAGTGATTTTTTAATTTTAAAGAAAACTGACCAGGATATTTTGCTATCCATACGTTTGTATTGGAAACTTTTTTATAAAAATACTTTGTCTCAAAATTTAAATGATTTTTTTATTCTATAAAAGCTGGCTTGTAGTTAGTACTTGAAGCTTTCAAATACGATGCCATTATATGTTTAGTAAAAAAACATGTGAGACCCCCCTATGCCCTTAAGTTAATGTCACTTTTTTATCTCTTAAAAAAAAAATAAGTCCATGTGCAAGTTTTCTTATGAGCATTTTCAAAAATTATCTTAAGATATTCTTCTAGATTTTTGTTTAAAATTTATACTTATTTTTATAGAAGTTAGTTTAACTTCTAACTTCTTTATTTATTTTATTATTCTATATTCGTATTAAATTAATAGCAGAAGTAAAAACAATAGAAATTAACCTAAATAAAATTACTTTTACTTATTTTTTTAATATAGCAAAGCTTAATCTAAAACTTAATATTTATAATCTAGTTTGACATAAGATATTTGATACTATCTTATTATACATTCACCAATTTAAATCTGAATGTTGATTTTCTAAAAATAAGCAAATTAACATAAAAACAGGTTATGCTTTAGCATAAACCTGTTTAAAATGGTAAACTTAAAATATCAATTTATATTCTTATTTGTATGAAATTTATGGTACTTTATAAGATAATTGGTAGTTCCACAATTTTTTTTATTGCAAAATAATATTTATACTTATAAAAGAAAAGTTTTATATACTCAATGAAGTGAATTTTTCAATATGATGCTTAATTATGCTGAGTTTTAGAAGTTTAACACTAAAATTATGTAGAAAAACACTGTTTTTAACTACACAAACTGTATGTTGTTTAACTACACAAACTGAAGGTCTTCATTAAAATGCCATCAAATTTTTTACAAAAGTTTCTTTGAAATACTAAATCTGTTTTTATGTGAAACTAAACTAAAAAAAATTTTTAAACAATTTAACACCAAAAGTATACTTAAGAACTTTATTTAAAAACAGGAAAAACAGTTTATAAACTAAAAAAGAGTATTTGTTTGTAAGTAAGTTAATTCGTATCTGATATTTAAAAACTTAGTAAAATACTGTTTTTAAAAATTGTATAAACTGCTTATAGACATTGAATTTAGTGAATTTCGTAAAACAAATATTCTGTTTATTATAACTACAGTTACTCTGGTTAAAATTTATATAACTTAATTTATTACTGTCTAATTAACATTAACTAGAATTTAAAAAATGATGTTTACTTAACTTTTAATTCATGTTATATACATTAAATACAACAAACTTTTTTTGTTATTTAAAAATTACCTATAAAGAGTATCTCACTGAAAAAGCATAGAACTTTGAAATTTTGCGAACCAGTGACTCAAAGTCATACTTTCTATAAACCATTCCTTTGACTCAAAAACTAGATTGTTGATCTTGTATCATGGACAATAAGCATAGAAGTAATTAGATTTAGTATTTTTATCCATCGAAAGTATAAAATCTTTTTTTAGTATTAATACTATTAGGTCAGAATCTATATAAGTACATAGAAGTAAAAAGATTAACGTACTTTTATTTATAGAAAATATTAAATCCAATATTTTTTCTGGTAATAACACTATTAGGTCAGAATCTTTATGAAATTTATAAAGAATAATAAAACTCTTAGCGTTTTTAGCATCTAAAATGTAATATTTTTCTTAACTTAAAGTACATTAAAATAAAACAAAATATGGCCTCCTTTACAAAAATAAAAAGATTAAAAGTGTTTTTTCTTAAGCAGATTTAAGAATTATGAATAGTTAAAAATGATGCCTTTATAAATTAATAATTAAATATAGTAGAAAAATCTAGTCTTACGATTTTGTTAAAGAATTTTTTTTTACAAAGCAATAAAAAAAAATACATTCCGTAGTTTTTATTTCAAATTTTATATCTTAAATTTTAATTTTTTTTAATGCTTAAAAGTTGATGTCTTTCAGACCAATTTTCAAATTTTTTTTATTGAATGTTGGTCATGTTTGAAGCAAAAATAATGTAGTTCCCTACTTCAAAAGCTACAGCTGTAGTTTAGTGTAAATTGTTAAGGAAGTAATATGAGCAGAAATTTTAACTTTAAAAAAAAAATTTTTAATTTCATTAAAACTCTTTTTTGATATTATTTTTAGAATTTAAAGCCCATTGGTATAGATTGTTTAGAGTTTTAGTATATAATATGTAATAGCTGATCACCTAAAGAGATGATAATCAATAAAATAGTAAAATTAAGAAGTAAGAACAAATTGGCTAACATTTTTAGTAATAAAATTAGTTTTGAATGTTCATTAAGTAGGTAATCTTGTCTAAGTTGTTTTTTTTTTACTTTGTACCATATAATGGTACCATGTGTAACTTTTAAAATAGAAACTTAGTACTCTCTTCTAAAGTTCAAAAAGATTAAATGTTGAAAAAAAAATAATTGAAGCTAAATAAATTAAAGATCAGCAATTAATAAATTAATACCCTAAACATTTTATATAATTTTTTTTTTGGAAAAGAGTGCAGTTTTTAATAAAAACCTATTTTATAATATACTGTACATATGTTAAAATAAAGTTGCCTTTTTCTATAGAGGCCTTTTGAAACTCATTTTTTAATTTTAATTTAGTTCATGGAAAAAGTCTGTGGGTTTGTAAAATAGTGAGTTTTTTGTGTGAAAATACACATACTGAATGGATTGACTTAAAGTTATTATTGGAAGTTTTATTTAAAATTCTAGTTAAACGGCTTTAAAGACTCTTCAAGTTTAACATTGAAATCATTTGGTTGCAACCCAGAGGACCTATCATTTGCCATAAAAAATAACTTTATTGAGGTGTTCTATTAGTGTTTATTCTTTAAATTATAATATGTGTGTCTGAAATAACTTTGTAAAAAATGAGGTCATGGTTTTAAACCAGAACTAGACCTTTAAAAGAAATATTTTAAATATCCTTATAGTTAAACAGCATTAATAGACTTAAGTCATTGAACAGTTTTCCAAATCCATTTATTTTGTACCCTTTTTTGCATGGATAGTTAAAATGTCTTAAATTAATCAAAATGTTATCAATAGTATAACAATACATGATTCATATTAAATTTTCTGTTAAGTTTAATTTAAGGGCATAGGGGGTGCACCTTGATTTTTACAAGTTGATCTTATTTTACAGAGTTTTATCTGAGCTATGAGAAATTTTTGTTTGCTTGAAAAAGTCAAAGTAATTTTTGTGATATGAGCAATCAAAGTTGGTGATCTCAAAAAGTTCCTAATGGAAGGTGCAAACTAAAAACTCAAAGATCATTTCACTAAAAATCTATCTCCTCCTTAATTTTTTAAGCTATCCTGTTAAAATTTACGCAGAATTTCTTTTATTAAATTTTTAAAAAGGTTGAATGCAGAAATTTTTTTATTTTCATTGACAAAATTTTATTGAAAAATATCATCTATTTTTTTTTATCTTAAATAATTTTTTACAGTATTGTAACAATTAAACATTTAAAGATTTTAATTATAAAAGGACCGTTTCCTGAAAGTTTAAGGTCTCTAGCTCAAAAAAAAGGAGAAGATAGATTTTTAGTGATTTTTTAATTTTAAAGAAAACTGACCAGGATATTTTGCTATCCATACGTTTGTATTGGAAACTTTTTTATAAAAATACTTTGTCTCAAAATTTAAATGATTTTTTTTATTCTATAAAAGCTGGCTTGTAGTTAGTACTTGAAGCTTTCAAATACGATGCCATTATATGTTTAGTAAAAAAACATGTGAGACCCCCCTATGCCCTTAAGTTAATGTCACTTTTTATCTCTTAAAAAAAAAATAAGTCCATGTGCAAGTTTTCTTATGAGCATTTTCAAAAATTATCTTAAGATATTCTTCTAGATTTTTGTTTAAAATTTATACTTATTTTTATAGAAGTAAGTTTAACTTCTAACTTCTATACTTATATATAACTTATATATAGTCTAACTTCTAACTTTATTTATTTTATTATTCTATATTCGTATTAAATTAATAACAGAAGTAAAAACAATAGAAATTAACCTAAATAAAATTACTTTTACTTAATTTTTTAATATAGCAAAGCTTAATCTAAAACTTAATATTTATAATCTAGTTTGACATAAGATATTTGATACTATCTTATTATACATTCACCAATTTAATCTAAATGTTGATTTTCTAAAAATAAGCAAATTAACATAAAAACAGGTTATGCTTTAGCATAAAAATAAATGGTAAACTTAAAATATCAATTTATATTCTTTTTTGTATGAAATTTATGGTACTTTATAAGATAATTGGTAGTTCCACAATTTTTTTTATTGCAAAATAATATTTATACTTATAAAAGAAAAGTTTTATATACTCAATGAAGTGAATTTTTTCAATATGATGCTTAATTATGCTGAGTTTTAGAAGTTTAACACTAAAATTATGTAGAAAAAGTTCGTAACCTAATGTTGCAGCTTTCAAATAAATTATAACTTAATAAACTAAGAAAATTATACATAATTAGCCAGCATATTTATAATTTTTAAGTTAGGTTACACAAAATTCAATTAATTATTCTAAGTTTAGATTGCTTGGAGTTTTTTTTACAAATGTATGTTAACTAAACTTAATACTTTAGTTTCATAATACTTAAACTATAAAGAAAAAAACAAAAAAAAATTACTTATAGTCTCATTTTAAACTTCGTGTTACAAAGTAAATTAATATATTGTTCTTATTTCACTTCTTGTTTTTTCTATATAAAAATAAAAGTTAAACTTAGATAATCATTTACAAATTTAAATGTCTTGTCACAGATTTTTAGTTTTAGTATTAGTTAAAATTATTGACAGTGTGAAAATAATTAGTTTGTCTATACAAGTTTTTTACAAAATTATCATGTATTGATATGTATTAAGTTATCATTTGAAATGAAACATTTTAAAAAAGTCTTAGAAGAAAAAATTGAAATGAATCTTACTATTGATACTTTTAAGCTTCTAAAAAAAATGTAGTTGAAAGTGTAATTTTATTTTTGAGCTATATATTCTTTTAGAATTAACTTTTTCTCTTTAAATTTGTTTTACTTCGTTAGAATATACTTCTAACATAATTCATAATGTTAAGTTGTTACTAATAATAAAATATGTATAATTTGTTATTCTAAGTTGCTACATGTAATAATACTTACAAAGTAAGCTTTATACTTATGATATCATTTTTAATGTAAAGTTGCTTCTTTAATATTGTTTTAATAGTTGAGTTTATACTTATTATAAAGTTACAATGTTTAATTATTACTTTAAGCTAATATTTACAGTATACAGTTCATACATAAAATACTTTGTTAAGTTATAAATTCTTACATGAAGTATACTATACAGTAGCACTTAAAATATTATTTACAACATGAAATTAAAAATAAGAGTACCAATTTTAATATAAAACTACCACCATAAGAACTACACACATTTATCATTACTTTTAATTACTTAAACCATGCATTGATTATTTAACAGTTAGTTTTTTTTTTGTTTAATTGAAAAAACAAGTGGTTGCAGCCAGGCTCGCTTTGTGTACTCAAGCGTGAAATTTTTAACATAAAACAAAAAAAAACTTAATACGCTTTAGTGCTAAAAAAGCATTTACCAAGCTAGGATACAGCCGCAAAGTTTTAGTCTGTATATCTGTTTTAAGTTTAAAATACTATTACTACTATTAAGTCTTAGCTCTTTGTTTTAGTTTAATTCAGCTGTAATTGTATTTAGTTTTAAGTTAAATTTTTAATTTTAACTTGCTTTTTTGTAAAAACATTGAGTCCAACACTTGATCGATAATTTTATTACTTACTTAATTTTACTGTTTACCATATATACATTCTAATTTCATTAGCAAATTAAGATTTTATGCTGATACAAAATAGATTAATTAAATATAAAATTATATAAGTGCATGCTTTCTTAGAAAACAATAGAAAGATAAAAGTCATCATAGACGTTAACAACTTTTCATAAATATTTAGTTTTTGTGTACTTAGTTACTTAAAACTATATAATACTTAGTTTAGTTTATCTGCTTTAAACTTTACATAAATTTTTAGCCTATCTAAACAGGCTTTGAAAATTTTAACCTGCAGTAGGTAACTTTTTTAGCTTAAACTGTAACAAACGGATTTTGTTTATTCTCTTGTATTAATGTAAAGCGTTCACGGGTAGAGTCTTATGACGTCAGCGGAAGCTTAACTATTTAATATTGTGCGTTTAATAAATATGTAACACTATATAAAACTTGCTCTTTTTTTTGTGTCTTATTTTTTAGTATTTTACTATAATCAACATTAGTATTTATTGTTAGTGTTTAGCTTAAACTAGTTTAGACTTTTTTTAAAGTATCCCTGAGAAAGTTTTAAAAATAAAGACAGAAGTATAACTAACTTTTTTGTAAAAAGTTCTGCTCTTTTTTGCTTTTAAAACTAAAACTAATTGATAAGCTATAACACTTTTGACTTAATTTTATTGTAAGCCATCAAAATATTTTTTTATACTAAAAGTTTTTTCTTGTATTTTTAAGGTATACTAATTGAGATGTTAAGATGTTAGATATATTTTTCAATAAAAAAGATTTTTTTTTAAACTTACGAACTTCTAAACTACTTTCTTTCAAAGTGCTTACTTTAGAAAAGGGTTAATGTAATTATTACAACTAACTTTTTGCTTCATTTAATTTTCTAATATTATTTGTTATTACAAAGCATAAATTCTTATTCTAACTTTTATATTTATAATGTTGTTTTAAAATCGGTACCATAGTTTTCATGTTTAATATTACTAGTCTGTTCAGAACTTTTATTGTATAAAACTTAATAATAAAATATAATCTGCTTTAACGAAAAAAATACATGTTTGGCTTGTTTAAACAAATATCAACCAAGAAAATATTAAAAATATATTTAGTTGTTGCGTAAGTATAAAATTGATCTAATACTTGGTAGATACTTTTATGTATTCTTTCCCATTTATCAAAATTTATTAAATTAAGTTTATACCAAGTTTCTATACTCATTAGCAAAATTTTATTAAAAAGAATTTAAAAGTTTTACTTATAAATTACAAAACTAAGAAAACAACGAAATCTGATTTTATTTATTAAACATGATATTTTCTTGTTACACTAATATTATATAAAATCTAAATAGTTTTTTAAAGTATAAAGAGATAGATTACAGAGTATAAAAGAAGTATTAGCTTAAAATATAAAATTTGTGAATAAACCATGAAACTTTAAATATGCGTATTGTATATTAATATAAGAATTGGTTTGTATATCAGCGATTGTTTAAATGTATATATTTATATATATATATATAACTATTTGTTAATTGAACGACTATAAAGTGCTCAAAACATTTGGTCATTGGACCTCGTGCTATAAGGAGATTTCGGTTATTGAGTCGCAGGCCTTTTACAGATACCCTCTAACGTCTTGTCGAGAACATTATATATAAAAAAGTAAAACGAAAGGTTAAAAGTGTTATAGTAAATGTAAATTTAAAACAAAGTCTGGTATTTAAATGTAAAATCCATGGTTTAGTGAAAACTATTATTTTCATTTTCATTACTATAAAAAGAGCAGCTGTGAAACAAAAAATATATTACCTAAACATTAAAATATACAAAATGTTTTTTTTATTATCGTTTTATGCTTAACTTGAAAAGCAGCGTGTGGAATCATAGTTATGAATGTAAATTAAAATTATATACACTTTTAGATAAATTTAAACTTTTAAGTAGTTTTAAACTTTAAACCCGTCCTAAAAAAATAAGTTATTGTTTTAAAGTACTACGTAACTTATATTTTAAATAGCTAAAAACAAAGTACATTAACAAGATAGAAAAAAAACGACTAAGCTTTTAATTTTTATTTTATAACATTCTTTCTTATATTCGTTTTTATTACTAATTAAGCTGAAGTTAACTCTAGGAATTAGTTGGCCACAAAAAATTATTACGATACATCTTCTTTCTTTTTTAATTAGTTTTATACTTCATCTCTATACTTAAAAAAACTCAATTCATTTGAATTAAATATTTTGTAAAGCAGTAAAAAATATTTTTTTTTATGCTTTTGTTCTAATCTTATGTTTAGTATTTAGTTTTATGTAAAAATTAGTCTGATTTTTAACTCAAATTGTGCATGTATACTATAGTGTATTGTTTGAACTAAAGCGATGACTAAAACCAGCATAACAGTTCAATGACTAAGACCGAAACCAAAACTGTAATTAGAAAAATACTCGCATTTAATTATTGTAAATGTTGTTCTATGCGCTTAATGACGTCATAATTTCCTAACACATAAAAATCGTTTCAGGGCGTGAACATTAATAAATAGAAACTATATCAATATGAACATTCCAGTAGTGATTCGTTTGGTAATTATTTAAAACACTGACACTGACTCAGTGTAAAAAACATCTATTGAAATAAACGCATTTATTACAGTTTTATCCTGTACATTAAATCTTAGGTATTTAATAAAATATTAACATATTTATAAAAAGTTTAAAATTATTCAAAATAAACCATAAACTAAATTACCAGCTAGAATTTTAGTGCAACAATTATATTATAATATTAGTAAAGAAAATATTTTTATTCTAAGGTGTAAATATAAGTTAAAAAAAAAACTTTATAATGATAATAAAAGTTTGAATTATTTGAATATTATAAAAATAGTTTTAAATATAATGTTGATTAAAAATATTAGTGCTATTTATTTTAATACAACTAAGTAAGACAAAAATATTAACAAACAATATGATAACTAAATCTAAAAATATACTGTAACTTGAAAATTATCGCAAAACTAAAAAGGAAGCCTTATGTATTCAATCTTTAAGGCCCCGTTTATGTAATCAGAAAAAGTTCGTTTACCAAACTAGACTTTTTTAATCCTTATATTAGTAATTTTAAAGTAATTAGTTTCTTGTTAAACTTTATTTTTAAGCAGAGTTTTAATTTAAAATTTTTATCGCTTCTTTATTTAGATTGTTTTAATTCTACCGAGTTTTATTAGTATACCAAATTTTTTTAGCATTACAACTTATTCAATTTTAAACATTTGATTATTACGTCATTTTATATCTTAAAACTTTAAACTGCAGTATAATTTTATTTCAATTTGTGTTCATTGCAATCCAGTAGGAAACAATTTCTGACGAGTCCTATTTGGAAGTCCTTAAATAAATTTAAACAATATGAAATGCCTTTTGTTATATATTTTTAGTAAGTTATGCACCGGAAAAAAACTATTTAAATGTTTGTAGTAAATGTTTGCGTAAATTCAAAATTACGTCACTAGGAACTCACTGACATTGCTTTATATTTAGCTACTTTTTATTTTGCGACAATTTTCAACTTACAGTATATTTTTAGATTTAGTTATCATATTGTTTGTTAATATTTTTGTTTTACTTAGTTGTATTGAAATAAATAGCACTAATGTTTTTAATCAACATTATATTTAAAATTATATATATATTATCTCAAATTATTTAAATTTTTAAAATCATTTGAAATTTATTTTATAGTTTTTTGAACACTCTATGTAAAATAAAAATGATAAATTTTTGTCTTAAAAAATACAGTTAAACTTTAAAATGGTTAATGTTTTAAGTTTTAAAACATGAAAGTTTTATACTAGTGTTTTGGTGCTTTACTGTTAAAAGCATACAGTTGTTAAATTTATACTCTTTGTTTACAAACTAGTATCTTATTGACGTCATAAGCTTTAAACTTTAAACGCTTATTAATTAAGAACTTAACAAATAAAATTACCAAGTAAATTAGATTGTAGATTCATCCAAATATATAACTGCTATAACTTTGTAAGCCTTTGCAAAAAGGCTAAAAGTCAAATTTATTCAAGCGTAGTCATTAAACTTGATATGAACATATCGTAACTAATTAATATTTTTTGCTATTGTTTGGTTTTATATTTCGCTAAAAAAGCTAAGTTTTACAAATTTATGGGTGTATTTGAAATATGCATTAATTATTTCCAAGTTTATGGTTTGTTTATCTTAAACTAGTAATTCAGGTACCAGTATTGTGTATGATTTAAAAGTATAGCTAACAAAAATGTAATCAACATGCTGGAGTATTCGTAACTGATAAGATTATGTATGTGTAAAAATAAAAAAAAATATGAAAAAAGATGATATAAAAACACTTGAAATTCCAATGTTTCACTTAACTCAAAAACTTATTATAGCTATATCCAAAAAAATTAATAAAATAAAAAGAACCCTTAAATAAGTTTAATTGGTAAGACTGTTATTGTTAAATTTTTAATTTAAAAATGTAACAAAACACATTTGATTTTTTTCTTATATTTTTTGGGATCCTTCGTAGTAAGTCTCATCAAAAATTGCATGTTACCTAATTGAACTAAATCAAAATTGAAATAAGATAATATTGTAGATTAAAGTTTTAAAAATAAACTGGCGTAATAGTTAAATGTTAAAAATTAACTAAATGCTTATAATGTAGAACTTTGCTAAGTAATAAAACTCACAAGATTAAAATCAAACTAAAATAAACCAGCGATAAAAATGTGAACAAAAACTAAACTTAAAAAAAAACGAGAAACTATTACTTTAAAATTACATAGTATAAGAATTTAAAAAGTCTAGTCTGATTTACGAAATTTTTCTGCTTACATAACCAGGGTTTAAGGATTGAATACATAAGGCTTCAATAACCTGAAAAGAGTTATCTCCTCTAACAAAAACTGAAAAGTTTTCTTTTTTATAGTTTCAAAACTATTTTAACAAGTGCAGTTGTATTTTAAAAGTTAACAAACATTAATTTTAAATTAACTGCAACTATTAATGATGGTTTAAAAAAATAGTTTTCAATTTCTAGTTATCATAATTCTAATTAATTTAACGAATAGTACACGAATTAATTTATAAGTCAAGTGAATGCATTTTTCAAAAAACAATAATGTATATTTATTTTTTTTTTAGTATGCATTTTTTTGACAAAAAACTTAGTGTTAAAATGTAAATCTTTCTTTTTGGCATACTTAGTAAAACTTATTTAAAGAAACTGGTTTTGTAAGAAGTACAAATATTATTAATAGTATAGTTGTTCTAGGTCTAATAAAATTTAACTTCAATAAAAAGAAAACGTTCAAAAATATCCATTCTAGACTTAAAAAATGACGATTAAAAAAGGAAACTAGTTTTGAAAGGTTAATGAAAATGAAAAAAAATCAAAATTTACGGAAGATGACCAAATGTTTTATAAATCACTTATTATAAAGTAAAAAAATACAATAGACCTTAAAAATTTCCTTCCTTTCGCTTCCTTTTTATTTTTAAAACAATAAATACTATTTTATATTTATGCATTTAAATAATAGAAATTGTATAAATATACCCCAGATAGTTCTTGATACAGTTGTTTACTAAAATAATTTTAAGAGATGTAGATTTTCGTTTCGGCAGAAAGAGATTGCGACCTTAGCAAGCAAAAAATAAAATATGAAACTGCATATAACAATATTAGTTAATTATACTGTTATTAAAAAACTTATTCATGCGTGAAGCATATAAACTTATTATAATGTACATTGGATGTACATTATATTTGAAATTCGTTATAACGTAATTATTATCAAAATTGCAAAGGTTTCCAAGACACCATGTTGTCAAAGTTTGAATATTAATTTCAAATCAAAATTTTTAGTTACAAAATTTGCTTGTAAAGTTTTACAGCTTTAAAGTATTTCATAGTTTGTTTAATCTTTAAAAAAAACTAAAATAAAAACTTGTTTAACTAGTTATCAAGAACTTCATGTTTCTAATTTGATTTTTAAGCTGTATTAACATCAGCCAAAAAAATTACGTTAAAATAATGTCATGATAAATGATTCTAACAATAATAACTTTTTTAGTTAATATTTGAAATATATTATATTGAAAATAATTTCAAATACGACTTATCCACTAAAGGCATCAAAACAGAGAATCTTAAGTAGTTTTAATACTTGTCTATATTAAAGTCTGTTTTTCAGGTTTACCTAGATTATAGGGAGTTTAAACATAAGGTTTACCTTAATATTTCAGTATAAAGCTTGTATCTTTTTTGAAGATTAATAAGTGTTTTAAAATGATAAATCTTTGATTATTTTTCTTACCATACTATAATATTTTATTAATTGTGCTACATTTAATATTAGATACATAAATTATAGATTTCACTGAACATAAATAGTTTTTTTTTTAATTTTCATATTTTTAAACATCTAAGTTTAAAAATTATCTCTTATTTGCTTGTTATGTAATTGTAAGAAATTTTATTATTTAATATTTAACTTTTTTTTATTATTTTTTTAAAATTCAGTTTTGAATAATGATTTTATACAATTACAAAAAACTCCATACCTTATTGTTTCAAAGTATTTCGTTTGTTTAACATGACATTAAAATATGTAAAACACTTTAATAAGTACAGAAAAGAAAGCAGTTGTTAATGCAGTGCATTCTAGTGGTATTTAAATGTTAAAAAAATATTTAGCTTGGCTGACAAATTGTTGCTACAAGTGAAAAAAAACAAAAACATCCAATTGAATAAATAGTTTAAATGTTGCTAAAATCAGGGTTTCCCAAGTTTATTTTTCACAAGGCTTTTTTTAAAAAACATTAAAGCTATGAACCCTTCCAATAACCGTTCTCAAATAACTAAATAACGAACTTTATTTTGCTCTTCATCATCGACTCCAGATTATCTAGTGTAAGTTTATGTCTTATGGCCCTCTGTGTCACCTTTGCAGCTATAGCCCCTAAAATTTTAAAATGGCCTTAAAGAAGACCATTAAACCCAAATTTAAAAACCCTGACTTTTTTTACACATCAGGTTATTTTATTAGTTAGCTATGTTGCCCTTATAAATTTTCATCAATACAGCTCCACGATTAAATTAAAGTTAAGGTTCACTTTTAATATACTAAGTTTTTAATGTTTTTTTTTTTTTGTATACTTAAACTTTAATGTTAAGAGTAAAATATTTTTGTTAACACTAAATCCTTATTTTTAAAATAAAAACTTTATTCTTAAAACTAAAGCATTATTTAATTTCTTTTTAAATTAAAATATATTTTCAATCTCACACCTTAACAAATCTTAAAAGTAAAATCTTATTTTTAAAACCAAAACATTATTTCAAAAACTTTCATATAAACTCAAACCATATCTTTGAAACTAAAATTTTAATGTTTTAACTAAAATATTTTTGACAAAACTAAAACTTAACAACTACTTTAAAATATTTGATTGCAATAAAACCACTAAAGACTAAAGTCGTAGTACTAAAACTACAACTTTGATTTATAAATTAAAACCTTATTGTTAAAAGTAAAATATTTTTTTTAACTAAAATATTATTTTCTAAAACTTTTTAAATTTAATTAAAAGAATTTTTGAACAAATGTCCAATTTTGAAACTAAAGTATTAATAATCTTTTCAAAAGAAAACCATAACCTTAACATTAAGAATATAATATTTTGTTTAAACTAAACAAAGTTTAGCTGTTGTATATATACTAAATAAGGTTTGCAAAAAACAGTTGTCAAAAAGATATTCTATTTTTCCTTACATTAAACATCGTTCAAAACACAATGTAAATTTAATTTATGACAAAAAATCTGCCTGTGGTATTCAGTGTACTAGTAAACCTCAAAATTAGTTGTTAGTTACAAATCTAGCTTTATAATAAAATACACCCTGTTAATGGAAAGGTTGTTAAAACGATTCTACGTCGAATTTTATTTAAAAATCGTTTCAATTTTTTTTTTTCAAATTATTTAGTTAAAAAAAATATCCATTTCATAACATTTTTTCAGTTGTATTTAACATTAAAAAAGAAACGTTGACGTCTATAAAAACTTAATAAAGGTAATTAATATTAGCTAAAAAATTGGTTGCAGTTATACAGTTATTTTATTGTAAACCATATTCACTCTTTATATCAAGAAAAAACTTTAAATACTTTATTTCAAGGAATTTTGTTATAAATCAATGTTGATGTTTGAAAGAGATCTTCAGTTGTAATTTAATTTTAATTCAAAAGACGGATTTATTTATGATAAAAACTTACTAAGTTGTTTAACTACACAAACTAAAGGTCTACAATAAAATGACATCAAATATTTTACAATACATTTCTTTGAAATACTAAATCTGTTTTTATTTGAACCTAAATTAAAAACTACTTTTATACAATCTAACACCAAAAGCATACTTAAGAACTATATTTCAAATAAAAACAGTTTATAAACTAAAAAAAGAGTTTTTGTTAGTAAACAAGTTTGTTAGTAATTTGTATCTGATATTAAAATATCTGGTATTAAAACAGTCTTTAAAAATTGTATAAACTGCTTATAGATACTGAATTCAATTAATTTTGTAAAACAAATATTCTGTTTACTATAACTACAATTACACTGGCCAAAATTTATTTCACTTAATTTATTACTGTCTAAGTAACATTAACTAAAATATAAAAAAATGATGTTTACTGAATTTTTAATACATGTTATATACATTAGTTACAATAAACTTTTTTTTTGTTATTTAAAAACTACCTATAAAGACTATCTTACTGAAAAAGCAAAGTACTTTGAAATTTTGCGAAACTGATATAAATATTTTAGCTTTATTAAATGCAAAAAACTTATATCTTAACAAAATCATAAAATTTAAAAACAATCAAAAGTACTGAATCGTTGGTTTTATTGCTTTAAGAGTATAAAATACTGAAAACTAAACTTTTCTGTTGTTATTCATTTCATACAAAGAGACGGTGCCCTTATAAAAGTTATGAATAGCAAAAGTAAGTGAAATATAAACGTCCTAAAAACGAAACACTTATTTAATTCTACTGTCATTTATAAGTTGTGATATAATTTAGTGTTATTTTACATTTTTACACTATTTAGGCAGGTGTGTAAAAGAAAATTTTTATATAAGCAAAAATAAACTATTTTGTAAAAAAAAATAACACTTTAGTTGCTTATCTCTTTTCTTTTGTGAATATTGCTTTAAAAATTATCTCTTTAAAACTTATTTAATTGTAAGCTATTTTATCTTCTTAGCAGTAAGTTTCAATTTTAAATTACTGTTTTTAAATACAAAAAAATTGTTATTAGGAAATGAGAAAGAAAACAATAAAAAAATCTACCAGAAGATATTAAGTTGAATTAAATGTTAAAAATGATAAATTGATTTTGTGAAAAAAATATACAATTTTAAAAACTGATATATTTGCTGTCAAAATATTGATTTGCCTCGTAACTTTTAAATAAACCTTAAAGCGCTTAGCTATTGCAGTGAACTACTTCATAAGTGTTATTGCTTGCATGTACTTTGGTTTGTAAACCAGTGACTTAAAGTCGTACTTTCTATAAACCAAGTCCTTTGACTCACATCTAGATTGTTGATCTTGTATCATGTACAATAAACATATAAGTAGTTAAGTTTAAGTTTTATTCCAAAAGAAAGTATGAAATCTAATATTTTTTCTGGTAATGACACTATTTTGTCAGAATTTTTATGAAGTTTATAAAGAATAATAAAACTCTTAGCGTTTTTAGCATGAAAAATTTAATATTTTGTTTTAGCTTAAAGTAAATTTAAAACAAACAAAACAAAAGATAGCCTCTTTTACAAAAAAAAAACATTTAAAGTTTTTTTCTTAAGCAGATTTAAGAATTATAAATAGTTAAAAATAATGCCTTAATAAATTAATAATTAAATCTAGTAGAAAAAGCTAGTCTTACGAATTTTTTAAGAAAGCAATAAAATAAAAAATAAATTCCGTAGTTTTTATTTCAAATTTTATAACATATTCTTTTAATTCTTTTTTATTGCTGAAAAGTTGACGTCTTTCAAACCCGTTTTCAAAAATATTTTTATTAAATGTTGAACATGTTTAAAGCAAAAATAATATAGTTCCCTATTTCAAAAGCTACAATTGTAGTATGCTGTAAATTGTTAAGGAAGTAATATGAGTAAAAAGTTAAACTTTAAAAAATAATTTTTAAGCTGAAAATTCATTAAAATCTTTATTGATATTATTTTTAGAATTTAAAGGCCATTGATATAGGTTGTTTGGACTTTTGGTATGTAATATGTAAAAAGTTGATCACCTAAAGAGATGATAATCAATAAAAGAAGTAAGAACGAATTGGCTAGCATTTTTACTAATAAAATTAGTTTTGAATGTTAATTAAGTAGGTAATCTTGTCTAATTTGTTCTATTTTTTTACTTTGTACCATATAATGGTACCATATGTAATTTTTTAAATAGAAACTTAGTACTCTCTTCTAAGGTTCAAAAAGATTAAATTCTAAAAAAATTTAATTAAAGCCAAATAAATCAAAGACAAGCAAATAATCAATAAATACCATATACATTTTATATACTTCTTTTCGGAAAAAAAGGCATTTTTAAGAAGAACCTTAATTTATAACATACTGTACATAAATTAAAATAAAATTGTTCTTTTGATATAGAGGCCTTTTTAAACTCACTTTTCGATTTTAATTTAGTCCATAAAAAAAAAGTCTGTGGGTTTGTATGATAGTGAGTTTTTGGTGTAAAAATACAAATGCCAAAGCGATTGATTTAAAATTATTGTTAAAAGTTTTATTTAAAAGTCTAGTCAAATGGCTTTAAAAACTCATTGAGTTTAACTTGAAATCTTACAGGATGAAATCCAGAGGACCTTTCATTTACCACAAAAAAAAATTATTGAGGTATTCTATTAGTGTATTTTCTTTAAATTATCATAAGTGTGTCTGCAAAAACTTAGTAAAAAAAATGAGGACATGGTTTTCAATCAGAACTAGACCTTAAAAACAAATATTTTAAATATCCTTATATTTTAAACAACATTTGTAGGCTTAAGTCATTAAACAGTTTTCCAAATCCATTTATTTTCTACTTTTTGTTGTCATATAAGTAAAAAAGTCTTAAATCATACAAAATGTTGTCATTAGTATAGAAATAAATGATTCATATTAAACTTTCTGTTAAAGTTCAATTTAAGGGCATAGGGGGAGGAGTCCACCTTGATTTTTACAAGTTGAACTTATTTTATAGAGTTTTGTCTGAGCTATAAGAAATTTTTGTTAGCTGTAATAGATTTGTAGTAAGTTAAAAAATTTACAAAACAGTGTATCACTTTTATTTAATTTTTACTTTAATGTTTTAAAAGTTGTTTTACTAAATGAGATTTTTTGAATATAGATAGATTTTAATTAAAAAAAGTGTAAAAATATTATTTTATATATAAAACATTGCATTTTATAAATACGAAAGTCTTTATTACATTAAGGTTTGTATACAATGCTTATATTTTAAGTTACTTATTGTGTAAAGCTGTTTAAGTTAATTAAGTTTGACTTGTAGTATCAAGTTTCAGAGTTTGAAGAATGAGTTTGCTTTTTAAATAAATTCAATGAGTTGCATTAACACCGTTTTACTTCTATAATGTTAATACTTTAGTTATTGAAATAAGACCTTTTTGAACTATTTATTGTAACTTATTTATGTGGAATTGACTAAAAATCAACTGAAAGTCAATAATTAAAAAACACATTTATCAAAATAAACAAAATAACTTGTTTTTAATTTTTAGTATGTTAAAGCGTTTAAATTAAACATAGAAGACAAAATAATGAACTTCTATGGTTAAATTGTTTTCAAATAAAGTTTAAAAAACTTTAATAGATACATTGTATATATCATTGATATGTTCTATCTATATTGCACTAGATAGATAAATAAAAGAAGTTGAAACAAATTTGAAAACTTTTTATTTAGCTTTAATATTTTCAAAAGTAAAAACAAACAAAGTATTTTACTTGTAAAACAACTTGTGTAAGTAGAAAGTTTTAATACTTTGTGTGTGTAAATACAAAAATTGTAACTTACATTACCTTAAATTCTCTTAATAATATTTATCTATAAGTTCTAATTGTTTTGATTTATATTTGTGAAATATAGTTTTCTTAGTTTTTAATATTGGTTCATTGAACAAAATCAAAATATTTCTCAAAATTGTATTTGTTTCAAGGATCTGGATACGCAAAAAGACCTCCCGGTCATCAAGTTGCATACCAAATTTTTTCAAAATTATAATGAGCTGCAAATGAAAAAAACTTTACAATAAAGTCTAAACTCTGATGAAAAAAACTCAATGAAAAATTAAACCATTAAAATTTACAACAATAAATATTTTTCTTTAAAATAAAATAATTTTCTATACGCATATATCTAGCATTATATACACATTAAATTTATATTAAACTCTACGTCAAAAGGTAAAGTTTCTATCTGAAATGTATTTTATTTTTAAATTTATCAAAATATTAGAAAATATTTTAACCTTTTAATGAGTTACAGAAGACAAAAAAAAATTAATAATTAAAGATTTTAGACTCTACTATCAACTTATTTCCACTTAAAAGTAAGAAAACAATTAAAAATGTATTAAAGCTATAACATTAAAAAGAATTAAAAAAAATTATAAAATAAAGCTGCAATATTCAAAAAAAGGAAAAGTAAAATAAAGCTGTTTCCTAACGGAAAAAAAGCTAAAGTTAGATAAAAAGCATAAAATGAATATATTCTTTTAATAAAAATTATCAGTTTTTACAATTATGCATAAATACCAAATATAGCAGTTTAATTATACAAAAATAATAATATAAACAACCACAAAAAATACTTAGAATAGTAAATAAGAAATTTTCTATAAAAAAATAAATAAGACAAAAAATACTAATAATCATAAAATAAGTCAAACTATTACTAGTTTTAAGTTTTATCAGTGATTTTAGCTCATGATTTAAGTATTTAATGTTCTTTGTGTTTTGGCTAAAATATAGTTAGAGACTTATGATATTACTTACACACCAAAAATGTAGACTATATGGAATTGTTTACGAACACATTAACCATCAATAAAAAAATATATATATATATTACAACTCTCTACAAACTAGACTGGACCACTGCTATAGAGTTAAAGTAGAAACTTAAGAATCATTTGTAAAATAAAAGTAGCTGGTTTCCGAACCATATATAGCAAACTGAAACATATACATTAAATAACTGTACAGAAACTAACCATTTTCCGATAAAATTACTAATTCTATTCTTAGTTGAATTAGTCTTATCAGTGTATATTACACATACAATTTTGAAGTGTTTTGATTTACAATTGTTTTATAGACAGTCTTTTAAATTATGATGAACGTATTTAAAATAAAGTTAAGGATTTTTTCTCAATCTTTAATGATATATTTTAAGAACTTTAACTTAACACTTTGAAAGCTTTTACTAAAATAATCATAGTTCTGTTTTTATTTACGTAATTTGTATTTAACAAGATTGCTTAACAGAATTTCGTTACTCGGACTAATAAAATCAAAATTTTTAAGATTTTTAATAAATCCAGAAGCGCGTTTATTTAGTAGACTATTTTAAAATTTATTATTCTCCAGATTTGCAACAGAAATTTTGCGTTTTTTATTTCCTAAAATTGTTAACGTATGCTGTAAAGAGATCAACCAACTGCAGCTACGGAATAAAAGGTATTTTATCAATATTTCAGTTGACTTTATATAATATTATCTTCTACATTTATACTTTTTTTTGATCTTATATCTGAATAAAGTTTTAATCTTTTAACTCAGACTACTTTTTTAGTTATTTTTCCTAAAGTATAATGTTAAAGCTGTTGGTACTTAAATAGCAGTATGTCAATCATTGAGTTTAGAAATGTTCCATGCTGTAACTTTAAGCTATAAAGTAAAATAACTCGATTCCAACTAAATGACTAAGAAAAAAATGTAAAAAATGACTATTAAGTAAAAAAATTTAAATAAAGTAGCCACTAAAAACAAAGCAAAATTTAAATAAGGAAAACTTAAATGAAGTTTTGATAAACTTGTGTAAAAATACAAAATTAAGTTAAAGTAAGGAATTAAATCCTTAATTTTTTAAGTTTAAAACTAACATATTTTGGTTTTGTGAAAAAACATTTAATATTTTATCTTTGTTCAAAAACAGCCAGTACAGAAACTACTTTTTTCAGTAATTAATACACTGTGTTTGTGACAGTTCAAAATAGTGAAGACAATAATCTTTTTCCAATTACCAACTGATTTAAATATAGTTTTATCGCTGTAGTGAACGTTCGTGTTTTTACAAAATGACGTCACTAAGCGATGAAGCCGCTCGTTGTATTATCATGCCAGAAAAAGGTCGCATTATAACTTAACGTAAATTTTTTAGTCTAGCTATTAGTTCTTTTATTTATAAAAACGTAGATCGATATTTGTACATAAGTAAAAATATTTTGAATGTTCTATATGTGTTTTACGAACACATCGAAAATTTGTATAAAATTTTTTTAATTAGTTTTTGAAATAGATAAAATAACCTTAATTTTTGAAAAAAAAACAGAATATATGTTTTAAGAAATTAAATACATTTGGTAATTTTATCGAAAAACGTTAACAAAAGAGTTGTGATACTCAAACTTTTTTCAGAAAAACTATATGTTTACAGTAAATAAATAAAACGATAAAACTACTTTTAGTTTTATTATTAAAAGTATTGCTACATTTTCTTTTAAATTTGGTATTTAGTAACTGTTGATTACTTTTTTTGTTGCAAAACGTGTCATTTTTACTATGACAATAACTCTAAGGATGAATAATTTTTTTTTTGTTTTAGGGCTAGTTATATTATAAACTAAAAAACGTATTGAAAATTTGAGACAAATATTAAATAACTAAAGAAAATTGAACTAGTTAATTTTTATAAATAAGCACACTTTTGTTTTGAATTTGCTTAAAAAGCAAGTAGTAAACATTTGCTTTTAATAACTCTTAAAAAACTTTTTGTTTAATGCATTTTAAATGAAAAATAGTATTTACACTCTCGTTCTCTATGAATTTTCTGCAGTTGTACATAAAAATATCAGTCAAAAATTAATTCACTTGTTGTACTACGGTAACTACAATATACTTAACTTAAAATATTAAACAGACATAATTTTTTCTGGTTAAATTTCTAAAAATTCGTACATTGGTGAATAGATACCCAAAATTATCGATTTATCTAATAAATTGTACTTATTGAATTTTTGCACAGATACACTTATTCTATTTAAATTTTTTTAAACCCGTAGATTGCTGAATATATACTTGAAAATTAATTATACCAACCATTAAGTGTAGCTTAAAAAACTTAATATTGTTTGTTATTACGCTGTGTTCATGGCAGTGATAAAAATGCAATTCTGAAACAAATTTAATGGATTAAAATATGTTTTTATTGTTTTGATGAATGTTTATGTGAAATTAATTGACGTCAATTAGAATTTACAATGTAAGATATTTGCGACAATTTTCAAAGTTTGGTTAAAAGTTTTAGTTTTTGCTTCATTTTTTCCACAATTTAAACTTAGTTAGATTTTTACAAATAAATTTAGACTGAAAATTTTATTTAGCTGTAAGTTGTAATGTATCTAAATATTAAGTCTTATATTTAAAGTTTTATTACTATTTTAATTCCTCTAGATGTTTTTCGAACACCATATGGAAAAATATTTTTTTAAATAAACTTTTCTTTTAGAAATTATCAAAACTCGCACATTATAGATAAAATTACATCAACTTTTTTTTTAGTTTTTGTAAAAATTTTACACCATCTTATAGACAGTGCTTCAAATATGATTTTTTTTTAATTTGAATACTTAATACTCATTAAAAAAACAGTTTTAGTTATTTATTAGTTTTTGTAGAGAATATTTGCAGCAACTATAATGACGTCACTAGGAGCTTTTGAAATTTTTTAATTTTTATTTTTCTTGTTTTGCGACATTTTCCAAGTTACAGAAAACTTTTAGTTTTAGTTATCAAACTTTTTTGTGAACAGTTTTAAATTTGTTAACTACACACATGTAGGACTAACATTTTCATTTAGCAAGTTGTTTAAAATATTGACGCTATGGACTTTAGATTTGATTTTCATTTAACTTTTTTTTTAATGTTTTTAGAACAATCTATGTAAAGAAAATTGATAAATTAAATCTAGCTCCACTAAACTACAGCATAAATTTAATTAATAACCACAATTAAACCACATTTTTCAAATAATAACAGTACTTGAAGCAATCTTATAAAGTTTTTTGTTGGTATTTCATTTTACAAATTAATTTTTTTATTCTAATAATATAACAACAAATGTTATTTTTTCAGTGGTACTTTAAAAAAATTTTATAAACAAAATTATTAAAATAATAATAGTTAAAATTGTGAAGACAAAACAAACAATTTTTCACCTTTCGCTTGTTTTTTTTAAATATAGTACTGAAATCTCTCATTTAAAACATTTAGTAGTTTATAGTAGATTTTTCGTCAATAAAAATGGGTTAATTTTAATTCTCCCAATTCTAAGAAAACATTTAAAAATTATTTAGTTATTTTACTTAAGATTTTCTGAAGAACAAATAAATAAATGAACCAAATCGTTGAATTGTTTTCAAAACTTTAAAACTTATAACTTTTCGTTGCTTTTTATAAACAAAAATATTTTAAGTTTTTATATAAAAGCAGGTACCTCTTTAACAAAAATACATAGAAAATGAGTAAGCTAGCAACATAAATGCAATTTTAGTAAAATAACTACTTAACCGTTAAAATTTATTATAATTGCGTTACATAAAGGTATGTTTTGTTCATTACATTTCTCTTGTAAATTGCGTAAAGGAAACATCATGTCAGTGGTAGATTATTTAGATCCAAATCCACATTGAGACTCAAGGTCAACTCTTTATGCCAGCTTTTGGAGTCTAGGAAGAATTACTTTTGCAAAAGGTTATACTACGTGATCTCATCTTTGCTGATGATGATGCACTCGTTGCTCAATCCGCCTAGGACCTGCAGACACTACTGAGTTAGTTTTCATCGGAATTTCGTCTTACTATTAGTCTTATAAAGAATAAAATAAGTCAAAGACTAAAGTTCTAAAGTTTATTTTACCTTTGATCAAAATCAATAGCAACGAAATTAAAAGTTTAAACAACTTGTTGTACCTTGGCTCAAGTATGTGTCAAATACATCATTGGACATAGCAACAAATAGTTTGTAAGACATCAGGCACTTTCGCTCTTTAGATCGCAAGTATTTATGGCAACCAAAAGTTTAGCATATTCACAAAGGGATCTGTTCGGAATCTTTAAAAATATATTGTATGAAAATAAATTGACAGCAATAAAACATTTTATTAAAACAATCATTATTTTCATAATTTTGTATTTTGTCAGGCACGTTTTGCTTGTCGCAATTTTCGGTTACTCGGACTAATAAAATTCAAATTTCAGTTTTAATAATTCCAATAGCACGTTTATTTAATTGGTTCTTTTAAAAAGTATTATTCAACAGATTTACAATAGTATTTTTCCAATTTTCATTACCGTTTTATAATAATATATGCTGTACAGATACCGGCCTACTGCAGCTCACACGATATCATATAAAATGAAGCCAACGTATGCATATTTGAAATACACACACTCAATATTTCATGTTTGTAATCAGGAAGAAAAACATGAATTAAGGCCAATAAATTAATTATTGGTGTATATATACTTAAAAAATCCAATTGTATCATACATATAAATGTACATTATAGAAATAATTATTTCCTCTTACACTGTGTTCAAGACAGTGTTTTAAATACAAATATAACCGGGTTTAAATACTTAGTATTTCTTAAATAACAATTTTAAAATATATTTTTACCGTTTAGGTCAATGTCTGCTTGTATTTATAATGACATCATTTAAAACTATGTGCAAGAATTGTTTAAATTTTAAAAGTTATGATGAACTGTTGTGTTTTTTCTCCACAATTATACTAGTCAATAATATACAAAATTTAAGCTGACACTTTTTTTTTGACTTGAAATGTATATCGTTTTTTAATATCAGTCTAATCGATTTAATATCTATTATAACTAACATTTACTTAAATTATTTTTTAAACTTTAATGTAAATATTTTGTCTTTAATTAGTTTTTCCGTTAAAACTTCTATAAACTCGTTCTTACTAATTAAATACATTATTCATATAGTTGATCAGTTGTTGAATTTAATTGTTGAACTGTAACCAATTGCAACTATCATATAATTCTAGTTTATAGATTTGGAATTTCATATTAGTTTTTCACTGTGTTCGAGACAGTGTTTCAAATACGCAACAAATCTTACGGAAAACTATTATTCATTAATATCAGCTTTAAATATATTTAAATATTTGTATTAAGTGTTTGCGTGCATTTTAATTACGTCACTATAAACTTTACGCAATATATAATTGGTTAATTTCTCGTTTTGCGACAATATTTAAGTTAAAGTAATTTTTTGTTTAAGTTATCAATTCTTTTGTGAAAAGGTCTATTTTAGTAAATTTTATACATATATTATTGAACTGATATATTATTTGTTTCAAATCTAATTTACTTACTACTTCAAATTATATTAATAACATCCAAGAATAAATCTTAAAGAAAATTAAACACTATCCGAAGAATTTTAAGATGAATATAGTACATTTCGTAATTTTATTAAGTTTTATGTTGGTCTTTTATTTTACCATTTAAAAAAAAATTTTAATAATATAACGGCAAATGTTAGTTTATCAGTCGTAATAATAGTATTGATAGTACTTTAATTTTTTCAATAGATAATAGTAACTAATATATAACTAATATAAATAATAATAAGGATTATTAATAATAATTTATATTGAAAGGGAAAACAAATAAGTACTTAGTTAGTTTTTGCTCGTTTTTTTTTGCTATAATTAACAAAATTTTTCAATTATTAAATTTAGTAGACTTTTTAGTAGACTTTTTGTCAATAAAAAACGGGTTACTTTTAATTTCTCCGAAATCAAAAAAAAACTAATGAATAAAATTGTTGAATTAAACCTTTTGTTGCTTTTTATAAATAAACAATTGTTTTTAGTTTTTATACAAAAGCAAATACCTGTTTTATTAACACTTAATAAGTCCGGAGAAAATAAGTGTAATTAACAGCATAAATGCAATTTAAGTAATATAACAATTTTGCCATTAAATTTATTATAGTTGCGTTATATAAATGCATGTTTTGTTCTTTACATTTCTTTTAGCTGGCTTGAAGAGTATATTATGTCAGTGGTAGATCGTTAAAACCTAGATTTACATTGAGACTAAGCTTTTGAAGTCAAGGAAGAAATATTCTTGCAAAAGATAAAGTCACGTGATCTCATCTTTGCTGATGATGCTTCCCTCGTTACGTAATCTGCCTAAGACCTGCAGACACTACTGAGTCATTTTTCATCGGATTTCGGTCTTAATATAAGTCTTCAGAAGACTTAAGTTCAAAGTCAAGGGTAATATATTTTACCTTCAATAAAAATCAACAGTAAGGATATAAGGATAAATGTAAGAAATTGTGTACCTTGTTAGACCGCAAGTATTATTATTAGTAAAAAATTGCATTAAAATAAATTTGGCTTATAGAAACAATTATCTATTTTTTACACTGTGTTCCAGACAGTTTTTAATCACATTGATAGAATTTAAATAGTTTGTAATTTTTAAGATACAATTTTAAATATGTTTTTATCGTTTCGATGAATTTTTGCGTGCATTTAAAACGACCAGAAAATGCGAAGTTTGCAACAATATTCAGAGTTTTGAATAAATTTTTAGTTTTAGTTTTTTGTTCACATGTTTCAGTTAGCGGTTTATATATAAATAATTAGAGCTGAAATTTTTATTTGGCTATAAATTTATATCACTTTTAAAAATTAACGTTATGAATTTAAGATTTATTTTTATGTTTTTTGAAGTTTAATGCAAAGAATTTTCTATTTAATTAATTTGTCTCTTAAAAATTTTTGCACTTACTTAATTAAACCAATTGCAACAATCATAAGTTTAACTTTTATACAAAACCCAAAAACTCAATTATAAAAAGATAAATGAATTGCAATATTTATTTAATTTAATTTCTATAGTTAGGATTTTATACTAATTTTACACTGTGTTCGAGACTGTGTTTCAAATAGGAATCAAGTTTAATTGGTTTTGATTTTGTCGCGTTCATTAAATTACAACTTTAAATATATATATATAACTTTTGTATTAAATGTTTTCGTGCATTTTAAAATGACGTCACTAGAAATTTACTGACATCGCAATTTATTTTACTTTTTTGTTTTGCGACTATTTCCAAGTGACAGTGAGTTTTTAGATTTATTCATCATATTGTTTGACAACAATTTTGTTTTAGTTAGTTGTATTTAGGTAAATGGGACTGATATTTTTATTCAGAAACATAAAATTATTTTAACTTTTTTCGTTAGGGGTTTATAATTTTATTATCATTTAACATTCATTAAAATGTTTTTTAAACGCTCTATGTAAAAAAAACGGTTAAATTTTTCTTTTAGAATGCTGTTTAATTTTTAAAAGGTTAATATTATAAGTTTAAAAACATAAAAGTTTTATACTATTATTTTGCTCCTTACTGCTAAAATTATACAATTGTAAAATTTAAATGCCTTGTTTAAAAACTAGTATCTTATTGACGTCATAAGCTTTAAACCGTAAACGCTTATTAATTAAGAACTTAACAAATAAAATTACCAAGTAAATTAGATTGTAGATTCATCCAAATATATAACTGCTATAACTTTCTAAGCCTTTGCAAAAAGGCTGAAAGTCAAATTTATTCAAGCGTAGTCATTAAACTTGATATGAACAGAAGTTGATATTTTTAAAATGGTGTTTTGTTTTATATTAGAGCAAAGTTTTTCAAATTTGTAGGTATATTTGAAATATGCATTGATTATTTCCAAGTTTATGGTTTGTTTATCTTAAACTAGTAATTAAGGTACCAGTATTGTGTATGATTTAAAAGTATAGCTAACAAAAATTTAAAAAACATGCTGGCGTAGTCGTAATTGATAAGATTATGTATGTGTAAAAAAAGTAAAAATTTTATGAATGGAGATAATACAAAAAAACTTGAAATTCCAATGTTTCACTTGACTCAAAAACTTATTATAGCTATATCCAAAAAATATAATAAAATAAAAAGAAATTTTAAATGAGTTTAATTGATAAGACTGTTATTGTTAAATTTTTAATTTAAAAACTATAACAAAACACATTTTATTTTTTTCTTATATTTGTTTGGGATCCTTCGTAGTAAGTCTCATCAAAAATTGCATGTTACCAAATTGAACTGAATCAAAATTGAAATAAGATAATATTGTACATTAAAGTTTTAAAATATAAACTGGCGTAATAGTTTAATGATAAAAATTAACTAAATGCTTATAATGTAGAACTTTGCTAAGTAATAAAACTCGCAGAATTAAATAAACTAAAATAAACCAGCGATAAAAATGTAAATAAAACTAAACTTAAAAAAGAAAACGAGAAACTTTTACTTTAAAATTACATAGTATAAGAATTTAAAAAGTCTAGTCTGATTTACGAAATTTTTCTGCTTTTATAACTAGGGTTTAAGGATTGAATACATAAGGCTTACATAACCTGAAAAGAGTTCTCACCTCTAACAAACACTGAAAAGTTTTCTTTTTTATAGTTTCAAAACTATTTTAACAAGTGCAGTTGTATTTTTAAAGTTAACAAACATTAATTTTAAATTAACTACAACTATTACTGATGGTTTAAAAAAATAGTTATTAATTTTTAGTTATCAAAAATCTAATTAATTTAACTAATAGTTTTATAGGTCAAGTTACACGAATTATTTTATAAGTCAAGTGAATACATTTTTTTATTAAAAAATATGTATATTTTTTTTTTAGTATGCACTTTTTTGACAAAAAACTCAGTGTTAAAATGTAAATCTTTCTTTTTGGCATACTTAATAAAACTTATTTAAAGAAACTGGTTTTGTAAGAAGTACAAATATTATTAATAGTATAGTTTTTCTAGATCTAATAAAATTTAACTTAAATAAAAAGAAAACGTTCAAAAATATCTGTTCTAGACTTAATAAATGACGATTAAAAAATGAAACTAGCTTTGAAAGGTTAATGATAATGAAAACAAATCAAACTTAACAGAAAATGACCAAAAGTTTTATAAATCACTTATTATAAAGAAATAAAACAACAAACATTAAAAATTTCCTTCTTTTCGCTTCCTTTTTGTATTTAAAACGATAAATACTATTTTATATTTATGCATTTAAATAAGAGCATTCGTCAAAATATACACCAGATAGTTCTTGATACAGTTGTTTACTAAAATAATTTTAGTAGATGTACATTAATTTCAAAATTTGTTATAATGTAATTGTTATCAAAATTGCAAAGGTTTCCCAGACGCCATATCAACTAAGTTTGTAAATAACTTTAAAGCAAATATTTTTGTTACAAAAACTGAATGTAAAGTTTTACGGCTTTAGATTATTTTATAATTTATTTAAACTTTAAACTAAACTAAAATAAAAACTTTTTTAACTGTTTATCAAGAACTTCATGTTTCTAATTTGATTTGTAAGCTGTATTTACATCAGCCAAAAAAGTTTCGTTAAAAATAAGGTCATTATAAAAGATTCTAACAATAATAACTTTTTTAGTTAATATTTGAAAGATTCTATATAAAAAATTGTTTTGATTTTGGACTAGCCCACTAAAGGTATTTGAGAAAACTGAGAAACTTAATTAATTTTAATACTTGTCTATATCAAAGTCTGTTTTTCAGGTTAACCTAGATTATAGGGAGTTTAAACATAAGTTTACCTTAATATTTCAATATAAGACTTTTAACTTTTTTGAAGATCATTAAGTCCTTTATAATAATTAATATTTGATAATTTTTTACAATAATATAATATTTTATTATCAGTCCTACATTTATTTTTAGTTAGATAAGTTATAGATTTGCCTGAGCAAATAAATAAACTCTTGTGAAATTTCATATCTTTATATATTTAAGTTTAAAATTATTTCTTATTTGCTTGTTATGTAGTTTTAAGAAATTTTATTTGACTAATCAATACTTAAAATTTTTAACATTCTTTTAAAATTCAGTTTAGAATAATAATTTTATAAAGTTCCAAAAAACGCCATTTATTTCTGTTTTAATACGATACTGTTTCAAAGTATTTTGTATAGGTGCATAAGATGACATTAAAATATGTAAAAAACTTAAAATAAGTATTGACAAAAAAGCAGTTGTTAATGCAGTGCATTCTAGAGGTATTTAAATGTTCGAATAAATATTTAAGCTTGGCTGACAAGTTAATGTTACAAGTGAGAAAAAACAATAGATGGCCAATTGAAAAAATAGTTTAAATGTTGCTTAAATCAGGGTTTCCCAAGTTTTTTTTTTCACAAGGCTCTTTTGAAGAAAATATTAAAGCTATGGCCCCTTCCAATAACTTTTCTCAAAAAACTACACTACGAACTTTATTTTGCTCTTCATCATCGACTCCCGATTATCTGATGTAAGTTTAATTTATGGTCTTATAGCCTTCTGTGTCCCTTTTGCAGCTTATGGCCCCTAAAACTTTTAAATGGCCTCAAAGAAGACCATTTAACCCAACTTGGAATACCCTGACTTTTATAACACATCAGGTTATTTTGTTAGTTAGCTATTTTGCCCTTATAAATTTATTTTCATCAATACAGCTTTACGATTAAATTAAAGTTAAGGTTCACTTTTACGAAACTAAATTTTAATTTTTTTGTATACGTAAACTTTAATGTTAAAAGTAAAATATTTTAGTTAACACTAAAATCTTATTCTTCAAACTAAAACCTTGTTGTAAAAATTAAAACTTTATTGTTAAATTTAAAACCTTGTTGTTAAAACTAAAACCTTAAAGTTAAAACTAAAGCATTAATTTTTTTTAACTCAAAATATATCTTCAACATCAAACCTTAATAAATAAAATTTTTTTATTAAAATTAAAACATTATTTTTAAAAGTGAAGTATTATTTAAAAAACTTTCTTATTAATGCAAACCATTTTTTTGGAAACTAAAATATTTTTAATAAAACTAAAACTTTAATGTTTTGACTAAAACGTTATTGTTAAAAATTAACAACTATTTAAAAATATTTTATTGCAATAAAACCACTATTTTAAAGACTAAAGTCTTAGTATTAAAACTACAAATTTAATTTTTAAAGTAAAACCTTGTTGATAAAAGTAAATATTTTGTTAAAAACTGAAGTATTAATTTGAAACCTTTTTTAAATAAAACAAAGAATTTTAGAACAAAGTCCAAATGTTAAAACTAATTTACTAATAATCTTTTTTGATAAAAACCATAACACTAAGGTTAAGACTATATTATTTTATTTAAACTAAATTAAGTTTAACTGTTGTAGATAAACCATATAAGGTTTGCTAAAAACAATTGTCAGAAATATATACTATTTGTTCTTACATTAAACACCGTTCAAAACTCGGTGTTAATTTAATTTATGACAAAGAAAATCTGCCTGTGCTATTCATTGTACTAGTAAAACTCAAAATTAAACTGTTAATTACGACGAAAAACTAATATTGTTTATAAAATTAGCTTTATAATAAACTAAACCATGTTAATTGAAAGGTTGCTGGAACAATTCTACGTAGAAATTTATTTAAAAATCGTTTCAAATGTTTTATTCAAATTATTTCGTTAAAAATAAACTATTCATTATATAAAAAATTTTCATTTGTAGTTAACATTAAAAGAAACTTTGACGTCTATGAAAACTTAATAAAGGTAATTAGTATTAGCTATTAAAATGGTTGCAATTATACAGTTAAGTTATTGTAAACCATATTCATTATTTATATCAAAATAAAACTTGAAATAATTTTTTTCAAAGAATTTTGTTACAAATCAATGTTGATGTTTGAAAGAGATCTTCAGTTGTAATTTTATTTTTATTTAAAATATTTATTTACGGAAAAAACTTACTAAGTTGTTCAACTCCACAAACCTGAAGGTCTACAATAAAATGACATCAAATATTTTACAACACATTTCTTTGAAATACTAAATCTGTTTTTAAAATTTATGTGAACCTAAATTAAAAAAATTGTTTGTACAATATAACACCAAAAGCATACTTAAAAACTCTATTTCATGTAAAAACAGTTTGTAAACTAAAAAAAGAGTTTTTGTTAGTAAGTATGTTAATTTGTATCTGATATTAAAACACTAATTAAATTACTGTCTTTAAAATTTGTATAAACTGCTTATAGATACTGAATTTAATTAATTTTGTAGAACAAATACTCTGTTCACTATAACTACAATTACACTGGTTAAAATTAATTTAATTTAATTAATTAAAGTCTAATTAGCATTAACTAAAATTTTAAAGCTGATGTTTACTTAACTTTTAATACATGTTATATACAATAGTTACAATAAACTTTTTTTTTGTTATTTAAAAATTACCTATAAAGAGTATCTTACTGAAAAAGTATAGTACTTTGAAATTTTGCGAAACTAATATAAATATTTTAGCTTTATTAAGTTCAAAAAACGTACATCTTAACAAAATCTTATAATTTGAAAAAATTCAAAAAGCTACTGAAGCGTTTGTGTTATTGCATCAGGACTAAAAAATATTAGATAACATAGTGAAATTTTTGATGTTTGTTTTTGTTTTTTTTAATACAAATAGACGGAGCCCTTATAAAAGTTAGAAGTAGCAAAATAAGTGAATTAGAAACGTCCCAAAAACGAAATCACTTATTTAATTCTACTGTCATGTATAAGTTATGATAGAATTTAGTGTTTTTTTTTCAATTTTTACATTATTAAGGCAAGAAACTTTTTATATAAAGAAATAATAAACTATTCTGTTTGAATACTTTTAGATTGCTTATCTCTTTTCTATTGTGAAAATTGCTTTGAAAATTATCTCTTTAAAACTTACTTAATTGGAAGCTATTTTATTCTTCTTAGCAGTAGGTTTGAATTTTAAATTACTGTTTTTAAATACAAACGAGGTTTTTATTAGGAAATGAGAATGACAACAATAATACTGCTACAAACAAAAAAAATCTACCAGAAGATATTAAGTTAAAATAAATGTTAAAAGTAATAAATTCATTTTTGGAAAAAATTGTACAATTTGAAAATTTAATACATTCGCTGTCAAAATATTGATTTGCCTTGTAATTTTTTAATAAACTAAAAAGCGCTTAGCTATTGCAATGAACTACTTCATAAGTGTTGTTGCTTGTATTTACTTTGGTTAGTAAACCAGTGTTTTAAAGTAATACCTTCAATAAACCAAGTCATTTGACACAACTACTAGATTGTTGGTCTTGTATTCTGTACAATAAACATAAAAGTAATTAGATTTAAGTATTGTTACCCATATAAAGTATAACATCTTTTTCTTTTGTTGGTAATAATAATATCAGGTCAGAATCTTTATAGGTACATAGAAGTAAAAATTTAACGTAATTTTATTCATAGAAAGTATAAAATGTAGTATTTTTTCTGGTAAGAACACTATGAGCATCTTTATGAAATTTTAAAGAATAATAAAACCCTTAGCGTTTTTAGCATGGAAAATTTAATATCTTTGTTTCAGCTTAAAGTACATTAAAAAAAACAAAACAAAATATGGCAGTTTTTACATGAAAAAATTTAAAAGTTTTTTTCTTAAGCAGATTTAAGAATTATAAATAGTTGAAAATGATTCCTATGTAGATTAATACTTAATTCTAGTAATAAAAGCTAGTCTTACGAATTGCTTGAAGAATTTTTTTACAAAGCAATAAAACAAAAAATACATTCCGTAGTATTTATTTCAAAAAAAAAAAAAAAAATTTAACTTTTTTTTGATGCTTAAAAGTTGACGTCTTTCAGACCAATTTTCAAAAAGTATTCATTGAATGTTGAACATGTATGAAGCGAAAATATTTTAGTTCCCTATTTTAAAAGCTACAGCTGTAGGATAGTGTAAATTGTTAAGGAAGTAATATGGGCTGAAAGTTGAACTTTAAAAATAATTTTTAAGCCGAAAGTTCATTAAAACTCATTTTTGATATTATTTTTAGAGTTTAAAGCCTATTGATATAGATTGTTTGGAACTTTAGTATGTAACATGTAAAAAGATGATCAACTAAAGAGATGAGAATTAATAAGATAGTAAATCAAGAAATACAAATTGTCTAGCGTTTTAATCCTGCAAAGTTAAACTCAGAGAGCTTATAAGGACCCACTGTTAGGTCATTTTTAGTTTTAATTGTTAATTAAGTAGGTAATCTTGTCTAAGCTGTTGTTTTATTTACTATGTATTACATAGTGGTACAATATGTAATTTTTAAAGTATAAACTTGGTACTCTCTTCTAAAGTTCAAAAAGATTAAATGTTGAAAAAAAACTAATTGAAGCTAAATAAATCAAAGACCAGCAAATAATCAATTAATACCCTAAACATTTTATATACTTCATTTTTGGAAAAGAGTGCAGTTTTTAATAAGAACTTTATTTTATAATATACTATACATAAGTTAAAATAAAATTAGTATTTTGCTATAGAGGCCTTTTGAAACTCACTTTTTGATTTTAATTTAGTTCATTGAAAAAGTCTGTCGGTTTGTAAAATATTAAGCTTTTTGGTGTGATAAAACAAATACTGAATGGACTGACTTAAAGTTATTGTTGAAAGTTTTATTTAAAAGTCTAGTCAAATGGCTTTAAAGACTCATCGAGTTTAACCTTGAAATAATTCTGGTTGAAACCCAGAGAACCTATCATTTACCATAAAAAAATTATTAATAATTTATTGATAAAAATTGCTACCCTGCTAACCCGGTTTCACCTAAAAAAGGATCTTCAGAGCTAGGTGACTCATCGAGTTTAACCTTGAAATAATTCTGGTTGAAACCCAGAGAACCTATCATTTACCATAAAAAAATTATTAATAATTTATTGATAAAAATTGCTACCCTGCTAACCCGGTTTCACCTAAAAAAGGATCTTCAGAGCTAGGTGACCACCTAGCTCTGAAGATCCTTTTTTAGGTGAAACCGGGTTAGCAGGGTAGCAATTTTTATCAATAAATTATTAATTAACTTAGCTCTCTATTTCTAGATTGAGCACTGTTATTCATTTGGTTTCCAAATTATTTTATAAAAAAATTATTGAGGTATTCTATTAGTTTATTTTCTTTAAATTATCATAAGTTTGTCTGAAATAACTTAGTAAAAAAATGAGGTCATATTTTTATTAGAACTAGACCTTATAAAGAAATATTATAAATACCCTTATACTTAAACAACATTTATAGACTTAAGTTATTAAACAGTTTTCCAAATCCATTTACTTTCAACCATACTTTGGCATAGAAAATTAAAATGTCTTAAATTAATTTTGTCGTAAGTATAATAATAAATGATTCATATTAAATTTTCTGTTTAGGTTCATAGGGGGTCCACAGTGATTTTTACAAGTTCATCTTATTTTATAGAGTTTTATATGAGCTCTTAAAATTTTGTATGCTTGAAAAAAGTCAAACTAATTTTTGAGGTATGAGCGATCAAAGTTGGTGACTTCAATAGGTTCCTAATGGAAGGCGCAAATTAAAAACCCAAAAAAAAAAGATCACTTCAGCAAAAATCTATCTCCTTCTTTATTTTAAGCAATCTTGTTAAAATTTTCATAGAAAGTTTGTTATTAAATTTTAAAAAGATTGGAGGCAGAATTTAAAAAAAATCACCTATAATTTTGTTTTTTTATCTATTTTTTATTTTTTTTTAATATTAAAAAAATTTCAACATTCAAAGTTTTGTAAACTATAAAAGGAACTTTTCCTTAAAGTTTACGGTCTTTAGCTCAAAAAATAAAGCAGGTAATAGATTTTTAGTCATGTTTTAAATTTCTAAGAAATCTAACTGCAAAAATTTTGCAATCCATACATTTGTATTGGGAACTTTTAATAAAAATTGTTTTATCTGAAAATTTTAATGAGATTTTATTCTATAAAAAATGGCTTGTAGTTAGTACTTTAAGCTTTCTTATAAGATACCATGTTATTTTTAGTGAAAATAAAACTTGGGACCCTCCTACATATGCCCTTAAATGGATGCCTCTTTTTTATCTCTTAAAAACAAACTTAAGTCCAAGTTTTCTTATGAAAAGAGTTTGTTCACTAAATATCTTAAGACATTCTGCTAGATTTTTGTTTAAACTTTATACTTATATTTATAGAAGTAAACTACTAACTTCATCATTTGTTTTATTATTTTACAATGGTATTAATATTGGTACAAATGTATGTTAACTAAACCTAATAATTTAGTTTTATATACTTAAAATATAAAGAATAAAACAAAAACAAAGTTACTTATAGTTTTTATTTTAAACTTCGTGTTACACATAAAGTTAGTATAATGTTCTTATTTCACTGTTAAATAACTTAATTGATTTTTTTTCTATATAAAAACAAAAATTAAACTTAGATAAACATTTACAAATTTAAATGTCTTGTCACAGATTTCTAGTTTTTGTCATTAGTTTAAATTTTCGACTGTGTGAAAATAATTAGTTTGTCTGTTTAAGTTTTTTACAAAGTTATTATGTATTGATAATGTATTAAGTTATCATGTATGTTGAAATGAAACATTCAAAAACGTTTCAGAAGAAAAAAATGGAATTAATCTTACTATTGATACTTTTAAGCTTCTAAAGAAAAAATGTAGTTGAGAGTATAATTGTAGTTTTGATCTATATATTCTTTTAGAAATATTTGTCTCCTTTTAATATAATTAACTTTGTTATGCTATAGTTCTAACATAATTCATAATGTTAAGTTGTTACTTATAATAAAATATGTATAATTTATTATTCAAAGTTGCTACATGTAATAAAACTTACTAAGTAAGATTTATACTTATGATATCATTTTTAATGTATAGTTACTTCTTCAATATTGTTTTGATTGTTGAGTTTATACTTATAATATAGTTACAATGTTTGATTATTACTTCAAACTAGTATTTACAGTATACAGTTTATACATAAAATACTTTTTGAGTTATAAACTTTTACATGAAGTATACTATATAGTAGCACTTAAAATATTATTTACAACATGAAATTAAAAATAAGAGTACCAATTTTAATAGAAAACTACCACCATAAGAACTACACACATTTATCATTAGTTTTAAGTACTTAAACTATGCATTGATTATTTAACAGTTAGTTATTGTTTTGTTTAATTGAAAAAACAAGTGGTTGCAGCCGGGCTCGCTTTATGTACTCAAGCGTGAAATTGTTAACATAAAACAAAAGAATTATACGCTTCAGTGCTCAGTAAGCATTTTACCAAGATGTATGCAGCCGAAAAGTTTTATTCAGTATATCTGTTTTAAGTTTAAACCAGTCTTTGTTCTTTGTTTTAGTTTTAATCAGCTGTAATTGTATTTAGTTTTAAGTTAACTTTTTGTCTTTACTTGCTATTTTGTAAAAACATTGAATCCAATACTTGATTTATATATAAGTTACTTACTTAATTTTACTGTTTACCGTATACAGATTTTAATTTCGTTAAGAAATAAAGATTTTATTACATTATGCTGATACAAATTAGATAAGTTAAAATTATATAAATGCATGCTTTCTTATGAAACAATGAAAAAATAAAAATCCCAATAGACATTCACAACTTATCATAAACTTTTAGCTTTGTGTATACTTATTTATTTTAAACTACTGCTTATTGTAGTTATTTGCTTTACATAGATTTTTAGCCTACCTTAATAGGCTTTGAAAATTTAAACCTGTAGTAGTTAACTTTTTTAACTCAAACTGTGACAAACGGGTTTTATTTATAGTCTTGTAATAATGTATAGCGTTCACGGGTAAAGTATTATGACGTCAGCCGAAGCTTAAAAATCTAAGTATTGTGCGTTTAATAAATATGCAACACTATATACTACATGCTCAGTGTTTTTTTTTGCGTCTTTTTTTTAGTTTTTAAATATAACCAACACTGTTTTTAATTATTTGTGTTTACCTTAAACTTGTTTAGACTCTTTTTTTAGTATTGCTGAGAAAACTTTAAAAATAAAAACAGAAATATAAATCAAATGTTTCTAGAAGTGTTGCTCTTTTTTGTTTATAGAACTATAACTAATTAATAAGCTAAAATACTTTAACAAAGTTTTACTGAAAGTTAGCAAAACTGTTTTATATATTAAAAGTTTTTTCTTGTATTTATAAAGTAAGTTAGTTATGATGTTAGAATATTAGATATACTTTCTAATAAAAAAATGTTTTTTTAAAATACGAACTTCTAAACTAATTTTAAAACGCTTTAGAAAAGGGTCATTGTAATTCTTACTGTCAACATTTTGCTTCATTAAATTCCTTTAAAATTATTTCTAATTGCAAACCATAACTTCTTATTCTCACCTTTATATCTGTAATGTTATCAAAAAACAATTACTATATTTTTTATGGTTCATTTGACTAGTATGGTCAGAACATTATTATAAAAGACTTAATAAAAAAGTTAATCTGCCTTAACAAAAAAAATACATGTTTGGCTTCTTGTTTAATAAACACATCAAAATATAAATCTAATAAATGTTTAGTTGTTATGTGAGTATAAAAATAATCTATTACTTGGTAAATACTTTTTATGTAATTTTTCTACTATAACAAAACTTATTAAATTAAGTAAATGCAAGTTTCTATACTTTTAGCTTTAAATATTTTAAAAAAGGTTTGAACCCTGAGTGGATTATTTAATAAAATTTTAAAATTTCACTTATAAAATTCAAATTACAAAAAACTTTGAAATCTGTTTTTGTTTATTAAAAGTATTTCTTTTTTATTACACTAGCTTTTTATAAAATTTGTAAAACTTTATAAAATATAAAGAGATAGATTGCAGAGTACAAAAGAAGTATTATCTTAAAATATATAAGTGTTGAATAAACTATGAAGCTTTTAAATTTGCGTATTGTATGTTAAAATAATAATCGTAGATATATCACCAATTGTTTAACTGTATACATTTTGTACACTATTATTTTATTAAACGACAAAACAGTGCTCGAGGTCCGAGGACCTTATGTACTGAATATTTCGGTTATTGAGTCGCAGACATTTTACAGATACCTTCTAACGTCTTGTCGAAGTTATTGTATATAATAAAGTAAAACCAAAGATAAAAACTGTTATAGCTAGGTAAATTAAAAATAAAAACAGGTCTTTAAATTTTTAATTCACGATTTAATGAAAGTTATTGTATTTATTTTCATTAATATAAAAAGAGAACGTGCGAAGCAAAAAATATATTACCTAAACATTATCTTATATACAATTTTTTATTATTATTATTATCACTTAATGCTAAACTTGAAAAGCAGCTTGTGAAATAACAGTTATGAATGTAAATTAAAAAAAAATATATTTTTAAAATAATTTAAACTTTCAAGTAGTTTTAGACTTTAAACCCGTCCTATAAAAATAAGTTATTGTTTTAAAGTACCACGTAACTTATATTTTAAATAGCTAAAAACAAAGTACATTAACAAGATAGAAAAAAAGCAACTAAGCTTTTAATTTTTATTTTGTAATATTTTTTTATTTATTCGTTTTTATTCCTAATTAAGTTAAAATTAACTCTAGGAATTATTTGGCCTCAAAAAATTATACGATACATCTTATTTCTTTTTTAATTAGTTTTGTATTTCATCTCTACACTTATAAAAACTCTATTCATTTGAATTAAGTATTTTGTAAACCAGTAAAAAGTTTTTTTTTTTAAACTTTTGTTCTAGTCTATTGTTTAGTACTTTGTTCTATAATAAAAATTAGTCTGATTTTTAACTCAAATCAATTTTGTAACATGGTTAAAGTGCATTGTTTGAACTAAATGCGAAACCAAAATGATAATTTAATGACAAAGACAAAAACTAAAAATGCAATTAAAAAATATCGCAAATTTTTTTTTAATTATTGTAAATCGTGTTTTATGCACTTAGTGACGTCATAATTTCTTAACACACAAATGCTCGCTTTCGAGGCGTAGATAATAATAAATCGGAAAAAATGTTAACGAACTTCTCAGCAGCGCTTCGTATAGATCATTATTTGAAACACTGACGCTGACTCAGTGTAAAAAAGTATATATTGAAATAAAAGAATTTAAAACAGTTTGAGCCTGTACATTAGCATTAGGCTTATAATATAATGCCAACATACTTTTAAAATATTAATTTAATTTAAAGTAAAACATAAACTAAATTACCAGCTAGAATTTGTCAGCAAATTTTAAATTATATTATTTCTAAGGAAAATTTTTCTTATTCCAGGTCTTAAATAAAAGCAAAACAAACTTTATAAAACAACAGAACGTAAAAAAGTATAAAGATACTTATTTGAAACACTGACATGGTTAATATAGATTTATTATAATTTAAAAGCTTTACAGAATACTTTTATAAATGTTTTCAAGTTCAGTAAAATGTTGTTGCATTCTGTGTAAAGAAGTTTCAGTCAAGTATTTTGTAACTTTTATTTTACCAAATGTATTGATTAAATAGATAGTAAAAAATCCTATTATTTATGATAAAAAGGGTAGTACATTAAATTTTATCCATTAATTAAAACGCTAATATATTTACAAAGTGTTGAATTCACTGAAAACCAAATATCGACTAAATTACCACCTTAAACTTGTGCTGTAAAAATTATAATAAGTTTTCATGAAGTAAGATGTTGGCCCTGTCAAATTTTTAAACTTAAAAAGTTATTTACTACTTTAATAAACCAGTATTAAAAATATGATATAAAATAAATTCTTTTATTACTCATCTTTTATTTTTATTTATTTTTCAATTCAAAACTTTTTTAGATTATTAAGTTGTATTGTTGTTTTTATTTCTTATTTCACTCATATAGGTTTGCACCTTAATAGTTCTTTATTTTTTTGAATTGATGCTGTAACTAATCTAAATTGCTAAGGGTAATTAAATGGGGATAGATATGGGTAAAAATAATATAAAAACTTCTAAGACACTTAAAAGTAAACAAAAGTTTATTTAAAAATATAAAACAATCACCCGACACCCTAACTAAAACTACAGTTCAATACAAATGATAATAAAATTATAATAAGTGTTTTATAACTTCATCAAGAAAGCATCTTAAATTTAACATGCTTCAAATAAATCATACTTAAGCACATCGCCTTCACCAACTGATACTGCGAGTAAATGCAAATAAAAATCCGTTTTATAAGCACTGAAACAAAAGTAACTCCTTTAAGTAAACAATATTGTTTATTGCTTTAAAATTGTAAGAAAATTGTTTTGAAAGTTATAAAAATTGTTTTGCATAAGCTTGTTTTGAGAACAATGAAAATTGTTTTGGAAAAGCTTGTTTTAAGAAAACTTATCAAATGCTTTTATTATTAGATTTAAGTTTCAAAGTAAATCGCCGGCAACTGATTTAGCTTAGTGGGTCTACGTTCCCTATTAGATCAAGGTTTTAGCCTTGTATATATTTGTTAAACAGTTTTTTACTAAGCTTTTTCGTACAAAAAATTTATTTAGTTGTTTTTATTTTTGTTTTTGACTAAACGAAATCAAACCAATTCAAAAATAATTATATTAGATATTTGTAGACGAATATATTAATTATTTAAATTTCATTATTACAAAATGTTAATGGTTGTAAATTAAAATTGATTTATAAACTCGATAAGCATCACAAAATATCAGAGTGTAAATTCAATTATTATTAATAAATAAATCGTATCTAATCCATTTGACTGTAAATAATTCAAACTTATGTTTTTTAAACATAGGAAAACAAACTAGTCTGAATTTAGTATGCTACCATAAAGTTTTTAAACATGACCCAAGAAGTTACTATAAGAGTTTTGTCTGGTTTGAGATTCATGAAAAAGAAATATCTGATACTATTAAATTTTTAAATTTAAATAAAGCAAATGGTGCTGACAATATCTCTGTAAAATGCTAAACTGATGAACTCTCATACAGCTTTAATAGTTAGTAGACTAATAAATTTGGCATTTGAAGAAGGTGTATATCGTAGTTGTTTAAAAATGGCCAAATTATTACCAATGTTCAAGTCATGTTCAAAAACAGTTCCAGGTAATTACAGACCAATTTCATTACTGTCATATATCAATAAGGTCATTAAAAAGGCTATATATGTTCGTTTATATAGTTTTTTTTTACTAAATTTAATATACTTAATAGCTCCCAGTTTCGTTTCAGGAAGGAAATTTTACAACTCTTGCTTTATCAGAGTTTGTGGAGAGTATACTAAATTCTTTTTATCAAGGTAATGCTGTTTGCACACTGTTATATCTAAGTAAGGCATTTGACTAAGTTTTTTTTAAACAGGTTAGAATATTATGAAATTAGGAAAAAAAGCTTAAACTTTTGGAATCGTATCTCACTAAAAGAAAACAGTTTGTACATTTTGAAGGGTATACATCAACTTGAGAATGCATCAAGGCAGGAGTGACACAAGGCTCGGTTTTGGTACCCTTGTTTTTTGGTGTACATCAATAACTTACAAAATAACACAACACTAAAAGTCATAAAAGTTGCTGATTACACACTATTATAAAAAACATTTCAGAAAACCATCTATAAAAAAGATAGTAAACACATAAACTCCCAATACAAAAACGTATAAAGATGGTAAATGGACAACAGGCTTAGACTAAATTTAGATAAAACAAGATACATGCTCTTCCAATCTGGCAAAGTTAATATTTGGAAAAAACATAAGTTTAGATATAAATATTGGTAATTTAACTTTATCAAAGGTAAAGATTTATAAATATTTGGGTTCTACGATCGACAGTAATCTTTATTGGTCTAACCATATTGAAACATTAAAGAGAAAATTATTAAAGACAATAGGTATTTTATACAAAACACTGTACTGTCTGAATCAAAACTCGTTGTATTACATGTTTGATTCACTTCTGATGAGTCATATTAGATATAGATTACTTTGTTGGGGTAGAGCAAGTAAAACGAAAGTTTCTCAGATCAATAAACTTTCAAATAAAGCGATAGGGTGCGTACATTTTAAAAGCTGGAATGAAAATGTTAACGGTATAAAAATTTAAATCAAAAAGTTAGATGTTTAAAACATATCTCGGTATGAGTTAGGAGAGTTTATATACAACTTCAAAAAAGGTTTATTGCCAGTTAATTTCAATCCTTACCTACAAGTAAAAACAAAATCACAGTCATACAACAATTTTTTTTTCAGTGACTAACTTCTTTTTTTCCTAGAGTTAATAGTCTTTACGGTTCTACATCATTGGATTAATATCTTTATTTAGTTTAGGTTAAAAAAAATCATACACATTGATGTTAAAGTTATATTTTATCAAAGTTTAAAATAAAACTTATCAAACATTTTTACAAAGGTATGATGTTCGATGACCGAAAGGTCTTTCTCCACACCAACCCATTCACCATAGTTGTGAGAATTCACAAGTTTTTTTCTTTCTGCTTTAAAACTAGTAATTTTAATAGATATAGAAATTTATAATTAAGTGATAAAATTGGTATCAATATAAGTGTATTTTACTAAGAATTACATTAAATTTAATTTTTTGCTCAATGTTGTTTGAATGCTTTTTTGGTATAATTGGTAGAAAAAAAAAGATTTGTGATTATTTTTATAATGTTAAGAAAAGTTATATTAGGTCAATAAAGCTTAAATTTAGGAATTACATTTACACTATAAAAAAAAAACAGTTTAGTCAGTACTCAAAACCAATATTGGAGACCTATCAATTGATTCAACAAAATCAGTAAAATCAATCAAATCTTAAAAAATATATGTTACCTTACTATTTACAAAAAGAAAAACGTTATATACTCTTAGTTCTTTTAAGTATTTTTGATCTATATCCAAAAGAAACAAAACATATAGATTTTAATTCCTTTTAAAGATAACTGTACATTTATTTCTCTATGAAGTTCTTATTTTTTAATAAACTCTATTCTTTTATTTTGCTCTAGTAGCAATAATTTATAAATTACTTTTATGTTCTGTAAAGTATAACTTAAGGTCATGATAACAAATAAAATTATAACATTAGTATAACACTAATGTTTAGTATAATAAAAAAAATTCGAATATTATTTAAATTGATGATAAAAAAGTATTTATTTAATATTAACCTTCAATTTGAACCTTTTTTTTAACCACCTAAAGTAAGGTTTCCTAAAAGAGCCATGAGGTCATAGTTTGAAACTGACTTTAGATATGTTTGAGTTGATGATAAAGGGTAAAAAAAGGTTTCGAATATAATTAATCAAGTATAATAAAGCTGTTAGCTAAAGTAAAAAATTGACCAAAAAATAAAAATTGTATTATAATATTTGAAGATTTTAAAAGTTTAAAATATATTGAATATAAATAAAAAGTTTAAGTATATATATATATAATAATATATTTCTAATACAATAATAATGATAATATAATAATAGTATAATACAAGTATGCATATACAAAAAGTATTAATATAAAAACTAAGTTATTTTATTGAAAGTTTTAAAATTTTTTTATGAGGTTGACATGGACATTTTAAGCTATTATTTCTTTTTCAATATTTCAAAAAACAAGTTAATTAATAATCAAACAACAGACTTTAACTAATCTAATACTGTCTCACATATAGAAAATAGGCAAAATATTTAAAATATTTTATTATTTAGCATGTAGCATGTTAAATAGTTAATCAATAGTTTATAAACATTTAATAAGAATTCGACAAAAATATTAATTATTAAAAATAGTTTCTACAGAATATTAATAATGGTTAGTTACGTTAACTTACCAATTGAATTTAAATTATAGATCAAAAAATTTTATTTTACGACCCTTACACGAAAATAACAATTTAACAATAGTAGAGTAAATAATTACAGATACCCTTAAGTATAACTATAAAGTTGTTAACTGCAATTACTACAGTTTTAAAATTGCCTATTTGACTATAGATTGTCACATGTAATGCTTAAACAATATTAATTAACATTTATATATGTACAAAAGTTTGTAAAATGATTTCAATTCTAAGCCTTAAAATTACCGTTAGGGGAGTTTTTATTTTGCTATACAAAAATATAAAAATATATATATATATAATTAAAAGCATTAAACATATTTAAACCCTAAAATTTATGAGACACATTTAAACATTTAAATAGCAGCGACTTTAAGCTCTATGTTCAAGAATATGTTTAAAATAGAAATATCAAACTGATTTTTAGTACTTGGTAATTCTTAAATAACGAATATAAACATAGTGTTAATATTGTTGAATAGACTTAAATTTAGTTGTACATTTTTCACATAGAGTGTTTAAAGAATATTTAAATAAACATTAAGCTATTATTAAATCTTTAATCATTAGTATTAATATTTTAAATATTTTGCTAAATAAAATATCAGTTTCATTTATTACATATAACTAACTAAAAAATATTCAAAAAAATTATTGTAACCGGGAAATGTTGCCTGAAATTAGCTAAATATAAGCTTTTATGTCAAAAGTTACTAGTGACGTTATTTAATATGCACGAAAATCCAATAAAAGTTACAGTTTTTGTTTTCTTCAAATTTTCAAGTTAGTTGGTAATATACAAATATTTTTATCTCGTCTTAGTTTATAATTTTAAAAACATTAAGATACTGATTTAAGACTTTATAATTATTATCATTCATTATTGTATTTTCAAACACTTTATATAAAGAATGTTATCTTAAATTTGTTCTTGTTAAGAACCCCAAAAATTCGCACATGTTAAAAAAAATTATTTGGATCATTTAAATAATTTTAATTTATTTATTTAGCTTTTATATTAATTTTACACTGTGTTCTGGACAGTGTTTCTAATATGAAATATTTCCTTTTAAGTTTGTGCATATAGCTCTTAATATAATTGGAAATTTGAATATATCAAAATTTTTGAAGTAAATGTTTGTGTGAATTCAAAATTACGTCACTAGGAACTAACTGGCATCACAATATATATTTAGCTACTTTTTAGTTTTGCGACAATTGTCAAGTTACAGTATATTTTTAGATTTAGTTATCATATTGTTTGTTAATATTTTTGTCTTACTTAGTTGTATTGAAATAAATAGCACTAATATTATTAATAAACATTATATTTAAAATTATATATATATTATCACAAGTAATTTAAACTTTTATTATCATTTGAAATTCATTTTATAGTTTTTCGAACACTCTATGTAAAGTAAAAATGATAAAATTTTTCTTAAAGAATACAGTTAAATTTCAAAAAATGTTAATATTATAAGTTTTAGAGTATAAAATTTTTATACTGGTATTTTACTGCTTTACTGTTAAAAGTATACAGTTGTAAAATTTAAAGTCTTATTGACGTCATAAGCTTTAAATCGTAAACGCATAATAATTAAGAACTTAATAAGTTAAAATACCAAGTAAATTAGATTGAAGATTCATCCAACTATATAACTGCTATAAATTTTTAAGCCTTTGCAAAAAGGCTAAATATCAAACTATTTCAAGCGTAGTCATGAAACTTGATATAAACAGAAATTGATATTTTTAAGGTGGTGTTTGGTTTTATATTTCGCAGAAAAAGCAAAGTTTTTCAAATCTATAGGTATGTTTCAAATATGCTTTAATTATTTCAAAGTTTATAAATTGTTTATCTTAAACCAGTAATTCGGGTACCAGTATTGTAAATCATTTAAAAGTATAGCTAACAAAAATTGTATGCTTATCCAAAAGTCTCTTCGTGCAAAAGTGTTTTCGTGCAAAAGTATTTCCGTGCAGTTTTATCCCCACATGCAAATTTGAGAGCTACCACTTTTTGGAAAACCCTGACTTTAATAATGCATCAAGTATATTTTAATTAGCTATTCTTCCCTAATAAATTTTCATAAATACATCTTCATGATTCATTCAAAATTAAGTTTACTTTTTAGAAACTAAAATTTAAATGTCGTTTCTTTTATTGCTGTATACTAAAACTTTATTGTTAAAAGTAAAATATTTTTGTTAAAACTAAAACCTTGTTGTTAAAATTTAAATTTTATTGCTAAATTTAATACCTTATTGTTAAAACTATAACATTGTTATCAAAATTAAAACCAATTCTCTGAAAACTAAAACCTTATTGTTAAAATTAAAGCATTTATTAAATTCTTTAAACTTAAAATATATTTTCGAACTCAAACCTTTATTTAGAAAATTAAAAAAATTAAAATATTAAAACCTTATTTTTAAAACTAAAGTATAATTATAAAAACTTTTTTTTAACTCTAAATATATTTTTGAAACTAACATTTTAATGTTAAAACTAAAACTTTAATGTTAACATTTAAACGTTATAGTTAAACCTAACAACTATTTGAAAATATTTTAATGCAAATAATCATTACTTTAAAAGTTAAAATCTTAATGTTATAACTACAACGTATTCGTAAAACTAAAACACTGATTTTTAAAGTAAAATTTTTTTGGAAAAAGTAAAATCTTTTATTACAAACTAAAACATTATTTTGAAAGTTTTTATGACTAAAAACAAAATATTTTAAAACTAAGATCTTGATGTTAAAACTAAAATATTATTATTTTTTTTTAATAAAACAATATTTTTTAAACTAAAACCTTTACGTTAAAACTATAATACTTTGTTTGAACTAAATAAAGTTTAACTGTTGTATGTATGCTAAATAAAGTTTGCAAAAAAAAATAATCTGTTGGTTTTTACATTAAACACCGTTCAAAACTCAGTGTCAATTTAAATTATGACAAAAAATCTGCCTGTAGTATTCATTGTACTAGTAAAGCTCAAAATTAAATTGTCAATTATGACTAAAATCTAACATTGTTTATAAAATTAGCTTTATAATAATATTGTTAGTTGATAGGCTGTTATAACGATTCCACGTAGAACTTTGTTTAAAAATCATTTTAAGTATTTTATTCAAATTAATTTTTTTAAAAAAATAATTCATTTTATAACAATTTATAGTTTTAGTTAACATTTAAAAAACGACGACATCTATAAAAACTTAGTAAAGGCAATAAATATTTAGCTTTTAAAATGGTCTTAATTATACTGTTAAGTTATTGTAAACCAAATTTATTATTTTCAATTGAATAATCAATAAAACTACAAATAATTTATTTTAAGGATTCTGTTATAAACTATTTTTTATTTTTGAAAGCGATCTTCGGTTGTAATTAATTTTTTTATTTTAACGGACTGATTTAATTAAAAAAAATACTAAGTTAACACATAAACTGAAGGTCTCCAATAAAATGTTTTACAATGGATTTTTTTTGGAATACTAGTTTCTTTTTATGTGTTTGAATCTTTTTTTATAGAATCTAACACCAAAAGCATACTAAATAAACATAATTCAATAAAAAACAACTTATAAACTGAAAAAGAATTTTTTGTTGATTAGTAAGTTAATTTGTTGCTGATATTAAAACATTAAGTAAATTACTGACTTTAAAAATCGTATAAACTTCTTATAAATGAAAAAAAAAATTTTATATTTTTAAAACAAATACCCTGTATACAGAAACTAAAATTACAATGCTTTAATTTTTTTTTACTTAATCTATTACTGTTTAATTTACATTAACTAAAGTTATAAAATAATGTACACTTAGCTTTTAACATATGTTATATACATTTTTACAGTAAATTTGTTTATATAAATTTGTTGTAATATTTGTTGTTTATACAAGTATTCAAAATTTACCTAAACAGAGTTTCTCACTGAAAGAGCAAACTAGCTATGCTAAACTGATATCAAAGTTTCAGCTTTATTAACAAAAAAAAAACTTACAACTCAACAAAATCATATAATCTAAAAAACTTGCATATGCTAAATGAAGCACAGGTTTTATTGCTTCATAACTGAAATATTAAAAAAAACTATTTTTTTGCTTATTTGATACAAAAAACGGTACGGAAGCCCGTTATATGAAAAAGTAAATGAAGTAGAAACGTTCGAAAATCCAAACAACTTATTTAATTTCACTGTAACTTATTAATTATGGTAGAACTTACTGTTTTTTTTCCTGTTCTTATATTATTAAAGCAAATTTGTAAAAAACCTAAAGTTTAGTAAACTTTTTTTTATAGAGCAATAAATAAAAATTTTCTGTTAAAAAAAATTATTATAATTGCTTATCATAATAAAAAGTTATTTAAGCATCCTTATTTTATTACACTACTAAAATTAAATGTTAGTGTATATAAGATACTGTAAAATTCATTATTATTATACATTCTAGTGAATTTGTCTTACTAGGATCTTTTGTTAACAAACACTTAAACTTATATTTTGAATAGTTTTAATTCTTATCTCTTTTTTTTGTGAAAGTTGTTTTGAAAATAGAATCTTTAAATATTGAAGTAATTATATACTTTTTAGCAGTAGCTTGAAATCTTGAATTACTATTTTTAAAGACAAAAGCTTTATTATTTATATGTAACAAACTACTATTCCGACAACCAAAAATTTCTTTCTGCACAAGATCCTAAAACTTAACATTATGAGCGTTTTTTTTTAAATTCTTTAATCAACTTTAGTTTTAAGCAATGGTTATTAAGTAACCACAATAAAAACGCTAAAAACAAAAGACAAAATTCTACTAAAGCAAGTTAAATAAAAGTAATTAATAAAAATTATATACTGTTTTTTAGCTAAATTGTACAATTTAAAAATTGACACATTTTTTGTGAAAATATTTTTTTGACATGCTATCTTTTTTGATATACATACTAAAAAACGCTTAGCTATTGTAGTGAAATTTTTCATAAATGATATTACTACTTAATAGCATATACTTTAGTTTGTAATCCAATGACTCAAAGTCTACTTTTTATAAACCAAGTCTTTTGAAGCAACAACTAGAGTGTTGATCTTGCATCATATAGAATAAACATAGAAGTAAAAAGATCTAAATAATTTTACCCAAAAAAAAGTATAAATTGAAAAAAAATTTTTTTGAACAATTATACTATTAGGTCAGATCAGAATCTTAAACAAATTTGTATAGAATAATAATATTTGTTGGGTTTTTATCATGGAAACTTAATGCTTGTGTTTGTGCTTAAACTTATAACTGATTCTAAAACTAAAAGTAAATTAAATAAAAAATACATAAAAAAAGAATATGGCGTTTTTGTTTTTTAGAATTTAAAAAAGGTTTAAAGTTTTTTTTCTAAAGCAAATTTCAGATTTATCAAAATTAAAAAAAAAATTATTATTAATTATCAATTAAAGCCAGTACAAAAAGTTAGTCTAACTACTTTTTTTATGGAAATTTTCACAATGCACTGATATAAAGTATATTTTATGTTTATTTTTATATCTTATAAGATTTATTTTAACAACTTTTCGACAGCTTAAATGTAAGCTTTTTTTTTCATTGAAAATAATGCCTTTATTAACTATTAATTAGCTAGTACAAAAAATTCGTCTTAAAATTTTTTTGATTGAAATTTTCACAATGCACTAAAATAAAAATATACTTTATGTTTTGTTTTTGATTTTATAATATTTTTTTAACAATTTTTTTTGAAAGCTTAAAAGTAAGTTGAAGTTTTTAATTTCAAAAACTTTTGTTGAACGTTGAACATGTTTTAAGCAAAAATAATGTAGTTCCCTTTTTCAAAAGCTGCAGCTGTAGTTTAGTGTAAATGTTGAGGAAGTAAACTAGGTAGGAAGTCAGAATTAAAAAACATTCTATTATAAGCTAAAAGTTCATTAACATTCTTTTCTGATATTTTTGTTCAAAGTTACAACCCGTTGATAGTTATTTTATTCTAGTTATAGTTGCAAAAAGAAAAAAAAATGTAAAGTGTTGATTTCTAATAGACATAAGAATTAATCTATACGAAAAAAAAGGTAGTATAAACAAGGTGGCTAGCAATTTACTATTAAAAATAGTTGTTTATTAAAATATTTGGTTTTTGCTTTGTAAAACTTTATTTTTTACTCACATTGCTATGCAATTTTTTTCATAGTCTTTAGGTTGTCAGGTGTTCTAATTTTGAGAACTTTTTTATAAATTTTTAGATTAAAAAAGATACTCAATCTAAAAGGGGCAGATGAAATTTCTCAGGTGTGATTAGTTGACTTTTATTTTGTTTTTTATCACTCAAAAAGGTGACAGAAAACTTGAAAACAGTTTGCTTTTGTCAACCACTGGGACTGATCATGCGAAGGATGTTATTAGGATCCCTAAGCCATCTGGTCACACTTAAATATGATTTTAAATTTTTATTAGAGAAGTAACTTTTTTTAAATGTTGTTTTATATACCTTGTGTTATACAGTGGCTCCATATATAATTTTTGTAATAAAAAGTTGGTTCTCTCTTCTCAAGTTCAAATAAAATAGTAAACAAAAATTATTTAAGCTAGTTAAATCAAAAACCACCAAAATAGTCAATTAATCCTGTAAGTATTTTTTATTCTTATTTTTTGAAAAGAGTTAGTTCTTAAAAAAACCTTTTTTTATAACATACTGTACATAAGTTATAATAAAATTGTCCTTTTGCTATAGAGGTCTTTTTAAACTCACTTTTTAATTTTAATTTAATTCATTAAAACAGTCTGTCTTTGGGCTTGTAAAATAGTGAGCTTTTGACAATACAAATACTAAATAGATTGTTTTTAGAATATTTTCAAAAGTTTTACTTAAAATGTAAAAGTCCATTGGGTTTAAAAATCTCTCTGAGTTCAACATTGCAAGGTTAAAATCCAGTGGTCCAATCTTAAAAAAATAAAAAAAAATGAATTTATAGAGGTGTTCAAATTAATGTATACTACAAATTAAATAAAAAAACAATGTAACAGTAATAACCTTGTCAAAAAAGGTCATGGTTTTCAATCAGAACTATACTCTAAATAAGTATCAAATATTTTCTATGTTTTAAATAACATTTCTAGACTCAAGTCACTAAACAATTTTCCAAAGCCTTTTTTGGTATAACAAGTTAAAGTGTCTTAAATTAATCAAAATGTTGTCATTAATAAAAAAATAACCATTTTATATGATTTCCTTAGTCAATATTGGCAGAAATGGGTATAAAAGAAAGTGCACACCAAATTTTTCTTTTATCAATAATTTTGTTTTTAGTTAATTTAAATAATATTAACATTGAAAAATATTAACTAATAATAACATTGATTTTTCATTGGTCTTAAGTTTCTTTTTTATTGTTTTAAGGGCATAGGGGGGTAAACTTCTATTTTTGTTTTTGATCTTATTTTTAAGTTTTAACTAAGCTACAAAATGCTTTTTACAGATTTAAAAAAATCAAAATAATTTTTGAGATATAGCTGGTCAAAGTCAGAGGCAACAATAGGTTCCTTATGGGAGGTGCAAACTAAAACTGCAAAAATAGACTATTTCTCTAAAAATCTATTTTCTCCTACGAATTTTTAGATAACTACCTCAAATTTTCAGGAAATGTTCCTTCATATATATTTAGAAAGTTCTGTCGGAACACAATTTAAAAATATTAAAAAATAAAAGTTTTATATAAAAACAAACAAATAAAACAGTTTTTTTTTAGTTTTTTGTTATAAGATTTTTATTTTTTAATTTTTTAAAATTCCTTCCAACAGAATTTTCTAAATATATATCAAGGAACATTTCCTGAAAATTTGAGGTAGTTATCTCAAAAAACGTAGGAGGAGATAGATTTTTAGTGATTTCTAGTTATTTGCCGTTTTATTTTGCGCCTCCCATAAGGAACCTATTGTTGCCTCTGACTTTGACCAGCTATATCTCAAAAATTATTTTGAATTTTTTAAATCTGTAAAAAGCATCTTGTAGCTTAGTAAAAACTATACAGAATAAGATCAAAAACCCAAAAAAGGGTGTTTACCCACCCCCTCCCCCCTTTGCCCTTAACTGCTCAAAAAATGTTATAAAATGTATAGTGTGAGGCTTGATGACCAAAAGGTCTTTCTCCACACCAATCCATTGACCATAGTTGTGAGCATTCACTTTTTTTTTTCTTTCTTATACCAAATGTTTTGTTTAAGTTCAAATAAACTTAATCCCTTTTTATATTATCTTTTGAAAACCAACATAAGTGCAAGTTTTCATATGAGTACAGTTTGTTTACAAGTTAATTTTATGAAAAGTCTGCTTGATTTTTGTTTAACCTACCAAAAAAACTTGTAATTAGTTTTTATAGAAGTTAATTACTACCTTCATTATTTTATTTCTTTATACTTGTATTAAATTAGTAAAAAATTAAAATGTTAGAAATTTAATCTAATAAAATTAAATTTACTTAGTTTTTCTAAAAAGCAAAGCTTTATCTAAAACAAAATCTTTATAATCAAATTTGAGATAAGATATTTAATACTAACTTATTATACACACAATTTTAAATCTAAAAGTTGTTATTTCTTAATCTGAACAAACTAACATAAAAAAAGTTTAGGCTTTAGCATAAGCCTGTTTTGAATGGTAAATAAACTTATTAATTTATAATCTATCTTGTATTAACTTATGGTACTTTACAAGATAAGTGGTAATTGCATAATTTTTTATTGCAAAATAATATACTTTATTATAAAAGACAATTTTTTTCACTCAATGCAGTATGATATTCAAGTATGCTAACTTGAAAAAACTTTGCTATAAACTATTTAGTTTAAAACTAATTAGTAAAAATATAATTAAAAAAAGAAGTTTTCAAATACTCATAAAGTTTCAGATATACTTGCTAATTAATACCAGAAAATCTCATGAACGTTGCTAGATTTTTTTCAAACATAAGTTTGTTTAAAAAATTTATAGTATACATAATAAATGCGTTTTACTCATAAAATTTATTTACAAAAGTTAACAAAACTAAAGTTTGTTTACATTTTTGTTTTGTTTAATAATGTTAAAAGTTAGAAATTTAAACTTTTATCTTATGTATATGTTTGTAAACTTTCTATTAGTATTTTGGTTTAATAACACTGGTTTTATATAATTAAGGCCATAGGGGGGAGGGTAAGCCATGTTTTTTACAAGGTGATCTTATTCTAAAGAGTTTTTTCTAAACTTGAAAGTGCTTTTTATCGTTTTATAAAATTCAAATTATTTTTTATTATATTTGATATATGACTAGTCAAAGTTGGGCCGCATAATAGGTTCCCTATTGAAAGGGAAAACTAAAACAGCAAAAAAAGACTGTTTTATTTAAAATCTATCTCCTAAATTTTTCAAGCAATCTTCTTCAAACTTTCACAGTCTAATCTTTATACAAAAACAAAAAAACATTACTTTAGAATTTAAAAAAAAAATGTGAAAATATTGCTTTTTTGAAAAAAAAAAACATTTTTTTTTAATTTTTGTAATAAAATATTTATTTTTTTGCGTTATTAAAATATTTAAGTTATGTTTTTTCCTTTTAATATAAGGAACATTTCCTAAAAATTTGAAGAATGTTGTTTGAAAAATTAAGGAGGAGATAGATTTTTAGTGAATTTTTAAACTTCTGAGAAAATTGACCCCAAAAAGTTTGCGGTCCATACGTTTGTATCGGAAACTTTTTTACAAAAAATAAAATATCTCAAAAATTAAAATATATTTTTGAATTCTATAAAAACAGGCTTGTAGTTTGATTTAAAGCTTTCATATAAAAGTCAAAAATATTTTTTTGTAAAAAAAAATGTTGGACCCCCCCTCTATGGCCTTAATAATATTGTATTACTTTTTGGAAAATCTAGTAACTAATGTAGTTGATATTTATTCTATTTTATAGAAAATATTTTGAGAAAAGGTCAAAATTGTGTGAAGACAAATTTGCACAAGGTTACTAAATTGCACAAGGGGATTAAATTGCACAAAGACAATTTTGCACCAAGGCTTAAATTTGCATGGTCATTTTTGCACAAGAGTAAAAAAAGAAAACAGAGTAACAAAATAAATGATAAATTAATGTTTAAAAAGAAAAATAAAAAAGTTACTGACTGAGGGTAAGGGTTAAGGGTAACAGTGAAAGTGAAAAAAAAAACTCGCGTAAAATTGTCTGCTTGTGAAAAAATGTATTTGTGCAATTTTATCCCCTTGTGAAAAAGTGTCTTCGTGCAAAAGTATCTTTGAGCACTCATACAGTTTTGTTATTTTTTTCCCTTGTGCAAATTTGACACCTACCCATATATTTTAATTACATTTAATTATTTTTTAATATTTTCAGATACTTATTTAGTAAATATGGCTTATACAATATTTTAATTAATTAATTTTTTCAGATACTTGTCTAGTAACTATGGTAGATACAACTATATTTTTTTTATTATTATTTTTTAGATACTTATTTAGTAAACATGGCACAGCAATATTTTAATTAATTAATTTTTTTAGATACTTATTTAGTAAACATGGCAGACACAACAATTTTTTGCTTCACTTGCTGCATCAACACCCAGAAACCTGGAAACAGAGTCAGTTTTATAAAATAAGTCTTTGTTTTGTTATTTTTAAATGTTTCATAACATTCTGAAACATTTAATGTTTTGTCTTCAATTCAGTTTTAAACATAGCAATTATAAAACTATTATTTAGTTTTGGTTTTTCTCAGTTTGTTTGTAGAAAAATTTTATGTTGCTGAATTTCAAAGTTTAAATGTTTATCATTTAAAGAAATGTATTGTATTTAAACATTTCATAATTAAAGTAGTGTTTATTGTTCATATATATAACATTTAACACACTTAGCTGTATATATATCATTTTACAAAAATTTTAGGGACAAAAAACTAGTATAAAGTTCTTAATTTATTAAAACATAGTTTTTGCTATTAAGGGCATAGGGGGGAACGTCGAACATTTTTTTTTGCTAACAATAACATTGGATATTATATGAAAGCTTGAAGTATAAACTACAAGCTAGTTTTTATAGAATAAAAAAATCTTATTTAACTTTTGACATTTTGTAATTTTTATAAAAAGTTTCCGATACAAGCATTTGGATAGAAATTTTTTTGGGGTCAATTTTCTCTGAAACTTTAAAAATTACTAAAAATCTATCTTTTTTTTCCTTTTTTGAGCTAGAGACCTCAAACTTTTAGGAAGTGTTCCTTTTATAGTTTAAAAGACTTTGAGTGTTGAAATTTTAAAAATATTAAAAAATAATTATTTAACATAAAAAAACACAAAAAAAGTTTTTTTTTTTTAAATAAATATTTTATTTTTTAAAATTAAAAAAAATTGCAGCGTTCAATCTTTTTTAATTACTTGCTGTAAAAACTTGAAGAAGATTGGTTAAAAAATGAAGGAGGAGATAAATTTTTAATAAAATGATGTTTTTTTGTTTTTCTTGTTTGTGCCTCCTATTAGTAACCTATTGAGGTCACCAAACTTGGTCCCTCATATCTCAAAAATTACTTTGACTTTTTTCAAGCAGTTAAAAATGTCTGATAGCTCAGATAAAACTCTATAAAATAAGATCAACGTGTTAAAATTAAGATGCACCTCCCTATGCCCTTTATGTAGGTACTTCTATATTTTTACTAAAAAGAATTAAGAAAAAATATAATTAAAGAGCTTCTTTTGAATAGCACAAATAAATACAAAATATTCTTCATATTTGTTAATTTGTTTCACAGAAGCGCAGGAGGAAATTGGATCCTTCAATGATCGGAGCCCCAGTGAATTTTCAGCATCTCAATCATATCGGTAGTGGAGAGAGCGGTGGTGATGGGGTAAGTTGTTTGAAATTTTTTTTATTTATATACTATATTATAATTATTACAAATTAAATAGATTTTGAATGTATTTAATCACATTGGTAGTGGAAAATCTGGACAGTGTATGTATATTTCAATTTTTTTTTTTAAATTAATCATTCTTACTTAATTAATCATGTTACATAAAATATATTTGAACCACACCAATTATGTGGCATGTAAAAAATCATATAACATGGTTTATTATCAAATATGTACTTGCCATATTCTTACTGATTGTTTCATTATTCATTAACCAACTTCAAGTTTATTTGTATTATTTCTAAATAACTGATGTAAGCTTTATAAACTTTAAAAAGTTCAAGCATTGTGTTTTGCATTATATTTATATTTTTTATTATTTTGAAATAATTGTTGTAACTTTGTTTTCTTATGCTAACTATAAAGTCCATAGTCCAATGTGTGTTGTTTTGTTATTTTATTTTGTATTTTTGGTTATGTGTTAAACTTGTTTACTTTTTGTATTTGAAACAGTTTTTAAAAATTTCAATTAAAAAAACAGATAGTAGACTTTAGTAAAATGTTTTCTTTTTAAAATTTTACAATTTGGCATAATGTTTTTATTGAAATTCAAATATGAAAAGTTATATAACAGTTTGATTGTGTGCTTTATTTTATTCAAATTAATATTTCTAACAATTGAAAAAAAAATTCTACAAACTTGGAGAACAAAATTTGCCTTATAAATTTTCTCTAAAGGATGTTTGTCAAACATAAAAGTATGACTACTTCCTTTACTAGTAAGTAAGCAACTTGAAGCTGTTAGTGTATGAAATAATCTGCTTAATTAAAAGTTGAAGTCCATATTTAAGCATAAGAATTGTAACTGGCTTCAAAATTTCAAACATTTTAAAGCAGACTTAAACAACTACTATAAATATGAAAAATTAACAAATAAATGTTTAAATTTGTTATTATTAATAAACTAGGTTTTTGTTAGCATGATAAAAATGTTTAATAAAAACTTAAATTTAAACATATACATGAATTACATTTGAACAAGTCTATTTTTAATTTGCTGAATCAAAGTTTTAAAGTTTACATAGTAGTACAGTGCTTATTCACTTATCCGGACATGTTGGGCAAGATATTCTGTAAGCATGTCCAGATAAGAGTTTTTCTGGATAAGTAAATAATTTTTTTTTTCATAAAATAATAAGACTGCTGTATATGATGCAATGCATAATAAATAATAAAAGCTCAGCTCCTCATTTTTTGCTTTTCAAATTTTTTCTTCACTTTTCAAAATGTTGTACAAACTCATGCTTAGGCAAAACTGCTTCATTAAAAAAGACTTTGGCATATTTTTTTTACTATTTTAAAAACTTCTAGCTCATATTTATGTTGGTATGTGTACTGTGTAAAACTTATATAATTTATAAGTAAAAATAACTGAGATGCACCTCATCTATATGTTTGAATTAACAACTTTTATAATATAGGTTGAAATAAAAATCAAAACTTTGACCACCAGAAAACTTTAAAAGTTTAAATAAAAAACTTTAAGTAATATTTTTAGTAACATTGTTGAAAAAAATTACTTTACATTAAAAAGTTTTTAATAACTAAAGTAGTTTTGAACATTATCGAATGGAAGCTATAGTAGTATTATAACGTCATAATAATGAACTGAAATACAGAATTTATAAAATAACTTAAGATTTTCTTACAGCATTAAAGCTTTAATATTGGTATCTCACAAAATTGTTTGTGTTAAATATTAAAGATTTTTCAAAATCTTATCTCGACTAAAACTGTCTGGATAAGTGTAGTCCGGATAAAAGAATAAGCACTGTACTATACTTTTTATTTAGATTTTTTAGAAAGTTTCAGTGAAAACTGTCAGCATCAATCAAACTTTACATTGAAACTTTTAAATTTTAAAACTTGGCAGCATTATTGATCAAATACTTTGAAAATAAAATAGAAAATAACTAATGTTGCTGTCTAATGAGGTCTAGACTTTTTTCATTAAATATTTATAAAGTATATATTGAAAAGCTCTTTTGTTTAAACTTTTCAGGTATTTCTATTGATTAAATACTTGAATTTAAGTTTTGTAAATACAAGGTTTTATCTATTAGCTGGTATATGTTTACCCTTTTTTTTTATTTTGTTTGTCTAAATGAATCCATATACATATTTATTAAAACAGAATTATAGTAAACTAAATAACCAAGCATAATCTTTTATGGACATACATATAAAACGTTGATAGAATACTTACAAGTTTTTTAGTTATCAAACTTTAAATATTCCAGTTTTTGGTCCTTGATAATGATTGTAGAAAAGTTTAATGATTATACATATCTTTTTTTTACAACAAACTTTGGCCAACCTTAAAAAAAAGATTTTAATATGATTTAAAACTTTAATGTTTTGAATAAAACCAATATGTATTTATTATATTTTAATTAAGCTGCACTATGTAGTTCATAGCATTTGATAACAAAACATGTTTTAGGATATAAGTACTAATAATTAACTTTAAGACAACCAAATAAAATTTTAATAATAATAGCAAAAAAAAAGTGAAGAAATGTGTTTGTTTTTATTTTAAGTGTACAAAAATTGAAAGATGTAATCAAAAAAAAAAACTCAAATGAAACTAGAAGTTTTTATTAAGATACACCCTTTTATAAGGCATGTAATTTTTTCTTGTACTGGTAAAGCTTATACAAACAGTAAATAAACAATAGATGCTTGTATAAACAACATGAATGTAAATAAGTTGCTTGTGTAAACTAAAAGATAAGTTTTCTTGAGCTAGTGTATACAAGTTTTTATATAACTTCTTTGTTTAAGCAAATTCATGTGAGATTTCTTAAACTATCTGCATGATATTTTAATCGAAGTAAATTTGAGTAATTGTTTATTATATATAAAACAGTCTTGTTAACAAATTTTTATAATAATGAAATTGCTTAAATAAACTTGTTATTATGTCTTTACGTGATCAAAACTTATTTTGGTTTATGTAACACTTTTTTTACTAATATTCTGTTTATTAAAATAATTTTTGTTAGGTTGTTTTATAAATATAATCTTGTTTTGTCGGGGTAATTATAAAGTATTAAATTAAATAAGTAAGTATTTATTCATATTAAATAATATTATTGGCAATGTTTTACTGACATGTTATTTTGATTTTTCTAAATATTTGATTAATAATACTTTTTGGTTTTTGTTTACCTTAATGATAAAATTAGAGTTTGAAAAAAAAGTTCTTTGTTTCTATTGAATTAGACTTACTGTATATTAGCACATAAGTCATTTTTTTTGTTTGCCCGTTAATTTATATTATAACAAATTTGATTTCCATAATAAAATGTAACATGTTCATAATAAAACCATACACATATGAAAGACAAATAAGACATTTTTTTTAGACAAGTAAAAAAAAGAAAGAGTTTAAAAACCAACTATCAGTAAAAAACGGATTGTAAATATTTTAATTAAGAAAAAAAAAATTTTTAGCCATGACATTGTCTTTGTATACTCATATTTAAAATTAGATAACAGTAATACATGAAGTTAAATAAACTTGATTAATGAAATATGATTAATTTTACACTCATTGCTTATATTTCAAAAATGTAGACTATTTTTAAATTATGCTAAAGTGGACTTAATAAATAACTTAATAAGTTAAATTTACTTAAAGTAGTTTTTTTAGACAAACTTTGCTTATCTCGGGTGTTAAATTTTGATTACAACATTATATACACAAATATCTATATAATGAATATAAGTATTTTAGATATAACACAGTGTTAATTTTTTTTTAACTTCACTTAAACACCAGTAAAAGTGATATTATTTACAGTTTACCAAATAAACATAACGTTATTTATAGTGCCTTTTTTATTTATTTTTATAAGTAAAACTTAAAAAAGGGTTATATGAAAGTAATTGATACCTTTAAATAAAAATAATGTTATTTTTAAAATGCTCATTTTTTCCACGAAAAAAAGTAAAAAATAAAACACTTGCTTTTCTAAAACTATAACTTTCGGTTAATTTATGGGCAATTGAACTCAATGTGTTCCTTTATTGCAATTTCTATTACTAATCGTATGTCCAAATAAGATGTTGAAATTTCTGTTTTTACTCACCTATGTAATAATGACACGTAGGAATGATAAAGTTAACATATAAGTTTAAATAAAAATATAAGATCTCTGTATATTGTTTTAAAAAATCAAATAATATAATATAAAATGAAATTTAAAAAGCAGTTTATTTTCTTTTTGAGTTTTGATGTAAAAATAACTATAACTTCAAAAAAAAAAGCTTTTAACATTTTTATATCAATTAATAACAATTTAATATGAATTTTTAATACGTTCGTTTTGTTTTTACAGTTATTTACATTCAATGTCAGTAGTAAGTAAAAAAAAACATATAAAAATGATTTTTCTGATTTTATGACGTTAATCTTAAAAAAAAACAAATATAAATTTTTACATTTAATAAGATAAACATAAATTCATTTCCTGTGTTTGTATAAGAAAAAGTTAATTTCTCAATAAGTTGATTTATTGAAAAGGTATAAAAAATTCACTTACTGTAAAGTAATTGAATTAGATTGAAATTTCAATAAATAAAAAAATTAAATTAAAAAAAAAAAACATCAAGATAATTATGATAAACAATGTGTAAAAAAAAATGCAATTTTTATAATTCTTATATTTTTTTAAAACATTTACCCTTTTATGCTCATATATAAATGGAAAGATTGAAAATTCGTAAAAACAAGTGAAAAAAATATGATATTACATTTTGTCAACATTTCCAATATTTGTTATTTAGTTTTGAAATTAGTTTCTCTAAAAAACTTCCATTGAATGCGTTTCAAAGTTTTATGAATAAAACTTTTGAATGAAAATTTAAGTTAAAGTTCAACGACGTTTTTGTTTATTTATTTTGAATTCAATAAGTATTTCTCCGTGGGTATATTTATTCGATAGCTATTTTTTTAAGTAAGTTTACAATTTTAGTTTTAATATAAAAGTTTTGATAATTGTCCAAAAAAAAACAGACAAAAACTAACTTTGTTTTTATAGTAACATAATTTTTCTAAAAAAATATTTTATGGTTAATTTATATCAGAAATACATCGTGACTACAATATAATTGCTTAAAGTCAAGATATTTTCAAAATATTGGTTAGAGTAAAACATTTACTCGATATAAGTGTTATTTAAATTTTATTGTAAACATTATAATTTAAAGTTAAAACTTATTACAAGATTCGATTGTTAATTTTCGTAGTAAAAAAATGTTAAAGAGAAACGCTAATCTTGTTTTAAATTCATTACACTGATTGTTGTTAAAACATTGTTGAAGCACTTATAATGAAGTTAATTCGATGTTTAAACACTTTCAAACGTGTCATTTTAAATGTTCTGAAATTAATGTTTTACATAAAATTTTCTGATTTATACATTATACGTGCTATTTTAACAAAAAATTGTAAAAATATGCAAACATAAATATTTGAATAAAAAGTAGCTATGTAATTGTAAGAAAAATGCATTTATAAGTAAAACACGGTCCTTGAAAAATTTACAATTATAAATATAAATAGTCTGTACGTGTTATTTTTAACGTTCTAACATAAAAATTTACAAATGATTTAATCCGTTTTCGTAAATTAAATACATGAAAACGTGAACATGTTATTGTGAAAAACTTGTTAAATATATTGTAAAAATATTCTTAAAATAAAATATTCTAATTGTTTTAAAAGTGATATAAGTTTTAACACGTATAGACATTTTAGTACATGTAGTTTTAACTATTTTTGTACAAAATCTTTGTTTTAGTTACACTTTATTAATATGTGTATGTGTATTTCTTTGTTATTCATCCTTAAGTATGTATTTATTTGCAAAACAGTTGTTTTTTTGATATTTGTGTTGTTATCTTAACCTAAGTAACTTGTCCTTTTTTTGTGAAATAACACATACTTCTATTATAAATCTTTGTTTTGAATATTTTTATAATAATTTAAGTTTTTTTTTACGGATTTATAAACTAACTTGGATTTATAGTTTAATCATTATGTATTAATATTTAGAAAATTTACATAAGACCTAAAAAGTAAAGGTGTTAGCTATTCTATAATACTGTATTTATTTTAAAAACTTAAATTTTTTTTGATTTACTAATTTTGTCTAAATAAGATAATAGTTATGAAAAATTAATATTGAATTAAAAAAAATCTAGTGTAAAGTTGAAAAATTCTCCAAAAATGCTTTTTATTATAAAATGTTTTTATAATTTTTTTTTATACTTTAAAGGACATACTTTTTTTTGTATTCAGAGATACACTAAGAATATTTTTATCTGGGAACAATAAAAATCATTTTCAAGTGCATTGGTGAAATTTAATGATTATAAAATTCATAAATGAAATTACTTAAGTTTCTATTATACTGTTACAAGTTTTACTAATTTGTTATAAATTGTTTTGGAAATAAATCAGAACTTAATTAAATTTTACTTAGTTGTTCATTAAGTCTGGTACAAGTAATTGCCAAGAAAAAATATCTTTAGCTTGCCTAAGTAAAACATTTTTCTCGACAAAAGTTAAAATTTGTTTTTAATACTTGACGGTTGTTAAAATTTATTTTAAGAAAACATGTCGAAACTACACACATCATTATAGTATGTATTTAAGTAAAACATGTAATTTAAGTGTTTTAACATAGATTCTAACAAGTATAATATTATTTCTAAAAGTGGTGAAATTGAAGTAATTCATTGTTATCGACAAAAATGTTTAATTTTGATTTTATGTAAATAAAAATATTAAAACGAGGTATTTTCTTATATTGTTAAACGTGTTATTTTATATGTTTTTAGGAAATTTTTACACAAAAAATTTGATTAGTTTAAAATACGTCTAAACGTGAACATATTAAACTTTTAAACCTGTTAAAACAAAAATTAATTTTAAACAAAGATAAGTTTTAGTTTTAAAATGGTATTTTAATTTACACGAATTTACCTTGAACTAAGTGTGTAAGTTATTATTATTACATCATTTTTTCTGATTGTTACAAAGTACATATTAAACGTAGAAATATTAAACTTGTTAAAACACAATAAAATTAGGTAGCTGTTTTAAAAATAAAACAATTTTTACCACGTATATACCTCCAACTAAGTTTGTGAAGTTGTTATTGTCTACTTTGGGTGAGGATTATTTCTTTTGTGCCTTTACTTTGTTTATTATTTCACTGAACTACTTGATAAAAGTTATGTAAGTTCTTTTAAAATTCACAGTGTTGATAAAATTATTTTTAGTAAATTTGTAAATATAGTTGCTGTTGGAGTTTGTTGAATACAAAGAGCTTTTGACTCACAGATGTGTTGTGATTTAAATTATGTAATGTTTATAGTTTTTAAATAGTTCAAATCTTGAAAATCTTTTCTTTCAGTAAGTAAGTTGCTAATTATGGTTGCTACTCAAGGAATTTATTGAACATTATAAGTTTTTTAAAAATTCATAATAAGGTATAATTTTATATATTTAGTAAATAGTACTTTGATAACAGAAAGTTTTCAAGTTGTAAAGGTAGTTTTTTTCTTTCAGTAGTTTAATATATTCTTTTATATTATAGCAAGCGGTTTTAAAAACTTATGTAGACTTTAACCTTTAATAAAATTCAATGTCTAGTTCAAAGTATGTGAGCAAATTTTTTTTGTGTTTTTTATTCTTTTATTTTCTTTGTTGTTTTAAGTAAGTGGTCTAAAAAATTCTATTTATGGTTGTGTTTCTTGTTTTTTTTTTAAACTGTCTCCTCTATATTTATTGAGTATTAATATTAAGACATGTTATGGCTTTTGAATTATGAACTAATTAACTTATACTTATTTCATTAAACATTTAAAAGTCCAATACATTTTAAAAACCAGCTAAAAACTAAAACAGACTAAGTATTTTAGTAAGGTTTCAATAATAAATTTCATTAGTTAAAACAAAAATATTCTAACCTCATTTACACTTTAACCTTTTAATAAATGTCTAAGTGTCAGCTTATAATGTGTACCAAACAATCAATTCTTTTGTGTTTTATTTTCATTTGTAGTAAATTTTAATAGTTAAGTATCTTCATTGATTATACATTGTTCATTGATTTCTATTGATTTAGTTAAATTCATTAAAATCTACTTACAAAACAGTTTAGGTTTTATTTTTAATTCTGGCTGATTTAAGTTAATTTTAAAATATAAATTTCCTTGTATTTGTTTATAATTACACACTTAAAAAAAAATATCCTGTATATGTTTAAAGTTTACTAGTTCTAATAAATACAGTTTTTAACATTACCTATTTCGTAACTTTACATTATCGTTCTCTGTTTTTTTTTCGGTTTTTAGGGCTAGTGTTTTATCGTTAATTTAATTATGGCTAAGTTAGAGTTTTAAAATAAATTTGTTATTGAGTGTGGAACAAATTAAAATAATTTAATAAATATTAGTTTAACATTTATGAACTTGAAATTAAAGGCATTAATTGTAAACCAAATTAAAAGTTGCCAAATATCATATTTTTTTGTAAGTTAGTTTAAACACTATGTAAATTTTTGTTTATATTTCATTTTTAATAAATTTTTATCAGTATAATTTTTGTCGTTGAACATAGTCGAGTTAGTTTAATTAAAAATAATTTAGACGATTGATGACTTTCAAATGAAAGTAATTTAGTCTTTTTATACACATTAGTAGGTTCTTTTGTAATTTTTATTTTCTTTGTCTTTTTTGTTGTCTTAGCTTAAGTAAGTCGCTACTTGTTGGACTTTCTATTTATAAACGTTCTTTTATTTTCTTTTGTTTACTTTTATTTTTGTTTACTTTTATTTTCGTTTTCTTTGTGTTATTTTTAAGTTGATTTTTTCAGTTTTTTTTCCTTATTTAATCCTAATGTTGTTGTAGAAACCTAAGTACTGTATAATTGTCTGTTGTTTAGTTTACTGTTAGTAGATTTTAGTTTCTTTATTTAAGGTTTAGTTTTCTTTGTTTAATAGTTCTATTTTTAATATTCAATATATATTATTTTAAATACATATAAAGTTGCATTTTCTTTATGAAATTAGCTGTTACTTAATTGTTTTTTAGTGTCTAGAATGACGTTGAAGTTTAATTTACAAATAATTAAGTATTTAAATCTGAAAAGTTCTCTTTTAACTATAAATACAACTATTTTAAAGATGAAATTTCTGTTAAGATGTTTTTTATAAGAAAAGTCATTAAAAAGTTACATGTAGTCGTTTAACATAGTTTTTTTGTAAGTTTAAAAATAATACAATATGTGTAGTATAGTTGGTTTAAAAATAATTAATTTTTAAGTTTAATCAAGTAAATGACTAACATTAGCTATATTGAAACAAATACTGTTTACATAGAGTAGTATAGACTGATAAATATATTTTAAAAAGTTTGTCTTTTAAAATTACACAACTACATTTACAAAGGCAAAATTAACTAACAGAAATTTTTATGTGTAATAAAAATTGACAGCAAAATTGCAGTAATTTTTTGGCTCAAAACTTCAGATGTGAAAGTTAATCTGTTTTGAAAAGTAGAGACAAAACATACAAAAAAGAAATATAATAATAGAAAAAAACATTAGTCATCTTTCCTTTGTAAAAATCAATAAATTTGTCTGTAATATGATTTGTTTGAAATAATTTTGCTTAATGTAAATAACTTTTAATAACTATTTAAGCATAAATCACTAAAATAATTATTTATTAACAGTTTTTAAAATTATGTGTAAATGCAGTGATTAGTAACATTTTATGTATCTAGGTTTAATACTTTATAAGTATATATTAATATGTTAATTTAAAAAAGATATCATAAACATAATTATAATATAAAACAATGTTTATAATGAGTGAATAAAATATTACCTTGAGCATTACTTATTTTAATAAGATGACTAAAACTATATTTAGTGTTTACTTTTTAAATAAAAAGAACAAGTTATGCTTTTAAATGATTATTGGAAGATTGACTTAAATAGTAAAATAATCTATGTGATTTTATTGGCTTAACATAAACACACATAATTTCAGCCCAATTTGTGTCACAACAAAAAAAATATTGTTTTAACAAAAAAAGTATAAAATTAACAGATATAAGTAAAACTATTTTTTATAATTTGATGTGATTCATATTTAATAAATTGTACCAAAAAAAAAAAGCAAATACATAAGTTAAAATAAACTATAATCACATGCTTTCAAAAATACAACATGTATAAAACCAACACTTGTTAGTTATCATGTCACACATACTCACCTATCATGCACTTTCTATTGTGACGTATCAATCCAATTTGTACTTTCTATTATGACGTAACAATGTGACGGTTACGACGTCACGTAATTGCCACTCACATTATTGCAATTATTCTTCAATTTCATGAGAAATTTAGCGTCAATTTAAACTTACGTTTTTGCACCGGAATATTTATATCAAATTTTTTAAGTATATTGTCCTTTTTTGCTCGTTATTTTTTCATTTGTGGTCTTTCGATTTTTGCTTTTTATAAGTTAATTTTTCTCATATTTTTTCTTTCAGTATTATCGATGTTTTTTTTTATCTAATATTATAAATAAGCTTTTTATTACACCTATAAAAGTTTTTTTTTTGTTTTTAGCTAGCATTTTACTTAAAAAGTAAGTAACTTATTGTTATGTTTCTAAATAATATTAAATCTTTAGTTTTGCATCTCACCTCTTTTTTTTAGATTTAAATTATTTTGAACTTTTGAATTAACTCAAAACAAGATCACTAAGTTTGTTTAAAAATGGTCTTTAATTTTATGAATTCTATGTAAGTTAAGTAAGTAGACTACTTTAGTAAGCGTTAAAATTTTTCGATAAATTTGTTTTAAAATTTTTTATAAAAGATTATTATTATAAAATGAGTAAAATACCTACATAATATAAATAATGTTTGTTAAAAGAAGTTGTTTTAAGTCTTATTGTTTTAATATAACATTTATATTTAATATTTTAATATATTCTCAGAAACTTATAATTCCTTGATGTCTGAAGTTCAAAGTTTGTTTTCTTTTACTGTAAAGTTTTCTTTAGATGATTTTAATCTATAATTTTAAATGTGTAAAGATTTTTTATGTAGTTATTTGTACAGTTTTGTTTATTACGGACAAGTTCAAACTATATTTACATTCACGGAAAGTTTTCTTTTAACTTGTATCATTTTTTTTATGTGGTTTATAATATTAATAGTTGTTTAACTATTGTTTGCTAACAACCGATTACTTGTTTTTGAATGTTTTTTTTTGAACTTTTAGTGAATTGAACCAATATTTGACTTGTTTTTTTAAAGAGTGTTATATTTATCTAACAAAATAATAACAGTTTTTGTGTTTGGCGTTAAATTTTAAGTTTAAAATATTAAGGTCAATGTTCACAGTTACACAGCAGTAATAATAATTATAAATTCTAATTTTTCGATATTTTTATAATTTTTCCATACTCTTTCTATAGACATGTTTTCGTTTATTTTATTTTTTCTTTTAGTGGTATTGTTTTTTAACAGAAGTTAAAATTAAATCAGTTATAATAACTTACTAAAAAAAAATAAGAAGAATTTTATTAGTTCTGAATATTAAATTAACACAATCTTGCTAGCGAACAAATTTAAAACAATTAAAACCACAGTTTGACCGAACATAATTAAAATAAATTGCATATTATTAACTTGCGTGTGTTACTAATTAGATTGAAACCTTTGGTGAAATAATTAATTTAAAATTATTGAATTAACCCTGTTTGCAGAAATTTAAAACAATTAATACAATTTTGTTTTTATGCATCAGTTTAACTGATATTAACTTATACTAAGCTTTGTTAAAAACATAATACTAGTGAAATTAACTTATTTGACTCAGGTAATTAAAACTAGTTGTGTTTTGTTAAAAACTCTGCTTAAATTAAGAACTTTACTAATATTAATTATTTTGAATTACGTTATTGGTCTTGGTTTGCAAAATGTGTAATTAGTCTTCATAAAACTTTGTATTGTTTATCAGTCAAATCTTAATAAATTTATTCATGTTTTACTATATATAATAATAAAAATAAACAAAATTCCGTATGATATTAAGATAAAGTGTTGAAATTGTTAAGTCTTGTTACATTTAATTAATTCTAAACCAATGTTTAAAACTTATAAATAACAATAACCGTAAATACTTACACCTGCTATTAGATTAGATTAGTTTTATTTTTATTGAAATTTTTATAACACTAATAAGATCATGTGTCATTTTTGTCTATTTTTATTTTAACGACTAGACGTTTGAAAACAATTTTTCGTAATTAATTTCAATCAGACACTCGACAGCAAATCACATATGTTTATAAAGGCATGAATAATTAGATAAAGTTATGATTGCTTTTACATCCTATTTATGAAACTTGTGCTTATTAACTAAGATTTATTGTAAAGCTTTTATAAAAACTTGTATAACGTTATTACAACTTAATTAGTTGTTTTTTTTACAAAACTTGTAAAAATATATTATTTCAAACACATTTTAATGAGTAGATAAATTATCTACGTGAAAATTGAAATGTTTAAAATTTATATTTTTGTGTAAACGCTAAATATTTTTGGTCTATTTTAACAAAAAGGTTGTTAATTTTATTAATGTGATTTTAATTAACACGCTCTTACAAGATTTTTATGAAAACTTTTAAATGTTTTAAATACAATCATTGTTCAACATAATATTAATAATCTATGTGAATAACTTATCTCTTAAACAATGAGTTCACTTTACAAAAGTTAGTAAAATATTTTTAGTCAATTTTTAACAAAAGGTAAAAGTTTGCGGTTTTAAGTTTTTGTTTTTTCACAACAATTTATAAATAATGGGAGTGAATTTAAAATACAAAAACCAATAAATTAGGCAATTGACAAAACTTTGTATTTTTTTATTGCCTTAAAAGGTAAAGTTTTATTTCTTTTCCTGTTTAAATTGAACTTGAAGATTTTGTTTTATCTACGTCATATAAGAAGGTTTTTAAAAATTAGTTTCTCACAAACCATTGAAATTTTAAAAGTTTTTTCTAGCTAAAAACAATTTAACAATACTTGGAAAAATTTCTTTTTTTAATTGGTAGTGTAGTTTTTTCACTTAAAAATGTTTTTATGACATTCATTGTCATCAAAAAATTCTTAACATGTTTATACCATTGTCAGATAAGTTCTTAAAAAAATTAAGTTTTAATTGTAAAAAAAAGTTTTACGAATAAAAAAAATGTCCAAAAGTAACATTTCTTATTTAATTTCATCCATTTAAGGTTATATAAAGTTTTATATTGTTTATGAAAAGTTATATACGTGGTTTTATACTTGCGTCATGTTTTTATCTTTATAAATGTACATTATTCTTGGAGTTTACCAAATAGAAAAAAGTTTTTAGGTAAAATTAATCTCTGATGGATACTAATTAAAGTTGTTATTAATGTTTAAGAAGTAACAAAATAATTTTGTTTTCATTCTGACATTTTAATAATTTACAATATTAAAAACAGTGTTAACAATTAAAATACATGTTTAAACTTAAAAACTTTTACAAACATTTTATCGATTAGAATTTAAGAATTTTTTAAATGAAAAAAATTGTAAGTAAAAACTAATCTCTCCAAGAAACTTTTTAAGTTGTTTTTAATGACTTAGAAGTATTAAAATAATTATGTGATGTTAAAATTTCAACCTGATAATTTTCACCAAAAATTTAATAGCGCTTTTTTGTGCTAATATTTAAAATAAAGTTTTACAAGCTTAAATATTTTGTTGGAAAGTATTTTGAAATTTATTATTGTAAATAACGATACTAAAAATGTAAACGTTTCAATGTAGAACTAATTTTAGTTTATTTTAAAAGTAGTTGTTATACATATTACTATACTGATTTAGATATAACCTTAAACTTAAAGTACATGTAATAGTTTAAATGTAGACAACAATTTAGTAAATGTTCTAAATTAATTTAATTAAAATTCGTTGTATGATTGATAGGTTGGCTAATTTACATATAGTTATTTTAATTAAATAGAAAAAGTTCATTAAAACTTTTAAATTGAACTAACTGAATCAGCATATAATTTAATTAGAGTGAAGTAGCTGTGATGGGCTAAAAGATTTTTCCTATTTAAAAATTTGTAAATGAGTGGATATTTTGCGTTCAATTAAGTAAATTTTACAACGAAGTTTTCAAGTCAAGAAATTTTTTAAAATAATTATTTTCCAACTAAAAACACAAAATATTATAAGAAAAATTACAATGTATTTAAAATAATTTTTGATTAGTTTAAATTTGATAAAACAATTTGATGCAGTAATGTTTGAATATTTTGCAAAAATTTTTTATTAATGATATATGAATTTTTACTCTTTAATTTTACGTATAAAATGTTAAATATTATATAAATGTATTTAAATTATGAATAAAAAATCTACGTGACAATCAATACATGTTATGACGTCACAAAAGTTACTTCCGGTAGAAAATGAAAAAATTTATTTCTCATATGTATTCTCAAACATTTTACCTCAAAATAAAGTTAATGCTAAATTTTCTTGCAATTTGTTAATTTTCTAATTATACGTAAACTTTGTAGTAAACTTTAAGTTTAGAATATAAATTAGTATATTTGTGTGAGTTTATAAAACTTTGTGGAAAACTAATTGATTCTTTCGTTAAAATTTTACAATTTTACGTTAAACTTTCTAATTAATTATTAATATAAAATCGCATGAAGTTTGTTTAGTTAAGCATGTGTTTTCAAAAACAGCAAAATTGATTGATATTAATTTGAATTACAAAGCTTTTCATAGATTTCATTATACACTTTTGACAATAGACTGTTTATAAGGCATCTATTTAGAAATTAAAAAACTGTTTAAATTATTTTAATTTTTGAATAGATTAAAATAGTTATTCGAATAATTTCAGTCTAAAATAAAAAATGTTGACACTAAAGTTTATGTTGTGGATATAAAAAAATATGCTACAAGTATTTATTATCAAAATTTTCGAAAGCTGTTGACTGTATTTAAATTTTGCCATTCAAAATACAGAACATATTTTAAAATAAGCCTTTTGCAAGCTTTAATTTGTGATTGAAATGTAAAGCAGTTTTTATTTACTTAGTGTAATAAGTTTTTCTAGCGTAAATCTAGCGTTCAAGTTTTTAAAGCTCGATAAAATTATCGATTAAATTTAAAATGTGATACTTCCCGCAAACAGTTGTTTCTATTGATTCGTAAAAAACGTTAAACTTCCTCATTAATAATTAATTAGTTTGAAAATAAGTTAATGAATAATTAATCACTTAACTGCTCTACTTTTGCAAAAAGTTGCTGAATTTCTTTATTTATATGATCTGAATAAGTAATTCAAAAAATATGTAGTGCCATACACCTGTTAATGGTTTTGAAACGTAAGTGTTTTTGTTTTTGATAATAAATTTATACCTCTATAACTTATAACTGGTTATATGAAAATATATGTTTTTAAGTAGTTCTTCCAAACTTAAATAATACGCAATGAATATGAACAAGTTTTTTGATATTTATGTTTAATTATTAATTTTTCAACTTATTTTTTACAACAGCTTAAAAATAAATTATACATTAATCAAATACTTATATAGATTTAAGTGGAGCAATTTTTAAAATTGTTGAGATTGTGTAGTTGTTAATCTACCAATTTTATTGAAATTAAAAGCTGTTAAGTTTTTAATTTCAAAATGAATTAAAATTGAATTTAAAAAAGCATTAAGTAGTCCAAACTACAAGTTTATCATTTTATTTTAGTATTTTTGGCATTTTGTTTAATTACTGATTAAAGTCAAGTAGCTAAATTCTCAATTAATTGATTCAAATTAGTAAAAACTTGTTAATCTTTGCAGATAATATATTTCACAGTTGCTAAAAATAAGCTTTGCTTTAAAATATGTTCCAATTTAGAGAACTTTAATGGTAAAGTCTATATCTTGATGTCGTATTTGTTGTTTATAATGATTTTATAGTTATTAACTAAACAAATTTATTAAGTTGACTGCCAAATAAATATAACAACAAGTAAATAATATTAAATGTAATTTGTAATTATAAATGTAAAAATGTAATCATTTAATAGACATAGCAAATATCTAAAACTTTTTTTTCATGTTCTAAAACTTTTCAGATTATTCCGTAAACAATTCTTTAAACCAATTTGTCATAACAAAATATTTGTTTTGGTTTAATTGGTTGCTTACAAATTTGCTAATGGTAATGATAAATTAATTTCTTTGAACCATTTTATATAACAAAAGTTTTTCTCAACTTGAATGTTTCTAAAGTATTTAAACTGAAAGTAATATTCTTTTTAAAAATAATTTTTTTTGACTTAAAGATCACAACTTACTGTTTTCTATTGTAGTAGAGACTTTACCATTATTATTATGATTTTTAACAAAATATTTTTATAGCTTTAAGAACATAAGTCACTGTTTTTTTATTTGTAATTGGAACTTGATTATTATATTATTTTTTTAACAAAATGTTTTCATAGCTCCAGGACCACATGAAGTCTAAAGGAGGATATGAGTTCAAGTCTGAAGTGCACGTGGAAAGAAAATTGATTGATGTAAAGAAAATATAAGTTCTGGTTTGTTTGTTTAATATTATTTTATTATTTAATATACTATAAAATTAATGTAGAAATAGTAATTTATTGGTGTTAGGAAAATCAAATTTTTGCTTTTTATATTATAGTATTTTTTTATGCGATTTATTAAATAATATAGTAAATTTTGAAATACAATTAATTGATTTGAAGAAAATATAAATAATTGGCTTGTTTAATTACTATTATTTATATCATATAATATAGTATGAAGTAAATGTAGAAAGAAAGTTTAAATTCTTGTTTTTTTGTTTTATTCTACTATTTGTTAGTAAAATGTAAGTATACAGAAAGTTAATATATATCAAAAAAATCTAAATTTTTTTATTAATTATAGTTTGTTGTATAACTCGTTATTTTTTAGATTCAAAGTAAGTATTTAAAGAAAACTAATTGAGATGTAATGGATAAAGCTCTAATCACGTTTTATCCAATGATTATTTATTGTATTATTTTTATATGTTATTGTTTTTTTGCTAACTGCATTGAACTTTAAAACTTCAAAAACAAAAACTACTACAGGGGTTCTAATTAATATCAAAACTCTATAACCAAACTAATTCACTAAAATACCTCACTTCATTCATAACACAAAGGTATTTTGAGAATTTAAACTCTAACATTTTATTCTAATTAACTTCAAAGTTGTGAATTCCAACACTTTAACTTTTAATATAACACTTGAAGTAATAAATCACCTAGTACTTTAAAGTTCAAAATGTTTTCTAATCTTTCTAATCAATTATAAAATTTGGTTTAGTTTCGAGTGAAAAGAGTTTGAACTTTTTATAAAAATTATTTACAGCTGTTTCTGCTAAATTATAGTCTAAGCATAAAAGTATTGAATATAAAACCAATGTGTTTTGAACGGTGTACTTAAAATGAAATAAGTCCTTAAAAAATTAGAAAAACTTATAAGTAAAATTTATAAGTACTCAGTATAAAAACTTAAGTTTTTATCTTTAAAATGTTTCTGAATTCATTAAAGTTTTATAAGTCGTAATGAAAATCTAAAAGTAATACTTATTTTATCTTTTTAGAAGAAAAATTAAAGTGAACTATTTTATTTGAATTTAATCTTTTTATATAAGATTGTAAAATAATATATTTTCAAAAGTTAAAAAAATAATATAAGAATTACAAACTATGAAGGTTAAACAATTTAGAATGATTATAAGAAAGAAACATAAAATAATAAAAGTTTCTGTGGATTGATTAAAAAGCGTGATGAAAGCTTTAATGTATTTATATTTAAAAAATTTTTAAGCCGATAGTATAAACAAAAATGTTGTATTTAATTAATTAAACCCCTGCAGTTATTTTTAATTTCATAAAATTCATAATTCAAAAGAAAAGAAATGAAGCCTACTAAGTTTTTAAACAAAATAACTTTGTTATTTTACTGTTTGAATTTGTATGTAGTTCACTAAAAACATTTACTTCACAAAATAACAATAACAGTTTTGTACAAGGTGCTTGTTTGTATTTATTAAAAATCACTCGTAATTAAAATCTAATCAAACAAAAAGGGTTATTTCAAACAAAGTCATTATTACCAAAGATTTATTCATAAAAAAGCTATTTTGTTCAAAAAACCTGACCTTTAGATAATTGAGTTGAAAAAAGTGCAAATGCAGAGATTAAAATTCTTTACATTGCATAGGTATTATGCAAATTTTAACTTAGCCGGGTTTATATAAATTAGTTTTGAAACTCGATTCAAACCACTTGGTTTATAATTAATTAAATAAAAGATTATATGAAAAAAAAAACAAAAACCTTTCATTTTACATAAATTTTATACACATTTTTTGTTTATCTTTACTTAAAAACATTGTGCTTTAAACTAATTATTTTCATAATACGTAATGTTTAACGTTTTATTGGTAAATGTACAAGAACAGTTGTATTGCTTGTATAAAAAACTAAATATGTAAAAGTTTTGAAAATTTTTATATAGCTCATTATTACATATGTTTTAATAAAAGAAAAATATGAAGACCTTACTTTATACTTTGTATTTTTTATTAAAAAACACGAAAAAATACGTAACTTCAAGTTGTTATGTGATTAAAATATTAGCAGGAATTTACTTGAACTTCGAAATATTTTGTCTCCTTAATACCTTTATTGTTCGAATTTAAGTTACCAACTTGAATAAAAATAATTGAACACATACAATAATATTTATCTAGTTGTTGTAAATAAATTCCTCTACAATTTATTCGTAATTGCCACTTATATTCTTAAACAACTTTTAAACTAAAGTATTTTTAAAAGTTCTTTAATATTGTTGTAGCAAATAAAATAGATGTGTTTCGCTTAATACTTTTGATTTAATTATTGTGATAAATCTAGTCAGCCAAAATAAAATGAAAGTATGCTTTTTTTTTATTGTAAAGTTCTTTAAATTTACCTGTACTTTAATTTTTTATCTGTTTTTTGCTCGGTTACGTTTTAAAGATAAATTTTTTATCAAATTAAAACTTTAATTACATGACTTTTTTTTGTTCGTTAACTTAAAAAAAGAAAATTTATACATTGAATTTATTAGAACCCTCAAAACTAAAATACTAAAACTATTTTAGTAAGTTCATATAGAGACATATAAAAGAAGCTGTCTAAATTCCATAAGCAACGTGAAATATGCTACATTTAAAGTTTAGAGTTCGAACTCTAATATTAAACTTAATGTTTTGTTTAGGTCCGAACTATCAAATATTTCTGAATCTTTTTATTTTATGTACTAGTTATTTTATTAATTTTCCTATTAATGTTTTTCAGTAGATTATTCTTCTTTAGTTTTGTTTAGAAAGTTTTGTTATTATTGTTTTGAAATTTACTTATACTTGAAAAGTTAATTTATTCACATTTTTATGTCTAGCTTATTTTACATAATCTTAATTACTTATTAATAAATAACAAAAATCATGATATACAAAATTAATTAAGAAATGTTCAAATGTCAAGGTTAACATGGTTTTGAATAAACGTTATTATTATTGTTGCAAAATCTATAGAAATAGATAATTTCTTGTAAACTTTGGTTTAAAGCTTTCCAAATAAGATATCAACTTTAGTTTAATTTGATGCAAATCAAATCGGTTTTTTATTTTTTAAATTTTGCTAGATTTCATGTTTAACTTACTGGTAAATTATCAAACTATAAGTTTTTTAAATTTATTGTGTCCACATTAAATATTTTTATCAATGTTTATAAAAATTCCAAAGGTATAAGTTAAACTTTAAAATATCAGTTTATGGTTGTAAACTTTAAAGCTAAATGATTAAGCGTTTATTTATAAAGTACTCATAAAAAAACTTTTAAGAATACCACAAAACAATAAATCATTTAAATATTAATTTGATTGTATTAAATGATTTATGTTTTAATGATTTATGTTTTATTTAATTTTATTAGAATGTAGTTTAGTGAGTTTGGTTAAAAGACATAAAATATTTTAGTCTACTTGTTTTTGTAAAATTAAATTGTTTAAATATTTATATTTGTATTAAAACTGAAAGTAGTAAAATAAGTATATAATAATTGATGTAAATTGTAAAACAAACTTATACTACAGTTATTTTTATGATAACAAAGTTGTACTTTAAAATTAAGATTCCAAAATATCTCATATTAAACTTCAAATGGTAGTTTTAGTGAATCGATTTGTTTTTGGTTTTAAAGCTTACTTAAAGTGTTTTAAGTCACAGTATTTTATACTCAGTAAGTTTTAAACAATAGTTATGAAAAATATTTATGTTCTTGTAATTATTATATATAAATATCTATTTGTGTGATGAAAATGTGTATGTACGCCTAATTTGTTCTACTATTAAAAGTAATACACTAAACTTTTTTGACTAAATAATCTTTATTAAGTAAAAATAGATACAAATAACAAATTTTAATCAGTCAAATTGTTGTTTCAAAAGTTTACTTAAGTAAGTGCACTTATCCAAATTAGTTTGTTTTAAAGATTAGTGGTATATTGTTTCAACAATACTACTTACAATAAACTAGTGTCTAATATTGTTTGCCTAAATCGTTTAAATGTGTAATTAAAATCGTACCACAATGAGATGATCATTTTAGTGGCTTTTATTAAAGAGTTTGTTCTATTTGTCGAACATATTTATTTTAAAAGTAACTTAAACTATTTGAAATATAAATGTAGACTAAATAAGTTAAAATTATTTATACATTTTAAAGTTTGTGTTCTAAAGTTAAATAACAATAAACTGATTAAAATAACCACTGTTTATAAAGCAGTTTACAATCTTACGTTTTTATTAGCACAAACTAAAACACCTAATAATGCCTAATTATAAAGTATTTTCTTGTTCCTTTAATGACAATATTTTAGTACCTTACATAAATATATTTTGAAATTCTAAAATTTTGATCTTTATGGAACAAACTTTGTTAACATAGTTAAAATCAGTAACAATATTGTTACTTTTATTTTTAATAACTATTTAATAATCCAAACTTGAAAACACATATGTATATTGACAAAATATTATTTACAAACTCTAACACAATAATTTTAATAAAGTTTTAGTTATGCTTGTTTAGATAAAATTCTTCAGAAACTAAATATTCAAATCTAAGTATATGTAGGTAATAGTATTATTTTTTCTAGATATTTTCTACAAGTACGAATCGACATGCTAAAGAAAAATGAAGTCTTCCAAATTCTATTTAGATTTCTACAAAGTATAAGTGGCTTCTTTTGTACAAATTTGTACCAAAAGTTATTATTTTTACCAAAACGTTTGTATATTCTTTCTAATTTTGTTTTTATAGTTTAATTACAAGAAAATTTGTCGAAGTGACTAACTACTAATAAACTTTTTTAGTCTTTTGCAAGTTTGGTTACTATAAGACAAACTGATAAAAGTATTATCTAAAAATTTAAAATAATTAATCTAAATATTGTAAAGTGTTGTTCTGTTTTTGTAATTTTTTAACAGTTTTTGACTATTAAAAAAAACAAACTATCGAAAATCCTGATGAAAAAAAAGCTTAAATATTATATAGTACAATTTTGTGCAATATAAAATAAGTAATTAAAATAAAACTTGAATAGATTTGCAATTTTCTCAGAATTTATTTTGAAATGAATCCAATTTATTTTCTAATTTTTAAATCGTGTATAATAGTTGTGTATAACGAAACTGTTTTTGCTTATAAGAAGCATTATAGATATATTTTATATTTTTCTATGTTTTTCATCTATACAATTATTCTATATTTTGTTTTGTATTTTTATTTTACAAAAATACAAAAATGTTCTTATCAGTTTAGTATACATTACATACTTTTTTAAATGGTTGTAATTTACTTTAAATATTCTAAATTTTGCAACAAAAACCTGCATTTGAAAGTATAATTAGTAGTTTAAAAATAATTTAAAAAAATATTTATCAAGTTTAAAACAAAAGTTTCTATATAGGTTGTAATTGCATTTAACAAATTGCTACTAATATAACTTCTACCTACAATTAATAAGCAGCTTTTATTAGATTTGTACTCCTTTCATGTTTATTTATGACGTAACAGTTATAATTATTACGTCATATACATAAATACACAGCTGTTTTATGTTGTTGTGATATTTTGTAATTTTTTTTTTGTTTTTTATTTGTACCCAAAGTGTTTATCATACTATAAACTTTTTCCCAATTTTTTTTTTCCTAAAGCTTTTAAAAATCGTTTTAAACTTATATTAAAAATTTTTATTTTTTGTTTTGAACATAACTTATAAATTTAAATATAAAAACTTACTAATGTTTCTTAAAGCTTGAAATTTAAAAAACTTTTATTTTAAAGTTACAATCCTAATAAAGCTTTTTTCACTGCCATTTAAACTTTTTTCTTGAAATATTATTTTAAAGTTAATGTTGTTAAATATACTACTTTATTTAGTGGTGTAGTTTATATTTCTATGAGTAAAGAACTTTATAATTTAAAGTTATACAAAAAGCAGTTAAAAAACAAATTTTAATTATTTACTTTCTCATTTGTTCATAGTTTTTGTTGTCTTAACAAATTATATTCTTTTTTTTTTGTCAAAAATTGTTTTGTTATTATTATATTATTTGTACTTCTTTCATCATGGTTTAATAAAGTTTTTAACTTTGTTTTTTAATAGTACTAGTAATAAAATTGTACCAAATTTTTTAAAAATATGTTATTTAAAAGAAGGTTAAACATGTTAACGATTTAATAAAAGAAAAAATATATAAAACTATATTTAAGATCTCTCTATTTTGTTTTTAAAAATAAAAACATATAACATAACGTTAAAAACAGTTTATTTTAATTTTAAGTTTCGACGAGAATAAGGTAATTATAACCAAAATTTACTTATAAAATTATAATATATATTTTATCATAATGTTTTAGCATAGTAAATTTGTTTTGTTTTTATAATTATTTACATTTAATGTCAGTAGTAAGTAAAAACAAATATATAAAATAGGTTTATACGACTTTATGAAGTTAATCTTTAAAAAAACAATTAAAATGTTTTCGTGTGATAAACATACATAAAATTATTTCCTGTGTTTGTATGAGAAAAACTTAATATTCAATAAGTTGATCTATTTAAATTCTCTTATTGTAAAGTAATTGAATTAGATTGAAACCTAATGTTCAAAAAAGTATATATATTCAGATATTTATGATTAATAATGTGTAACTAAAAGTGCATTATTTTTTATACTTCTAACTTTATTTTAAAACCTTTATTCTTGATTAAAATACAAATGGATAAATTGAAAGTCTGTATAAACAAGTGAAAAACAATTATGGTATTACATTTTGTGTACAATCCAGTATTTGTTGTTTAGTTTTGAAGTTAGTTTCTCTAAAAACTTACCTTGAAATCGTTTTAAAGTTATATGAATAAAACTTTTGAATAAAAATTTAAGTTAAAGTTCAGAGACTTGTTTGTTTATATTAAAGAAGTATTTTTTCCGTGGGTATATTTATTCAATAGATATTATTTTGACGGTATTCAGTTATTTTAGTAAATCTAAAACTACATATTTTATACAAAAATTTCATATTTTAAGTTTATCAAAAAACGTTAAAATTTAACCAATTTTTTCATTCTTAATTATTCTTTTTTTTTTAAATCAGAATAGTGTTTATCTAAGTTATACTAGAAAAATATCATATATACAAGACAATTAGTTCCTTGAAAATTAGTATGTTTGAAAACTTTATTATAAAGTCAAACATTAATCTTGTTTAAAGTTTTAATACAAATAATACTGTAAATTTTTTAATTCAAAGTTAAAAATTATTACCAGTTTCAACTGTAAATTTTATGTCTGTATTTAAAGCGAAGCGTTAATCTGGTTAAAAACACATATGCTGATTGTTGTTTAAATATTGTTGAAATAAAAATAATTCGGTGTTTAAACATGTTGAGCGTGTTATTTTTTATTAAACATATACTTTTTTTGATTTGTAAAAAGTTCGTGCTATTTTAACATTAAAATTGTCAAAATATGTAAAAACTAATACTTGAAAAATATAATTGAATGAAAAATTCATTTATAAGGAAAACAATGTCCTTGTAAAATATAGTATATGTATTTAAATTTTAAACACAGATAGTTAGTACGTGTTATTTTAAATGTTCTAACACAAAACTTAACAAATGTTTAAATTCGTTTTCGCAATTTAAATACCTAAAAACGTGAAATTGTTATTGTGAAAAACTTGTTAGATGTATTGTAAGAACATTTTTATAATAAATATGTTATGTTTGTTCTGAAACAGCATAAATTATAACGTGTAGACATTTTAGTACATATTGTTATAATTATTTTAGTACGAAGTCTTTGTTTTAATTACACTAAATTAAGATATGTATTCTTTTGTTATTTTTCCAAAGTATACATGTATAAATGTGTCCTTTTGTAAAATAGTTCTTTGTTTGGTATTTCTATTGTTATCTTAACCTATGTATATTGTCCTTATATTGCGCAATAAAATATACTTTAATTAAAATCTTTTGTTAAGGGATATTTTTCTAAAAATAAGATATTTTTTATCGAATTGTAAAATAACTTGAATTTTAGTTTAATCAATACTGTATTATACTCTAGGTTCAAATAATTGGAAATTTTGAAATGAAAAAGAAAAATGTTATTAACTCATTAAAGCTATGGTTTATTTTAAAATCTTAGCTCAATTTTTTTTAACTTACTCAATTTTTTTGAACAAGGTTGATTTAGCTATGAAAAAAACTTTTTTATGAACTAATTTTTTTATGAAGCAAAGTTAAATTCTCCAAAAATACGTTTTATACAAGAGCTGTTTAGAAATGTTAATTTAATTCTTATTCAGTTATGATAAGTTAGAATATTTTTATGTGGTAACAATCAAAATTATTTTCAACCACAATGGTTAAATTAAATGAAAATCTTTAATGTTTAGTAATTTATTTTTTACAAATAAAACATAAAATAATAAATGAAAAATAGTTTACGTTTCAGTTTAATTTCATCACTACTATTTTTTACAAGTTTTACTATTTTTTATTAATTGTTTTGGCAAAAAATCATAACTTAATTAAATTCAAGTTATTATGTCATTAAAAACGGTACAAGTAGTTGCCAAGAAAACATATCCTTAACTTGCCAAAGTAAAACATTTTTCTCGACAAAAGTTAAAATCGTTATTTATACTTAACGCTTGTTTAAAATTTATGTTTAGTAAAACCTGTAGAAAACGAATACATCCTATGATAGCTAAGTGTTGTAAACCTGCTATTTTAAATGTTTTAACATAACTTCTAACAATTATATTAATATTTCTACAAGTGGTTCAATTGAAGCAATTAATTTTTATCGATAAAAATGCTTAATTTTACTTATTTATTTAAAGTAAATAAAATTATTAAAACCAGGTATTTATAAACATGTTATTTTGTATGTTTTTAGAAATTTTTACTTAAAAGTTTCCGATTAGTATAAAACACGTCTAAACGTGAAAATAATAAACTTTAAAACTTGTTAAAACAAAAATAAAATCATTTTATAATACAAATATTTAAGTATGTTTAAAAGTATAACAAGTTTTGGCACGTATTTTAAAATAAGTGTGTTGGGAATTATTATTACGTCATTTTGTTCGATTATTATAAAGTTCATGCTAAATGTATGAATATTAAACTTTAAAAACACAATAAAATTAACTGGTTGTTTTGTAAATAAAGCAAGTTTTGACAAGTATGTAACTCCTACTAAGTGTGTAAGTAATTATTATTACATTATTTTTTTCGATTATTACAAAGTACATACTTTGTGTAAGGTTACCAAAATTTGAAAACATGTTAAAACAGAATAAAATTAACTGATGGAATAAATAAAGCAAGTTTTGACACATGTATACCTCTAGCTAAATATGTTAATAGTTATTATTGTCTACTTATAAGTGAGGATTATTTCTTTTGTACTATTTCTTTGTTTTGTTATGCATTTGACTGCTTCTTAATTACTATTTAGATTCTCAGTGTTTGAAAACTTTCTTTATGAAGTTACTAAATATTATGGTTTTTTAAGAAATTTGTTGAACATTAAAAGTTTCTGAGTATTCGAAAATAACAAATAGGTATAATTTTATTTATTTAGTACATCATAATAATACTTTGATGTTAGAAAATGTTAAAGCTGTAAGGTTTAGTTTCTATTTGATATATAAACTAACATTATATCAAGTTGATTTTATAAAACTTTTGTAGACTTTAACCCTTTAATAAAATTCAATGTTTAGTTCAAAGTGTGTGAACAAAATTTTTCTTTTGTATTTTGCTTTTTATTCTTTTGTCTTACTATTTTTTTCTTTTATTTTCTTTGTTACTTTTAAGTAAGTGGGCTACTTGTAAATAACTCTATTCATAATTGTGTTTTGGTATTTTAATTCAACTGTCTACTCTACATTATATATAATTAAATATAAATGTTGACCTGTTATGACTTTGAATTATAATCTAACTAACTTTTATTTAAAACTTCAACATTAAAAAAATAATTCCGTTCATAATTGTGTTTTTAGTATGTTTCAATTTTTTTTATTTTTAGTTTAATATTAATGTTATGTAAGTTACAAAACCATTTATGGCTTTCAATATAGATTATTGTATGTATATATAAAGCTGCATTTTTTTTTATGAAATTAGCTGTTACTTGATTGTTTTTTAGTGTCTAGAATGATGTCAAAATTTAATTTGAAATAATTGAGTATTTAAACGTAGATAAAAGTTTGAAAAATTATCAGTTAACTATACATACAACTAATTTAAAGATAAAATTTATTTTCAGACAGTTAATAGAAAATAATTTAAAAGTCATATAAATCGTTATATAGTACATGTTTGTAATGCATTATAGACTTATAGTGTGTTATATTTTTTAAGGTTAAAATTTGTGTATAATTAAAAATGTAGCATAGTTAGTTAAAAAAAACTATATAGTTTAAATCAAGTAAGCTAAAACGGGTAAATATATTTAAACAAATGCAGTTTAAATAGTAACATAATACACGTTCACAAAACAAAATTGATTGACAGAAATTTCTTTGTGTAATGAAAAATGACAGCTAAATTGCAGTCATTTTTGGCTCAATTTAAAAAGGAAAACTTAATCTGTTTAAAATAAAAGTAAAGAATAAATCAAAAGTTTTTCAGGAAAAACATTAGTCATATTTCCTTTGTAAAAGTCAATGAATTCGTCTGTAATATTTTTTGTCTGAAACAATTTTGCTTGAAGTAAAAACAAACTTTTAATAACCATTTTAACATAAATCAGTCAAACAATTATTCATTTTAAAGCTGTTTGAAGTTTTTTTAAACTTTTATTAAAAAAAAAACTATGATTCGTACCATTTTTATACATCTAAGTGTAAATATAATATTATTGTTTTTATTGTAGTACTATGTTAACTTATTTTTTTTTGTATTAATTAACTTAAATGGCTCTATTTTTTTTTTGTGTTCTATTTCTTAACTAAAAAGAACTAAAACTATAGCTAAATATTTTTAAATAAACTTTGAAAGATTGACTCAAATAGTAAAATAATTTATGTGATTTTAATGGCTCAGAATAAACACACAAAATCATAGCCAAATTTGAGTCACAATAAAAGAATATATTGTTTTAGTAAAAAAAAAAGTATAAAAATAACAAGATATAAGTAAAACTAATATTTATAATTTGATGTGATTCGTATTTAATAAATTGTACAAAAAAAACAAATCATAAGTTAACTACAAACTATAATCCCATGCTTTCAAAAATACATATAACATATAACCCTTATGAACTATAATGTCACACATGTTCACCTATCATGCACTTTCTATTATGACGTATTAATCCAACTTGTACTTTCTATTATGACGTAACAATGTGACGGTTACGACGTCACGTAATTGCCACTCACATTATTGCAATTATTCTTCAATTTCATGAGAAACTTAACGTCAATTTAAACTTTCGTTTTTGTGAATGATAATTTACATGAAATTTTTTAAGTATATTGTCCTTTTTCGCTTGTTATTTTTTCATTTGTGGTCGTTCTATTTCTGCTTATTATGAGTTTTTTTATTTTTTTCAATGTTATTTATTATTTGTCTTTTTTTTCTATTATAAAAGTATAACTAAGCTTTTTTCTCCATTAATTTAGTATTTAGGTTTTTGTATTTTTGAATTTTACTAAAAATGTAAGTAATTTGTTTTAATGTTTTTAGATAATACTAAATTTTTAGTTTTGTAATACGAAGATCTTATTATTTGAATTTTGAATAAATTAAATAACTTTACATTTTGTATAAAAGCGGTTTTAAATTTTATGAGTTTTTGATAAACGTCGAAAAATACTAAATAACCTTAAGATAGATTAGTTTCCTAAACGTTATAATTAAAAAAAAGTTAGTTTAAAGTTATTTATTAAAAGTTGTTTCTATACCTGTAGAAAAATAATAATGATTTTTAGAAGAAGTTGTTTTAAACTTAAGGCTTGCAATTTATGAAAAAATCTCAGAAACTAATAAATTTTTGTAAACTTTTTGAAGTCTTAAGATAAACGACTGTATACTTTACTGTAAAGTTTTCTTTAAATGATTTTAATCTGCAAACATCTTAATGTGTAAAGTTTTTTTATGTGGTTATTTGTCTAGGTACTGTTTTTATGCATAAGTTCAAACAACATTTAAATTAAAGGAAAGTTTCTTCTAATTTATATTTAATTTTTCTTAATGTGGTTTAATAATTTAATTATTTGTTTAGTTATTGTTTGTTAACAACCAATTAGATATTTTTAATGTTTTTTTGAACTTTTAGTGACTTGAACCAATATTTGACTTGTTTATTTGAAGGAGTGTTGTATTTACAAATCAAAGTTTTCTGTTTAGTTTTTTTCAAAGGTCGTTGCGTTTTATACATATAAGCTTGTTTACATTTTTTTAGTATTATCATTTTTGTATTACTTCTACTAAATTGCAATAAAAGTTCATCAATTTTAGGGGCTTGCTTAAAAACAGCAAATAAAAAAATTAAGATTAGTATAGTAACGTGTATATTCTTTCATTTTACTTAATAAATCTTGCTAGTGAACAAGTTTAAAACAATTAAAACCACAATTTGACCTAACATAACTAAAATAAATTGTGTATTAAATAAGAGAGCTTGTGATACTTATTAGATTATAAACTTTACTAAAAGAGGTGATTGAACTAACTAACGCTAAAATTTAAGACAATTAAATTATTTTTTTCTGTGCATTTTAACTGTTATTGACTTGAGGTTTGTTAAAGAACGTAATTAACTTTTTTGACTTTTGTAATTAATACTAATTGTATACCATTATATTCTCTGTGTGAATTAAAACTAAAAATACTTTACTAATAATAATTATTTTGAATCACGTTGTTGATCTTAGCTTGTAAAATTTGTAATTAATCTTGTTAAAATTTTATATCGTTTATCAATTAAAATAAGTTTTATATGTGTTTTATGTTTTACTTTATATTGTAAAACAAGATTAAGTATGAGATTATTTGTTATTATCATAAAATGATAAAAATAGTTTAGTTTTAATTCAGTTAAGTAATACTAGTAATTTTGTTTTTGTACTTTATAAACAACAATAACAATACTGACACCTTCTACTAGTTAAGATTAATTGATTTTTATTGGTTTGTTTATAAGTCTGATTAGATCAGATGTTATTTTGTTTTTTTTTAATGACTAGACATTTAATAATAATTTCTGTTATAAATTTTTTAAACCGGAATTGTAGCAAATCACATATTTTTATTAATGCATAAATAGTTAGAATAAATTATGATTATAAAACTTGTGCTTATTTAATTAAGATTGTTTTGTAAAGCATTTTAAAAGTTTAAAAAAAAAAACTTTTAAGAATGTTGTTATAAATTAATTAATATCTATTTTAACTAAAGTTGTAAAAATTTCTTAATTAAAACATATTTTAATGAGTACATAGATTATCTACGTAAAAATTGAAACAACTAAAATACATTTTTTATTTGTAAACGTTGAATAGTTTTGGTCTATTTTAACAAAAGGTTGTTTATCTAATAAAACCATTCTTCAACAGAGTATTAATAATCTATGTGAATAACTTATCTCTTAAACAATGAGTTCACTTTACAAAAGTTAGTAAAATATTTTTAGTCAATTTTTAACAAAAGGTAAAAATTTGCGGTTTTGAGTTTTTGTTTTTTCACAACAAATTATAAATAATGGGAGTAAATTTAAAGTACAAAAACCAATAAATTAGGCAATTGACAAAACTTTGTATTTTTTATTGCCTTAAAAGGTAAAGTTTTATTTCTTTTCCTGTTTAAATTGAACTTGAAGATTTTGTTTTATCTACGTCATATTAGAAGGTTTCAAAACTTAGTTTTTCACAAATCATTGAAATTTTAAAACTTTTTCTAGCTAAAAACAATTTAACAATACTTGGAAAAATGTCTTTTTTTAATTGATAGCGTAGTTTTTTCACTTAAGAATGTTTTTATGACATTCATTGTCATTAAAAAATTCTTAACATGTTTATACCATTGTCAGATAAGTTCTTAACAAAATTAAGTTTTAGTTGTAAAAAAAAACTTTTACGAAAAAAAAAATGTACAAATGTAACATTTCTTATTTAATTTCATCCATTTAAGGTTATATAAAGTTTTATATTGTTTATGAAAAGTTATATACGTAATTTTATACTTGCGTCATATTTTTACCAATAAAATTGTATATTATTCTTGGAATTTACTGACTGAGTTTTTTAAGTAAAAACTAATCTCTTAAAGAAACTAATCTAAGTTGTATTTAATGTTTGAAAAGTAACAAAATAATTTTGTGTTTCAAACTGACATTTACATAATTTACAATAGTAAAAAACAGTGTTAACGATGAAAATACATGTATAAACTTTGAAAAATTTACGAAAAAGTTATCTATTGATTTCTAAGAATATAATTACTGAAAGAAAATTGTAAGTAAAAACCCATCTCTCCAGGAAACTAATTAAAGTTGTTTTATTGTTTTAGAAGTATTAAAATAGTTATGTGTTGTAAACATTTTAATCTGACATTTCCACCTTTTTTTGATATTAAAATAATTTTTGATTTTAATGTGCTTGTTTTAGTTAATGAAGAAAAAATAAAGTTTTATATTAGTCTAGGTTTGTGGAAAATGTTTTAAAGTTTATTATTGTAATTAATGATACTAAAAATGTAAATGTTTATACCTATTTTAGAAGTTGTAGAATTGATTTTAATTTATTTTAAAAGTACTGGTATAGATATAAGCTTAATATGTAATAATTTAAATATAGACAATAATTTAGTGAATGTTCTAAATTAATTTAATTAAAATTCGTTGTTTGATTGATAGGTCGCCTAATTTACATTTATATATTTTAATTAAGTAGAAAAAGTTCATTAAAACTTTTGAATTGAACTAACTGAATCAGCGTATAATTTAATTAGAGTAAAGTAACTGTAATTGGTAACTGTAAAAGTAACTGTTATTGTAGTTTTTACCCAATTTAAAAATTTGTGAATGAGTATATATTTTGCGTTTATTAAGTGAATTTTACAACGAAGATTTCAAAATAAGAATTTTTTCGTATATTTGTTTGAATGATTATTTGCCAACTAAAAAACGAAATATTTCAAGAAAAATTACAATGTAGTTGAAGTCTTATTGATTAGTGTAAACTTGATTATACTTTGAGAAACATTTAGATGATTGCACAGTTTATATTTTACATTTTTACAATTTTAATTAAAAAAAAAAATCTACGTGACAATCAATACATGTTATGACGTCACAAAAGTTACTTCCGGTAAAAATTGAAAATGTTTATTTCTCCTAATTTCATATATATTCTTATATTCATGTGTTATTTTAGTAAATAGTAACTTTAAATTTTAATGTATTTTTTTTTGCAAATTTGTTGTTTATATTATTTTGTTAACTGCTCATAAACTTTGTAATAAATTTACCTTTAAGAATTTCTAGAACGTAAGCTGTGAAATTTGGTTATTATTTATAAAATTTCGCAGAAATTAATTACTTTTGTTAAAAGTTTTACGTTATACTTCCTAATTGAATATTAACACAAATCGATTAAAGTTTGTGTAGTTCAGCATATGTTTTTATTAAAAACAAAACTGATTTAGTTAAACATTGATATATTAATTTGTCAAAAAAATATCTTAAACATTTTTTGTTACTAGATTAAAATAGTTTCTTATAAAAATTTAGTCAAAAAATAAATGTTGACATTAAAGTATAACTTGTGAATAAAAAAAATAATTTGCTAAAAGTATTTATTTTTTAAAAAGGTTCTAAATTTTTTTTACTGTGTTTAAATTTAGCCATTAAAATTAGCCGATTACAAGCTTCTAATTGATGACGAAATGTAAAATAACTATAATTTATACAAGTATAAATCTATATAAATGGTATATACTGTAAGAAGTGTTCAAAACATATCAACCATTTTTTAATATTACAGCTCAATATTGGTTTGCTTTAAGCAGGGTCTTCCAAAGTGGGTCAAGTAGACCCACTTTTGGGCCATTATAGAAAATTATGGGGCGTTATATATTTAGAAGTTTAGGCATCATAATTTGAAACTTATACTAGATATTCTGGAGTTGATGATGGAGAACAAAAAAAAAAAGGTCATAGGTGTTTTCAATGACAGTTTTTTTAGTGATGGAGCGGGCCATAGCTTTTTTAATTTTTTAAAAGAAGCCTTTTGAAAAAAGTTTGGGAAACCCTGATTTAAAGAAAACATAAAAAATCTTAAAACTTTTATAGACCGTATCAGCTACAGAAATGCATAGTAAAAAGTTGTAGGAAAACTAAAAGTACAGCAAAATTTTAAAAATTATACTATTATTGATTAAATTTAGAATGAAATCTTCTCGCAAACAGTTGTTTCTATTGATTCGTAAAAACGTTAAACTTCCTAATAAATAATTAATTACTTTGAAAAATTTTTGTTAATGAATAAATAATCACTTAACTGCTCTACTTTTGCAAAAAGTTGTTGAATTATTCTTTGCTTGTTTGGTTTAAATCAAATAATTCAAAAAATATGTAGTTCCATGCATATGTTAATGGTTTTAAAGCAAAAGTGTTTTTGTTTTTATATATACATATATATAACGGTATAAATTTTAACTAATTATTATAAAATATATGTTTATAAACAGATTCAAATTTAAATATTCTGTAATTTTTATGATCAAGTTTTTCATAGTTATGTTTATTGTGTTTATTTTTTGTCTAAAAAAGTTAATTTTTACAACATTTTAAAACTTAACTATAGAATATTTGCTTGCATAGTTTTAAGTGAAGCAACTTTACAAAATTGTTGACTTTTTGTAGTCGTTAATCTACCAATTTAATTGAAATTAAAAGCTGTTAAGTTTTTAATCTCAAAAGGAATTAAAATTGAATTAAAAAAGCATTAAGTATTCCTAACTACGAGTTTATCATTTTATTTTTGTATTTTGGCATTGTGTTTAATTACTGATCAAAGTCAAGTTGCTAAATTCTCAATTAATCGACTCATATTAATAAAAACTTTTTAATCTTTGCAGATATTATTTTTCAAAGTTGCTAAAAATAAACTTAACTTTGAAATATATTCCAATTAATAGAAATTTTATGGTAAAGTCTATATTAAGTCGTATTTGTTATTTATAATGATTTTATATAGTTAGTAACTAAATAAATTTATTAAATAACAAGCCAGATAAATACAACAACAAGTAAATAAAGTATTTAATAATTTATTTGACATAAAAAATATATAAAGTTTTTTTTCATGTTCTAAAACTTTTCAGTTTGTTCCGTAAACAATTGTTTAAACCAATTTGTCATAACAAAATATTTTTTTATAGATTAATTGGTTGCTTACAAATTTGCTAACGGTAATGATAAATTAATTTATTTAAACCATTTTATATAACAAAAGTTTTTCTCCAACTTGAAGTTTTTAAAGTATTTTAACTAAAAGTATTATTCTTATTAAAAATTCTTTTTAACAAAATATACTTTTATTAGCTTCAAGATCACAACTTACTGTTTTCTAGTTGTAGTAGAGACTTTACCATTATTATTATGTTTTTAACAAAATATTTTCTACAGCTTCAAGATCATATGAAATCAAAAGGAGGATATGAGTTCAAATCGGAGGTGAACGTGGAAAGAAAATTGATTGATGTCAAGAAAATATAACTTATTAGTTTGTTTGTTTAATATTATTTAAATCATTTATAGTAATATGAAGTTAAATTTATTGATCTGAAGAAAAAATCATTTCTTTTTTTGATTATAGTTTGTTTTATTACTTATAATTTTTTTTTTAAGTAAAAAAAAACTAATTAAGATATAAAAAAAGCTAAGGTTATAATATTTGTTAAATGTAAAATTTTAATATGTTATTATTATTTTTGCAAACTGCATTGAATATTTAAAATTTTATTTAAAAAATTTAAAAATTACTACATGGGTTTTAGTTAATAACAAAACTCGATATAACAAAACTAATTCATTAAAATACCTTAGTTAATTTAAAACACAGAGGTTGAGAAATTAAACGCTAACATTTCATTCTAATTAACTTTACGAGTTGTGAATTCCAACACTTTAACCTTGAATATAACACTTGAAGTAATAAATCACATAGTACTATAAAGTTCAAAATGTTTTTATAAAGCTTTCTAATCAATTATAAGGCTAAATTTAAGTTTTTATTAGAAATAAAAGTTGTTTTTGTTTTGTATTGAAAAAACTTTGAGCTGTATTACAACTATTGCTTTGAAATGCTTAGTTATATATAAATATATGTAATGTTTTATTTTTATAAACAAAGTTTCTAAAAGTTACAGCTACTTCTACTAAATTATAATCTACTAACTATAAAATTATATGCAGTATATTTTATATGGTTTTAAAAGCATTGAAATCAAACATTTCTAGAAAAAATGTAAAGAATTTATTTGAAAAATTTAAAAGTAAACAATTAAAAAACTTCAGTTTTTATCTCTGGAACTTTTTTGAATTCATTAAAATTTTATAAATCGTAATGCGAATCTAAAAGTAAATCGCATTTTATCTTTTTAAAAGAAAAAATATTTTAAACTACTTTATTTGACTCTAATCTTTCAATATACGGTTTGAAACCATTGCTTTTCCAAAGTTTTAAAAAAGTTTTAGAGTAATATGTTACGACTATGAAATTTAAACAAATTAGACAGATTATGAAAAAGAAACATAAAATAATGGTTTATTGCAAAAAAATGTTTTGTAGATTAATTAAAAAGCTTGACGGTAGCTTTAATGTATTTATAAATGAAATAACTGTTTAAGCCCATAGTATAATAAAAAGTGTTGTAAAAAGTCATTTTACTAAATTTTTCTTATGTCAGACTTATTTATATAAAAGTTTAAAAACTGAAATGAACACTTTTAAATCGCACACTCAGTTCTTAAAGTATCATAAGTTTTTTAGAATAAATTTATTTCAGTTTGCTTGCTTTGGGTAAGTATTGAAATAATTTATTAAAAATCATAATTTATACACATGGATTACATTAACTTTAAGTTTTCAGATTTGTTGTTGTATTGTTAAAAAATTCCTTGTACCTTAAAAAGTTTTGTTTTCCTTACATTGTTTAACAAAGCTTTTATTAATCAAACCTCTAAAGTTATTTTAAATTTCATTGTTAGAATTGCAACAAAGTCTTTTTGAAGTTGACTAACTTTTATACAAAATAACTCTCTAACTTTACTATTTTACTATATATGCAATTCACTAAAATCATTTACTTTATATGACTATTTTGTTTACAATAAAAATTTTGTACAAGGTATTTTTACTTGCTATAATAATAATAAAACCTTTAAAAATACCAAAGTTTAAGAGTTGTTTTAGAACATAACTGGTAATTGTGTTTAAATTATAAAGGAATTTTTTACAACAGTAAAATAAATATCTCTGTATTATCTTTTAATATATAACTTGTTTATACTTAGTAAAAGTCATTCAGATTTAAGGTGGTAAAATTTTAATTAAACTTTGAATAAAACCACTTGTACATAGGTATTCCTTAAAAGATCTTTAGTTCAAATAATTATTTTGACCTTAGAATAATTGAGTTGAAATAAGTTCGAATGCAGAGATTAAAATTCTTTACATTGCTCAGGTGTTATGCAAATTTTAATTTAGCCGGGATTGAATTTTTTGTTTTGAAATTTGATTCATACTCTTGTTTATTAACGGTTTATAAAGAATTAATAAAAAAATGTATTAGAAAATTACATACATTTTTACTTTATAAAATTTTGATATAAAAGCTTTCTTTATTTACATTTTAAAATCTCGTGCTTTATAATTATTATTTTGATATATGTATTTGTTAAATATATTTTATACTACAACTTTATACCACAAACATTATTACGTGTGTTTAAATACAAGAAAAAAGTGTTACCTTACTTTACATTATTTATTAAAAAACACAACAAGAATACGTAATTTCAAGTTGTTATGAGATTAAAATCTTTGCAGGAATTTACTCGAACTTAAAATATTTTGTCTGGTTAATACCTTTATTGTTCGAAGTACCAACTTAAATAATTGAACTCATAGAAATATTTATTTTATTGTTATAGATAAATTCCTCTATAATTGCCAGTTATATTCTTTGATAGCTTATAAACTTTGGTAACTTTTTTAAACTTTTTATTATTATTGTAGAAAATAAAGTATGTTTATTTTCTACTTTTTTTACAATTATGATAAATCTTTTTGGTTTTCAAAAAATGTGAGTATATTTTTATTATTATTTAATTGTTTAAACTTACATGTACTTGAATGTTTATACTTTGTTTGTTGAGTTAAAAATAAAAGTTATATATTATATTTGATAGGACCCTCAAAAATTAGAATATAAAACATAGTTAGTTCATATAGAGACATATGAAAAAATTTTCTAAATTCCATATGCAATATGTAATGTGCTGGTTTTAAAGTTTAGAGTTTGATTAAACTTAAATGTTTTTTAGGTCTGAACTATCAAATATTTCTCAAATGTCTGTTTTATGTACTAGTTACTTTATCAATATTCTTTTTAATGTTTTTAAGTATATTAATTTTTTTTAGTTATGTTTAGAAAGTTGTATTATTATTGTTTTAAAAAATAGTTTATACAAATTTTAATGTCTAGCTTATTTTACATAAACTCAATTACTTATTTTTGAAAATAACAAAAAACATTATACACAATATTAATTAAGACGAATACAAAATTTCAGTTTTAACATGGTTTCGAATAAACGTTACAATTATGGTCACAACAAAATATGAAAATATCTCAAAAGTACACGTTTTTTACGTTTTCTGTCATAACAATAATCAAATTGGTGTCAACTTTTATTTAACGGGATGTAAATTAAAATTGTTTTGTTTTTTAACAAATTTGGCTAAATATCAAATAAAAGTTACTAGTAAATATTTTAAATTATAATTCTTTTAAATGTATTCTAACCAAAATGTACAAAAGTTCGAAAGTTAATTAAATATTAAAGCTATCAGTTTATGTATAAAAATTATATAGCTATATGATTAAGTGTATATTTATGAATTACTCATAAAAAACTTGTAAAAAAACCACAAAACAATAATACATTTAAAGTTTAATTTGTTTGTGTAGAATGATTTATTTTTTAACGTAGTAAAAAGTTGTATTTAATTTTATAAGAATGTTGTATGGTGGGTTTACTTAAGTGACATGAAATATTTTAATCTATTTGTTTTCATAAAACTGATTTAATTGTTTTAAAACAGCAAATACAGTAACCTCTCGCTTATTTACGCACATTGTGTCCACAGAAAAAGTGCGTAAAGATATGAGAGATCGTAAAGAAACGAGAGGTACCAAATATACTCACTATAATGGCTGTTTTTTAATATTGTTTCTAGTTAAAAGCAGACTGGGCACTTTCCGACTTTTAACTATTTGTTTACTTTATTTATAAATGTGAAAACAACAGATAAAACTATACATATATTAAAAAAAAGTATTTAATTTCTATAAAATAGTAATACGAGTAGAAATAATTTTACTATTTTAATAATAAGTAGAAAATATCTTTATTTTTATTTATATGTGACATTTATATTCTATTCTACATAGCAAATTCAATTTATAATTAAGCATTTCTTTACAACTATAAAATAGTGTTTATTAATATATAGGGCAAGTCTGCTGTATTATTTCTTTGTGTTTTAAACTCTCATTATTTCATTATACTTTCATTATTAAACAAAGTCATGTTTATTTCAGAATTTAGTTTTAATCTCGTATTGTTAACAAAATTTCTGATATACTGAGGTATAATTAAATGTTTATCAATTAGTCAAGGAACATAAATTTACAAAGTCTAAAGATATAGAGAGGTGTGTTAGCATTCAAAAACATAAATTAATTTAAAAATATACATTAAACCTAAATTGTGCAATATTTTAAAAAATTAAAATCTTTATTTTCTGAATTTTATAGACTTCTGAAATGCGTAACTAAACGAGAGTGCGTAACATCACGAGTGCGTAAAGATCCGAGAGGTTACTGTAGTAATAAAATTATGTAATATTTGATTTTAATTTTATAACTAACTTAAACAATAGTCTATATATATATATATATATATATTTAAAGATGTAAAACTTAAAGGACTCGAGTTTCGTGCCTATGCACTCATTAGCTTCAAAACAAGTTTAAAATAAAGCACAAAACAAAATACACAAATGAAAGTTAAAATTTAGCATAAATAGATTATGACGTAATTTTGGAACTACTAAAAATCATGCAAAACGGCTTGTGCAAAAAATTAATTTACCAATCGACAATAAACTGGCAAATATTCATAAAACTTCAGTGAGTAACTATATATTAGGACAGATAATTGAAAGAGATAAAGTTAAAATTAAGATACCAATTGAAATTTAGATTATTTTAAGATGAAATTAAAACTTGTTAAACTTTAAAAGGGATTTTTTTATATGTCTACAAGACGATACAAACTCGCTTCTTTTGTTTAGACATCTCTTGTCTTTCAGTGCATATACAATGGCTGCTGCTTCTTTGAGACACAGCCTACATATTGGGCTACTACCGTCAGCTATAGGCTGTGCTCTTTTTATAACTTCCCAGGTTTAGAGATGCCTAAACAAAAGAAGCGAGTTTGTATCGTCTTGTAGACATATAAAAAAATCGCTTTTAAAGTTTAACAAGTTTTAATTTCATCTTAAAATAATCTAAATTTCAATTTGTATCTTAATTTTATCTTTATCTCTTTGAAGTATCTCTCCTAATATATAGTTACTCACTGAAGTTTTATGAATATTCGCCAGTTTGTTGTCGATTGGTAAATTAATTTTTGCACAAGCCGTTTTGCATGAATTTTAGTAGTTCCAAAATTGCGTCATAATCTATTTATGCTAAATTTTAACTTTCATTTGTGTATTTTGTTTTGTGCTTTATTTTAAACTTGTTTTGAAGCTGATGAGTGCATAGGCACGAAACTCGAGTCCTTTGAGTTTTGCATCTTTAAATAAACCTTTTTATTAACTAAGCCCTTAAAGTGGGCTCAGTGTGAAAGATTTAATTTATCAAGTTAAATAACTTAATTCTATATATATACATATAAATTATTGAAATGACGATTTTAAAAATGCTTGAACATATGTTTCATAAAGACAAAAAAGATTGTATCTAATCTTCAGCCAGTTCAAATTTAAAATAAAAAGCACTTTAGTAAACAAAGATGCAAAAGTTAACAAATATATACATAAACAATATAGACGTAAGAATTGAACATTTTTGTGCTGAATATTTGTAATGTACAATGTTCAATTCTTACTTCATTTTGTTTTTTTGTAAACTTTTGCATCTTTGTTTACCAATGTGCTTTTTATTTTAAATTTGAACTGGCTGAAGATTAGATACAATCTTTTTTGTCTTTATAAAACATATGTTCAAGCATTTTTAAAATCTTCATTTCAATAAATTATATACATATATATAATTAATACAAATTAATTATACATCATACAAATTAATAACTAATAACCAACTTCAAATATTAGTTTTTAGTAACTCGAAAAGAAATAAATGTTATTTAATTAAGTGTCTAAGTCACATACATTTAATTTAAATTCATATTTATAAAAAAGTATGTTTTAGTATGTATATATGCATATTTTATTCTAGTATGAAAAGTAATACTTTAAACTTATTTGAGACGAAATACTTGTAACTTAATAAAAGTAGATATAAATAACAAAAAACAAATTATAATCAGTAAAAATGTTGTTTTAAAAGCTTACTTAAGTAAGTGCACTTATCCAAATTAGTTTGTTTTAAAGATTAGTGATTTATTGTTTCAACAATACTACTTACAATAAACTAGTGTGTAATATTGTTTGCCTAAATCGATTACATGTGTAATTAAAATCGTACCATAATGTGATGATTTTTTTAATAACTTTTATTAAAGAGTTTGTTTTATTTGTCGAACATATTAAGTTTCTAAGTAACCCAAACTTATTGAAGAATATAAATGTAAGACTAAATATGTTAAAATTATTTACACATTCTTTAATTTCTTAAGTTTTAATTTTAAAATTAAATAACAATAAACTGTTTAAATAGGTACTGTATATAAAGCAGGCTACAATCTTACGATTTTACTAGCACAAAAAAAAACAAATATTAATTTCTAAGTATAAAATATTTTGTTGTTCTTTTTATTAACAACATTTTAGTATATTTCAAAATTACATTTGAAATTCAAAAGGTTTTATCTTTACGGAGCAAACTTATCTAACATGGTTAAAAATCTGTAACAATATTGTTAGTTTTTTTTTTGATAACTATTTCATAATCCTAACTTGAAAACACATAAGTATATTAAAAAAATATTATTTACAAACTCTAACACAATAATTTTAATAAAATTTTAGTTATGCTTGTTTAGATAAAATTCTTTAGAAACTAAATATTCAAATTTAAGTATATTTAGGTAATAATATTATTTTCTCTAGATATTTTCTACAAGTGCGAATCGGCATGCAAAAGAAAAATGAAGTCTTCCAAACTCTATTTAGATTTCTACAAAGTATAAGTGGCTTCTTTTGTACAAATTTGTACCAAAAGTTATTATTTGTACAAACACGTTTGTATATTCTTTCTAATTTTATTTTTATAGTTTAATTACAAGAAAATTTGTCGAAGTCACTAACTACTAATAAACTTTTTTAGTCTTTTGCAAGTTTGGTTACTATAAGACAAACTGATAAAAGTATTGTCTAAAAATTAAAAATAATTAATTTGAATATTTTAAAGTATTGTTCTGTTTTTAATATTTTTTTTAACAGTTTTTGACTATTAAAAAAAACAAACTATCGAAAATCCTGATGAAAAAAAAAAAGCTTAAATATTATATAGTACAATTTTGTGCAATATAAAATAAGTAATTTAAATAAAACTTGAATAAATTTGCAATTTTCTCAGAATTTATTTAGAAATGAATCCAATTTATTTTCTAATTTTTAAATCGTGTATAATAATTGTTTATAACGAAATTGTTTTTGCTTATAAGAAGCATTATAGATATATTTTATATTTTTTTATGTTTTTCATCAATAAAATTATTTTATATTTTGTTTTGTATTTTTATTTTAGCAAAAATGTTCTTATCAGTTTAGTATACATTACATACTTTTTTAAAATGGTTCTAAATTACTTTAAATATTCTAAATTTTACAACAAAAACCTGCATTTGAAAGTATAATTAGTAGTTTAAAAATAATTCAAAAAGAATTTTATTAGGACTAATATGAAGTTTAAGCTTATATATTAATTGTAATTTCAGAACATTTAACGAAGTGCAGCTAATATAACTTCTACCTACAATTAGTTAGCAGCTTTTATTAGATTTGTACTTCTTTCATGTTTATTTATGACGTAACAGTTATAATTGTTACGTCATATACATAACTACACAGCTGTTTTATATTGTTATTATGTTTTGTATTTTTTTTTTTTGTTTTTTATTTGTACCCAAAGTGTTTATCATACTATAAACTTTTTCCCAAAAATATTTTATCCAAAGCTTTTAAAAAATGTTTTAAACTTATATTAAAAACTTTTATTTTTTGTATTGAACATAACTTATAAATTTATAAAAAAAAACTTACTAATGTTTCTTAAAGCTTGAAATTTAAAAAAACTTTTCTTTTAAAGTTACAATCCTTACAAAGCTTTTTTCACTGCCATTTAAATTTTTTCTTGAAATATTATTTTAAAGTTAATTATATTAAATCTGCTACATTTTCTATTTGTGTAGTTTATATTTCTATGAGTAAAGAACTTTATAATTTAAAGTTATACAAAAAGCAGTTCAAAAACAAATTTTAACTATTTACTTTCTCATTTGTTCATAGTTTTTGTTGTCTTAACAAATTATATTCTTTTTTTTTTGTCTTAAATTGTTTTGTTATTGTTATATTATTTGTACTTCTTTCATCATGGTTTAATAAAGTTTTTAACTTTGTTTTTTAATAGTACTAGTAATAAAATTGTACCAAATTTTTTAAAAATATGTTATTTAAAAGAAGGTTAAACATGTTAACGATTTAATAAAAGAAAAAATATATAAAACTATATTTAAGATCTCTCTATTTTGTTTTTAAAAATAAAAACATATAACATAACGTTAAAAACAGTTTATTTTAATTTTAAGTTTCGACGAGAATAAGGTAATTATAACCAAAATTTACTTATAATATTATAATATATATTTTATCATAATGTTGTAGCATAGTAAATTTGTTTTGTTTTTATAATTATTTACATTTAATGTCAGTAGTAAGTAAAAACAAACATATAAAATAGGTTTATACGACTTTATGAAGTTAATCTTTAAAAAAACAAATAAAATGTTTTCGTGTGATAAACATACATAAGATTATTTCCTGTGTTTGTATGAGAAAAACTTAATATTCAATAAGTTGATCTATTTAAATTCTCTTATTGTAAAGTAATTGAATTAGATTGAAACCTAATGTTCAAAAAAGTATATATATTCAGATATTTATGATTAATAATGTGTAACTAAAAGTGCATTATTTTTTATACTTCTAACTTTATTTTAAAACCTTTACTCTTGATTAAAATACAAATGGATAAATTGAAAGTCTGTATAAACAAGTGAAAAACAATTATGGTATTACATTTTGTGTACAATCCAGTATTTGTTGTTTAGTTTTGAAGTTAGTTCTCTAAAAACTTCCCTTGAAATCGTTTTAAAGTTATACGAATAAAACTTTTGATTGAAAATTTAAGTTAAAGTTCAAAGACTTGTTTGTTTATATTAAACAAGTATTTTTTCCGTGGGTATATTTATTCAATCGATATTATTTTGACGGTATTCAGTTATTTTAGTAAATCTAAAACTACATATTTTATACAAAAATTTCATATTTTAAGTTTATCAAAAAATGTTAAAATTTAACCAATTTTTTCATTCTTAATTACTCTTTTTTTTTTAATCAGAATAGTGTTTATCTAAGTTGTACTAGAAAAATATCATATATACAAGACAATTAGTTCCTTGAAAATTAGTATGTTTGAAAACTTTATTATAAAGTCAAACATTAATCTTGTTTAAAGTTTTAATACAAATAATACTGTAAATTTTTTAATTCAAAGTTAAAAATTATTACCAGTTTCAACTGTAAATTTTATGTCTGTATTTAAAGCGAAGCGTTAATCTGGTTAAAAACACATATGCTGATTGTTGTTTAAATATTGTTGAAATAAAAATAATCCGGTGTTTAAACATGTTGAGCGTGTTATTTTTTATTAAACATATATTTTTTGATTTGTAAAAAGTTCGTGCTATTTTAACATTAAAATTGTCAAAATATGTAAAAACTAATACTTGAAAAATATAATTAAATGAAAAATTCATTTATAAGGAAAACAATGTCCTTGTAAAATATAGTATATGTATTTAAATTTTAAACACAGATAGTTAGTACGTGTTATTTTAAATGTTCTAACACAAAACTTAACAAATGTTTTAATCCGTTTTCGCAACTTAAATACCTAAAAACGTGAAATTGTTATTGTGAAAAACTTGTTAGATGTATTGTAAGAACATTTTTATAATAAAAATGTTATGTTTGTTCTGAAACAGCATAAATTATAACGTGTAGAAATTTTAGTACATATTGTTATAATTATTTTAGTACGAAGTCTTTGTTTTAATTACACTAACTTAAGATGTGTATTCTTTTGTTATTTTTCCAAAGTATACATGTATAAATGTGTCCTTTTGTAAAATAGTTCTTTGTTTGATATTTCTATTGTTATCTTAACCTATGTATATTGTCCTTATATTGCGCAATAAAATATACTTTAATTAAAATCTTTTGTTAAGGGATATTTTTCTAAAAATTAGATATTTTTTATCGAATTGTAAAATAACTTGAATTTTAGTTTAATAAATACTGTATTATTATCTAGGTTCAAATAATTGGAAATTTTGAAATGAAAAAGAAAAATGTTATTAACTCATTAAAGCTATGGTTTATTTTAAAATCTTAGCTCAATTTTTTTTAATTTACTCAATTTTTTTGAACAAGGTTGATTTAGCTATGAAAAAAACTTTTTTATGAACTAATTTTTTTATGAAGCAAAGTTAAATTCTCCAAAAATACGTTTTATACAAGAGCTGTTTAGAAATGTTCATTTAATTCTTATTCAGTTATGATAAGTTAGAATATTTTTATGTGGTAACAATCAAAATTATTTTCAACCACAATGGTTAAATTAAATGAAAATCTTTAATGTTTAGTAATTAATTTTTTACAAATAAAACATAAAATAATAAATGAAAAATAGTTTACGTTTCAGTTTAATTCCATCACTACTATTTTTTACAAGTTTTACTATTTTTTATTAATTGTTTTGGCAAAAAATCATAACTTAATTAAATTCAAGTTATTATGTCATTAAAAACGGTACAAGTAGTTGCCAAGAAAACATATCCTTAACTTGCCAAAGTAAAACATTTTTCTCGACAAAAGTTAAAATCGTTATTTATACTTAACGCTTGTTTAAAGTTTATGTTTAGTAAAACCTGTAGAAAACGAATACATCCTATGATAGCTAAGTGTTGTAAACCTGCTATTTTAAATGTTTTAACATAACTTCTAACAATTATATTAATATTTCTACAAGTTGTTCAATTGAAGCAATTAATTTTTATCGATAAAAATGCTTAATTTTACTTATTTATTTAAAGTAAATAAAATTATTAATACCAGGTATTTATAAACATGTTATTTTGTATGTTTTTAGAAATTTTTACTTAAAAGTTTCCGATTAGTACAAAACACGTCTAAACGTGAAAATAATAAACTTTAAAACTTGTTAAAACAAAAATAAAATCATTTTATAATACAAATATTTAAGTATGTTTAAAAGTATAACAAGTTTTGGCACGTATTTTAAAATAAGTGTGTTGGGAATTATTATTACGTCATTTTGTTCGATTATTATAAAGTTCATGCTAAATGTATGAATATTAAACTTTAAAAACACAATAAAATTAACTGGTTGTTTTGTTGGACATCTATGTGAAATTATACTTATTTCACTTCAATTGTCCATATGTCGATGCATGCATTAGAATAAATTTTAAAACTTTTTTAATTAATTTTTTTTTTAAAAAGACAAGTTTCAAATAAATAATAACAACAGTTCTCTAATTTATATTTTAAATTCTACTCGATATTTTTTGATTGACAAAGGCAAAATAAATACAATTTTGTATTCATTAATTGCCTTGTGCAAAACCAGGTGAGTATGTAAGCTGGCTATTAAAACCGTGCCGAGACACCTGCAAATTCCAACATGCATATTCCAACATGCCGAGACACCTGCAGATTCCAACATGCATATACCAACATGCCAAAACACTTGCAGCTTCCAACATGCAACGAGACACCTGCAATTGTCAACATGTCAAGCCACCTGCAACTGTTAACAAGTCAAGCCACCTGCAACTGTCAACATGTCAAGCCACCTGCAAAAGAGAGAGTAAAAATGTATATAAACGATGAAGCTCATCTACAATTAGGTTACTAAACCTCAACTACCCTACGGAGCGGACCTAGGCCGCTTCAACGGGGCGACTCTTCCTTCGTGGAAGTAGTTGCATGCTTTTCACGTGAGACTTCGAGGCCGGAGACGTGAATGGCAGTACGACACAAAATAGTTGGCTTGGGACTGCGCGGCCGCAGAGGTTAACTATAGAACGATATAAAACAGCTTACGTGAGACTTCGAGGCCGAAGACGTAAGCTGTGGTACGATATGAAACAATTTTGATAGGATTTCTACGTTCATAAATATTGTATTTTCAACTTTTATCGATATTGAAGTTCGTATAAGATTAATGTGTAGAAAACTTAAGCGTCGCGCACCATTTTAAATCGTTTGTTTATGAAGGCAATAAATTGTACATAGTTTTTGTTGTTTATTTTATAACTAAATTAAGTTGCTATACCTATTTATACCCGATAAAGATAGAGATATTTAATTATCTCTTTATTTTACTTATAAATAAATATGGTATACAATAATGGCGTCCTCGGTCGTGCTCTTAAAACTAACCTTTCGAAGACAAGGCAAACATAAGTAAAGATTTAATTAAAACCGATCAGAAAATAATTTATTTTACTAAGTTATTTTTTAAGAATTCATTCATTTATTAGACTTACAACCCAGAATAATTTCTACAATGCTTTTCTACGTGTAAAACTGATCTTAATTATAGTTTGCGATGATCGCTTATTTGATTTTAGTAAGGATGGTAGTGTAAATCACCGGTCTTTGTGACAGTGAGTGTAAAATTAAAGGTAAAAGCGTGTGATAAAAGTCTACTATGTTTTATTAAAATGATAGTGTTTATTTCTCGAGTGGTTTAATTGCGAGCAAAAAAAAAATTTTGCAAAGAATTGCTTAATTTCCTTATGTATGTGCAGTTTTTTTGTCATCTATATTTTTATTTTGTGCTAAATGTGTACAACATTTTAACGCAAAGCTTTTATTATTAAAAAGTCGCTAATCGCATATAAGCCGTCAATGAGCGCATGTAAGCCGCAAAGAAAGCACTTTTAACTCCCATTGCACTTGTTTTTGTCGTAAAAAATTAAATCGCTTTTTATCAGCCGCACAGACATAAAGGCATTTAATTTGCAGCAATGAAAATCGCTCTTGATTTAAGTGCTCCAGTACTAGAAATAAAACAGTTAAAAAGAGTGCTTATGTATGCGTACTTATTCCACCCGGAAGGTAAAAACTCGATTTAGCAACAAAACAATATATGTATGTGAAGAAAAGCGATTGTTGTTCAAACACTTCATTAAATAATCTATGACAGCTATGTATCTTGAACAGAAGTAAAAGCACTTATAAAATGAAGTTGACCAAGTCATTTATCAACAGTCTGCAAATCAACCAAAGTCAAACATTAACATCTACAGTAAGACAAAGCAAAGTTTAAACTTTGTAAATAACTTTAAAAACTATATATCTTTATATGTGTATATTTGTGTAAATATTGTTTAAACATAAAAAACTAAAAAAAAACCGTTTGTTGTATATAGTTAAAATTTACATATGATACAAAGTTCTCTCAACTATAGAAATATACTTGTAAAAATATTTATTCTTTATTTTGCTTTAGACATTTTATATGACTTAAGTATATTTATTGAATTTACAAATTAAGTTGTTAGTTTTTAATTTTTACTGCATGAGTTAAGTATTTTAAGAGTAATTGTTTCAAAATAAAAACTAATTTAAAAATTTCAAGTTCATAAGCCTATTGTATCAACACCTAAACAACAAGTTGTTTACAATAAGATAAAAAATACTATGTGGTTTGTTTAAACAAAATGTATGTTATTTTTTGCGTCAATGCCTTAGCGTTTTTAGTCTTAGATAATTGTATCGATGATTCTCGTTTTTGGTTTTTTAGTGATTGCTTGTGAATATTGCAGACAAAAATAAGATTTTGGAGTTTGAAATTATTTTGGTGTTTTTATTATTTAATTGTCAATGGCAACAAAACTCTACTACAACGTGTAAATTTTTATTTCTTTTTTTTGCAAATTTAAAAAAAAAAATTTTTTTATAATAGAGTCGATGTTGGACATCTATGTGAAATTATACTTATTTCACTTCAATTGTCCATATGTCGATGCATGCATTAGAATAAATTTTAAAACTTTTTTAATTAATTTTTTTTTTAAAAAGACAAGTTTCAAATAAATAATAACAACAGTTCTCTAATTTATATTTTAAATTCTACTCGATATTTTTTGATTGACAAAGGCAAAATAAATACAATTTTGTATTCATTAATTGCCTTGTGCAAAACCAGGTGAGTATGTAAGCTGGCTATTAAAACCGTGCCGAGACACCTGCAAATTCCAACATGCATATTCCAACATGCCGAGACACCTGCAGATTCCAACATGCATATACCAACATGCCAAAACACTTGCAGCTTCCAACATGCAACGAGACACCTGCAATTGTCAACATGTCAAGCCACCTGCAACTGTTAACAAGTCAAGCCACCTGCAACTGTCAACATGTCAAGCCACCTGCAAAAGAGAGAGTAAAAATGTATATAAACGATGAAGCTCATCTACAATTAGGTTACTAAACCTCAACTACCCTACGGAGCGGACCTAGGCCGCTTCAACGGGGCGACTCTTCCTTCGTGGAAGTAGTTGCATGCTTTTCACGTGAGACTTCGAGGCCGGAGACGTGAATGGCAGTACGACACAAAATAGTTGGCTTGGGACTGCGCGGCCGCAGAGGTTAACTATAGAACGATATAAAACAGCTTACGTGAGACTTCGAGGCCGAAGACGTAAGCTGTGGTACGATATGAAACAATTTTGATAGGATTTCTACGTTCATAAATATTGTATTTTCAACTTTTATCGATATTGAAGTTCGTATAAGATTAATGTGTAGAAAACTTAAGCGTCGCGCACCATTTTAAATCGTTTGTTTATGAAGGCAATAAATTGTACATAGTTTTTGTTGTTTATTTTATAACTAAATTAAGTTGCTATACCTATTTATACCCGATAAAGATAGAGATATTTAATTATCTCTTTATTTTACTTATAAATAAATATGGTATACAATAGTTTTGTAAATAAAGCAAGTTTTGACAAGTATGTAACTCCTACTAAGTGTGTAAGTAATTATTATTACATTATTTTTTTTGATTATTACAAAGTACATACTTTGTGTAAGGTTACCAAAATTTAAAAACATGTTAAAACAGAATAAAATTAACTGATTGAATAAGTAAAGCAAGTTTTGACACATGTATACCTCTAGCTAAGTATGTTAATAGTTATTATTGTCTACTTATAAGTGAGGATTATTTCTTTTGTACTGTTTCTTTGTTTTGTTATGCATTTGACTGCTTCTTAATTGCTATTTAGATTCTCAGTGTTTGTAAACTTTCTTTATGAAGTAACTAAATATTATGGTTTTTTTAAGGAATTTGTTGACAATTAAAAGTTTCTGAGTATTCAAAAATAACAAATAGGTATAATTCTATTTATTTAGTACATCATAATAATACTTTGATGTTAGAAAATGTTAAAGCTGTAAGGGTTAGTTTCTATTTGATATATAAATTAACATTATATCAAGTTGTTTTTATAAAACTTTTGTAGATTTTAACCCTTTAATAAAATTCAATGTTTAGTTCAAAGTGTGTGAACAAAATTTTTCTTTTGTATTTTGCTTTTTATTCTTTTGTTTTACTATTTTTTTCTTTTATTTTCTTTGTTACTTTTAAGTAAGTGGGCTACTTGTAAATAACTCTATTCATAATTGTGTTTTGGTATTTTAATTCAACTGTCTACTCTACATTATATATAATTAAATATAAATGTTGACCTGTTATGACTTTGAACTATAATCTAACTAACTTTTATTTAAAACTTCAACATTAAAAAAATAATTCCGTTCATAATTGTGTTTTTAGTATTTTTCAATTTTTTTTATTATTAGTTTAATATTAATGTTATGTAAGTTACAAAACCATTTATGGCTTTCAATATAGATTATTGTATGTATATATAAAGTTGCATTTTTTTATGAAATTAGCTGTTACTTGATTGTTTTTTAGTGTCTAGAATGATGTCAAAATTTAATTTGAAATAATTGAGTATTTAAACGTAGATTAAAGTTTGAAAAATTATCAGTTAACTATACATACAACTAATTTAAAGATAAAATTTATTTTCAGACAGTTAATAGAAAATAATTTAAAAGTCATATAAATCGTTATATAGTACATGTTTGTAATGCATTATAGACTTATAGTGTGTTATCTTTTTTAAAGTTAAAATTTGTGTATAATTAAAAATGTAGCATAGTTAGTTAAAAAAAAACTATATAGTTTGAATCAAGTAAGCTAAAACTGGTAAATATATTTAAACAAATGCAGTTTAAATAGTAACATAATACACATTCACAAAACAAAATTGATTGACAGAAATTTTTATGTGTAATGAAAAATGACAGCTAAATTGCAGTCGTTTTTTGGCTCAAATTTAAAAAGAAAAACTTAATCTGTTTAAAATAAAAGTAAAGAATACATAAAAAGTTGTTAAACATTAGTCATATTTCCTTTGTAAAAATCAATGAATTCGTCTGTAATATTTTTTGTCTGAAACAATTTTGCTTGAAGTAAAAATAAACTTTTAATAACCATTTTAACATAAATCAGTCAAACAATTATTCATTTTAAAGCTGTTTGAAGTTTTTTTTAAACTTTTATTAAAAAAAAAATACTATGATTCGTACCATTTTTATACATCTAAGTGTAAATATAATATTATTGTTTTTATTGTAGTACTATGTTAACTTATTTTTTTTTGTATTAATTAACTTAAATGGCTCTATTTATTTTTTGTGTTCTATTTCTTAACTAAAAAGAACTAAAACTATAGCTAAATATTTTTAAATAAACTTTGAAAGATTGACTCAAATAGTAAAATAATTTATGTGATTTTAATGGTTCAAAATAAACACACAAAATCATAGCCAAATTTGAGTCACAATAAAAGAATATATTGTTTTAGTAAAAAAAAAGTATAAAAATAACAAGATATAAGTAAAACTAATATTTATAATTTGATGTGATTCATATTTAATAAATTGTACAAAAAAAACAAATCATAAGTTAACTACAAACTATAATCACATGCTTTCAAAAATACATATAACATATAACCCTTATGAACTATAATGTCACACATGTTCACCTATCATGCACTTTCTATAATGACGTATTAATCCAACTTGTACTTTCTATTATGACGTAACAATGTGACGGTTACGACGTCACGTAATTGCCACTCACATTATTGCAATTATTCTTCAATTTCATGAGAAACTTAACGTCAATTTAAACTTTCGTTTTTGTGAATGATAATTTACATGAAATTTTTTAAGTATATTGTCCTTTTTCGCTTGTTATTTTTTCATTTGTGGTCGTTCTATTTCTGCTTATTATGAGTTTTTTTTATTTTTTTCAATGTTATTTATTATTTGTCTTTTTTTCTATTATAAAAGTATAACTAAGCTTTTTTCTCCATTAATTTAGTATTTAGGTTTTTGTATTTTTGAATTTTACTAAAAGTGTAAGTAATTTGTTTTAATGTTTTTAGATAATACTAAATTTTTAGTTTTGTATTACGAAGACCTTATTATTTGAATTTTGAATAAATCAAATAACTTTACATTTTGTATAAAAGCGGTTTTAAAATTTATGAATTTTTGATAAACGTCGAAAAATACTAAATAACCTTAAGATAGATTAGTTTCGTAAACGTTATAATTAAAAAAAAAGTTAGTTTAAAGTTATTTATTAAAAGTTGTTTCTATACCTGTAGAAAAATAATAATGATTTTTAGAAGAAGTTGTTTTAAACTTAAGGCTTGCAATTTATGAAAAAATCTCAGAAACTAATAAATTTTTGTAAACTTTTTGAAGTCTTAAGATAAATGACTGTATACTTTACTGTAAAGTTTTCTTTAAATGATTTTAATCTGCAAACATCTTAATGTGTAAAGTTTTTTTATGTGGTTATTTGTCTAGGTACTGTTTTTATGCTTAAGTGCAAACAACATTTAAATTAAAGGAAAGTATCTTCTAATTTATATTTAATTTTTCTTAATGTGGTTTAATAATTTAATTATTTGTTTAGTTATTATTTGTTAACAACCAATTAGATATTTTTAATGTTTTTTTGAACTTTTAGTGACTTGAACCAATATTTGACTTGTTTATTTGAAGGAGTGTTGTATTTACAAATCAAAATAATAATAGTTTTGTGTTTGGTTTTAAAATTTAAGGTTAACAAAATTAAAGTTTATGTTTTCATTTACATTGCAAACAATTGTTTTAACAAATCTCTGTTTAGTTTTTTTTCAAAGGTCGTTGCGTTTTATACATATAAGCTTGTTTACATTTTTTTAGTATTATCATTTTTGTATTACTTCTACTAAATTGCAATAAAAGTTCATTAATTTTAGAGGCTTGCTTAAAAACAGCAAATAAAAAAATTAAGATTAGTATAGTAACGTGTATATTCTTTCATTTTACTTAATAAATCTTGCTAGTGAACAAGTTTAAAACAATTAAAACCACAATTTGACCTAACATAACTTAAATAAATTGTGTATTAAATAAGAGAGCTTGTGATACTTATTAGATTATAAACTTTACTAAAAGAGATGATTGAACTAACTAACGCTAAAATTTAAGACAGTTAAATTATTTTTTTCTGTGCATTTTAACTGTTATTGACTTGAGGTTTGTTAAAGAACGTAATTAACTTTTTTGACTTTTGTAATTAATACTAATTGTATACCATTATAAACTCTGTGAGAATTAAAACTAAAAATACTTTAATAATAATAATTATTTTGAATCACGTTGTTGATCTTAGCTTGCAAAATTTGTAATTAATCTTGTTAAAATTTTATATCGTTTATCAATAAAAATAAGTTTTATATGTGTTTTATGTTTTACTTTATATTGTAAAATAAGATTAAGTATGAGATTATTTGTTATTATCATAAAATGATAAAAATAGTTTAGTTTTAATTCAGTTAAGTAATACTAGTAATTTTGTTTTTGTACTTTATAAACACTATTAACAATACTGACACCTTCTATTAGTTTAGATTAATTGATTTTTATTGGTTTGTTTATAAGTCTGATTAGATCAGATGTTATTTTGTTTTTTTTTAATGACTAGACATTTAATAATAATTTCTGTTATAAATTTTTTAAACCGGAATTGTAGCAAATCACATATTTTTATTAATGCATAAATAGTTAGAATAAATTATGATTATAAAACTTGTGCTTATTTAATTAAGATTATTTTGTAAAGCATTTTAAAAGTTAAAAAAAAAACTTGTAAGAATGTTGTTATAAATTAATTAATATCTATTTTAGCTAAAGTTGTAAAAATTTCTTAATTAAAACATATTTTAATGAGTTCATAGATTATCTACGTAAAAATTGAAACAACTAAAATACATTTTTTTTTTGTAAACGTTGAATAGTTTTGGTCTTTTTTAACAAAAGGTTGTTTATCTAATACAACCATTTTTCAACAGAGTATTAATAATCTAAGTGAACAACTTATCTCTTAAACAATGAGTTCACTTTACAAAAGTTAGTAAAATATTTTTAGTCAATTTTTAACAAAAGGTAAAACCTTGCGGTTTTAAGTTTTTGTTTTTTCACAACAAATTTTAAATAATGGGAGTAAATTTAAAATACAAAAACCAATAAATTAGGCAATTGACAAAACTTTGTATTTTTTATTGCCTTAAAAGGTAAAGTTTTATTTCTTTTCCTGTTTAAATTGAACTTGAAGATTTTGTTTTATCTACGTCATATTAGAAGGTTTCAAAACTTAGTTTTTCACAAATGATTGAAATTTTAAAATTTTTTCGAGCTAAAAACAATTTTACAATACTTGGAAAAATGTCTTTTTTTAATTGGTAGTGTAGTTTTTTCACTTAGAAATGTTTTTATGACATTCATTGTCATCAAAGAATTCTTAACATGTTTATACCATTGTCAGATAAGTTTAAAAAAAAATTAAGTTTTAATTGTAAAAAAAAAGTTTTACGTAATTTTAGGTAACTTTTTGCGGTTTTAAATTTGTTTTTTCACAACAAACTATAACTAATGGGAGTAAATTTATAGTAAAAAATTAATAAATAAGGCAATTGACAAAACTTTGTATTTTTTTATTGCCTTAAAAGGTAAAGTTTTATTTTCTTTTCTTTTTGAATTGAACTTGAAAACTTTGTTTTATCCACGTCATATTAAAAAAATAGTTTTTCATCAACTCTTAAAAATTTCAAAGTTTTTAAAAACTAAGAAATATCAATACTTAAAAAATGTCTTTTTTTTAAATGGTAGTATAATAATTTTCAGTTAAATAGGTTTTTATGACAACCAATTTCATTAAAAAAATTCTTAACATGTTTATACCATTGTGAGTTAAGTTCTTAAAAAGGTTAAATTGCATAAGTAAAGTTTTACTATTTATAAATTTACCAAAGTATGATTTTTTATTTAATTTTATCCATATTAGGTTATATAAAGTTTTACATTGTTTATGAAAAGTTATATACGTAATTTTTATACTTGCGTCATTGTTTTTTATCAATAAAATTGTATATTGTTCTTGGAATTTACTGGCTGAGTTTTTTAGGTAAAAATTAATCTATCTAAGAAATTAATTTAAGTTGTATTTAATGTTTGACAAGTAACAAAATCATTTCGTGTTTCAAATTGACATTTTCATAATTTACAATAGTATACAACAATGTTAACAATGAAAATACATTTATAAACTTTAAAATTCTTACTAAAATGTGTCTATTTACTTCTAGAAATTTATTAACGGAAAATAAATTTAAGTAAAAACCAAACTCTCCAAGACACTAATTAAAATTTTTATAAATGTTTTAGAAGTGTTAAAATAAAGTTTTAAATTAGTTCAAGTTTGTTTAAGTTTATAGTAAGTATTTTGAAATTTATCACTATAAATAATGATAATAAAAATGTAAATGTTTCTATTTATTTCAAAAGTTGTAGAATTAATTTGAATATATTTAAAATCACTTGTAAAAATAGTACTGTACTAGTTTAGATATAAGCTTGTATTTAAAGTACATGTAATAATTTAAATATAAACAAGATTTTAGTGAATGTTCTAAATTAACTAAATTAAAATTCTTTGTTTGATTGATAGGTCGACTAATTAACATTTAGATATTTTAATTAAATATAAAAAATTTATCAAAACTTTTGAATTGAACTAACTGAATTAGCATATAATTTAATTAGAGTAAAGTAACTGTAATGTGCTTAAAGTTTTTCTCTATTTAAAAATTTGTAAATTTTGCGTTCGATTAAGTAAATTTTACAACGAATATTTCAAGTCAAGAAGTTTTTCGTATATATGTTTTAAAATAACTATTTGCCTATTAAAAATGCAAAATGTTATAAGCGAAATTCCAATATTGTTGACATCTTTTTTCATTTTTTTAAACATTATAAAACTTTGAGAAACATTTAGATAAGTGCACACTTTATATTTTACAATTTTACTAACTTCAAAAAAAAGATTTTTCTACGTGACAATCAATACATGTTATGACGTCACAAAAGCTACTTCCGGTAGAAATTGAGTAAGTCTATTTCTCATGTGTATCCTAAAACAGTATAACTCAAAATAAAATTATAGCTTTAATATAACAATGCTGGTATTTCTTGCAAACTTTTTGGTTATATCAATTTTGTAGTTGCACATAAACTTTGAAATAAACTTACGTTTAATTTTAGAACGTAAGTTATAACATTTCTTTGTATTTTATAAAATTTTGCAAAGAACTTATTAATTACAATTAATATATGTTTACGTTAAACTATACCTTGTATTTTATTAGATTTTTACAGACAATTAATATCGATTACTTTCGTTAAAAATTTTATGACTTAACTTTAACTTCCTAATTAATTATTAATATAAAATCGCTTGAAATTTGTTAAGTTTAGCATGTGTTTTCAAAAAAATCAAAATTGATTCATACAAATTTAAATTACAAAGCTTTTCATACATTTTATTATTAACTTTTGACAAAAGACTGTTTGTTAGGCATCAATTTAGAAATTAAAAAAGTGTTTTAATTATTTTAAATTTTGAATAGATTAAACTAGTTTTTTTTAAAGTTTCAGTCTAAAATAAATAATGTTGACATTTTAGTTTTTGTTGTGGATAAAGAAAATGTTTGCTAAAAGTTTTTATTATTTAAAGGTTCTAAAGTTGTTTACTTTATTTAAATTTAGCCATTCAAACTAAAAAACAAATTAAAAATTAGCATTTGGCAAGCTTTAATTTATGATCAATATGTAAAGTTTTTTTTTATACAGTGTAAGAAATATATTTTAAATTTAATTTATTATTTTAAAATAATGCTTTTCAAAAGATTAGAAAAAGTTAGAATAAAGATTACTAACTCTTAAATTTAAAGAAATTAGACTAATTATCAAAAAGAAACATAAATTAGAGATTTAATGACATATAAAAAACGCTTTTGTAGATTAACTTAGAGTGGTAGCTTTAATAAATTTATTGTTGAAAAAAAAGTTTAAGCCGATAATATAAACAAAAAGTTGTGTATAAGTATTTTTTTAGATTAATTTTTACAAAAGTTCAAAAACTAAACATTTTTTAATTAAATACTCAGTGCTTTAAGTTATTATGTGTTTTTATAGATTAGGAACTAATATAAACATAATTAGATTTGTTTGTTTTGTAAGTAAGAATTGAAATGAGTTGTAATAGATTGTAAAATATATACTTTCAGACGTTTTTCTATACTGTTATAAAACTTCTTGAACCTTAAAATGTTTTGTTTTTCGAATATTATTTCAACAAATATCATTGTACAACATAGTTTTAATTAATTAAACCCTTTCAGTTCTTTTTCATTTCATTGTTAGATTTACTTACAAAAATCTTTATGAAGCTGACTAACTAAAAAAAAATTATATTTACTATTTAGTTTTACACGTAGTTCACTATAAACATTTTTTATACAAAGCTATTTTTGTGAACAATAACAGTTTTGTAATAAATTAGAAGGACAATAAACAAGGTAATTGTAAGTTGTTTGTATTTAGTAAAAGTTGTTCGGAATTTAAACCAAATGAAATTAAACTAGTACAACGTTTAATTAAACCACATATAAATAGGTTTGTTAATAAAAAGCGCTTTTGTTCAAAAAATCTGACATTTAGATAATTGAGTTGAAAAAAGTGCAAATGCAGAGATTAAAATTCTTTACATTGCATAGGTATTATACAAATTTTAACTTAGCCGGGTTTATATAAATTAGTTTTGAAACTCGATTTAAACCACTTGGTTTAAAAAATGTTTTGTATAAAAAAATTACAAAAACCTTTACTTATATAAAATTTTTGTACATATTTTGTGTTTATTTAAATTTGAAAACCTCATGCTTTAAAATTATTATTTTAATACATGTAAATATTAAATATTATTTATACTAAAACTTTATACTACAAATATCATTACGAGTGTTTGAATACAAAAAAACAATAATATAACTTTAATATACACAAAGGTACATTTTTGTTATAAAAAACACAAAAAAAGTACGTAACTTTAAGTTGTTATGTGTATGTTATATTTGCAAGAATTTACTTGAATTTTGAAATATTTTATCTCCTTAATACCTTTATTGTTCGAATTTGAGTTACCAACTTGAATAAAATAATTGAACTCATACAAAGATACTTATTTTATTGTTATGAATAAATTCCTCTATAATTTATGCGTAATTGCCAATTATATTCATAGATAGCTTATAAACTTTTGTAACTCTCTAAAAGCTTTATTATTATTGTAGAAAATAGAGTATGTTTATTTAATACTTTTTTTTTATTTAATTATGACAAATCTAACCGATCTTTTAAAAATTTACGTATGTTTTATTATTATATAAATCTTTAAACTACACGTAATTAGTTTTTTTTGTATGTTTCTTTTGTTTGTTGGTTAAGTCAAAAAATTAAAAGTTATATATTATATATGAAAGGACCTTCAAAAACTAAAATATAAAACTACTTTAGTAAGTTCATATAGAGACATATATATAAATTGTCTAAATTCCATAAGCAGCATGTAATGTGCAAGTTTTAAAGTTTAGAGTTTGAACTCTAATGTTCAACTTAATGTTTTGCTTAGGTCTGAGCTTTCAAATATTTCTCAAATGTCTTTTTATGTACTTGTTACTATATCAATTGTATTTTGTTGATTATTTTTCTTCGGTTTTGTTTAGAAAGTATTGTTAAAATTATTTAAAAATTTATTTTTACTTTAGAAATAACGTATTAAAATTTTAAAGTCTAACTTAATTTACATAAACTTAATTACTTATTCAGAAAATAACAATAATCAGTATATACAATTTTAATTAAGAAGTATACAAATATCAAGTTTAACATGGTTTGGAATAAACATTACAATTATGGTTATGTTACAATATTACAATAAAATATGTAAAATATAAACAAATCTAAAATTTACACATTGTTTACGTTTTTTGTTATATCAATATCAAATTTGTATCAAAATTTATTTAACCGGATGTAAATGAAGGTTGTTTTGTTTTTATGAAATTTGGCTAAATAACAAATAAAACTTACCGATAAATATCTTAAATTATAAGTCTCCTAAATAAATGTCCTAATTAAATATTCTAATCAAAGTTTACAAAAATTCAAATATTTATTAGCTCTTAAAAATATCAGTTCATGTATAAAATTTTTAAAGCTAAATGATCAAGTATTTATAAAATACTCATAAAAATCTTGTAAAAGTACCACAAAACAATAAATCATTTAAAGTTTAATTTGTTTGTGTAAAATGATTTATTTTTTAACGTAGAATGTTGTATGGTGACTTAAAGTATTTTAATCTATTTGTTTTTGCAAAACTGATTCATCTAAGTATGTATATTTTTAATAAAACAACAAGCAATAAAAATGTGTAATGTTTGGTTTAAATTGTGTAACTAACAACTTTAATTTTTTATATTTACAAAATTAAAACAAATATTTTTTATAGTAACTCATGATTAACTTTAAACAGTGGTTTTAGTAACTTAAAAAAAAATCCTATTTATTTTATTTAGTGTATATAGAAATAAGTGTGTAAGTCACAGACATTTAATATACACTTGTATAAAATCATATATGTACAAAAAATGTTTTAATATGTGGTTATGCATACTTTATTCTACTATCAAAAGTAATACTTTAAACTTATTTGAGGCTATATATTTGTAAAAAATAAAAGTAGATAAAAGTATTAAAAAACTAATTATAGTCATTCAAAATGTTGTTTTAAAAGTTTACTTAAGTAAGTGCACTTATCCAAATTAATTTGTTTGAAAGATTAGTGGTATATTGTTTTAACAATACTACTTACAATAAACTACTGTGTAGTATTGTTTGCCTAAATCGTTTACCTGTGTAATTAAAATCGTACGATATTGTTATGAACTTTTTAGTAGCTTTTTATAAAGATTTTGTTTACCTTTTAGAAAGAATAACTTTAAATGCAATTTTAGTTGCATTCAATCTAAAGACTTAAACAAACCGGTTAATCTTGAATATAATTTATTAAATTTTATTAATTAAATAATAGATAAAAATCACCAATAAACTGTTTGCAATTAGCAATTTTTATAAACCAGCTTACACTCTCACGAAATATTTTTAAACACATTCAACCAATAACTGATGTTTGTTCGCTTTTTAACATTTCAATAACTAAGTTGTAGTAACTTTCATTTTTATTACTAAATTTTAATTAAAACAAACTTTTTTCACTAAACACTTTTGTTTTTGCTGTTGATGTTTATTTTATGGTCTAAATTTTAATACAAAAAAGTCATTTTTAATTCAACGACTCAGACCCTAAAGTTTTTATAACATTTTAGCTGTGCTTGTTTAGATTAAATTAATAACACAAGAACTAAGTACTTCAATATAAGTTTATATAATTTTATAATATTACTAAAATTAATCATAATTTTCAGATATCTTCTACAAGTACGAACTGATATGCTAAAGAAAAATGAAGTCTTTTAAATTCTGTTTAGAGTTTTCCAAAATATAAGTGGCTTCTTATGTACAAATTTGTCTTTTTTTGTACAAATACGTTTATATATTTTTTCTAATTTTGCTTTTGTTATATTTTTGTAGATAAATTGTCGAAATGATTAGTTACTAACTTTAAACATATTTACCAAATTTAGTTTTAAACAAGTTAAAAGATTTACACTTAATAAAAATAAGTTTCTCCAATTATTATAAGAGATTGTACTGATTTATTACTTTTTAGTAATTAGGTTTTGCATTTTTGAAAATAACAGTTCTTAATCCTGATGAAAAAATCTACTTTATAGTACAGTTTTGTGCAATAAAATATAAAAACGTGAGTTGATTAGTAATTTTCTCAAAGATTGTTTTTTAATTGAATTTAATTCTTAATTTGTTTCAAATTTAATTATATGTGAAAAGATAATATATTACAATTAAAACTAGTTTGCATTTAAGAAGCAATAAATGAATATAAATGTTTTTCTATATTTTATATCTATACACTGTTTTATCTTTTATTTTGGGTTTTTTCATGTGTTTTTACAAGAAACACAGAATTTATATTTTAGTATGTGTTTAATGTTTATCTAAAGTACTATTCTTTGAATATTAGTAAAATTTACATTAAACATCTTCGCTACATTTAAAAATATAGCTTTTATTCAAACTACAACTTAAGATTAATCATTTATATATACCAATTTAAAAATTAAAACTTCCAATAAAAATTTGTAATTGCAAAACGTATAACGAATTGCAGCTAGTATAACTTCTACCTACAATTAATAAGCAGCTTTTTTCAGATTTGTACTCCTTTCATGTTTATTTATGACGTAACATTTTTAATTATTACGTCATATACATAAATACTGTTTTATATTGTTATTATGTTATGTTACAATATTTTATTTTGTATTTGTACCCAAACTTTTTAAAACATTATAAACTTTTTTCCAAAAGTTATTTTTTTTAGCTTTCAAAAATCGTTCTTAACTTATATTAAAATATAAATATTAAGTAGTCAATAAATACAACAGACTTAAATAAAAAAATTTAAAATTATTTTAACGCTTGAAATTTCTAAAACTTTTCTTTAAATGTCACAATCCTAACAAAGCTTTTTCCACTGCCATATAAGTTGTATCTTGAAATAATATTTTAAAGTGTATTTTGTTAAATCTATCACTTTATTTAGTTGTGTAGTTTATATTTCTATGTGTAAGTACACTTTATAATTTAAAGTTAAACAAAAAGCAGTTAAATAACGAATTTTGATTATCTACTTTCTTACTTGTTCATAGTTTTAGTTGTCTTAACAAATTTTATTCTTTTTTGTCTGAAATTATTTTATTGTATTTATGTTATTTGTTCCTTTTTCATCATTGTTCAATAAAGTTTGTTACTTTGTTTGTTTTTATAGTCCTTTTATTATAGTTGTACCAAAGGTTTAAATCATGTTTTTTCAAAGAAGTGTAAACATGCGAACGATTTAATAAATGAAAAATATATAAATTTGTGCCAAAATTAGAAATATCTCTATTTTGTTTTGAAAAAATAAAAACAAATTATTATCGTTTAATTAAAGTTTTGTTGAAAATAAAGTAATAAAAACCAAAATTTACTTTCAACATTACAATATACAATTTAATTAACATATATTGTAGTATATTCATTTGGTTTTACAGTTATTTACATTTAATGTCAGTAATAAGTAAAAACAAACATACAAAAAATATTTTTATGACTTTAATCTTTCAAATAACAAAAAAAAAAGTTTTATAGATGATAACACATTTATAAATTCATTTCCTGTGTTTGTATAAGAAATACTACTTTTCTCAATAAGTTGATCTATTTAAAAGAAATAAAATATTCTCTTACTGTAAAGTAATTGAATCAGATAACATTTAAATGAACAAAAAAACTATATTCAAAAAAAATTACGCTTTTTTAGTTTTTTTAAAGTTATAATTATAAGTAATTTGAAACAAAGAAAACGTTTTTTTATATACTTCTAACATTATTTTAAAACATTTAATTTTATTTAAAATACAAATTAAAAGTTCGTAAAAATAGGTGATAAAAAAATTGATATTACATTTGGTGTATATTTCAAGCATTCGTTATTTTGGAATCTATTTTTCCAAAAAAAAACAATCTATTGGAGTCTTTTTAAAATTTTTCGACTTTCATTTAAAAACCTTTAAAAAGTATATCATTTAAAACTTTAAGTTGTGTTTTATATAGAAAAAGACTAATGTTCTGTTCACTTTGTAGATCAGGGGTCGGCAGGCAGTTGGTGCTCGCCGGCCAAATTTCAAGTTTTCAAAGTCTTAGCGGGCCGCAGTTTTAGTTTTAGTGACATTTGAATAATATTTTGCTTTTTGTCTTACTAAAGAAAGTTTTACTTTTATTTACTTTGATATTTCAAATTACTTTTAGATATACATAGAATGTCTATTTAAATTAAAAATACTTTATACAATAAAATTTACATTGACTAATGTACTTAAGCCTTAATAAACTAAGTACTTTCTTAAAGATTAATAGGTTGAACTTAATATTTTGTAATTTTACTTATAACCTAAATCTGTATAAAAATTCAGCTTAAAAATATTTTAGAGGTCACTTTTGTGCCTTGTTTGTACTATTAACCCTTTTTTCATGTTTCTAAAAATATTTATTTAAAAAAATGCGTCTCAAGTAATTTACACTCTTTAAAAAGTCATTAATTAATTGACTAAATAAATCTAATACTTATTTGTTATGTAAAAATCTAAAATAAATTTTTAGCATAATTAACTCTTAATTCCTTTAATAAAATACCTTACTAGTAATCAATTAGTATTTAACATGGTTGCAACTTTAACAGCAAAATGTCTAAGTTATATCAAACCAGCCAAGTTAATTAAAAGTTAAAAAAACATAAAACTTAGTGTTAATCAAACTTAAATACTTAATTGAAATATCATCATTATAAAAAAGTACACAATATGTGAGAAGACAAGAAAGAAAAATACAATTAGTAAACTACATTACGGTTGTAAAAACTATTCTGCGAATTCAAAGTGTTTAAAATAAAAGTTTCACACACACCTGAGTCTTAAACAAATGTCTTAAACAGGTTTAATCTAGTCTGTATTCTTCAAACTTTTAAACTAGCCTGCTTGTTTGGCAACCCTGTTTAAAGGAAAAATCACAGAATAAAGAAATAACGAAGTTTATTAACAGTAAATTAAATATAAATCAAAAAAAAGTATTATAAGTCAATTTCAATGGACAATTATGGTTTTTTTAAAAACTTTTAACAAAAGTATAAAAGCTTATTAAGCCCTTAATAATGAAAAATAACTAACTTTTTATTAAGAATTATAGCAATTTTTTTTCTGCAATAAAAATCTTGCATTTAAAAAGAGTAAATGTGAAATATAGGACGAGCTAGAAGCATTGAAAAACGTAATTTAGGAGTTATTGCAAGGAACAAAAAAAAAGCAAATCGCTTAAGTCAGTTCCAACAAAGCACATGATTATCTTCAGAGTGATTGAAGAAAAAGTTAAGGCAAGTAACAAAGTAGCAAAACTAATTACTAAAAAGAAGATACCGTTTAGAATTTTAAGTTTCTTAAAGAAATTATGTTGACGTTAGTATAAGATTTTTGTTTATTTCTTTACTGACAACAAAATTCGTGTTTAAGAAATGCCTGCAGATTATAAAGCAGCATAAATCAAATTAGGACTTTAATCAATCTGTTAAGATGAGAGCACTGACAAAACATTGTTATCTGAGAATTTTTATTTGAGTTGTTTTTATTAACTTTGAAATTTTAGAAGAATTTCTAGGTTAAGTTCCAATGCAAAGCACAGCAATAGATAAATAGATATTAAATGCAAAGGCGCAATGCACCAATATAAAGTTTGTAAAAGTACAATTTTTTTCTTCTGTATTCAGTATAAAATTAAACTAAAGGTAAAAAAATCTTTTAAACATAATATCAATTTTAAAAAGATGCTCTTAAGCTACTTTAAATGTGGTTTTTAATGAAAATATTTATATGAAAAATTTTTCTTCCAAATCAAAATTTTATTACTTTACATGTAAAAATTGTTTTAAATTGCAGGTTTTTCAAAAATTCTCAAATTTAAACTTTTTTTATATTATTTAAGTATAAATTTTCAGACTCCAAGATTTACCGGGACTCAAGTTTTTTTGGCAACACCGATTATTCACATTTATATACAGTAGTATAAACAGTATTTCAAATTGTATCAGCTGCAAGATTTAAAATTTAACATATAATATAATTCCAACCAACACTGTGTATTTACCAAAACATACATCATAAATTTAATTTGTCACTATTTAAAGAAAAAAAGCCAGCCTTATTGACAAAAAACTAGCCTGATATTTTCGTATACAAAAAGCAATTCAAGTAAATAATTAAAAAAATAGACTAAATTTGCTTGAGATTTAAAGTCTTCAAATGGTCATAGTCTGAGTTTGTAGCAATGTTTAGTTATTTATAAAATTGAATTCGAACTTATTTGATTCACAATGTACAAACTTAATAAAGTTACCATTCTTGAATCTAGCTTGTATTAAACTGGTAGTTTCAAAAAACAGCAATTGTTTATATTAGTATGCAATGCATAACAACTAAATTCATTAGCCTAAAAACATTGTTTGAAAAATAAAAATGTGTACATAACAAAAACTATTTTAATTCATGTCATACATATTGTTTTAAATGTTTCTGAACATATTAGAAACTACATTTAGATACAATAATGTTAGACATTTAAGCATAAACTAAACTTAATCTAACATAAGTAGTAAATAAAAAGTGGTTTAGAATATGAGCATCTTTGTACACTTGTGTGCAATGGAATTAATTTTAAGTGAAAAAAACTACTAAAAAATCGAAACGTGTTAAAACCAAAATCAAATAAACCTTATTTCTTATTATTATGTTATATTAAATGTATTTGTATACACTTAAATATAATGTTTAGTAATAGTAAATCTATTAAAGAAACTTAGGTATAAAATACATTTAAAATGAATACCTAAACTGTAAGAAATGCTATTTTATTTAATTACTGTGCATTACTTTTGTGCAAAAAACATTTACATTTGGTTTATTTATTAAGTAGCTATTATATAACTGACTTACTAAATCTAAGCACTCTTTACACTCTTTTTTCAAATAATTACTTGCTGTTGTAAGAAAAAAGCTTTTATGAAAATGAAGAATACCCTGTTAGAAAGCTAATCTGTTTTTTTTTTGACATTTTTTAGCTAATACAGTAAAGTCTTTTTATTATTTAAAAATTTTATACATTAACTTAAAACGAAATAAAACAAAACCAAATTACCAGTAAAAATTTAACTTAAAACATATTGTTGCTCAGCGGGCCACATTAACATGCTTGCGGGCCACAAAAATTTCTTTCGCGGGCCGCATTCCATTCTTAAACAAAACGTGCTCGCGGGCCGCAGATTTACCCTTCGAGGGCCGCAATTGGCCCTCGGGCCTCGGTTTGCCGACCCCTGTCCTATAGTAAAATTATTTAAATTTTAAACAACTTAAAGTTTTTAATTTTTCTATGTGTTAGAATACTTACATTTCATAATAAGAAATTAACTTTTAAATTAACTAAAAATTCATCAACTAAAATTAAGTTTAACTTTAATACAATAAAATTTCTACTTATAGTTTAAAGCTAAGTTAAATGATAATAACAGTGCGAGGAATTATAACATCTTTGTAAAAATACTGTAAAGCTACTTTAAATTTTTTTCAATTATTTCCTTTTTCTGATTTCAAATTTTTTTTAACAGTATGGTATATTTAATTTTTAGTGTAAATTTAAAACTACTTTTTTAAAATTTAACTTCAAAAGCAATTGTGTAAAATTTCAGGTTATTTAGTAATTTTTGTTCAAAACTCCAGGTTTTTCTAGTCTGAATTGTCAAGTTTATGGTTTTCAGGTTTTTTGGCAGCCAAAATTAAGTAAAGACCTTGTTAATCTTAGATTTTTATGTTGTAGTAGTTGTTTTGAGTTGTCAATATTTTTTTTAATTGAATTTAGTGAAACACAAATTGAGGTTTTTTTTTTTTTGTATATCTTAATAAACTTTATTAAGCATCAATAATGAAATATTAAAAAAAAGTATTTTTACTCACAACAAATAGATAATTTTAGCTTAAATTTTAAATTATGACTTTAAACGTTGTAGAAATTATTTTAAAGTATTATGCATAAAAAACAAACTAAATAATTTTTAAGAACTTAAAGTAGAGTTTCTTGTCTTTGAGATAAAAAGAAAAAAGAGGTCTAATTGTAGATTAAAAGGTGTTTTTAAATGAGCACTTGAAAACAAAAGGTTATGTATAACTAATACTTTGTCAAAACTAACTCGATAATAAAGTAAACTTGGTGAATTGAAGGAAATTAAAATTCTCCCGCCCGCTAAAGTTCGGAAGTTTACATTTTGCTCTCCGACTAAAAATATTACTCACTGTAGTGTTTCTGTTTTTCTGTAATGTGCAGCAATATTCCCAGAAAGGTGAAGCTGTTCAGCCAATTGAACATTAAGGTGCATCTGTCGCCCCTACCTTGGAGTTTTGCTCAACCAAATTTTGTGTTTGTGGCAAACCGCATAATTAGACAGCAATTAAAATAGCTTCCTGGCTATAAGCTTGTTAGAGCGGAACACATTTGAAAATTTTGCTCTTTTTTGTTGTTTTATAAGTTTAACGACGAAGAGATATTCTTTTTTAAGTTAATTAATTTTTTAGGTATTTGAGAAACTAAAAGTTTCGTTTTAAACTTATTTAAAAATGAGCTTATTCATTTAGATATGAAGAACCGAATCTTGTAATTTCATTGGTTTCTTATACTAGATGCAATTTATTAGAGCGAGAAAAATGACTAATGTTTTTAAGTTTTATCTCGTCACGAACGATGTATGAATTTTTTTTTTTTTGAAATAAAAAGTTACAACCTCTTTGAATTACAAGAGTTACTATGGCTCGAATAGCTTTATTTGTAATTTTTAAAAATCGTCCGAACTTTAAATACAATTATTTTCTTTAACTTTTAATGTATTTTGAACTTTTATTTTTATTAATCCATTTTTTATTTTTAATTTAAAATAAAATCTACCTTATTGCGGTTTGAATTTTTGAGTGGAGCCCTTTAAAATTTTAGATTTTTTCAGTTTTTTTTTATTGATACAGAAGCTCTGGAAATTTCTTAGTTATTTACAACTATTCTTATAATATATACTAATAGCAAAACCATAAACTTCTTTCTGCTAATTTTATATTTACTTCTGTTGTTAGAGTTTTTAATTCGAAGAGCCGCATGACAGAATATAAATCACTTTTTAAAAAATTTAACAAGAATAATATAAAATATTTTAACCTAGTAGTTTACCATTTTCTGGCTTTGATATAATGAAGTTTTAATTTGTATTAACAATTTAACATCTTACTAAGTTTTGTTTAAAGTAAGAATCTTCACATTTTTGTAAGATTTAACCGTTAAAACTATTTTTAAACGAAGTTTTCTAAAATAAAACGGAATACAAAAAAAAAACTTAAAATTGAAAAACAATTGTTATTTAAATATATTTTGAGAAAACTTTTTAATTTATTTGTGTCTAAAATATAGAAAAATAAACTTATTTAATATTATTTAATATTATTTAATAAAAAGTCTTAAAATTATTGAAAACCACAAGTGTATTTTAGTTTTATGTACAAGACTTAAATTGATAATAAATTGAATATAACCTTGATGACCATTGTTTTTAGCTTAAATTATAAATAACATAAGTCACACAAAACAACTTTACAATTAAAAACTTTATTTTATGCGAAAGAAACATGTCTTATGCAAATTATGTAATAGAATTAGCTATACACGCGTCAATTTTGTATTTAAAAAAAAACACTAAAGTATTTAATAATAAGTATTATAGTTGTTATTTCTTAGTATTGAGGTACTTTGACACAACTAAAACTTAATAGATTTCCACTTACTTCACAAAGTTCTTCTGACCAAGTTTTATTTTCAACATCATAAATTAAACAAGCACTCTTTCTACCTTTATATACAGCAAGTTTGTTACCAATTGAAACAACAGCATCTGGGAGATGTAAGTCTAGTGAAAAGCAACTTTGAGGAGCATTTATTAAAACAAATTTTTTACAAGTTGAATCATAAACTTCAAATGTTTTAATAAAAAATCCCCCGATTACGTACAACTTGTTTTTTATTGCTAATGATTCGTGTTCATGTCTTCCTCGAATCATATTAGGCATAGTTGACCAAGTATTAGCTACATGATCATAAGCTTCTACGGTTTTAAAGCACCAATTGTTATCACATCCACCGGAAACAACAATTCTACCTTCAAATACAGAACATGATACCAACTTTCTTGCCACGTTCATCTCAGCAAAATCTGTCCAGCCACGGTCTGTTGGATTAAACTTAAGAAAAGAATTTATTAACCCTCGTCTAACATTTCCTAAAACATAAACGTTTCCCATAAAAGAACACGCACAAAAATCAACAAGTTCATCGGGCATATGATCTATAGTTTCCCATTTGTTATTAGTACTTGAGTATTTTTCAATTGACTTAAGGCAACCATTACCACCATAGCCACAAAACACATAAATTTGACCTACACAGCAAACTATTTTTGAATATTTTCTGCCTTCCTCGAGCTGTGGTAAACTTTTAACATAATTTTGGTTGTAGGCTTCAATTCTACACACATCACGAACAACTTTTCCTTTTTTCTCACCCCCACAAAAGATTATATTAAACTTGTCCTGGTTACAATACCTAACAACATTTTTAAAGTTTTTTGTTTGAGAGTTTTTATTAATTTCTAAAATTTTTTCATTTATGAAAGCACGGTCGTTTATAAAACTGGTTGCTTTTTTTGAAACATAATTCAAAGCAGGAACTGATAACAATGATAGACGTACTTTAATGAATAAACTTTTTGCATATTTACTACGTCCTTTGTTGTATCCTAACCAAGAAACTAATGCGTTAAAAACTTCCAATTCTGAATCAACGTTCAGTTCACTGCTCAACAATATGTTTGATATACTTTTATAGTCTAACTCTAAAAATGACGTTTTATCAACAAACATTGGAAAACATCTTTCAATAAATTGAAAACATTTTTTAGATGCAGTAGATAACTTAAAGAGTCGAGAAAAAAAATAAATAGCTATCACATTTTCACTATTAGATGTATATTCGATGTTTTCACATGTTTCCTGTTCTAAATCTTCACATAACGAAATTTTGTGTTCTTTTGAAGATGTTATTAAATCTTCTGTCATGTTTCCTATAATTTAATGATGTTATACTTAAAATCTTCATAAACTCAAAACATAGTTTTCTTAAAATGTATTTTTTGTTAAAACACCTTAAATTACGATAAAACATTTAAAAAACATACAAGATTGTTATTTTTCAACTACTATCTTAAAATAAAATAAAACTTCTTTTTTCTTATAGCTTTGAATTGCAAAAAAAAATGCATTGAATTTACACAATTTAGCTTAGATAATATTATACTATTTTACAAAATTTTATAACAATTTAGGAAATAATGAATTTTAATTAATGCCTAAGCTTAAACAAATAAAAAAATTCTCTTTAGTCTACTATTAATTAAAGTTAAATTAATTTTCATCTTTATAACTTTTTTTAGTATACTAAATATATTTAAAAAATATAAATAATATGTTGCTTTATTTTAGAATATATTAATTTATTAGTTCCAAACAAAAACATACTACTAGTTTTATTTTTACTCAAATGTTTTTCACAACAGTTTAATGATTGTAATAAAATAAAAGAAAACGAAGTTGATAGTTTAAGCTTTAGATGAATAAGACTAAAGACAATTGTAAAATATAATAAGGAACTAAACATCTACTTTAAACTTTAGATAGCCGGTTTAAAACTAAAACTTGTTTTTTAATCTAATTATTAAGCTACGACTAAATAAATAAGCTATTTATCATAAAGTTTATAAAACAAAAAATATTTAAATTATAGAAATAAGCGTGTATACTTCTTGCAAATTAAATAGTGGGTAAAGTTTTTAACGGGCCAAATTTGGCACTAAAAAATTTAACAAAATTTCTTTTTTTTCAGCAAAATGATAAAATGTTTAAAGTGAACTGAAATAATTTATAAAACACTCTAAAAACACCAGTTTGTTTTAAAACCTTTTTTTTTATTTTAAACGTAGTTGTTTTCAAAAGTCTAACCTAATTTAGCAACTCTTTTAGAGATTTTCAGTTGTTCTTTAGAGTTCAAAGATTTATTTTTACACAGATCAACAAAATCACAATTTTGCTTATTTGTATAAAATAATCTATTGCTGCTTTGTACCGAATGAGTAGTGACATGTGCTCCTTTTTTTCCCATAGTGCTATTAGAGTAATTTATACCTGTAAAAACTTGAATGATGTTTAACTTATCTTTATTCACAACTTATTATATTATTTCTGAAACTTAAAATGTAAAAGTTGAACACTTTAACATTAATTTTAAAAAAGCTTTTTTGTTTTAAATACTTAAATACTTTCAAACTGAACTTTTTAACGATTATTATATACTAAGAGTTTTATAAGATTATTATAATTAATCACATAAATAAAAAGATTGTATAAAAACTATGAAACAAAAAATATTTTTCTTTGCTTGGTAAAACTGAAACATATAAAGTTCTGAGAATCAAGTATACATATATGTAATAATGTGATAACTTTTTATAAAATTACGATTTTTTAAATTCCCGAACATATGTTTCATATACACAAAAAAAGATTGTTTTTAATCTTCATCTGGTTCAGTTTAAAATAAAAAACACTTTGGTAAACAGACGTGCAAAAGTTATACAAAAGCTCTGGAATTTTTAAAATTTAATTTTCGTAATAAATTATATAAAAGTACTTTAAGTTGGCTCTGTAGAAAGTGATTACGTTTAAATAGTCACCTTATTTTAAATACATTGTTATGTATATGTCATACATACTTTTTTTCGACAAAGAATGTAATTAAGCACATTAAACTGTACCTTAACCACTACCTATGAATTACTTAACACACACACATATAAGTATAAAACTAGACCGCTTTTTTTTTGCATTCAAACAAATACTAGCTTATACTTTAATTTGTTTGAATTTTTTATTAAACATTTTATGTCTTATGTAAATGTATCATTACATATTCAAGTAATTAAGCATCATAAGATCCAATTTTTTAACAATAGTATATTTTAATCCAGTGATTTTCAAGCTATTTAAGATTTATGAAAACATTTTTTTTTTACTTTAAAAAAAAATCATTTGTACTTTGGTACGCTGCTAATGGTAGGAACATATAAACTATTTTACTAACCTAATAACAAAATTACAGCAACTTATACGCTTAAAGTTAAATTAAATTAGATTATTTTTTTATAGACCTGAACTAACTGAAAAATAAAATAAACTTTGAAATAAACTTACGTTTAATTTTAGAACATAAGTTATAACATTTCTTTGTATTTTTTAAAATTTTGCAAAGAACTTATTAATTACAATTAATATATGTTTACGTTTAACTATACCTTGTATTTTATTAGATTTTTACAGACAATTAATATCGATTACTTTCGTTAAAAATTTTATGATTTAACTTTAACTTCCTAATTAATTATTAATATAAAATCGCTTGAAATTTGTTAAGTTTAGCATGTGTTTTCAAAAAAATCAAAATTGATTCATACAAATTTAAATTACAAAGCTTTTCATACATTTTATTATTAACTTTTGACAAAAGATTGTTTGTTAGGCATCAATTTAGAAATTAAAAAAGTGTTTTAATTATTTTAAATTTTGAATAGATTAAAATAGTTTTTTATAAAGTTTCAGTCTAAAATAAATAATGTTGACATTTTAGTTTTTGTTGTGGATAAAGAAAATGTTTGCTAAAAGTTTTTATTATTTAAAGGTTCTAAAGTTGTTTACTTTATTTAAATTTAGCCATTCAAACTAAAAAATAAATTAAAAATTAGCATTTGGCAAGCTTTAATTTATGATCAATATGTAAAGTTTTTTTTTATACAGTGTAAGAAATATATTTTAAATTTAATTTATTATTTTAAAATAATGCTTTTCAAAAGATTAGAAAAAGTTAGAATAAAGATTACTAACTCTTAAATTTAAAGAAATTAGACTAATTATCAAAAAGAAACATAAATTAGAGATTTAATGACATATAAAAAATGCTTTTGTAGATTAACTTAGAGTGGTAGCTTTAGTAAATTTATTGTTGAAAAAAAAATTTAAGCCGATAATATAAACAAAATGTTGTATATAAGTATTTTTTTAGATTAATTTTTACAAAAGTTCAAAAACTAAACATTTTTTAATTAAATACTCAGTGCTTTAAGTTATTATGTGTTTTTATAGATTAGGAACTAATATAAACATAATTAGATTTGTTTGTTTTGTAAGTAAGAATTGAAATGAATTGTAATAGATTGTAAAATATATACTTTCAGACGTTTTTCTATACTGTTATAAAACTTCTTGAACCTTAAAATGTTTTGTTTTTCGAATGTTATTTCAACAAATATCATTGTACAACATAGTTTTAATTAATTAAACCCTTTCAGTTCTTTTTCATTTCATTGTTAGATTTACTTACAAAAATCTTTATGAAGCTGACTAACTAAAAAAAAAAATATATTTACTATTTAGTTTTACACGCAGTTCACTATAAACATTTTTTATACAAAGCTATTTTTGTGAACAATAACAGTTTTGTAATAAATTAGAAGGACAATAAACAAGGTAATTGTAAGTTGTTTGTATTTAGTAAAAGTTGTTCGGAATTTAAACCAAATGAAATTAAACTAGTACAACGTTTAATTAAACCACATATAAATAGGCTTATTAATAAAAAGCGCTTTTGTTCAAAAAATCTGACCTTTAGATAATTGAGTTGAAAAAAGTGCAAATGCAGAGATTAAAATTCTTTACATTGCATAGGTATTATGCAAATTTTAACTTAGTCGGGTTTATATAAATTAGTTTTGAAACTTGATTTAAACCACTTTGTTTATAAAATGTTTTGTATAAAAAAATTACAAAAACCTTTACTTATATAAAATTTTTGTATATATTTTGTGTTTATTTAAATTTGAAAACCTCATGCTTCAAAATTATTATTTTAAGATATGTAAATATTAAATATTATTTATACTAAAACTTTATACTACAAATATCATAACGAGTGTTTGAATACAAAAAAACAATAATATAACTTTACTATACACAAAGGTACATTTCTGTTATAAAAAACACAAAAAAAGTACGTAACATAAGTTGTTATGTGACCAAAATATTTGCAAGAATTTACTTGAATTTTGAAATATTTTATCTCCTTAATACCTTTATTGTTCGAATTTAAGTTACCAACTTGAATAAAATAATTGAACTCATACAAAGATACTTATTTTATTGTTATGAATAAATTCCTCTATAATTTATGCGTAATTGCCAATTATATTCATAGATAGCTTATAAACTTTTGTAACTCTTTAAAAGCTTTATTATTATTGTAGAAAATAGAGTATGTTTATTTAATACTTTTTTTTTATATAATTATGACAAATCTAACCGATCTTTTAAAAATGTACGTATGTTTTATTATTATATAAATCTTTAAACTACACGTAATTAGTTTTTTTTGTATGTTTCTTTTGTTTGTTGGTTAAGTCAAAAAATAAAAGTTATATATTATATTTGAAAGGACCTTCAAAAACTAAAATATAAAACTACTTTAGTAAGTTCATATAGAGACATATATATAAATTGTCTAAATTCCATAAGCAGCATGTAATGTGCAAGTTTTAAAATTTAGAGTTTGAACTCTAATGTTCAACTTAATGTTTTGCTTAGGTCTGAACTGAACTATCAAATATTTCTCAAATGTCTTTTTATGTACTTGTTACTATATCAATTGTATTTTGTTGATTATTTTTCTTCGGTTTTGTTTAGAAAGTATTGTTAAAATTATTAAAAAATTTATTTTTACTTTAGAAATAACGTATTAAAATTTTAAAGTCTAACTTAATTTACATAAACTTAATTACTTATTCAGAAAATAACAATAATCAGTATATACAATTTTAATTAAGAAGTATACAAATATCAAGTTTAACATGGTTTGGAATAAACATTACAATTATGGTTATGTTACAATAATACAATAAAATATGTAAAATGTAAACAAATCTAAAATTTACACATTGTTTACGTTTTTTGTTATATCAATATCAAATTTGTATCAAAATTTATTTAGCCGGATGTAAATTAAGGTTGTTTTGTTTTTATGAAATTTGGCTAAATAACAAATAAAACTTACCGATAAATATCTTAAATTATAAGTCTCCTAAATAAATGTCCTAATTAAATATTCTAATCAAAGTTTACAAAAATTCAAATATTTATTAGCTCTTAAAAATATCAGTTCATGTATAAAATTTTTAAAGCTAAATGATCAAGTATTTATAAAATACTCATAAAAATCTTGTAAAAGTACCACAAAACAATAAATCATTTAAAGTTTAATTTGTTTGTGTAAAATGATTTATTTTTTAACGTAGAATGTTGTATGGTGACTTAAAGTATTTTAATCTATTTGTTTTTGAAAAACTGATTCATCTAAGTATGTATATTTTTAATAAAACAACAAGCAATAAAAATGTGTAATGTTTGGTTTAAATTGTGTAACTAACAACTTTAATTTTTTATATTTACAAAATTAAAACAAATATTTTTTATAGTAACTCATGATTAACTTTAAACAGTGGTTTTAGTAACTTAAAAAAAAATCTTATTTATTTTATTTAGTGTATATAGAAATAAGTGTGTAAGTCACAGACATTTAATATACACTTGTATAAAATCATATATGTACAAAAAATGTTTTAATATGTGGTTATGCATACTTTATTCTACTATCAAAAGTAATACTTTAAACTTATTTGAGGCTATATATTTGTAAAAAATAAAAGTAGATAAAAGTATTAAAAAACTAATTATAGTCATTCAAACTGTTGTTTTAAAAGTTTACTTAAGTAAGTGCACTTATCCAAATTAATTTGTTTGAAAGATTAGTGGTATATTGTTTTAACAATACTACTTACAATAAACTACTGTGTAGTATTGTTTGCCTAAATCGTTAACCTGTGTAATTAAAATCGTACGATGTTGTTATGATCTTTTTAGTAGCTTTTTATAAAGATTTTGTTTACCTTTTAGAAAGAATAACTTTAAATGCAATTTTAGTTGCATTCAATCTAAAGACTTGAACAAACCGGTTAATCTTGAATATAATTTATTAAATTTTATTAATTAAATAATAGATAAAAATCACCAATAAACTGTTTGCAATTAGCACTTTTTATAAACCAGCTTACACTCTCACGAAATATTTTTAAACACATTCAACCAATAACTGATGTTTGTTCGCTTTTTAACATTTCAATAACTAAGTTGTAGTAACTTTCATTTTTTATTACTTAATTTTAATTAAAACAAACTTTCTTCACTAAACACTTTTGTTTTTGCTGTTGATGTTTATTTTATGGTCTAAATTTTAATACAAAAAAGAAGTCATTTTTAATTCAACGACTCAGACCCTAAAGTTTTTATAGCATTTTAGCTGTGCTTGTTTAGATTAAATTAATAACACAAGAACTAAGTACTTCAATATAAGTTTATATAATTTTATAATATTACTAAAATTAATCATAATTTTCAGATATCTTCTACAAGTACGAACTGATATGCTAAAGAAAAATGAAATCTTTTAAATTCTGTTTAGAGTTTTCCAAAATATAAGTGGCTTCTTATGTACAAATTTGTCTTTTTTTGTACAAATACGTTTATATATTTTTTCTAATTTTGCTTTTGTTATATTTTTGTAGATAAATTGTCGAAATGATTAGTTACTAACTTTAAACATATTTACCAAATTTAGTTTTAAACAAGTTAAAAGATTTACACTTAATAAAAATAAGTTTCTCCGATTATTATAAGAGATTGTACTGATTTATTACTTTTTAGTAATTAGGTTTTGCATTTTTGAAAATAACAGTTCTTAATCCTGATAAAAAAATCTATTTTATAGTACAGTTTTGTGCAATAAAATACAAAAACGTGAGTTGATTAGTAATTTTCTCAAAGATTGTTTTTTAATTGAATTTAATTCTTAATTCGTTTCAAATTTAATTATATGTGAAACGATAATATATTACAATTAAAACTAGTTTGCATTTAAGAAGCAATAAATGAATATAAATGTTTTTCTATATTTTATATCTATACAACTGTTTTATCTTTTATTTTGGGTTTTTTCATGTGTTTTTACAAGAAACACAGAATTTATATTTTAGTATGTGTTTAATGTTTATCTAAAGTACTATTCTTTGAATATTAGTAAAATTTACATTAAACATCTTCGCTACATTTAAAAGTATAGCTTTTATTCAAACTACAACTAAAGATTAATCATTTATATATACTAATTTAAAAATTAAAACTTCCAATAAAAATTTGTAATTGCAAAACGTATAACGAATTGCAGCTAGTATAACTTCTACCTACAATTAATAAGCAGCTTTTTTCAGATTTGTTCTCCTTTCATGTTTATTTATGACGTAACATTTTTAATTATTACGTCATATACATAAATACTGTTTTATATTGTTATTATGTTATGTTACAATATTTTATTTTTTATTTGTACCCAAACTTTTTAAAACATTATAAACTTTTTTCCAAAAGTTATTTTTTTTAGCTTTCAAAAATCGTTCTTAACTTATATTAAAATATAAATATTAAGTAGTCAATAAATACAACAGACTTAAATAAAAAAATTTAAAATTATTTTAACGCTTGAAATTTCTAAAACTTTTCTTTAAATGTCACAATCCTAACAAAGCTTTTTCCATTGTAATATAAGTTGTATCTTGAAATAATATTTTAAAGTGTATTTTGTTAAATCTATCACTTTATTTAGTTGTGTAGTTTATATTTCTATGTGTAAGTACACTTTATAATTTAAAGTTAAACAAAAAGCAGTTAAATAACGAATTTTGATTATCTACTTTCTTACTTGTTCATAGTTTTAGTTGTCTTAACAAATTTTATTCTTTTTTTGTCTGAAATTATTTTATTGTATTTATGTTATTTGTTCCTTTTTCATCATTGTTCAATAAAGTTTGTTACTTTGTTTTTTTTATAGTCCTTTTATTATAGTTGTACCAAAGGTTTAAATCATGTTTTTTCAAAGAAGTGTAAACATGCGAACGATTTAATAAATGAAAAATATATAAAATTATGCCAAAATAAGAAATATCTCTATTTGGTTTTGAAAAATAAAAACAAATTATTATCGTTTAATTAAAGTTTTGTTGAAAATAAAGTAATAATAATCAAAATTTACTTTCAACATTACAATATACAATTTAATTAACATATATTGTAGTATATTCATTTGGTTTTACAGTTATTTACATTTAATGTCAGTAATAAGTAAAAACAAACATACAAAAAATATTTTTATGACTTTAATCTTTCAAATAACAAAAAAAAGTTTTATAGATGATAACACATTTATAAATTCATTTCCTGTGTTTGTATAAGAAATACTAAATTTCTCAATAAGTTGATCTATTTAAAAGAAAGAAAAAAATCTCTTACTGTAAAGTAATTGAATCAGATAACATTTAAATGAACAAAAAAACTATCTTTAAAAAAAAAATACGCTTTTTTAGTTTTTTTAAAGTTATAATTATAAGTAATTTGAAACGAAGAAAACGTTTTTTTATATACTTCTAACTTTATTTTAAAACATTTAATTTTATTTAAAATACAAATTAAAAGTTCCTAAAAATAGGTGATAAAAAAATTGATATTACATTTGGTGTATATTTCAAGCATTCGTTATTTTGGAATCTATTTTTCCAAAAAAAAAACCATATATTGGAGTCGTTTTAAAATTTTTCGACTTTCATTTAAAAAGCTTTAAAAAGTATATCATTTAAAATTTTAAGTTGTGTTTTATTTAGAAAAAGACTAATGTTCTGTTCACTTTGTAGATCAGGGGTCGGCAGGCAGTTGGTGCTCGCGGGCCAAATTTCAAGTTTTCAAAGTCTTAGCGGGCCGCAGTTTTAGTTTTAGTGACATTTGAATAATATTTTGCTTTTTGTCTTACTAGAGAAAGTTTTACTTTTATTTACTTTGATATTTCAAATTACTTTTAGATATACAGAGAATGTCTATTTAAATTAAAAATACTTTATATAATAAAATTTACATTGACTAATGTACTTAAGCCTTAATAAACTAAGTACTTTCTTAAAGATTAATGGGTTGAACTTAATATTTTTTAATTTTACTTATAACCTAAATCTGTATAAAAATTCAGCTTAAAAATATTTTAGAGGTCACTTTTGTGCCTTGTTTGTACTATTAACCCTTTTTTCATGTTTCTAAAAATATTATTAAAAAAAAATGCGTCTCAAATAATTTACACTCTTTAAAAATTCATTAATTAATTGACTAAATAAATCTAATACTTATTTGTTATGTAAAAATCTAAAATAAATTTTAGCATAATTAACTCTTAAATCCTTTAACAAAATACCTTACTAGTAATCAATTAGTATTTAACATGGTTGCAACTTTAACAGCAAAATGTCTAAGTTATATCAAACCAGCCAAGTTAATTAAAAGTTAAAAAAACATAAAACTTAGTGTTAATCAAACTTAAATACTTAATTGAAATATCATCATTATAAAAAAGTACACAATATGTGAGAAGACAAGAAAGAAAAATACAATTAGTAAACTACATTACGGTTGTAAAAACTATTCTGCGAATTCAAAGTGTTTAAAATAAAAGTTTCACACACACCTGAGTCTTAAACAAATGTCTTAAACAGGTTTAATCTAGTCTGTATTCTTCAAACTTTTAAACTAGCCTGCTTGTTTGGCAACCCTGTTTAAAGGAAAATTCAGAATAAAGAAATAACGAAGTTTATTAACAGTAAATTAAATATAAATCAAAAAAAAGTATTATAAGTCAATTTCAATGGACAATTATTTTTTTTTAAACACTTTTAACAAAAGTATAAAAGCTTATTAAGCCCTTAATAATGAATAATAACTAACTTTTTATTAAGAATTATAGCAATGTTTTTACTGCAATAAAAATCTTGCATTTAAAAAGAGTAAATGTGAAATATAGGACGAGCTAGAAGCATTGAAAAACGTAATTTAGGAGTTATTGCAAGAAACAAAAAAAAAGCAAATCGCTTAAGTCAGTTCCAACAAAGCACATGATTATCTTCAGAGTGATTGAAGAAAAAGTTAAGGCAAGTAACAAAGTAGCAAAACTAATTACTAAAATGAAGATACCGTTTAGAATTTTAAGTTTCTTAAAGAATTTATGTTGACGTTAGTATAAGATTTTTGTTTATTTCTTTACTGACAACAAAATTCGTGTTTAAGAAATGCCTGCAGATTATAAAGCAGCATAAATCAAATTAGGACTTTAATCAATCTGTTAAGATGAGAGCACTGACAAAACATTGTTATCTGAGAATTTTTATTTGAGTTGTTTTTATTAACTTTGAAATTTTAGAAGAATTTCTAGGTTAAGTTCTAATGCAAAGCACAGCAATAGATAAATAGATATTAAATGCAAAGGTGCAATGCACCAATATAAAGTTTGTAAAAGTACAATTTTTTTCTTCTGTATTCAGTATAAAATTAAACTAAAGGTAAAAAAATCTTTTAAACATAATATCAATTTTAAAAAGATGCTCTTAAGCTACTTTAAATGTGGTTTTTAATGAAAATATTTATATGAAAAATTTTTCTTTCAAATCAAAATTTTATTACTTTACATGTAAAAATTGTTTGAAACTGCAGGTTTTTCAAAAATTCTCAAATTTAAACTTTTTTAAGATTATTTAAGTATAAATTTTCAGACTCCAAGATTTACCGGGACTCAAGTTTTTTTGGCAACACTGATTATTCACACTTTATACAGTAGTATAAACAGTATTTCAAATTGTATCAGCTGCAAGATTTAAAATTTAACATATATTATAATTCAAACCAACACTGTGTATTTACCAAAACATACATCATAAATTTAATTTGCCACTATTTAAAGAAAAAAAGCCAGCCTTAGTGACAAAAAACTAGCCTGATATTTTCGTATACAAAAAGCAATTCAAGTAAATAATTAAAAAAATAGACTAAATTGGCTTGAGATTTAAAGTCTTCAAATGGTCATAGTCTGAGTTTGTAGCAATGTTTAGTTATTTATAAAATTGAATTCGAACTTATTTGCTTCACAATGTACAAACTTAATAAAGTTACCATTCTTGAATCTAGCTTGTATTAAACTGGTAGTTTCAAAAAACAGCAATTGTTTATATTAGTATGCAATGCATAACAACTAAATTCATTAGCCTAAAAACATTGTTTGAAAAATAAAAATGTGTACATAACAAAAACTATTTTAATTTATGTCATACATATTGTTTTAAATGTTTCTGAACATATTAGAAACTACATTTAGATACAATAATGTTAGACATTTAAGCATAAACTAAACTTAATCTAACATAAGTAGTAAATAAAAAGTGGTTTAGAATATGAGCATCTTTGTACACTTGTGTGCAATGGATAATTTTAAGTGAAAAAAACTACTAAAAAATCGAAACGTGTTAAAACCAAAATCAAATAAACTTTATTTCTTATTATTATGTTATATTAAATGTATTTGTGTACACTTAAATATAATGTTTAGTAATAGTAAATCTATTAAAGAAACTTAGGTATAAAATACATTTAAAATGAATACCTAAACTGTAAGAAATGCTATTTTATTTAATTACTGTGCATTACTTTTGTGCAAAAAACATTTACATTTGGTTTATTTATTAAGTAGCTATTATATAACTGACTTACTAAATCTAAGCACTCTTTACACTCTTTTTTCAAATAATTACTTGCTGTTGTAAGAAAAAAGCTTTTATGAAAATGAGAAAATACCCTCTTAGAAAGCTAATCTGTTTTTTTTTTGACATTTTTTAGCTAATACAGTAAAGTCTTTTTATTATTTAAAAATTTTATACATGAACATAAAACGAAATAAAACAAAACCAAATTACTAGTAAAAATTTAACTTAAAACATATTGTTGCTCAGCGGGCCACATTAACATGCTTGCGGGCCACAAAAATTTCTTTCGCGGGCCGCATTCCATTCTTAAATAAAACGTGCTTGCGGGCCGCAGATTTACCCTTCGAGGGCCGCAATTGGCCCTCGGGCCTCGGTTTGCCGACCCCTGTCCTATAGTAAAGTTATTTAAATTTTAAACAACTTAAAGTTTTTAATTTTTCTTTGTGTTAGAATACTTACATTTCATAACAAGAGATTAACTTTTAAATTAACTAAAAATTTATCAACTAAAATTAAGTTTAACTTTAATACAATAAAATTTCTACTTTTAGTTTAAAGCTAAGTTAAATGATAATAACAGTGCGAGGAATTATAACATCATTGTAAAAATACTGTAAAGCTGCTTTAAATTTTTTTCAAATATTTCCTTTTTCTGATTTCAAATTTTTTTTAACAGTATGGTATATTTAATTTTTAGTGTAAATTTAAAATTTACTTTTTTAAAATTTAACTTCAAAAGCAATTGTGTAAAATTTCAGGTTCTTTAGTAATTTTTGTTCAAAACTCCAGGTTTTTCTAGTCTGAATTGTCAAGTTGAGGTTTTTATGGTTTTCAGGTTTTTTGGCAGCCAAAATTAAGTAAAGACCTTGTTAATCTTAGATTTTTATGTTTTAGTAGTTGTTTTGAGTTGTCAATATTTTTTTAATTGAATTTGGTGAAACACAAGTTGAGGTTTTTTTTTTGTATATCTTAATAAACTTTACTAAGCATCAATAATGAAATATTTAAAAAAAAATATTTTTACTCACAACAAATAGATAATTTTAGCTTTAAATTTAAATTATGACTTTAAATGTTGTAGAAATTATTTTAAAGTATTATGCATAAAAAACAAACTAAATAATTTTTAAGAACTTAAAGTAGAGTTTCTTGTCTTTGAGATAAAAAGAAAAAAGAGGTCTTATTGTAGATTAAAAGGTGTTTTTAAATGAGCACTAGAAAACAAAAGGTCATGTATAACTAATATTTTGTCAAAACTAACTCGACAATAAAGTAAACTTGGTGAATTGAAGGAAATTAAAATTCTCCCGCCCGCTAAAGTTCGGAAGTTTACATCTTGCTCTCCGACTAAAAATATTACTCACTGTAGTGTTTCTGTTTTTCTGTAATGTGAAGCAATATTCCCAGAATGGTGAAGCTGTTCAGCCAATTGAACATTAAGGTGCATCTGTCGCCCCGACCTTGGAGTTTTGCTCAACCAAATTTTGTGTTTGTGGCAAGCCGCATGATTAGACAGCAATTAAAAGTAGCTTCCTGGCTATAAGCCTGTTAGAGCGGAACACATTTGAAATTTTTGCTCTTTTTTGTTGTTTTATAAGTTTAACGACGAAGAGATATTCTTTTTTAAGTTAATTAATTTTGTAGGTATTTGAGAAACTAAAAGTTTCGTTTTAAACTTATTTAAAAATGAGCTTAATTATTTAGATATGAAGAACCAAATTTTGTAATTTCATTGGTTTCTTATACTAGATGCAATTTATTAGAGCAAGAAAAATGACTAATGTTTTTAAGTTTTATCTCGTCACGAACGATGTATGAATTTTTTTTTTTTGAAATAAAAAGTTACAACCTCTTTGAATTACAAGAGTTACTATGGCTCGAATAGCTTTATTTGTAATTTTTAAAAATCGTCCGAACTTTAAACCCAATCATTTTCTTTATCTTTAAAGGTACTTTGAACTTTTTTTTTATTAATAATTTTTTTCTTTAATTTAATTTGCTTTTAATTTAAAATAAAATCTACCTTATTGCGGTTTGAATTTTTGAGTGGAGCCCTTTAAAATTTTAGATTTTTTCAGTTTTTTTTTATTGATACAGAAGCTCTGGAAATTTCTTAGTTATTTACAACTATTCCTATAATATATGCTAATAGCAAAACCATAAACTTTTTTCTTCTAATTTTATATTAACTTCTGTTAGTAGAGTTTTTAATTCAAAGAGCCGCTTGGCAGAATACAAATCACTTTTTTTAAATTTAACTAGCATAATATAAAATATTTTAACCTAGTAATTTATCATTTTCTTGCTTTGATATAATGAAGATTTGATTTGTATTACCAATTCAACAACTTGCTACGTTTTGTTTAAAGTAAGAATCTTCACAATTTTAGTAAGACTTAACCGTTAAAACTATTTTTAAACGAAGTTTTCTAAAATAAAACGGAATACAAAAAAAAAACTTAAAATTGAAAAACAATTGTTATTTAAATATACTTTGAGAAAACTTTTTAATTTATTTGTGTCTAAAATATAGAAAAATAAACTTATTTATAATTATTTAATATTATTTAATAAAAAGTCTTAAAATTATTGATAACCACATGTGTCTTTTAGTTTTATGTACAAGACTTAAATTGATAATGAATTAAATATAACCTTGATGACTATTGTTTTTAGCTTAAATTATAAACAACATAAGTCACACAAAACAACTTTACAATTAAAAACTTTATTTTATGCGAAAGAAAGTCTAATGCAAGCATGTAATAGAATTAGCTATACACGCGTCAATTTTGTATTTTACAACAATAAACACTAAAGTGTTCAATAATAAGTATTATTGTTGTTATTTCTTAGTAATGAGGTATTTTGACACAACTAAATTTTAATAGATTTCCACTTACTTCACAAGGTTCTTCTGACCAAGTTTTATTTTCAACATCATAAATTAAACAAGAACTCTTTCTACCTTTGAATACAGCAAGTTTGTTACCAATCGAAACAACAGCATCTGGGAGATGTAAGTCTAGTGAAAAGCGACCTTGAGGAGCATTTATTAAAACAAATTTTTTACAAGTTGAATCATAAACTTCAAATGTATTAGTAAAATTTCCTCCGATTACGTACAGCTTGTTTTTTATTGCTAATGATTCGTGTTCATATCTTCCTCGAATCATATTAGGCATAGTTGACCAAGTATTAGCTACATGATCATAAGCTTCTACGGTTTTAAAGCACCAATTGTTATCATTATCACATCCACCGGAAACAACAATTCTACCTTCAAATACAGAACATGATACCAACTTTCTTGCCACGTTCATCTCAGCAAAATCTGTCCAGCTACGGTCTGTTGGATTAAACTTAAGAAAAGAATTTAAAAAACCTCGTCTAACATTTCCTAAAACATAAACGTTCCCCATAAAAGAACACGCACAAAAATCAACAAGTTCATCGGGCATATAACCTACAATTTCCCATTTGTTATTAGTACTTGAGTATTTTTCAATTGACTTAAGGCAACCATTACCACCATAGCCACCAAACACATAAATTTGACCTCTAGAGCAAACTGTTTTTGAATATTTTCTGCCTTCCTCGAGCTGTGGTAAACTTTTAACATAATTTTGGTTGTAGGCTTCAATTCTATTCACGTCACGAACAACTTTTCCTTTTTTCTCACCCCCACAAAAGATTATATTAAACTTGTCCTGGTTACAATACCTAACAACATTTTTAGAGTTTTTTGTTTGAGAGTTTTTATTCATTTCTGAAATTTTTTCATTTATGAAAGCACGGTCGTTTATAAAACTGGTTGCTTTTTGTGAAACATAATTCAAATCAGGAACTGATAACAATGATAGACGTATTTTAATGAATAAACTTTTTGCATATTTACTACGTCCTTTGTTGTAAGCTAACCAGGAAACTAATGCGTTGAAAACTTCCAATTCTGAATCAACGTTTAGTTCACTGCTTAACAATACGTTTGATATGCTTTTAAAGTCTAACTCTAAAAATGACGTTTTATCAACAAACATTGGAAAACATCTTTCAATAAATTGAAAACATTTTTCAGATGCAGTAGATAACTTAAAGAGTCGAGAAAAATAATAAATAGCTATCAAATTTTCACTATTAGATGTATATTCGATGCTTTCACATGTTTCTTGTTCTAAATCTTCACATAACGAGACTTTGTATTCTTTTGAAGATGTTATTAAATCTTCTGTCATGTTACCTAAAATGTAATGATGTTATACTTGAAATCGTCATAAACTCAAAACATACTTTTCTTTAACTCTATTTTTTGTTAAAACACCTTAAGTTAGGATAAAAAATTTAAAAAAAATTCTAAATGGTTATTTTTCAACTACTATCTTAAAAAAAAAAACTTCATTTTTCTTATAGCTTTGAATTGCAAAAAATGCAATAAATTTACAAAGGCTAGTTTAGATAATGTTGTACTATTTTACAAAATTTTATAATTATTTAGGAAATAATGAATTTTAATTAATGTCTACGGTTAAACAAATAAAAAAATCTCTTTAGTCTACTATTAATTAAAATTAAATTAATTTGCATCTTTATGACTTTTTTTAGGATACTAAACTATTTAAACAAATATAAATAATATGGTTGCTTTTTTTTAGAATATATTAATTTATTAGTTCCAAACAAAAACATACTGCTAGTTTTATTTTTACTTAAAATTTTTTCACAACAGTTTAACGATTGTATTAAAATAAAAGAAAACGAAGTTAATAGTTAAAGCTTTAGATGAAAAAGACTAAAGACCCTTGTAATTATAATAAGGAACTAAACATCTACTTTAAACTTTAGATAGCTGGTTTAAAACTAAAAGTTGTTTTTAATCTAATTATTAAGCTACGACCAAATAAATAAGCTATTTATCATAAAGTTTATAAAAAAAAAATATTTAAATTATAAAAATAAGCGTGTATACTTCTTGCAAATTAAATAGTGGGTAAAGTTTTTAACGGGCCAAATTTAGCACTGAAAAATTTAACATTTTTTTTTTCAGCAAAATAAATTCAGTTTAAGGTGAACAGAAATAATTTATAAAATACTCTAAAAAACACCAGTTTGTTTTAAAACCTTTTTTTTTATTTTAAACGTAGTTGTTTTAAAAAGTCTAACCTAGTTTAGCAACTCTTTTAGAGATTTTCAGTTGTTCTTTAGACTTCAAAAATTTATTTTTACACAGATCAACAAAATCACAATTTTGCTTATTTGTAAAAAATAATCTATTGCTGCTTTTTACCGAATGAGTAGTGTCATGTGTTCCTTTTTTTCCCATAGTTCTACTAGAGTAATTTCTACCTGTAAAGACTTGAATGATGTTTAACTTATCTTTATTCACAACTTATTATAACATTTCTGAAACTTAAAATGTAAAAAGTTAACACTTTAACATTAATTTTTAAAAAGCTTTTTTGTTTTAAATACTTTGAAACTTTCAAACTGAACTTTTTAAACGATTATTATATACTAAGAGTTTTATAAAATTATCATAATTAATCACATAAATAAAAATATTGTACAAAAATTGTGAAACAAAATTTTTTTTTTCTTTGCTTGGTAAAATTGAAACATATAAAGTTCTCAGAATAAAGTATACATATACGTAACAATATATAGCTTTTTAAAAAATTACGATTTTTTAAATTTCCGAACATATGTTTCATATAAAAAAAAAAATAGTCTTTAATCTTCATCTGGTTCAGTTTAAAATAAAAAACACTTTGGTAAACAGACGTACAAAAGTTCTGGAATTTTTAAAATTTAATTTTCCTAATAAGTTATATAAAAGTCCTTTAATTTTTGGACAAAGAATGTAATTAAGCACATAAAACTGCATCTTTAATTACTTAACACTACTTATGAATTACTTAACACACACACATATAAAACACACATAAGTATAAAACTAGACCGCATTTTTTTATGCATTAATTCCATGTCTTATTTAATGTATCATTACATATTCAAGTATTTAAACATCATAAGATCCAATTTTTTAACAATAGTATAATTTAATCCAGTGATTTTCAAGCTAACAAAGATTTTTGAAAACATTTTTTTTTACTTTAAAAAAAAATCATTTGTTCTTTAGTACGCTGCTAATGGTAGGATAGGAACACATAAACTATTTTACTAACCTAATAACAAAATTATAGCAACTTATACGCTTAAAGTTAAATTAACTTAGATTATTTTTCTATAGACTTAAACCAGCTGAAGCTATAACAAATAAAAGTGTTAGTATTTTCTCTTTGCAATATTTTTAACCAAACAATTTTTATTATCACAAAAAAAATTATTTATATATATCATGTTTAAAATACTAATCAAAAACTACATAATTATTCCTAAAATCTACTATACTTAGTATGCTTTAGTGAGTGACAGATGTATTAACAAAATCTACTTTTTCTTGTTTAGTTTTTAATTTCTGTGTTATGAAGTTTAAAAAAAAAAAAATTAAAATTTTGATGAGTTAAATTTAGTGAAAGCAACTGGTGATGATTTTGCACCATAATTTTGCGCCTAGATCCTGCATACTTGATGCTAATTTTGTGTTTCTTATTTAAAATCAATAATGTTGAGTGTTACAATCATTGATTTAATGAATATATACTAGTTCTAAAGTAATTAAAAAAATTGAATTGTTTTTTATCAAATTTATTTTTGTTAAAAAAAAATAAAATTTTTAATAATAAATAAAACTACTTCAATAAATGTGTAGGCTAGTACTTGAGCAAGTTTTAAATTATTTCTCAAATTTCAGGCTACTTTTTTGGCTTTTAAATGTGTTTTTATTTAATTAAATTAAAACTTACAAACTTTTAAATCCTTTTATTTTAGAAATATTTTCAAAAACTTGATTTTATCTATTTTCAAAAATTTATTTAGTTAAAAATTACAAGCTTTTAAGTTCTCTTATTTTAGAAATATTTTCAATTACTTGATTTTATTTATTTTGAAAAATTAATTAAATTTATTTGTTAGTTTTAGAGTTGATAAAAACTTTAAATCCGAGAACTTAACAATTTAGGCTTAAAACCCTAGAATTTGAAGTTTTTTGAAAAATACCTAAAGTTTTGAAAAAAATCACTTTAAAAACCTAAAATTAAAAAAGAAAATTAAAAAACAATAGAAAAGATACTAATTAATATTGCATTTGAAAAACTCATATAAAGTCATAAAAAGAACCCTAAAATTTAGAAAAATATTTAAACTAGCCTGAGATTTGCTAGAAAATATAACATTCATTTTTCAATGTAAACTAGCCTGAATTGGTCATAGTCTTTAAAAGATAAAGAATAATCAGATGAGTTTAATTGAGTTGAAAACTTGTTAATTTTTAGAATATTAAGTTTCATTATTTACTCAAATCTACAATTTACATTTATTTAAAAATACTTTTAATTAAAGAAAACATTTCATTCTTTTTAGAAAAATTAAGTTTGGTTAAACATTAACTAATTTAATTAATCTTGATATCAACTTTGGTAAAGAAATTTTACTATGTATTTACAATTATAAGTATTCAAAGCAAGTATAATTTAAATCTATAATTTACAATAAGTAAATTACTTTAGCTTTAAGTTTAAATTTGTACAATTAAGTTATAAATATAACTGCTACTATTTTTAAGTATCTTATTTGAAAAATGGAACTAAAATTAAAAAGATTAAGTTTAGGATAACCGATATAAAGTTTAAGAAAACTTATCAAACCAAGCTGCCTAAGGAAAAAAAAAAAACTTTTTTTAAATTTTAGATATCCTGAGACTTAAATCATTCAAAAGTTTTTAAACAAACTTTAATAGTTGGCAATAATGTATCAATAAATTATAAGCGTACTTAAGAGTTGCTACACTTTGAGGCAGAATTGCCAGAATTGATGACTAAAAACTAACCAGGGTACATCAAGCTAACATAAGTATGCAAAAATTAAAAAAAAAACACTAGAATTAGAAAAAAACTGAAAACAAAATTTGTTGATAAAGCTTAAAACTTTAAAATTAGACAACCAATACAAAATGAGGTAACAAAATCAAAATTAAAAAAAAAATTATAAAATAATAAAAATACCATGAATTTGAGATAAAAGGTATTTAAACTAGACTGAAAGTTGCTGAAAAAAGCCTTTTTTTTTAAATTATAAACTAGTCTGAGTTGGTCAGACTATTTCAAAACTTAAAATATCCAAATCTTTCAAGTGACCAGGGTTGCTAATTTTTTAAACAAATTTTTCCCATAATTTCAAGGTTTATCTCTAAGTTTTTAAAAGTACACGTTTTTTAGCCATTTTTAGTTTCAAACTAAGTTTAGGGTTAAAATTAAGGTAAGTTCTGCTAGTGAGATACTTTAAAGCTACTTTAAATGTCTTTTTTAATGAAATATATTTTTATTACAGATTTTTTTTTAATGATTGATTTTTGTGTCAATTAAAAATTTTAACACTTAGACGGTTCTAAAATTTCAGGTTTTTGCAGGTTTTTTTAAGATTTGTAATTAAATTTCAAGCTTGGTTTTCAAAAATTTTTGTTTGAAATAGTTTTATTTCAATGTTAATCAAATTACAGATTTATTAATAAATACTGTACAAATAAATTGTAAGCATATTTCAAGGATTGCCATACTTTGAGGCAAAAATTCAAGAATTGATGACCAGAAACTAACCAGAGTAAAACAAGCTAACATGACTATGCCTGGTAAAAAAGCTCAGTATTAAGAAAAACTAAAAAATAAATGTTTTTGACAATGCTTAAATTTATAAAATACACAAACAATACAAAGTTACTCAATAATGTCTTATTAAAAAATATATATAAAACCATAAAAAGTACCGTGAATTTGAGAATAAGTATTTAACTTAGATAAAATTTGGTAAGAAACAAACTATTTGTTAAAATACAGACTGACCTGAACTAATCAAATAATTTAAAAATCTTAAAAATATCAGAGTTGGAAAGTAAGCAGGGTTTCAAATTTTTTAAAGAATTTTTTTTCTAGGTTTTCTTAACTTCTTCAAGATTTAAACATGAATTTTTTTTGGGTCTTATTATATTTTAAAGCCAAGTTTAAGATTATTTTAACAAAACTATATAAAAGAAAAAATTTAAAACAGAATTTCAAGTTATATAAATTCTTAAACCTGATCACTTTTTAGCTTAATTTTAATTCCTTTAGATTTTGTGTCACATAGTTAATTTATTTAAACTTTTAACAACTAAACATTGTTTTTCTTAAACTTTGTTTTGTTTTTAAGTCCTTATTTTTTATTAAAAATATAAAATTCAAGTAAGAATTTATTAAATAAAGCCAAAATTTTAACTTTAGTGAAAAACAATTCTGGTGGTAACTATACGTTTTGAAAATGTAAAGCAAAATAGTTTTTTATTTTAACTTTACCAAATATTTGGAACATCAAAAAATTTATTTTCACTTAAGTCTTGGTCATCAAATATAATTAAAATGTTTACCGTTCTGTGAAGTGAAGTTATAAAACCTTAAAAATAATTTAACAAAATAATATTTCTCTAAGCATGTGGCTATCTGAACTTAATGTCTAAAATATAAAAAAACTTCTTTATAATAAACTTTAATTTCCTGCTACTAAAAATATGTTATAAATATAAAACTATAGCATTTATTTTTATTAAGTTTTAGTTCTTAAATTTAAAAAATATGCCTGCTTGACCCATCTTTACCAAACATCTTGCTGGTTTAATGACAAAACTATATATTTTTAAAGTTTTAACTGTTAAACAGTGAAATTTAAGCAAATGTTCAACATTCAAAACAAATTTATTGTCAACTGATGTTAAAGTCTAAAGAGTATATAATATAGAAAGGAAAATGTGAGTATATGATTTTTCTAAAACAAACTTTTTCTACTTAAAATTAATCAGTTCTAGAATAACTAAGAAAACAAAATATTTTTAAAAACTTAGTATAAAAAGTTAATTAACTAGTAACTTAGTAAAACAGTATATTAAATACTTTAAACATAGACGTTTTAATCAACTTAAATACATTACAGAATTAATTTTTTAAGTAGTTTAAGAAAAAAAGTAAAATATAAAAGCTTCTTAAAACATGTCCTTGATTAACAAACTGAAATTTTGTTGATGGCAGTAATAAAATGTCATTTAAAACGGGACAAACAATAAAATAGAATAATTACAAAAAAAACATGTATATAAATATTTAAGAAATTTGAACTAATTCAATCTTTTTAATTTCAATCAATGTGTCAAAAGGAGAAAAAAAAGAAAAATACCTAGTTTAGTTTGTTATGAAACAATCATGATTTTATAAATTTAAAGAAATTGCAAATTTTTTATGGATTGTTTAAAAATTAATTTTAGCTCTTTTGTGACAACTTCGCCTCATTTTCTGATCAATTTGTGAATGATAATAAAAAACAACTAGCTTAGGTAACACATTGCTAGCCTGAGTTTTTTTAAAGACTTGAAAATTAATTTTATAAAATTTAGAAAAATAAAATAAAAAACCCTTATCCAAGTGAAAAAATAAAAGAATACTTGAATAAAAGCTGATGATTCTTGTTGATAATTTAGAAAAATATTAGGTAACACTAAACCATTTTACACAACTTTTAAGATCAATTTTAAACATATACAAAGGCTTAGATCATCAAAAATATTAAAACTAGCCAGTAATTAAAAAAAAACAAACTTTAGCTAGCCTAAGTTTTTTTAAAACGTTCAAAACAATCTGAGTTGTTCTAAGTCAGGGGTCGGCAGCGCCCTTGTAACTTTCTGGTTACTAAAGCAATAAAACAGCTGAAATTAGTGGTTTTCAAATTTTACCATGCCTGGTCGGTACTTTTTATCGTTGCAACTTAATGCTTGTGTTTAAGCTTAACCTTACAACTGATTTTAAAACTATAAAGTAAATTAAATAAAAAAAAAATAAGAAAAGAATATGGCTGTTTCGTTTTTTACAATTTAAAAAAGGTTTAAAGTTTTTTTTTAAAGTAGATTTATGAATTATTGAAATTAAAAATAATGCCTTTATAAATTATTAACTAAAGTTAGTACAAAAAGTAAGTCTTACAAATTAAATGATTGAAAAAATTAAAAATATACTTTATAATTTTTTTAAAAGATTTTATAACATTTTTTTAAACATTTTTTTTGAAAGCTTAAAAGTAAATTGACGTTTTCTAAAATTTTTGTTGAACGTTGAACATGTTTTAAGCAAAAATAATGTAGTTCCCTTTTTCAAAAGCTGCATCTGTAGTTAAGTGTAAATGTTGAGGAAGTAAACTAGGTAGGAAGTCAGATTAAAAAAAAATTCTATTATAAGCTGAAAGTTCATTAAGATTCTTTTCTGATATTTTTGTTCAGAGTTGCAACCCGTTAATAGTTATATTATTCTATTATAGTTGCTAACAAATGTAAAATGTTGATTTCTAATAGACATAAGAATCAATCTAAAAAAAAAGATAGTATAAAGAAGTTGGCTAGCAATTTACTATCAAAAATTTTATTTAAGAAAATATTTGGTTTTTGCTTCATAAAAATTTATTTTTTACTCATATTGTTATGGAATTTTCTTTAGTGTTTAGATTGTCAGGTGTTCTAATTTTGAGAACTTTTTTATAAATTTTTAGATTAAAAATGATACTCAATCTAAAAGTGGCAGATGAAATTTCTCAGGTGTGATTAATTGACTTAAATTTTGTTTTTTATCACTCAAAATGTTGACAGAAAACAAAAAAACAGTATGCTCTTGTTTATGTGTAAACCACTGGGACTGATCATGCAAAGTTTGCTGTTATTAGGATCCTTAAACCATCTGGCCACACTTATATATAATTTTCAATTTTAATTAAATGAGTAATTTTTTTAAGCTGTTGTTTTATATACCTTGTGTTATATTGTGTCACCATATATAATTTTTGTAATAAAAAGTTGGTTCTCTCTTCTCAAGTTCAAATAAAAAAGTAAACATACTCTAAACCTAATAGATATTTATAAAATTAAAATTTTAAAGTTTTTTGAAAAAATTCTGTTTTTCAATACTAATAATTTCTAAATACTATTTGAATTAACATACTTTTTTTCCTAACTAAAAATTATTACAGTTTTGTGTATGTTAAAGCAATTATTTAATAATTCTTTTTATTAAATTGTCTATAACTTAGTACGCTAATAAAAACAAGCTTTTTTAGAATACATCCACTTTAAAATGTTTTGGTATTTTATAAAACTAAAATTTTTTAAATGTTTTAATTAATTTTATTTTTGATACGCTGATTTAATGCAGGGATCCGAGAATACCAGAGAAAAATTGTATATACTAAATAACCTTTGCTTGTTATAACTTGAAGTTGTATACTCAAACTATTTGTGTAAACTTTTAGATTAATAGTCAGAACATGTTGTTATAATTTTCAACTAAATTATATTTTACTTAAAATGTAATAATGAAAAAAATAAACACATGAAGGTCGTGATATGATTTATCTTATTAAAACTACGAGTTAATGAAGTGTAGCAAAATATTAAATTATACATTTTTTTCTTTCGTTTAATGTTTGAAACTGTTTTTTAAATATTTAAGCAAAACATCACTATAAACAATATTTTAAATATAATTCATATGAAAGGTCAAGATCTATTTTTTTACTTTTTATAACTATTTAATAACCTCGTATTCAAATTATGCAGCGTTTATATTTGACTAATGATTTTTAACTAGTATATTTATATAAAAATTTACAAAAGAAGCATTTGGTATTATGATGAATGACGTCAGAAAAAAAAGCTTATATTAGAAAAAAGAAAATTAAAGTAAAACTGTCGTTTTCACTTTCATGTAACTTGTACAAGTACAAATGTCAATTAATTTAGAAGTTATTAAACGTTTAATAAAAGTTTAATATACACGAATTGAATAGAATACACATAATTTTCTAACATTTTTTATCAAAATTAATAGTAAACTTCATATGAAGAAGTTTTAATTTTTTTTTTCAAAATCTTTAGCTTAATATTAGTTTGTTTTTTATTAAATACTTAACAAGTTTTAGAGTTAAAATAAATTACGTCACTAAAATTCAATTAAAAAAAACTTTTAGCATTGAATTTTTTTAAAATTTACTTTGATACATTTTTAAAACTACGTTGGTCGTTGTATTGATATTAATGTTTTAAAATAAAATAATAAAACTCTATATTTGTGAAAATGATAAAAACATTTTTTTATAGTTGTTTCTTATTAATTCTTTATGTCATTTAAAGAAACATTTTGTAAATTTCGTTTAAAATTTTAAAGACTACGAAGTATAAATTTATTTGAGACATAAAAGTTTAATTGTACACCATTCATTACTCCGATGTTAATAAGCATATTCTATAAACTATTTCAACACTGATTTTCATCAAAAGAGGAAATTCTGTTTATAAAGTAACAAAAAAGTTGTTGTTACTAATTTAAAGATTGTTAATTTGGAAACGGGTATAAATTCACGAAGACAAAAATTCACAATGTTACTAAATGGCACAAGGGAACTACTTGCATAAGTGCACACAACTGCACGAAGCCGAAATTTCACAAAGCCAAAACTGCACGAGGGAACAAAATTGCACGAAGACGATGATTAGTTTTGCACGAGTTACAATTTGCACGTGATAACAAAAATTATCAGTAAAAAACTATAAAATAATTATAAAAAGCCTAATCGCGAAACTAAATATTTTTCAATTTTTTTAAATATGTTATTTTGCAGGAATTTTATACTAAAGATTGTTACATTTTACTTTATTCTTCATAAAATCAAAAATAAACAACATCATGTTTTTAATTTTTCTGAACAACTTAAACTTTTGATTTCTTTTTTTGTTAGCTTTTCAGTAAATATTTATATGTTAAGCGGTTTAAAAAAAAAAATACTTATGCAAAATTATCAAGTATTTTTTTATTAAAAAAGTGTATGTTTTCAAAGCTTTATAAAATTACAATTAATCCAGTAAAAAAATTTGCAATACAACAATAACTTAAATCATATTAGTCTTAATTAAATGCAATTAAGCAAATGAAATCAGTTAAAAATGTTATCTTATTTCAAAACAAGCTAAAGCAAATCTGAAAATCAGTAACCAATACAGCATGGTTACCTATACAAATCCTATATCCAAACTAATTGACAAATAAACATAATAAATACTACAATATTGCTTTAATGAGTTGATACATTTACACTTTAAAGATTTTTTTTGAATTTATTTAAAAAATGTTTATAAACTAAACAAACGGTCTTTTTCTTTTAAACTTATCGATTTATATGCATAAAGTTAATCTTTTACTATCTTTACTCTAACTTTAAAATATTAAATTGTTTATTGGCATAAGTAAACTAAAATAGTTAATCTAAGTTATTAATTTAAAGATCTAATTATCATGTTAGATGCATATGTTTTTAAATAACTACGAATTAAAAACTATATATATTTTTTAAGTTTTTTACTAAAAGTTTATGCTGTTAAACCTTCTGTAAAAAGATTTAAAATGTTAATGTGAAGAAATAATTCAATTTACGGTACAAAGTCATAACGTTAATAAACTATAAACCAAAAATATAGCCTTAAAAACTTTTTTTACTTTTTTTAGAGAGCTTAAAATGTTTCGCTATATTGTTTTATTTTTAATTCTACGTAATAGTGAACAACTTGTAATAAAAGTACTAAATTAATGAAACAAAAACAAAATTGGACTTCTCTACTTTGTTAAAAAATTAACCTCAGCTTAACTTTTTGTATAGATTTCTTCAACATATACTTATTTTAGTTTGCTATTAGTTGTAAATTTGTTTTAAAATGAGATGATAATTGTTTGCAAACAATTTATTATTTTATGCAAATATGTAAGAGATAAAATAATTTCTATGACAGAACTTAAGAAAAAAAAAACAATAAATTTGCTATAAAGTAATTACTATACGAATAAAAACTGTTAAAAACATTGGTTACTGTATTATATACAAAATTCAATATTTTTTACAAGTACTAAACTAAACAATTGTTTCATACTAATTGAACAGTTTAGTACAACAGGATATTTAATGATATTAAATTACATCATAACAGGATTACAACAACTAATACCAAAGATATTTATTAAAGTTTTATCAACAGTTACTTATTTATTTTAACTTTTTTGAGGGAGGCTTAAAACAAGTTTACGTTTTCTAATGAGTTTGCGTTGAAGGTTTACAATCAAATATATGTAAAGATTGCCTATGTTTACTAGTTAAAAATGACTGATTGATAATAAACATTGAGTTACTCAAACGTATCTTTTAAATCAATATATATTTAACCTCTATCGAAGGGGCTTTAAATTTTTAGGTTTATACTCAAGAAGTTATTACACTTTGCTGATGTTTAAATGTTTACTATTAAAGCAAAAGTTTGTGAGTATTATATAGTTAAATAATATATAACATGATGGTCATAATATGATTTCAGTCATTGAAATTAACAACTAATTTTGTGCATTAAATTTGTTTTTCTCTACTCTTTTATCTTTCGCTTAATGGTTATTTATGTTTTATTAAATACTAAAGCAACTCATTGCTAAAAAGTTAAAAAATTACTGATCAAAATACAACTACACATAATACTTTAAAAATCGTTTTTAATTTTATTATTTGCTTAAAACTGTTATTTAACCTCTTGTATAGAAATTTTTAAGTTATGCTTTTTTTTGTTTTAAGTTGATGCTTTTGTAAATTTAAATTTTTTAAAAATTTCTAAGGAATTGTTTTTGGTTTTAAATGATGACATCACTAAAATAAAACAAAAGTAAAGATTAGTTTTTTTTGATACTTAAATGTCATAATCACATTTACTATAATTCTTAAATTTTTCATGTGCTTCTATAATTGTCTAAAGAAACTTAATGAAACAAATTAAAAAAATTTAAAAACTATTAAACTAAACTAGCTGTTATTTTATTATGTCTATAAAGTTTTTAGTGTAAATTGTACAAGAAAGTTTACTTATATAAAAATTTCAAAAAACACTTTAAATAGACTGTCATTTTAAATAATATTTTAATCGTTTTTTTTTTTAAACTTTAAAAGTTAAATAAAATAACACAGAAAGAGGTTCTATGTTTTTAAAAACGACATCATTAAAAAATAAATGCAAACAATGTTGTTTTTTTTAAATATAATGTATTTTTTTATTTAGCATGTAGTTATTTCAAGCTTATTCGCATCTTACTATATTGTCAAATTTTCTTTTCTGAAGTATAAGCGTTATTTTTTACAGTTCCAAATAATATAATTTCTTATTTTATTTGTTTTCCAACAAACTAATAGATAAGTAGCATTTAGGTTTATAACATATGTCTTCGACGAAAGATAAATAAAAGCAATGTAAAAGTTAACAAAACTTGCTAAGTACTTTTTCTTTGTATACTAGTGTACGATTTTCTGTTTTAAACAAATTGAGACATCTTTACGCACTACTTAAATTTAAAAGTAACTGAAACTACCTATAATGTTTTTGAAGTCTTAAAGTAAATAAATAATTTACTATGTTTGATGTACTTTACTAAGTATTTAGATTAAATTTTTATTATAAGGATCGATGATGAAATAATTAAAACGTATTTAATTGAAGTACGTTGATCAAAGTTAATTTATTTTGATATAAAGGCACATTAAATCTATTCTTTGTGATTGAAAGATAATTTTTACATCTATCAGTAAATCACTTTTCAAAAAATTTTATTTTTAAGTTTAAGTTGAAGTTTGAATAACTTTTATTTGTTTATAACTAACCAGTTTTGTAATATCTACATGCAATTTAACTAAGACTAAAGTTCTTCGGAACAGGATTAGTAGATTTTTTTAAAGGGTAAAAGTTGTTAAAATTTTTCTATAAGAAAGTTTTGTGATTGTTTATTAATATTGATGAATACAGAGGGAAGCTAAATTAAATCATTTACAAGGAAGCAAAGTAATTTGTTTGTAATAAATAAGTTAAACAACTTTTTAACCACAAACATTTATAAAACAACTTCAGGTTATAAAAGTGTTACTTAAGTACAAAAAAAATAGCTTCGTTGCAAAAACTTTGATTTTTTTATATTTATCTAAGTAAATAATTTTTTTTATAACTTTCTTTATTTTAAAAACATCTAATCTAAAATTTTTGGCTAAATCACAGTATTTTGAATTATTTTATTATGAGCAAGGAAATTTTAAAACTGGTTTAAATTCATTCAATCTTCGTTTTTTGATTATTTATTTCATCAAATAACTTCAAAGTTTTATAGAAAATTGAAAATAGTAATTGTTTTCATAAGTTTTCAATAGACAGTTTAAATTTAATCTTGTTTTAACGTAGAAATAATTTATAAGATTAAAGTTAAAATCAATAACACAAAGACTGACATGTTCTTTCATAGAAAAAAAAAATTTTTGACAAGTGCCTATGAAATTAAACAAAATGGATGCACTGATTTTTTTCTTTTTAATATAACCGCTGAGCTTTAAATATAAATCGCTATAAAATTAACGTGTTTGCGGTTAAAACTTATGACATCACTAAGACAGTATTACAAGAAAAAAAACTACGTTAAAATAAATTGTTTAAATTTAAATTGTACTACTTATGAAATATAGGAAACGTAATTTAGATTTGGATTTATTAATTTAGACTAGAACATGTAAACGACTACTTCTAAAAACTACAGAAATTAACTAATTATTTTTTATAACTATAAAAAATAGTTTTGTGAAACAAATATTATAAAGTACGTTAAAGTACCTGATTTCTTATTTTAAATAGTAACTCAGGAGAAAGTCAGAGTTGCGATAAATTAAAATAAATTATTTGAACACTTTATTTTTATTTTATGATTTTGTAACAATTATTTTAATGAAAATAATTTTTAATTGTTTTTATAACAAGGTACCTAAGTAAAATTAAACATGTATAATGTTTACAATTTTGTTCATTAAGTTTTTATTAGTAGTCAATAAGAATTAAATAGAAAATTTAAACTAATTAATGTCTAAACATTAATTAATGATTAGTTGAACAATAACTTTTTTCGACAAAAGTTAACAAATAATTAGGGTAAATAATTTGAATTTTCCAATGTTAACCTCGTGAAGAGGCTTTTAAATTGAATTTCTTAACTTCAAATATCATATTTCATATTCTATTGTTTATGAAAAACAATCTCAAGTAAAACGTTTACGATTGTTACTAATGACGTCACTAAGATATAAAAATTAAAGGTCTACTTTTTTATGTATTTTTTTGTAATTTTTTTTTCTTGCGTTTTGTAATTTTTGTTATTAAGTTTCGTTTTTGTTTTTTAATTTTAGTTTTAAAGAATGTAAGTTTGTTTCCTCTTATTAAATTTGCTATTAATGCTTTCAAATTCTAGTACTTTACCTTTTTATCCTAAATTTTGTTAAATAATTTTTACGCCATACAAGACCTTTTTAAAGCCGGTATCAACATAAAACTTTGATATAGAAATTCATAGTTCATTTAGTATCTGATAATCTAGTCTTGTGTTTCAACTTATTTCATTAATAGTTTTAAAATTAATTTATAATAGCATTGCACTGTACATATTATTTTATTTACCTAACATAACGCATAATCTTACAATTTAATTAGGTTTATTGTTATACTTAAATATATTTAGTTATCTTCATTAACTTTTGAAAAGCGTAGATCCTAAAATATTATGTTATCAAAAATATATTGCAAAATGAGTTTATGTTTACAATGTTTATTTAAAGTGAGTACCAAAAAGAAGTCATTTAATTGTAAATAGGTTATTATAATTTAATATTTTTATTTAAACTTTCAATTAAACTCGTGAAGAAAGGTTTTTAAAATAGTTTTATGTTTGTATTTTTATTTAATACGTTTATGTATTAAAAGATTGATATTCCTTTTAAATATTTAAATCTTGTTCTCCAATTTTAGATTTGTTAAATATAGAAATCATAAACTTTATTTTTTTATATAATTTTTATTTTAGTCTTGTCGAATGTTGTTTTTTCTTTTAAATAAAAATGTTTAAGTTTAAATTATTTATTTAATTCGTATATTTAATTACACATATTGAAGTTATAATTGACGAAAATAAATATTTTATGACCTCATGTATACAAAATATTTCTACTACAAGCGGATATTTCAACTTGTTAATTATTGATTTAACAGCTTATCTATTTAGCTATTTATAGTTAGTAAAAAGTGTGGTATAAATATCATATACTAAATGTTGTTTATTTTAAAGAAAGTATAAATATTTTTGCTTGATGACTAAAAATTTTGTTTATTAAACTTAGACTTTTTTTCAATATATTAATATTAATAAATAATATTAAATTTGTTTTTTATCTAATAAGTACATAGTAAAATTAGGTGATCAGTTGCAGTTCATTAATTTTAGGTTGTTCAAGCTAACCTTTTGTATGGATGAACACTTTTTTTATGTTCATTTAGCTTCCCAACTAAAAGCTTTCAAACTTCGCTTGATAAATCCTTTTTAGTATCATTTGATACAACTTTCATCAGTAACTTGTTGAGTACACAGATAACCAATACATCTATTTTTAAAACTTTTAATTGTTTGGACTGCATTCATTGAAGCTGAATTTCAACTTCATAATTTTATTTTTAACTTTTTGTATTTTGCTCGAGTAAATCCGTTCTCATAATTAATTTATAAAACTAAATGTTATGCTTTTTTAGTTGTTAAGCGAAATTTTATTAAATAAAAATTGAATTTTGCCCATGTCTTTTTTATTATAAGTTATATTTAAAAGTTAAAAACTAGACTTTGAAAATATTATTATTGTAAATATAACTAATCTAAGTTTTATCGTTTTTTAATTGAAATTTTTAGTTAGTAACCGATCTCTTTTTAAATAAAAATTATAGTTTACAGTTCAAGTAACATAACAAAACAAAACTTTTAGGTTTTTTTAATTTTACTATACAATAAACAGTTTACTAAAACATAGTTACATAAATTAAAAGATAAAATAAAAACAAACTAAATAAGTATATTTAAATTACAATATGAAAACATTACAACAATTAAAAAATACTCCGTACAAGATACTTGATAATTTTATTTGTAGCAACTATTATTCTTAAGCCACCATTAAGAGGCTTGTAAAAGATTAAACTAACAAGCTTATTTACCAATGCAATATTAAGAAAATAGTATAAATATTTATAAAGTGAGCATTTAGTTTTGTAACAAATTACGTCATTATGATTATCAATAAATATATCATTTGTTTCTTTTTTGTATACTTCTTATAAATCAATATTCCGCATACATTTTTGTGGTGTAAAATAACTTGAAAACTTTAACACACTAAACAAATATTTCATATCTTTTAACTTTAATCAACGTAATTATTATTCTACTACAAACGTTTTTACGTACGTTGTAAATTAACAAGATTTGTTTCCAACTTTTAATCAATAATATGATATTCTGAACTTAAATTCTATTTAAACTTGTTTTTATTATTATGCATTAGAAATGATTTTTTTTTTCTTTTTTTTAATAAAGTCTAAAATTAATGAAAAAAACAATTTTTTTTTAATATGCCAATAAAGACTTTTGTTCAAGTTATAATTTAATAATTTTAAACTTAACAATTAACGTAAGAATTCTTTTGATAAACATTTTGTTTTGTTTGAGAAACTTTCTAGTTTTACTTTTTATTGACTACAGTTTAAAGTTTAGCCTATTTTGGTAATTTCTTAATAATTACACTTAAAATAATTACATTGAGCTGTAATAAGGATACCTTTTATGAATTAAAACTGTAAATTATTATATAAAATTCTGTTAAAAGTTCTTATCTAAAACTTTGCTGGTATATTTCTATTGAAAAAACAATAGTATTAATCTAAAACTGGTAACAATATTTTATAAAACCTTTAAGCTATTAAAACTTATATTTTATAATTTAAGACAGTTAAAAAATTAATAAAAACAAACAAACAGATTGTAAGTATCTATAAATATATAATTAGTTAATAATTTAGTTTAGGTAGCACAACTTTGATTTTATAGTTTTTTAATCTTTATTCTTTTTTGTTTCGACAATTAAAGCATTCATACTAATTTGTTGTAGAACTTGTACTTTTGTTTTATTGTTAGTCTCTTTAGTATTTTGTAATTAAAAGCATCCATAGTTATACTAAACAAATAGATGTTAGTAAGAGTAAGAATTAATTTAGTATTCTTAGTTATACTGATTACTTATTGGTCATAAAATTGTTTTTTTATACAAATTATAACAATATTGTCTACGGAAACCTAATGTTTTCTTTGTTGACTCAAACATATTATAAATTATATTTTTACGATGTTAATGAATTGTTTGTTTTTTATGACGTTAATATTTAATCAAAAATTCATTTGCAGTTTAAAAACTTATAAAACTAATGTACTTTTAACCTTTCTATGACTTAGACCTCTGTAGCTTCGCTAATGCAAATTTTATATTGCAAAATTAATTAAAAAAACAGTTTTGCTAGAATTTAATGCATTTTTTTAATTAATAAAGTTTACAACCAACCACTTGTGGCTAAAATTATGAAAATTATGTTCGTATTTTATGTCATTTTAGTTATATCTAATTTTGAACGTCTAATTATATTCATTTAGCATTGTAAGTACAAACAATGTTAGTTGTTAAAAAATAATAACAATGTTTCATTTTAGAGCATATCTTAAATGAATTTAACTTTGATTTTTTTACAATTTTTGAAAAGCGTACTATTTGAACAACTTGGTCTTTTTCATCGATAAACTTTGATCTAATTTACAAAATTTCGATCACACAAAAAAGATAATGACTTTAAAACATAAATATTTGATAGAATATTTATTTAGAGTCAACAACTTATAAAATATTATTAACAATAATATTGTGTCTAACTTCGACATTCTAATTAAAATATTTCATTTAGCTTACACGATAAAAGCATTTTTTGTCCTTCAATAAACTGTAATAACATTGTTTGTCTGATGTTACCTTTTAAATATTGTTTAAGTTTAAATAATTTTAGTTACAAGTCTACCTTTCAAACATATAACAATATCTTATAGGTTTTTAAGTACTTAATTAACATAATTATTATCTAATACGCTGTAGCTTAAAATGTATAATTGACTGGTTGTATTCATATTTTTGTAACTACTTATTATAACAATTCCTATTGAAAATTAAAAAAATTTTTTTATAAGAATTAGAATAGAAAATTTTGTTTTAAAAAAGTAAAATTCATTGCTTATTTTGCTTTCAGAAATTAACACATTAAAGTACTTTGTAATGCTTTATTTATACTAACATTTTTTCTTATTTAAGATATTATTTATAATTTTCTTAAAAACTCATACAAAAGTATCAAAAACACCATTTTTATTGGCTGACTTAAGCCTTTTTTTATACGTCGTTTTTAAATAATTGGTTGAAATATTTACATAATTATTTTACCAATTATAAATAAAACATGGTCAATAAAAATTATTTTAAACTGAGACAACTAATTTGTTACGTTTAAGATACAACTAAGTAACCTTCAGAGAGGTTTTTAAACTAAAAGATATTAAAATTATTAAAACCAAAAAAGTTTTTTAGAACAAATTCAATATGGTTAAGTGAACTTTTTCAATAACCATAAACGATGTAATTGAGATATAACAAGTAAATAAATATAGCACTTAAAGAACTGCATATTTTGAATTTTTTGTAACCTTTGTATTTTTTCTTTCTTTTTACTAAAAGTAATGATATTGTAGTTCTACAAATAGTTATTAAAGCAAATTTTCTAAATTGACTTTTAAATCAGATTATTTAATAAATTGATTGTAAACTATCACAAGCTGTTTTATTTTTTGTAACAGACATTCTCACGAACAATAATGTAATTATTTTACAAAGTAGTGCAAATTTACAGTGTATATAGAACCAATATATTAAGTATTTTAGTATTTTTCTGTTTTAACTAATTATTTTAAAGGATATTTTATAATTTTCCTAAAATGTTTTTAGCAACTAATTGTATATGAAAACCAGTTTTGTTTTCAAATTAAGTGTAGAAATTTAATTGAAGATAGTTACTTAAACATAACAGATTACTTGGATTGCGATACAAATGAGTGATTATTTATATTTTTAGACTGGTTATTACAGTATTTTAAATATTTAGCCGTTTCTAAGAAACTACAGAAAGGTATTGTAATCGTTATAAGTGTTGACAGTTTATACATTGGCAGAACGTCCCAAAGATTCCATATCAGAAAGGACGAACACGTTTTTAGTTCCCTCAGAAGATGGATGGACACTAGTTTAAAAAAACCATCTAATAGATCATCAGTGATTGCGGAACATTTATTAAACAGTTCAGGTTGTGCAAAGAACTATAGTGATAGTAACTTTTCAATTATAAGTAAAGCTCGTAATGATTATCACCTAAGTGTTTTAGAATCTTTATTAAAACAACCTAATTTGTGTAAGCAACAATACGTTTATAAATCTTTATTTGTAAAAACAACCTAATTTGTGTAAGCAACAATACGTTTATATATCAAATCTTCATAAGTTGTTATTGATTAAATTAAAAGAAAATGCTTAGGGAAAATATTTTTTTTTAGTTTTATTTTATTTGAATTTTCTCGCTTATTTTAGTGTTTTTATTTTATATTTTTATTGTTTCTTATCATAGTTAAATTACTATTCAACTGATTTATATATGTATTTATGAACTGTGAATGTCTAATTTATTTTTGCTTAATTATGCTAATTAGTGTTAATTGATTTTTTCTGATGTAACCTCTAACTATTTATTTACTCAAAATTTAATCTTAAAATTAGTTGTTAACAAAAGTAGTTGAAAAACATTAGCCAAAATAGATTTTATTTATTGTCTGCTTCAAAAAAAGATGTTTTTGAATAAATATTTTCTTAGGTTTTTGTACAAAAATTATATAGTAAATTTCAAATAATTAAGTCATTATATATTTAGGATAAGTAATGTATTTAGAATAGTAGATAGAAGCATAAAATTTAAACCAAAGATGGTTTTTAGCTGTTTTGTTATCTGAAATATAATAAACAAAATTACTGTATAGTGTTTAATTGCTTGATAAATTAATAAGGTACAAATAATATAAATTTATAATAAAAGTAACTTATCAAAAAAAAATCTTCTTTTAAATTTCTTCGCAACAGTTTTAACGCCACTGAAACTATAAATACTTTTTTTATTATTCTTTTGAAATATGCATTTTTAAATTTATTAAAATTTAATTTAGATTAAGCATTTATTAATAAACTAGTTTATTAGTTTGATAATTTGACATTGTATAACTTATGTGTTAGTAATAAAATAAATATGTAAAAAATGCTTATAAGAAAACAGAAGAATCACTTTTGTACAAAAAGAATTTTCAGTTTTTCCCTAAAACAATCTTTGTATTTAATTACTTTTGAGCAAAATAGTTTACAACCAAAATATACTAACATAAGACCTAACAGATTAAGTGTGAAACAAAAATGCTTAAAAACCTTATCTATAAAAATACGTTTCTTTATTATTATTTAAATAGATTTTTAAACAAGCGGTATACGGTTTGTTCAAAGTTTTACAAATAAAAAAACTTAAACGAAATTTCTATGACTTTTCGCTGAACCTTGTTTGTAAGCTTCAAACAGCTTGAGGCAAAAAAAAATTTAAAACTAGTTTTTAATAAAAGTTTATATGTATTTGAGTGAAAATAAACATTTAATAAGATATTTTGGATTAAAAAGGATTTATTAGTTTCCTTATTCGTAAATGGTTTAATTAAAAAGTCATCAAACATAAAAACAGTATGTTTGTAAAAATGTGTTTAAATTTTTTATTTAAATGAACATTTAGGTTTACAGAAATAAGATTTGACGACCAAAAGATAATCAGTGAAAAACAGTATTTTGAACTAAATTACATTCAAAAACAGCTTTCTTTTTAATAGGTATATTTTAAATGTCAACGAATAATAAGATGGTCGTTTTTGCAAAATATCTACTTTTTTTTAACTATTATTAAACTAAATAGTTATGACTTTTCATATTAGTTTTTAAAAGCAAATTTATTATTTTCATTGAGTTTTTTATATGGTTGATTGTTTTCTATTATATTAATTTTAGATAAATAAATTTACAATCAAAATTATCTGAAAATATTTGATTTTAAAGATTGATATAAAAAGTCATAACTATTTAGTTTATAGTTCAAACTATTAATTTCAATATATGTTTTTAACCTCTTTAGAGAGGTAAAAGTTTCTTCGGGTATGTTGGGCTAAATAATACTTTATGCTTACATTTAAATATTTGTTATTTAAGAAAAAGGTTGTGAGTATAACTTATTTACTTATAACTAATATAAATATTATAAAACTGTTTATCGACAATAATGTTATTTTAATTGTTTATCTTTGCTAAATATATTCTTTTGTATTTGAACTCTAGCTATGATATATTAAAGTATAATGTAAACCTAGTTTGTTAAACAAAAGTATATTGAAACGTTAAATTTTCAGTAAGTTTACTATTATAAAATAAGTGTTAAAAAGGCAAATCTTATTTACAGGCTCAAAAAAGTTAAATTAAAAACATAGTTTTAACGTATTAAAACGTATGAACTATTAATTTAACGTAATTAAAGTTCGAAATACATCAAAAAAATACTTAAAAAAGAAGTATAGATAATTAAAACTTGATAATAAAAGTTTTAAATATAATTACTAGCATTTTTAAGTGTTGTGAACTATCTTATGCATATTTAGAAAAGGTTAACATTAAAAATTTAAAACATTACACACAAACACTATTATTATTTTATTTATAAATTTTTATCAGCTGTAACAGATATTATTATATACGATGCCTAATTTTTATTTTTTTATCTTTGACTTGTAAAGTTGCCTAATGTAGGATTAGGTAATGTTTACAAAGTAAAACACTTTGAAACATGTTTTATCTCAATGATTGATTTTGATAAACATATTTGTAATTTACATATATGTAAAACAATTCATAAATAACAAAACTATTAAAAAATTTACTCTCAAATGTTATTATCACTTATAAACAGGAAATAAAAAACTTAAATAAAAGTAGTTTAACTAGTATGTAATTTAAAGTTTTTTAACAATCAGTATAAGCAATAATTTCTTTGACACGAGTAAGTTTATTAATAGAAGTAAAAACATAGTAGTCGTCACTATGATTTAAAACTGTTTTGCAACCTCTTTTAAAGATGCTTTTAAATTATATGCTTATAGAGTTATTTTTGTTAAAAGTATAATTTAGTTTATAAACAATTATCTAAGGTAAATGTTTAAAAATGAGACAAATGACGTCACTATATATGAAAATAATGTTTAGTATTAGTTTATTTTGGTTATAATATTATAAGATTTGTATTCTTTCAAGCATTTTTAAGAAGTTAAGTAATATATAAAACTATAAAACTAGTTAACAACTTTTAAAGTTACCTTTTTCATATATACTGATTTAGTTTTCAATTTTAATAACCTTTATAAATGGTCTAAGAATCTGAACGTTTCATAAAATAGCTATAACTATTTTTATTTAGTAACATTTTAAACCATTTTGAATGTAATTTAAAAACATAATATTGCAGATTATCAGTATTATAAAACAACCAAAAAATAAAAGCAGGTATGTTGCAGTATGAGCCAAGTTTGTACTTTTAGGAATATTTTCTCATCGCATTAAGTTTGGTTCCAAGAAAACAAGAAAATAATTCTGTCCCTGTTTTTTTTAAATTAAATGTTATAATCGAGTATTTTTTAGATTTTGTCAAAACATATACATTGTTTTTTATGTTACTATTAACATGTAGTGTAAATGAAAAACAGTTATTTATAAATTTTCTTAAGTATCTTGGTTTGTATGGTTTGTATTAACTAAGTCAGATGATAACGTTCGTAGCAAAAATAAATTGATAATAGATTCTAAATCAGTTATTTATCATTTTATTAATATTGTGTTAAGAAGTATTCGAAAAAATCAAAAATTAAAGTTATGTATGCTATATAATGTGAAAATTGCTACCTAATTTCGGGTCATATTTAAACGTACTAGTTACTAAAAAAACATTAGGTGAATTGAATATTAGAAGTTAAAATTAAAATAATCCCTAACTCTTTTTAATTTTTTTTAGTCACAACTAACAATAAAGACTTATTTAATTTCATTAAATTTCAAAAAGAAGTAGCAGTAAGTTTTAGATTTTTTAAATTAGATAATTAAACATTTTTTGACAATAAAATAAATTCTTTCAAACAATATAAATAAAACTCAATTTTTCAGAACAAAATATATTTCATGGTTCTTTTGTCAGTTGTATACTAAATTTCAAATCTACATTATATATTGCAAACAGCAAAGAGTAATTAACAATACATAATCAAAATCTTTATGTTTACACAACTTGGGTTTTCTTAACAAAATACAAATAGCTTCAAGTTTACTTTAATCCTAAATAAGAACACAATTACTAACAATTTTAATTTCTTTTTAAATTATAATATTAGCACATTCAACACTAGGTGATGATTTATATTTTTAGATTAGGTAAAACTAATTTTTTAAGCTGTAATTTTTTTAAATTATAAAATTTGACAAATAGAGCTTAAGTTTATTACTTTTTATAAAAAATTGTACTTAAATGTATTTAATTATTTTCTGTAAAAAAATAAAGCTGCAACAACCATAACTCTAAATTGATTCAATAAAAACATCTAAAGAAAACATTCACTTTTAGTATGTTTGACGTCAACACTAGGTTATTAAATTTATACTTTATTGTATTAGTTTTTTTTTAATGATGAAAATTTTGAGTTTTTATCATTCTCGCCTAAAAATTCATCTAATTTTTTCTTAATTCATATTTCATAAAAAATTGCATTTTTCCACCAGTTTACCACATTGGTTAACTTAAATACGGTTCTATGTATCACAATTTAACTATCGAAAACAATTAAGCATAGATTATATTTTAGTAATTTGTTTAAGCTTTGGTATTTATATTGCATTTATTTAAACATTTTTTTTTACTAGCTTGTTTTCCTCAGACTAACTTTTAAATAGAGCTTATTTTAATAATTATCAAATTTAGTTTTCTTATTGTTAACTAGTTACAATCTAAATTAAATGAAACCAGTAAAATAGAAGCATTTTTTTTATTAGTAACATAACAGTAAAAAGATCATTTGACTCTTTCTACATATATAGAAACAAATAAGCTTTGAACTTAGTAAAGAAACACTTGTTTTTTTTTGTTTATTCTAGAACATAATATTATCAGCACCTTTTTAATATACTCATATAAAGAATACTTTTTAGTGAATGACAAAGTAAAAATACGCTGAAAACATTTTGTCCTAGGACCTGGTCCTCGGTTATCGAGTCGAATACATTTCAAAGTTTTTTTTCAGGACAAGTAGCAAGCAAAACTTTTACATAGCTTGTCTTAAACGTTTTTGAAACGGTTTGTTATAACTAGATTTGAAGTTTTCTCAGGTTTTTTATTTAAATAATCACAGCTTAATTATAACTGTTAAAAATATTAATTTTCCACGTTATGTTCCAATAAATTTACTTTGTACTATGTAATATTTATAAAACCCATTATAGGGCCTTTTAGTCATCGATCGTTAAATTAGCTTCAAAATAAAAATTTAGTATAATTAGATAACTAATGCTGAAGTGAATTTTTAATTACTCAAAGCGATTTTTTTATAGATATTTATGTATAGTTAGCAAACTTTACAAAATTATATTAATAAAGTAAAAGAATTCTTTGAACTTTGAACACACAAGTATTTTAGTTTAGCTTATGAAATTTAAAGAAACCTAGAATTACTATTACTAAATAAAAAACATTATTACGATGCTATTACTACCTGAAAAAAAAGAATAACTTTTGTTAATGTAGAACTGTAACTAATTATTTTATCATTTTCGTATAAATACCTAGTTTTAGTCTTACTTAAAACTTAAACAAATGCAAATGGTGTTAAAGTTTGTCGTAAAATTTTCAAAGCGAATAAACAATTGACAAGAATAAAATATTACAAAACTTTTATTTTCATTTTCGTTGTTCAACACAAATTTGTAAGTTTTAATGTTTGTATTTTTATCCAGGTTATAGGCTTTAACAATAATTGCATTTATTGGTGAATAATTGTTTTTATTTTTTTAGTATTAAACGCATATTAAATCCATAATTCGTGACTAAAAGCATATGACTTTATCTATGTTTATAAATACAGTTAAAATAATACTTACTTTTTTGAAATTCAGGTCTTAAATTAACTTGTATGCATTTACACCTAAACTGTTTTGTTAAATCTAAGTAGAGTTGTTTGTAATAAAAGAAGTACTAAAAACTAAAAAAGTCTTTATTATTGAGAAATAACAAAAAAAATTGTATTAAAATAACTTGTAAATTATGTTATTTAATAATAAGTAAAAAGTAATAATTTTTAAACTAATAAAAAATATAAAACTAATTTATACTGTGGAAGTACTAATTCGTTTGAAAAACAAATATTTTTAGAACTATGCTAGCTTATAAGTTTTATAAACTTGTTTTTGTTGATAGTTTTTATAAACCATATTACTTACTTAAGCTTCACAGATGGAAGCTTTAAACTTATTCACTATATACAGAGCTATAATTATTTATTAATTTTTCTATATAAACCATAATGTTGATACAATTTGCGGGTAAATTAGTTATACATTGGTCTTAGAACTTTTTAACTCGGAAATGAAATTTAAAATTATTAATGTAACTTATTTAAATTTTGATCGCCGGTTATATAAAAAAGAAGTAAATTTTAAGTTTATAATAAAAAAATGATAGTTACTACAGGTTTTCAATAAGTGGTTTGTAGATAAATTAATTTTACTATAAAAATATTATTCAATCTTAAACAAAAATAAAAATAAAACTGAAGAAGAAAACACTAAAGTGACTTTGTACAGCAAAATAATAATTTAATTTTTGTTTAATATAACGGTATATTAACTAAAAAATATGTAAATTAATGTTAAGTAAGTATGTTAAAACTACTGTTTGGTACTAAATTTCTCATGATAAGAAAAAAAAAATTGAAATTTTTCAGCTTGTTTATACACTTAAAAGATCTTCTCTGAAAAAAATTATTCAAGCAATTTAAATTTTTATTTACAAGTAATAGAGTATTTTCTTAACGACAACATTGTAATTAGCATTTTTTTACATATCTTATAAATGCTTACATATTTGAAAAGTTAATAAAAATTATATAAAAATGCGTCCTCTGTATTTTTTTTGAATTTTTTACTAATGTATCTAGCTGTACTTAATAATACAAAAACTAATTAGGTTTTATGAAGTTAATTAATTAACATAATTCAACTCTACAAACTTTGCTGATTTCTAAGATGCAGTAACAAGTACTAGATACGTTTTTTAAATAAGTTTTTTACTAATATATTCATTTGAATTTAACTTAAATTTTTTTTTTATCAACACGTTTATTTAATTGTTTCTACGAAGGTTGTTTTGTCAACTTATCTTAACATGAAAAAATTTTGATGTAAAATTTTAGACAAAAAGATAAAAGCGGATATTTTAAATTTAAATTTAAAGACTTCTAACCAATTTAACATTTACTAAAACTGACTGTAAACTAAATTTACGAAGTGTTTGCAATTTTAAAACGCTCGTTTTAAAATTTTAAATTGAAACTAAAAAATAAGTTTAGTATTAAATAAGTAATATAATTACATATAATAAAGCATTTTAATTAATTTAATTTAATAAATAAAAATTGAGATTTTAATTTTATTTATGTTATGGATTTCATTGTCTAACAAGTACTAATGTGAAAAAAAACTTGTATGCTTAATTTAGAACGACTTTAGTAACTGTAGTTTTATCTAAGCACTTAATGGCATTTAAATCAACGTTTATATCAATATAAGTATTTTACAAGATTAAAGTAACTTTGTTCACAAATTTTTCTTAAGTTGACAATTTAATAATTCTCTTTAGTTTAAACTAAGACTTTAACATTTAACTAATAGTAAAAATTAATTTAAATTTAGAATATAGTATCGAACTTAATAGGTATTTTCTTTATCTTTTTGCTTTTTACCATGTTTCCTTTTCAATTAGTAGTGAGATAATTTTATACTGTAAAGTTTCATTATTTAGTAAGAAAAAAGTATTTTATCAAATTTTAAATGTTCATGATATACAAATTATTTCTTTAAATTGAATTTGTTTTTAAATTTTTTAATCTGTATCTTGTTGTTTAACTTTACTTAAAAATGGTTTAATATTTTTTTTTGAATGCGTTTTTTCCAATACTTCCATCGAAAAAAAATCTACATTTTTATTGGTACAATATATCAGTACAACTAAAAATGTTTGACACTAATAAGAACTTTTTAATCAAATTTTGAAAAATCCTCAAATTAGTAGGTTACAAATGTTTACAGGCTGTGCCATTTTTTTTTTGCTACTTGGAAAAGAATACACTTTTTAAGCTGCATGACGTCACAAAAAAATTAAGCTTAGATTAATCAATTAGAGTTATTTATAAATATTATATTTATAAATAATTCTACAGATTTAATTATTTTACAGGTAATAATGATCGTAAAATAAAGCTAATATTTGTGTTAATATATTTAAACAAAATTAAGTATGACATAAATCAATGGTTATTATCTATATAGTTTTATTAATGTATCTTATCTATACAGTTTTGTCAATGTTTTGATAACAACAATGTTTCGTTAAACAAGTTAACAACTTTCTGAAATTAAAATTAATGAAAATGATTTTTTTATAATAAAAAAGAGAAAATAAATTTTACTCTGTGTAGCTTGTTTTTCAAAAAGTTGTACCTATAATGCGTATAGTAAGAAAAATGTTGTAGTATATCGGTAATAGTTACTTGAATTCAATCCTACAAAGCTTTTTTCTCTGATAAACAGTAAACTTTGCAAATTATTACCTAACAGTTTCTCAAAACGTACACCTTTTTCACCAGAAATTTCTAATTAGTAGTTATTTGAATACAATCTTAAAATAAATTTTCTGTTTAAACTTTTTTCAGTAAATTAAGTACATAACTATTTTAAATAACCATCATACTGCAAAAATTTAACTAAAATCTTGACTGACCCTAGTTATGTTAGCTTAAATTATTTGTTTAAGTATTTTTCCCACTTATATTTTTAATATTAGCTTCAGAGTTTGAAGTTTTAAAATTATTCTTGACTCTTTACATATACAATTTTTCATTATTTTTGTAAATAATAAATCAGGTTTTATAACTTGTGTTTCAAAATGAATTTGTATACAATGTCAAAATGACCTTGTATAGGTGTTTAATTTGACCTTTAATTTGAATTTCATTACAAATAAATTGTTTGTTCATTGATTTTCAGTTTCGGTCTTAACTTATTATTTTTAGATCATAAAAAACTATTTCTTTTATATAATAAAATTATAAGGCTGTCTATAATTCAGAGTTTAACAAACTATTGATGTTCTTATAAAAAGAAGTTAATGATTTTTTTTATTATGAAACTGATGTTTTCAATTAATAACTATACAATAACAATTAACAAGTTGATCAACGTTAAAATAAGTAAACTTATAACAAAATTTAATTACGTAGTACAAAAGGTTAGAAACATGAATATCTGATAACTTTTGTAAAGCTTAATTTTAATTAACATTTTAATTTAACTTCGACGACGGAAGCTTAGAAAATTGCTTATTCATATAAATACAAGTATTATATTAGTACTTTTATTACTTTATTATTAAACAAGTTTACTTTTAACAGAAAATATTGAAATATAAAGTAGTGGTGCAGCAATAAATTATATAGTTGATTTATTAAAAACTGTAAATTTTGTGTAAAAGTTACAATAACTATAAAAAAGTAACTATATAGAACTTTTTACATAAGATTAAGTACTGGTATAATAACTTCTAATTCTAAATTGCTAACTTAATATTTTTTGTTTTAAAATTTGTGATTTTACAATGATTAGTCGAATTTGTTTTTGTTAACTAATAGATAAATATAGTTTAATTGTAAAAAAAAGTCTTGAATTAAAAAGTACATTTTTGGTATTTAAGTGTAGTTTTCACTTTATATGATTTTTTTTATTTTTCTCTTCTTTTATAAAATTCTCAACAATCAAACTAAGCAAAAACTAACTTTTTAAAACAGTAATTTTTTTTCTAAAGTAATAAATCTAATTATAAATAGTCAATTCAATATGGTCCAAACACTTGTTTTATGTACATCATATAAACATCCTACCTTATTATAGTAAGTGTAGTAAGTAAACAAGTATTTGATCATACTTTTATCATATACAGTTTCTACGAAACTATTATACTACCACAAACTTATAGCAAGCTTAAAACAAATAGTATGAAAAAGTGTTTGATATTTGCAATTGATAAACAAAGGTCTATTATATTAAAAAAAAAAAACTGTATACTAGTAGTTCTGAAGATTATACAAAAAAAATACACTTTAAGTTTCATCTTTATTCCAAAAACAAAATTTGCCACTTAACGAGATGTAGCAAAATAAAAAGATATCAGAACAAAATTTAAGGACTTGCATTTAAGTTTCTATTTGAAATTTGTAGCCACTAAACAAGTTAACTTTTTTTTGTAAAACTAAATATTTATTTAATATCTTGCATTAAAATCTCATACAGTTCTCTTTAAAAATCTAAAAGTACATCTTTCCACAACAATTTTAACTTTTTATTATTTTATTTATGTGATTTTATTTAATATAGCAAATAAAAAGATATCAAAATAAAATATTTACTAACTTTATTAAAGTTTCAACTAGAAACTCGTTTTCATAAAACAAGAAAAAATTGTTATGTAAAACTAAACAATTTATTAAAATCTTGCATCAAAATACTATACAGTTCTATTTTAAATTCTTTGTACATTGTCCTATAACAAATGTTAACATTTTCCTGAAGTTTTAATATACCTTCTTTATAAGGCAATCAAATTGTATTTTTATCTATCTACCTTACTCTAGCAAAACAAGTTGGCTTAAATAAAAACTAAATAAAAGAAAAATTTAGTTTAACATAATATTACGTCACTAAAATCTTAGAGCAAATTTAAACAAATTTGTATACTTTAATATTATTTAATTGACAGACATTTATTATATAAACAGTACACTTAACCATTATATAATGATTAAATACAAAATCAAACTAAAAAATATTTTAAGTTCAATTAATTATATAAAACTTTTGATTGTTTTACAGTTTAAACGGATTTTATTGTTTAATGTTTGTATATTTTACAGAAGTTTTATTGTACCTTCTTTGCGAGACAATCAAAATACATTTTTACATAGCGTTTATTATATGAAAACTAGTTTGCTTAAATAAATTACTCTAAAAGAAGCTTTTAGTTCAAGATATATTACGTCATTGAAAGATAAAGAGCAAGTTTAAATAGTTTTATTTATTTAGGTATTTTTTTACTTAGCAGGAGTTCATTATAAAAACAGTAAACTTAAGCTTTATATACTGATTTAAAACTAAATTAATCTAAAAAATATTTTAAGTTTATTAAATATTTAATACTTATTGAACTTGTTGTTTTTTTGTATGTTAGGTTGTAAACAAATTGTATCATCCTTTGACAAAGCGAAAAAATATTGAACAAAACTGTTGTGTACTTTTTTTCTATAAGTTTTGTTTGTTAACATATGAAATAAAATTTCTTTTTTATTTATATTTAGATTTAAAAAAAAACACAATAACTAGTTATTTTAATTAGTTACACTGTAGCTTAGTTTATCTTTAATGCTATACTAAGTAATTTATATAAGAAATAAATTAAATTTTATAAGCACCACTTAGTTTTTAGAAATTTTTCAACAGAAAAATTATCAGTTTTTACTCTGTAGTATCTTAAAAATATTATGAATATTTTTGATTGTCTTAAAAATTGTAAATACACGTATTTAAGAAAAAGATGTGACCAGTATAAAATTTTTTTAGAAAAAAAACTTTTTGTGCAGTACTTCATTCTATTAGTCATGTAGATTAGATAAAAAAAAACATAACTTAAAGTTAAATTTTTATCACAAATCTTATGGTAACATTGATCAAAGTTAGATTAATAACATAAGTTAACTAAAAGAAATAAAAACTTAGATACAGTAGTTGAAGATTAGTTGTTTTTTTAAGTGTAGGTAAAAGAAAAGTTTATCATACGAATATAATTTGTATATTAAGAAAAAAAAAATTTTTAAGTATGGTTAAAACTTATTCATCTAGATTGTTTTAAACAACTTACATTCATAACATATATAATCATCAGAAATAGCTCTTGACTGTCAAACTAAACAGCTTGGTCTTAAACAGAATTTGTTTGTAATTTAGTTCTAAGAAGTTTAAAGTTTAACTCATTTTTTAGAAAGTTAATGTTCTGTTAATTATATATTTACTTATTTTTTTTTACTCAAACCTTGTTAATTAGTATACATAAAATTATTAAGATATAAGTTAAACAATTTTATTATAAAAAGCACCGAAAGAAGCAATTGGCATTTATGCATAGCTTTACTTAGGTAAACGGAGAATAATTCTAGTAATAAAATATATAGTGCTTTATTTTTGCCTGTGAAACTATCATTATTTAATTTATTTGATTTTAAACTATGTTGAAACTTAAGTTAAAAGTATTGTTTAAATTTTACAGACATAATAAATTATTATTTTTTTGTTTCATTACACTGACAGTTATGTTAAGTATAATTCAAAAACTAATTTTAATTTTATTAGTCACATAAAAAGAAAATCTAGTCTAAACGATGATCAAAACTTTAAATATTATGTCTATTTAATTTAACTATTACAATTATATATTAACCTCGTGTAGAGAGGTTTTAAAATTTGACCAAAATCAATTAAGTTCTATATATTCTATTGGTATTAATTTGTTTACAAATGTTTTTTTTATATCAAAAGTTTTGATTTCAAACAAATGACGTCACTAAAACAAATTCATTGATAGCTAGCTTAATCTAAATTTCAGATTATTGTAATTTCACTATAGTTTAATATATAAGTAACATAGTTATATTTAATTATTCATGTGCCTTTAAATTAATTTAAAGGTATCAAGCTTTTACTTTTATTAAACCGTTTTTAATATATATTTTATACTTAATCGACATTTACTTAGATTTGTCAAAGCTTTTATTATAGATAAACAAGCACTAGACAGTAATTTAAAAACAGCAAAATTTAAAAAATTAAGTTTGAGTTTAAAAAACAAAAAAAAATAGCAAATAATGTTCCAATATATAACCAAAAAAGAAGAAAAATTAAAAAAAACTTAATAAAAAAGAAATTACAATTATAAACTTACATGTAATATCGAACTCTTAAAAAGTATAATTAATTAAAAAATTGTACTTGTTTATTTTTATTTTTTTTACTAATTGTTTTTTAATGCTATCGGCAGTTTCGCAGTCGAAAGTGGCTTTTTTTTTATTCTATCAAATACTTACAAATAGTTTATTTTGTTTTATTCTGTTAGCAGTTTGTTGTATTTTGTTTTATCGCATTTTTATTCATTGTACTAATTGGTTTTGAATGCTACTGGCATTTTCGCCGTCGAAAGTGGCTTTTTTCTATTTTTTTCTCTCAAATACTTAACTTTAATGGAGCGAGAGCTACGCTCGAGAGGTGAGTTAATCGCTGAGCTTTTTATCGCTTCTGTTTTGAGTTGTCGTAGCTTGGCACTAACGAAATTTTGTTGATGAAGAATGATGTTTATAACTTTGGCTTTTCAGTCTCAATTACAACTTTGTATCAATTTCTATATAAGTAGTTTAAGCATTTTAACCATCTTACAACTTAATTAGGCTAAGTTTAAGTGATAGTATAAGTTTAAATTGGGTGTGATATATCCACTTAGCTAAGTCAATTCTAAACATTAGCTTAAGTAACCCTTGTATTTATTGTTTTAGCGCGTTAAGTTAGTTAATTGCCAGGCCCGCGTAAACAAGTAACAACTTCGGCTGACCGGTTCACGGTGACCTGAATATTCGAACACGCGCCTTATATAAGTCCATAACTTTCTCATTTTTAATTTCTAAATTTTTAGATGGTGACCTGAATTTAGTTTAAGTTTTAATAAGACTTTAAAGTGAGGATACATCAAAGTCTGATAAATTATAATACACATACTTGATTTTATGTTTAGTAGCAGCCAACTTCTTATAGACTGGATTGAATTTAAAAAAGTAAGTTAAGTAGCCTAAAGAAAACTTAATTGTAAGTACGATCAGGTTTACTGAATCATAAAAAACCCATTGTATTGGTTACTGCGAAGTCTAGATACCGACATCTACCAACTACTGTTATGGGAAGAACGCACATCTACCGGCTTAATGGCTATCGAACGGGGACGTGACCAAGACTTCCTAGCAGGCTCGTGACCAAGACTTCTATGCGCCTATTCCAGGAAATAGGTGCATAGAAGCAATCGAATCAGCCGAAAAACATCTCAAAGATAGTGTAGAAGCCTGTAACGAATTTATATATTTTAATCTTAAAATTGATTTGTTAACAGCTGAGATTAGCTAAGAGAAAGTAGGCGCAAATCACTTGAGAAAACGCAGTAGAAGTTTAAGGTATGGTTCGAGTATCTAGTTTTAAGCAATACACAGTACTATGACTTATTAAGGGAAAAGTATAGGAAGCTTGAAATAATAGAAAGTGTCTTGAAATTACTTACCTCATTAAGTCTTATCCAAGAATTCTTGCACATGGAAATTGTGAATTAAAGCATTCAAAAAATTTTTAGGTACAACGGCATCGATGAGATAAACCAAAGTGAGAAAGTTAAATTCGGCTTATTTTTTAATATATTAAATATATTACCTTCTAAATATTTGTTTAAGGTTTTAGTTCAACCCAAAATAATTATGGAACTTTTATTAACTTGAACTTATTTTTACGTAACAACGATAGAAAAATTCGTGAAGTGCGTATGCGCGATTCAGAGCAAAAAATTCGCAAACTTGAAGCCAAAATAGCCGCTAGAGAAGCAAAACGTAATCACGCTGACTCCATGCCGATTTATGACGTAACCGGTTCAGCGCATAAAAATAAAGAAACAGCTACTTTGGTCGTAAACGAAATAGCAAGCGAGATACCGTTTAAAAATTCTATTTCAGTCAAGCTAAAAACATCTATGACTATGGTTGAAATTGACAACAGTTCTTCTTCAGTTCGATCGACAAGTATACGGGAATTTCCCTCGACTACAAACAGAAAAAAGAGATCAAAGATTGAGGTGAGGTGAGGAGACGAATCAGAGAATTCCGTAGGGCCAATAGACCGATCAGAGACTTTTGAGTTTTGAGTTGTTGTAGCTAGGCACTATGACACTTTGTTATAAAGAGTGATGTTTTTCGCTATGGATTTTTAGCAATATATATCAAATGTTAATGTATTAAATGTTGATTTAAAACTTTGTATAAATTAAATTGTAGAAAATGAGTTGTTGGCTAGTTTTGAAACCATTAAAACAATGTGAATGACCTGTAGATGACGTCAGAAGTAATGAAAGCAGATAAACTTCGTCGTTTGATTTATTGAAGTTAATGTTTTATGTTTTGATGTTGAAACTTTTAAAAGTCATAAGTAGAATACTGTTCATTGTATAATATAAAAACACTTTAATTATACTGTAACTTTTAATTGCCTTCTTAAAATTGATAAACTATTCTGTAAAATTTAAATAAAATGCAAATAGTTCGTCATTGTTTTGCAACATCCGTTATGGAAGTTTTAAAATAATATCAAAATAACCACTGCTAGGAAATGAAATATTAAATTGCTAATATAAAATAATCTAAATGCAGCATTTATCATTTTTGATGGATCACGTCATCAAGAAGTTAAATTAATTAAAAAATTTTTTTATTAATTTTTTTAACATTTAACGTTTAAGAAGAAGATATAGTCACTATAAAAATTTAGTTCAATAACATTTAAATCAAAATTAATTATGAAAATTAAATAATTTATTATGTCTGTTAATTATAGTTTTCAAAAAAAAAATGCCAAATAGCTTAATTAAACAGTTCTAATTTAAAAAACTTTTCTTATTCTATTTATAATTCTTTAAAAAAAATATTTTATAATGTTATATTAATAACACTGAACTTTTTAACTTTTATGAATAACACTAACTTAAATGCTGAACCAACTGTTTTTAGTGACAAATATACTTCTGCTGAATTCTTAAATCACGAGGGAATAAAAATTTAAATGTTTTATCCCAGTTTTATAATCCGTTAAATGGTGAAAATTAGTGACTTTCTAGTATTTAAGTAAAATATTTTCAAAATACTGTTTTCGACATTTTCTTGTTTAAAATCAATTATTGCCATAACTGTTTTCTTTTTAATATTATGTTGTAGCTACAATATTATTATATTTGTTTAAAAAAAAGCTTTAAACGTGGTTAGTTTTAGCAGTATGTATCTACTTAACCTAATTAATTTATTCTTCTTTTTTCCAGAAGAAATAATCCATTAATTTGAACCAAAATTTTTAAAAATTGTTTATATATGTCAACTCGAAGATGGTAATTTGAATACTTTAAAAATTATAAGTTTGTTTGCTTTTGACTTAAAATAAAATTTTTTAGTCTTAAATTATATTTTTAAAAGAACCATTAGGTTAAAGTAAAGAGGATTTATCTCGAATTTAACGTTGTAATGATTTATAATCGGCATTTGTTTGTCCAATAAGATACTATTGAAAAAATAGTCAAAATTTTTAAAGAAATTCATAGATATTTTACAAAAACAAACATCTTACTATGCATTGATATTTAAAATATTTCTATCAAAGAAGAAAATGTTTTTATATTTAAGTTTTTTTAAAGTTTTGTTTTAATAATATACATATTTATTCTTTTAACCTATATGGTCATTATAATCAATGATTAAAAAAAAAATATTAAAAAACTTACTGATTTTACGTTTGATAACTGTTGCTTAAAATAAGCTGTGATAAAGGAAGCTAATAAATCAATAAGCAAATCTTAATAAAAATATTTATTTTAATTCTAAATCAAAAAAAAAATCAGTAAATAATCATATAAAGCTTTATACAAAAATAAAACTTTAAACTTTTGTATAATTAAGTTTATTTTAAATATTTTATTTAGTCTAATTGTTAAAGTTAAAAGCTTTAAAATTCAAATAAGTAAATAAAAAAATTATTCATAGTTTACTTTTGTTCACAATAAAAGTTTGAATCAACCATTTATGGTCGAATTAATCATCTGATTTTTATTTACAAAGAGACGTATTTTTCATAATCAAGCTCTGTGAGCAATTAGTTCTTACACTAAATCTCTTAGGTACAGTGTTAGTATATTTTAGTCGTAAATTATTTCACTTAAAAAGTACTAAAGTACTAAATTTGTTTATAGTTAAAAAATGATAAAAATATTTATATTAAGGTACTTATAAGAAAACAAATGTTTATACACTGCTTTGGTTTATTACCTGGTTTCAATGAGCGTTAGCTGACCTTGTCAAATAGATTCAAAAGAGTAAATTACATTTAGACATTGGCAGTAATGTTAATCTGAACTCGATGATGCGTTAAATTATAAACATTAATTGTTCAAATTTTAATGAAAAATGCATAATTGGGTGAACCTAATATTGGTATTAACTAATAAAAATGAAAAAGTTAAAAAATACTAAATGCAATATAAACGAAAACACAACAAATATTTAAAAAATTCTTAAAAAAACTAACAGATGATTTAAATGCTATTAATATTTAAATTATTAGGTTTTAGATTCATTTCAATAAAATAATAAAAATTTGTTCCTGTGTCTGCAAGATTTAAATCTTTATCTGCTTGAAGGATCATTAATGCTTCTTTCAAGCACAGCCTGCATGTTTCTACTCTGGGTCTTGATTTTTATTCTTTTACTAATATTGTCCAATTCAATTTAAAATTTTTATTTTTGTTCTTCAATGTGTGGATGTATTTTGATAATTCAGTTGCTTGTTTGTATTGCATATAATTTTTATCTTCTGGGTTGCTATTTATTGTTGTTCTGTGGGTTGCCACTCTTTTTTTAGAAAGAGGTACTTTTAAAAAAAAAGAGTATATTAAAGAACTTATAATTTTTTTCATAAACAGTACTTGTTTAACCATAAAATAACTTACAAAAGAAAAGTTATTAAATATTATTATTATTATTATTTATTTATTATTTTATAATAATTATTATTAACTAATATGAAAACAGGTGAGCCGTACTCCGGGGTCCAAAAACAAATCCAATTAACTACTCTTTCAGACAAAGAAATACTAAAAATTTTCGAAACAAAAAAGCTATAAAATATCTTTTACAAAACCAACGAGTCTAAGAAAACTTCTAAACAATTATGATCAGATTGCAAAACAAAAACTAACAAATTGCTAAATTAAGCAAAAAGTGTGAAAAATGCGCACTATGTGGACATTATGACGAACAAAAAAACATATTTGATGAAGAAACTTTAAACAATCAGGGTAAAACAATACAATTGAAACCAAACCTGAACTGCAAGAGTTATGGAAATTACGTAGCTATATGCACAAAATGTAATAGCAACTATGTAAGACAAACTAAAAACAGCTTCAGTATAAGATGGACAGCACATAGATATAGTTGGAATAGATCAAAATAAAATTTTAACCCAACAGATACAACGATGAAAATGTTTATATAGACAGTCTTTTTTAAACACAAGAACGATCTACAGAGAGTTGGTTTTGATGACGCGTATGAAGTTGCTTTTTGGAAGAACTAGATTTTAAGAATCTTGACTATAAAGAATATTTATGGATAAATAACTTCAAATCAAATATTAATTTACCTAAAACACGATACAGTGATTTATAGGGTTAGATTAGTTAAAGTACATATTGTTAGGTGCATCTTTTTTGTATTTCTTATGTATGTATATGTGTTATTTAGTACATCTTAACATTTGTTTATATATTGATGTAAATATAAAATTTTATATAACAAAACTCTTTTTAATTTTATAGGAATAAAGTAATTGTGTGTTTTTTATTTAGTAAAAAATTCTTATAAAAAGTGTTTTGTTTGCTGTTAATAGATGTCATTTTATCATTTAGAAAAATTTTTGCATAAATATTTATATTTTAATTTTAATTTTTGTTTTTACAGCGGTATTTTTGTATTGAAAATGTCCTAAATAAAGGACGAAAGCTTTGCAATTAAAGTGTTTTGGTTATTTTTTCATTAGACAACTATTTAATGGCTGTTTTATAGCTTTTTTCTTTTGTTTATTAACTAATAAGTAAATGTTTAATCCGATTTTAAACTCATGAATTTATATATATTATATAATTTTTTCTTGTTAAAATTTAATTTTAGTTCTATTTTAGCATTTTTTGAGCTTTAATTTACAATAAACAGGTATGACTATAAAAAGTCGAAAGTGTAAATAACATAAGCTTATAAAATGAGAATACAAAAATATTAAAAGACAGTAATTCATTTTAAAAAATGTTTTACTTTATTAGATCATTATTATTATCAAGCCTTCATTAGAGAGGCTTTCAAACTACAAGTTGTTAATAATTGCCTGTAACTTCAGTGTTAATAAGTATAAATAGGTATTTTCAAAACCAGCGTTTAGTGTTATAACAAATGACGTCACTAACATTTATTTTGACAACTTGTTTTTAATTTTTTTTATTACTTAATCCAGTTACTATTTTACTTTTAAAACAAGATATAACCATAAAATTTTAAAGTAAAAAACATTATTTTTGAATTTATCTTGGTAAATTTTTAGTTTTCGTTATAAATAGTATTAATATGTTATCATAACTCAGTTTCAGTCAAATTTAGCAAAGTAAATTGAGAATCTTCAAGTTAAAAAGGCTGTAATGAAGTAGAACATTATATGTTTTATTATAAATATTTTTCATTTTGATATATAACAAAAATAGATATAGCTTTCAAAAAATAATAGTGCATTGTAAGTTATATATCTACTAAAAAAAATATTTTAATAGGTAAAAATGTTACAAAGTTTTGATTTTACATGAAATGTTTCCTTTTTTTAATATAATTGATTAATAGTTTACTTTTTATTTCTTATAGTTCAATATCTAGTTTAAATCAGAAACTTTTATTTATTATGAGTGTTATAGTATTATATTACGATACTAAGCAGTATTTCTTTTTTGTCCAAACTATCATAAACGTAATTTCAACCTAAATTAAAAAAAGTTGTGTTTCATCCTTAACACAGAGCTTTTAAAATTTACAAGACAGACTTCTCTCAATATTATTAGTTTTTCATGAGCCTTATTTATTAATTGCTGACGAATCAAAGCGTTCTTTTCATCCTCATTACAATAGTTTTTCTATAATCCAATTATTCGCATCATTTACTGGTACTTACTGTTTTCTAATGTAATTTATATTTGAATTGCTGACAGATAAAAGCGTTTGCGATTAAAATCTTATGACGTCACCAAGATACTACGCAAAATTAAAAAAAAAATAACATACTACATAAAAATTTCAAACAATTTGTACTAGATAAAACTTATTGTATACTTTTTAATTTTCTATGATAAACTTATTTCTTAATTTTATTTTTACTCGTAATAATTTTAACTAAAGTTATTTTAGTTGTGTTACATTTTATATAAAAAACCGTTTTTAGATACTTAATATTTTCAAGTAAACTCATCATGTTGTAAAAGTAAAATATAGTTTTAAAAATTTGAGTATAAGTTTTAAACTAATTGTATTGCTTATTTTGAAGGCATAGTTTAAACTATTTAAAAACTTATTTTTAACAATTGATTTTTTTTTGATTTTTATAATAATTTTTAGTAAGTAAATTTTTCTCCGTATATATTAATTTTAGAATTTTAGGTAAAATAAATATAAACTAAAATGAAGAAACCGAGCTATTTTATTTTGTATAGCTTCATTGTTTACTAAATAAATTTTTTAAGTAAGTTCACTAAAATATATTTTGTCAATGCTTAAAAGCTATAAATTTTGTTTTTAAATATTCAGATTATCTTTATATGTTTTAAACCCGAAATTTTGTCTAAATGCAAAAACTAATAGTGTTTACTATATACAAAGTTGGGTTTTGCATAACTGATGTTTAACTAAATTGTTGAAATTTTATTTTTCGGCTTATGATAATTAAAGCCGTTTTATATTTTACTTTAGACTTAATTTGAAAGCTTTTAAAATTAGCAGGACTTCAACAGCTTCAAAGTTACCTCAGCTAACGACAACAATAGTTGTTATATTTAAAATAATCGTAAATGTAATTTTTTTTAATATAAATTTTTTAGACGTCAATATGAATATTTTAAATATTTACAAAGCAGAACAGATTATTAGTTACAAACTAAGTTACTAATTAAAACCAATTTAAACATTACTCAGTTTTAAAATCACTTCTATTTGCTCTATAGCTACATTATTTTGAATAAGTTTTTGCTATGTCTAAATATTAATAAAGTGTGCTATTTTTCTAAAAACCATCAATTATATTTAATTTTGCACTAACGCTTTTTATTTAAGTTAGTATTTTTAAGATTTTTTTTGAAAGTTAAGACCGTTTTACTCTTGTCTTATTATAGTCCAACAACTTTAGAATAATTTTTTAGATTACTTATTTATATTGTTTTTAACAAACACTTTAAAATTTCTACAAAATAAACAATAAAATTTGATATTGATACACACTTGCTTAGAAAACGATTTAATGAAAATAATTCTCAAAAGCTTAATTTTTACATTTATTTACTTTATATTAAACTTTTAATTATATTTTTTTTTAATAGTGTGAATAAAACTTCCAAATATAGAGATTTTTTAGCCAATGTGGGTATGCCCTTCAAAATTTTTAAAGTTCTTAAAAATAAATTTTATCTATTGATTTTTTCTATGAACTTGTAATGATTTATAGTGTTCAAGTTTAAAAGTTTACGACGTCAATATATTTTTTATATATTAAAATTTTTGTTTTAAATAAATATATACTACTATAAATTATTTGCGATATTTTTTTTGCAAATTTGTTGTTATAAGTAAATTTGCTCTATACTGTTTTATTTTGTTAATATTAAACAATTTTAAGCAATTTTATGAAGTATTGCTGAGAAAACCATAAGACAAATACAACATAAATATGATAAATTTTTTCCGAAAACTGTTGCTCTTTTTTGTACATAAAATTTAAACTAAAACTAAGCTAAAACTATCATTTAACAATAAAACTTACTAAATTTTATTTAGTGGTTAGTTTTTATTGTTAAGAACTTTGAAACTGAAAATCAAAAGCTTTCTAGTTATTTATAAACGTCTAAATAAAACTTTTTTAAAATTATTATTTTATTTTCTAATTAAAAAATAACTAAAATGTTTATCTTTGAAATTACCTAAGCGATATTAAGATTGAAACAACAAAGTTATAAAAAAAGTGTTTAAACAAAACTCAATTTAAAGTTTAATATTTATTATTTAAAAAATCACTTACACTTACTAAAGATTATAAATGTTTCTACAATTGAGTCATACTTTATTTTATTAAAATTTGTTTCTTAACCTCTAATATGAGGTTTTTAAATTGTTATCTTCACAAATTATCGATAAGGTAAAGTATAAGTTTATATATAAAAAATATTATAAAACAAGAGTTTGGGATTATAACGATATACGTCATTAAGATATTCGAAAATTGTTACTTTTTAAAGTTATGCATTGTATACTAGTATATTAACTATAAAATAGTTTTATATTTTCCTTTGAACTTTGTATACTATCTTATACTGTATTTATTTTTAAAAGTTTTCATTATTATAGAAATTATCTACCATAATAAATTCAATATATAATGTGTTTTTAAATTCATACATCATTTAAACCAAATTGTACTACATTAATTAGACAAACAACCTATATATTTTACAGTTTTGTATTTTTCTTCTCTGCTAGTGTTTGATGTAAACTTGAAAAATAAGTAGTTTTTGTTTATACTAGCTAGAATGTTTTATTAACAAGCTTTCAACTAAAAGGCTAAAATTTCTCTTTTAATTAAAACATTCTATTTTGTAAGACTATCAAAAAACCATTATAGTACATTAATACATTATTTTATATTTAATAGCTATAACATAACATTGTTGAATTATAAATATAATAATGTAAAATGATGTAAAAGTAAAAATATTGAAATATTTACATTAGCAAAATTATAAAGATGTTGTTTTATTTATATGTTTTGTTAAATTTTAAAAAGCACCCAATTTGTATTTATAACCAAAACTTTAGATGAACAAAAATTCTAATTATAATCTAAAGTTATATAAAAATATGTATCTACGTATTTTGTAAAGTATTTAGTATAAGCATTAATTATATGCTCAATAATAAAAGCTTTATTTTTTATTTCGTGACAAAAACTTAAATTATTGTTTTACTAACTTACACTAAACTCTATAATTTATGACTATAATCTATCTCTGTTTAATCATTTTCTCGTTTTTTAAGAAATTATTTATGAAAGTATTATCTTAAATTAAATATAAGCGTTTTAACTAACTGTCATGTATTCGTAACAAGCCTAATTTGTTATCTTAAAGTAAAATTTGGTTGTAACTAAAATTCTAAGAAATACTATGAGTAAAATTAGTCTTTATAATAAAAAGTTTATACATACTCTATGTATTTGAAAACTTTATACTTTCTAAGCACTAATAATTGTTATAAACACCGAAATTTAGTTCTGTAAAAAATATTAATGTTACAAATTATAATTGAGTAATAATTAATTAATCAAAAAGTTAGTTTTTTCTTTTAACCAGAAATTAAGCGAAAAGTAAAAAATAAAAATAAAATAAAGTAATATAGATAACTATTTTAGTTTCTTTTTTACAAACTATGATTAAGTTGCATTGATTGTCTTGATGAAAATGCTTTCGGAAATAATATATTTATTACAAAGTAAACCAGTAAAAATAAAAAACTTAAAATTTTATAACTAACCATTAGTATTAAGAGAGAAATAATAACATAAAAAAATGTAAATTAACAAATTTATAAACAAAACTTGTTTAACAATCGAAAAACAATAACATTTTTGACACAAGTAATTAATAGCATGTTAGTCAATAGTTAGACCTTTTAAAGAAATTTAAACTTTTAGCTAACCTATTTTAAAGAGATTTCTAAATGGGACTTCTATACTGGTCTTCATTTTATAATACTCAATTGTTTATCAACAATAACCTAAAGTAAAACGCTAACGATCGTTACAAATGACATCACTAAGATTTAAACCAGGGTTTCCCAAACTCTTTTACTAAATCGCCCCCCTTGATTTTACAACGAAATTTTTCTTTTTAGTACAAACTTTTGAGCCAAAAAAGTTGTGTTTGAAATGTAACTTGGTCTGGTATTTCTTATGCAAGCATTTTTGTGGCTGTTTTCAAAGTAGTTTACAGGGCTTAAGAAAATAAGTTACAGTTGTTTTCTTATACGCCAGTAAAGTGTATTAAAATAGTTGATTATTAAAAAGCCTTGTGTAATCTGTAATCAATCTTGTTTAAATATGAATTGTTTTAAAACTAATGAAACTTTTAGGTTAGTGGTGGACAACTTTTGTAACCAGCAATTAATATTTACTAAAAAATCTTTTCTAGTTTCAACTCGTTAAAAAAATGTAATTGCGGGCTGCATAATTTAATAAAATAACATATAAGAAAATTAAACAACTCGATCAAAATTGTAATAAAATGTTTTAGTATTATTGTGATCTAGGAAATGCTATTGTGAACTAAAAACCAAATTGAATATGTATTTCAAAATATTAAGTATCAAAATTTTTTTTTTTTGCAAAAGTAGTTTTCAAATCATTAGCGGGTCGAAATTTGACTGGATCTTAACCGTACATTACCGATCTGAAATCTTAATTGAAACCTGACATTTTAATAATCTCTCATATAACGAATTTCGGACATTTAGTAGTTAATACTAAGTAACTTAATTAAGCCGTTAGTTATTAGCCTATAATAATTTATTAAAGGTAGTGTTGAACTATTAAAATAAACAACACATTCTAAATGTTAATATATTAAAAATTAAGATAAAACAAAAAACAGTTGTATTAATAATAAAAAATTTCTTAATATATAGATTTTTTAACAATAATAAATCAAATAAAAACTTTAATGGTTATCAAGACTTTTTTATCTATACAGATTAAAAAAGTAATAGCAAAAATATGTCAAATAAATTTCTTTTAAACAAAAACTTTTATCACTAGGCTATAAAAACTTTTAGTGTAATATAAAACGACAAATATAAACTACAAAATTAACCCGGTCAAAATAAAACTATTAACAGATTTAAAACATAAACAATTTAATAAAAACAGTAGACTTTCGCTTGAAATCGCACTTTGAACAAAATAAAAAAGTGCAAACTCAAAAATTATTACCATTTTTTTTACAAAATGATAAATTTAAATATGTTAGTTACAATAACGTTATGAATAAACATGAAATCAACTAAAACCTAAAACGAACATTCATTAAAAAAATAAATCTATATAAGATATAAAATACTATGTAATTTTTGTTTTATTAATACTTAGTTCGTAAATGACTTTACTTAAGTTAAATTTAAGAAAATATAAATTTGTAGTTTTTTTCGTGTAAAAAGTGCGAAATCAAGAGGAAGTCAACCGTAATTAATATTTATTAGGCATTATTCAAACCTGTTGTAGAATAAATAACTTAATAAATATTTTATCATAAAAAGACTTTTTAGATACATTACAAACCAGGTCAAAAAAGAAGTATTTTAAAAGATCAAATAAAATAAAAAAAACTTTTATAAAATAATGTCTGCTACTGAAGTCTAATATAATGTGAAGGATGAGGTTCGTGTCTGCTTGCAAGTTTTTTTTTAAATATGGTTCTTAATCAGTAAAATAAAGCCTCCTTTACAAATATCTAGATTAGATCTTTTGCTCAAGATGTTGATAATGAACTGAAAGTTTTTTCAACAACATAGCTAGAAGGAAAAACTATAAACAACAATCTAAATTCCTCTCAAATGATTTGATACTTTTGCCTTATTTTTTTTTAGTCCAAAAGCTTTCATATCGTTCTTTAGAAAAATTTACTTTAAGTTAAATGTTAGTTTGTAAGTCTGAGAAGGTTTCCTTTAAGTTGTTTACTTCAAAAAGATCTGCCTCGAAGGGATCCATATTTTTATCTACATGATAGCTTTTTTGTGACAAATCAAAATTTTGACACTACTTTTTTGACTATACAATATGTTGAAATTGTGAAAAATACCAAATTTTTTAGGTTTTTTTTTTCCTAAATTGTCAAATTCTAGGTTTTTCGAGGTTTTTAGGTAAATTGGTAACCCTTTCTATTTTTATTTCTTAGTCTAACTTAGTGACTTTTCAAAAATCAATTGAAAATATCATGAGGTTATAGTTGATAATAGATAACATAGATTTTTACAAACCATTTATAACCCCAAATAACATATATGTCAGGTTATAAAACAGTGAGAGGGATTCCAATCGTCTATGATATATGTAATTGTTAAATATGGAAATATATAAATAAAAATATAGTATTTACTTGAAAGTAGTAGGAGTCATAAGTACTCGATTTTTTTTCTCTATATTTTACATAAAATGAATAAACTTTTTTGTTTAAGTTTTATCTCAGAGTCAAATATTTAATAGCTAGCTAAAATTAGTAAAATAGCAAGAAAAAAAATAAAAACTTTATGACAGCCCAAAATTTTAAAATCGCCCCCTTACTAGTTATTGCCCACCCTTTCGCCCCCTTACTAATTATCGCCCCCCGACTTACTAAAATCGCCCCCAGGGGGGCGATATCGCCCACTTTGGGAAACCCTGATTTAAACGAACAAAGTGTAAAACTAAATTTTTTACTGCTTTTTTTTAATAAAGTTTTTATTAATTTTTTTTTTTTTAAATATGATTACATGGAAATTGAAAACTAATAAATATAATAACAAATATATAAGTTATACATTTTGACTTTTCAACTAAATGTTTGGCTAAAAAAATTTCAAAATGTACTTTTTAAATCTAATTTTTTTTTTTAGTATTATAAGAAATTTAAAAACAAAATTTGTCTCATATAAATATGTAAATTAAGTAACAATTTTTATGAAATGAAAAAAGTTGTCATGCAAGCTAGCGGTAATTTAAAGACTTTATTCTTATTTTCACCAATGCTTGGTTTTTTTTTTAATTACTTGTAATTCTTTTCAACATGTTATTAACGGTGTTCTAAAAGTTTCAACAAAAAAAACTTAATAATTTTGTAGTTCAAGCAAAAGTTGTTTGCATTTTCAAAAAAGTTTTGGCGATGGTTTTTCTCACGTTCACCAAGAACACAATAAAATGTTCTGTATCCTTTATAAACATTTGTTTCTTTTACGTTAATGTTTTATTATTGAGTAATTGTGTATGTATGTAATAGTTGAGTAATTATGAACTACCTGAGCATAAAAATAAAACTCAATAAAACTACTTTATGCAGTATCACTTTTAACGTATTTTGTTATAATTATGTCGGGCCTATCAATTGCAGGTAAAATGCACTTGAGTTATGTTATCATCAACTTACACATAGTTTTTGTATTAACTAAAAAGTATTGCTTATTTTATTGTAAAATAAACAGTTTATTTAATATGATAAAAATTTTAAAAATAATTGATTTTATTCACTACCCAGTTTCATTAAGAAAAAAAAGTGATCTTTCAAGTATAATAAAAAGGTAAAACAAAAACTTATAATTTAATTATCATTTTTAAACTTTACCTTGTATGGTGATAGTAAATAAATGCTTATTCTACACTATTATTTTACAAACAGACAAGCACTCAAGCAACTAGTGACACCAATTTCTAATCTAACAAACATTTACTTTTGTGTTATAAATTTTAATCATTTGTATAATTTAAACTGCCTACATTCACAAGTTCAGTATTTAAAGAGCTAAACTAACTCCAAATAACACAATTGTCTTCAAATATTATTTGTTGGCTTATCAAAAGTCACCTTTTATTTTAGATAAATGTTTTACTAAACAATCTGATTATTTTAAGTATAATAAAAAAGTACAAACATTTACTAATAAAACAAAAACGTGAAAGCTAAAACAATACATGTAGGTTCAGCTACATAAGTGTTATTTATTTTTTTAAACTGGAAGATATTTTGTAAAAACTACATTGACTATAAAAAGTAAATATAAAAAACTTTTTTCATATTATTAATAATTAATAGTTAACAAGTTGTTAGTTTTGTCAATATAGCTATATATTAAACAATATTAATCTAAAAAACAATCAGATCAGTTTGTTGATATATAATAGATTACAGTATTTAATTTAAGAATAAAAAATTAAAATATAAAAAAGAATATAAAGACTAGGTAGTAGTAAAGTTTATACACCATTTAAAAAAATTCAATAAAGTTTATACCAAGCTTATGATGGGATAATTTTATTTATTTATTTTTTACTTTATATTTTTTTGATTTACTCTTATTCAATTGTCCTTAAAAAATTAATACTAATGTCTAAATACAAAATTCTAACATTTAAAAAATATGAATTTAAAAACATTTTTTGCAATAAAATTTTATCTTTCAAAATTGTTTAGATAATTATAGTTAAAAGTGCAAAAAACAAGACTATAATGATATTGAATTTATAATTTTGCTTTGGTAAGTTTAATTAGTTCATCTCAATTAAATCGTTAAATAACTCGCCACGGGTAGAATAAACAGTAATATTACAAAGCTCGTTTCACAAAAATAACTGTTGAAAAATAATTTAATACGGTTGCAAACAATTAAATTTTTATATATGATCTGGTAATAAACCTTTTTATAAAGTTTAATTACCTTTTCTTTTGCTAAAATAATTTAGTGTCGTTATATTAGTTTGTTTCTAAAAAGTATTCAAGTGTAAAGAAATTAAGTAACAAAATCGCTAGAACTTTGTTTAGACAATACCTATTCTAAATTTTAGAATAAACGGTAATAATACAAAAGTTGTTTTACAAAAAAAAAATTCATTTTAAATTATTTGTTAAATATTTTAATACACGGTTGTCAAAAAAATATTAATTTTTCATTGTGGATTGATAATTAACTTTTATTTAAGGTTTATAAATTTTTCAATTAATGGAATATCTTAGACCTTAATTTTAGTTTGTTCATAAACAGTATTTATAAGTAAACATTTGGTGTTAAAGCGGGCTACGTCACTATGATAAATTTAAAAAACAATTTGCATATTATCTGTTTATTTAGCTAGTTGTTTATTAGTTTGTGTTGTTTTTTTACTTTGAGGAAAATACAAGACAACAAATGTAAAAACAATCAAAAACTTTTAACATAGCATTTTTAACTTTTTTAAATTATTTTTCAATCAAACAAATTTAATTACAAAAAGTAAGTAAAAAGTTTCAGGTTGTTTAAAAACAACACAGAATTATACAAACAACTAGTTACATAAAAACTTAGTGTGTAAATTGTTTTTTATTTTATTACTGTGACGTCGACCGCTGTAATACCAACTGTTTACATTTAAATTTTGTTTATAAACTAACTTCAATTACAAGTCGAAGATAATTTATCAAAAGAAAAATTTATAAACCTAAAAAAAGGTTAATTAACATATCATACGGAAAAATCAAAAATAGTTTGACAACTGTGTAATAAAACATATAACGATCGTTTTAAACTTAAATTTACTTTTGTGTAACGAATTTTGTATTATTAACGTTTATTCTCAAATTTAGAATAGGTGTTAGTTAAAATAAGTTTGTTCTAATAATCTTGTTACTTAGCTCATTATATCGACTAGTAATTTAGTAACAACATGAAACCAGTGGGCGTTGTTGACCCAACATCCAAAGGTTCATTTACCCTAGCACGTTCATGCTTGGGGCTTAACTTAAGTGTGACTTTACTACTATTTGAATTTGACATATTTACTAATTTAGTCTAGACTTAGTATTACTAGATATCAATACTCAGGCACAACAATTGAGTAGGTTTTTCCTTAAAATAATTATTTAATTTAATATTAGTTAAGTTTTGAATAACTTTTTTATTTATTTGACTTATTTTTTACTTTTAATTAACTTAAATAAAATAATGTACTTTTTTTACAATGTTTTTAATTAAAGTTTTTATGTTAAACTTATATAAACAGATTTATGCAAGTTGTAAATATTATTCGCGACCGGTTTCGGTGGCAAGAGATTGCGACCTTTTCAAGCAAAAAATAAATTTTAAAACTGCAAATAAGAATGTTAGTTAATTATCTTGTTATTTAAAAAATTTTTCGTGCTTGAAGCATATAAACAAAAACAAAAATGTTGTATTTTCGAAAATTTAAGCATATCAGAGTATATTTAGGTAAAATTAGTATTAGGTTTGAAAAAAACAAATTTAATTAATATTAACATAAAGGGTCAAAATAAACTGAATTCAGAGCTTTTTTTATAAAAGATAATAATGATATAAATATATTAATACCTTGAAATTTATCTAAATGAAATTAAGGTTTTCCTAAAATTGTAATTTTCAGCCAAAAGTTAACAAAACTTTAATAAAACTTAAAGTCGCTGAAATTTCAAAATCTAATTTGTGTTAAGTTAACATAACATCAAATTTAAACTGATTAAAGAAGTATTTAAAAAAAATCTAAAGATTTATCTAAGTTGAATTAAGTTTTTTTTTAATTTAAGCCAAATGTGAACAAAAACTCAATGAAAAATTCAAGAAAAATAACCTATTTTGTACTTTAATTATGATTAGGTTTAAGTTTTGTCTGCTTTTTAGTTTATTAATAAAATTTTGTTTCTGTGTCTGCATGAGTTCATTAATTCCGTTCTTTTGTTGATGCAATTTGTACCAGATTCAAGTGTTAATAAGGCTTCTTTTAAGCACAATCTGCATGTCATAATTCCTGGTTTTGATTTTTTCTTCGTTTGTACTATTTTCCTAATTATTTTGTATTTCTTATTTTCATTTTTTAATTTATGGGTTAATTTTGAGAGTTCAGTTGCTTGTTTATACTGGAGGTGGTTTTTGTCATTTGGATTGCTTTTTATTGCTGTGTCGTGTGTAGATATACGTTTTTTTTAGTTGACTAGCACTTAGTGATATGTATATACTTGCTAAATTATCTGTATCTATTGATGCCTGGTAAATTAAATTTTCTGCCCTAAATTCTCCTCCTTCAAGGGGGCGAGTTTTATGTTAAACTTACTAAAGTAACAAAGATGTTTTATTTTGTTTTAGTTTTAAAATGTATGATTACAATTAAGTAAAAAATAATTGAAATTCTATAGCTTTGATATAAACGATTGTGTTTTAAACTGTACTTTTACTTAAAAATTAGTATTTTTATATTAATTCTGTTTTCGTTAAATTTTGAAAACTAAGTTTGCTTAAAATAAACATAAATGAAAACTATAATTTACTTTCAATTAATTGCATTAAGATATCGAAAAACTATTAGACAATACTACATAAAAAAAATATTGCTACTAATAGTAATAAATATAATCATTAGAATTTATATGTAAAATGGACTAGCTCAGACATATTATGAAAAAGTAAGAATTTTAAACTTTGAGTGTTTTATACATTTACGTGCTATTTATTTTTAACATCAAATTTAATCGTAAAAAATAAAAACTATTATGTAGCCTACGAGGTGTTAATTTCTTCTAATTAGATTAGTAAACCAGCGTAAAGTAAAAATCTCATAATTAAAAGAAAGTAGAATAATCTGATTAATTTTCTCATTTTCATGATTTTGCAGTATTGACTAATTTTTATTGTAAGAAATATATGCATAAGAAAGTAAACGAGTTAGAATTTTGTTTATAAAGTATAAGATTCTCCAAGAAGGAAAAATGACGGAAAAATTAAACTAATATCTATATTAAACTTTTTCAACAATCACTAAAATACATACTTTATTTGACACGATTAAGTTTAAAAATAAATTAATACACGGCAACGACTAATACAAATTTTTTAACCACTTGATACTATCAAAATCTTAATTAACATCTTGTAAATAAACTTCAAAATATGATTTGTGTTTAAGTATTTAAGCTATTTTTAATTTTAATTTATCTAAAAAATGATCGCTAAACTAAGATTCTAAAATTTTTCGTAAAGTATTACTATAGACATAATTTATGTTGCTAGTGTTAACACTATTAAAACAATTTGTTTTATACAACTTAGTGTTTTTGTTTCAGTGTTTTTATTGACTTGTAACTTATATCTAAGGAAGTTAAAGTTTGGGTGTCTACAAATGAGAAAAAATTTAAGAAATTATTCAATTCCATGACACTTATAAAACTTTATTAAAAATAAGCTTATTATTTTCGTGTTAATTCAATTTATATATTATTTTAGCCTCGTTCTTTGAAGGTCACTAATTAGGTTAAGCAGAAAGTTCTAGTAATTTATTTTACAATTTTGTTTTCTTATATAATATTTTGATTCAACCATTTGTGACAAATTAAAAAGTTCTTTAATTATTTTACAAATTTATTTTTTATATTCAAGTCTTTTAAGCGATTTTTAAGCAATACCTAAAATTTTGGTCTGATCTTAAAATAGTTTTGTCGTAAATTTGTGTAAAATAAAAGTAAGAAAAATCGTTTAATTCAACAGTTATGTTTAAAAGACTTTGTTAAATATTTTTAACAGTAAAACAATACATGTATAAGAAAGTTTAAAATTATAATTAAAAAAAAAATTACAATTATAGTAACTAGCGTGTAAGAAGAAGAAAATTTCAAAAAACAAGTGTTTTTAGAATCTTTTATTTAAGTATATTTCTGCGGCTTGATAAGTTACTTAGCATTCACTTCTAAATGTCCGAAATTCGTTATATGAAAGATTATTATTATGTCAGCTTTCAGTTGAGAATTTATATGCGTAACGTACAGAACAGATCCAGTCAAGTTTCGGCCCGCCGAGTAACTAGAAAACTACTTAAGCAAAACAAAGAAAATTTAGTTTTTGATACTTATTATTTTAAAAAACGCCTTCAATTTGGTTTTTAGTTTACAGTAGTACTTCCTAGATCACAATAATACTAAATTGTTTTATTAAATTATTGCTTGAGTTTTTTAATTTTCTTATATATTAGTCTTTGAATTAAGCAGCCCGCAAGTAAATTTTTTAAGAAGTCGACACTAGAAAGGATTTTTTAGTAAATATGACTTGCTGACTACAAAAGTTGTTCACCACTAACCTAAACGTTTCATTAATTTCAAAACAGCTTATATTTAAACAGAATTGATTACAGATTACACAAGGCTTTTAAATAATTAAGTATTTTAAGACACTTTACTGAGTTTATAAGAAAGTAACTGTAAATTATTATCTCAAGCCCTGTAAATTACTTTGAACACAGCCAAAAAAAGTGTGCTTAAGAATTACCAGACTAAATAGCGTTTCCAACACAACTTTTTGACTCAAAAATCGAACTCAAGAGAAAAATCATTTATAAAACCATAGGAGGCGATTTTTTTAGTTTATGAAAAGAGTGCAAAAAGTAAATGAGTTTGGGAAACCCTGGTAAAGATAGATAAAAGGCAAAAGTTTCAATAACAGTTGAATTTTCACTACAAATTTTTAATGTAACATTACTAAAAAGTAAATTAATATAAGAAGTTAACTGAAATCTATCAAAAATAGATACGGCAATTAAAGGTTGATTTTTTTATAACTGCAGGTATAATTGTAGTCTATCATACAAATATAAGTCTACTTCAACAAAAATAATCAACTTTTGCATAGTATGGTTTAAATCTTGTTATCTAGGTTGTTGTAAACAGTCTTATAAATAATAAGTTTAATCATCAAAAAACATCCCTAGACTATTGAATTAAACAACTTAAGTTTTTATTAGAACTTGTTTGTAATTTACTTCTGAAAGATTTTAAGTTTTTTTTCTTTTAATAAAATATTCATATAAAATTTTCTAAATTCAACATTTTTAATTAATGTCATTAAAATAAAAGTTGTACAGCTTTATCAAAATAAAAAATCAGTGAAGAAAGCTGTTTGTAACTTTATTTAGTTAAATGGAGTACAATTTTAGCATTAGAAAATGCTAAGTGTTAGAGTTCTATATGTAAAGCTATTATTCTTTAAGTAATTATTATTTATACCAGGTTGAAATGAAAGTAAACAGATAAATAGAATACTTATTTTAATAATAAATATAGTTTAATTTTTGCAGTAAGTTATACATTTAAATTTATTTTGTTTCATTAAACTAGCAACCATCTTAGTTATTATTCAATAACTATTATAATATACTTTAGTTTTAAAATAAAATGAACTCCTAATTCAAACGATATTCATAAGTTTAGGTAATTAATTTATGTTTTTAAACTAATAAAACTATATATTAACCCCGTGTATAGAATTTCCAAATTTAAACAAATAAACGGAACCCTATGTAATATTTTTAATTTGTTTAAAAAAATATTTTAAAATAGACGTTTGAAGTTTAAGAAAACTACGTCATTGAAATAAATTGTTTTTATAATAGTTTCCTTATTGTAAATATCAGCATTTTGTAATGATAGTATACTTTTATTAGACATATATCATAATAATATTGAAGTAATTAAAAACCTTTATTTTGTTTTAAATAATACCAAGGTTTTTATTTAATACGACAATTTATAACTTTGATACAAATGAATCAAAGTTTATTTCGATTTGTTATATTTATATATTTTTGTATAATTTTTAATTTATGTAGTATTATAATGTTTAAAAATTTAAATAATATTTTTGTTAAGTTTTTTGTAAATTAATATACTCGTTTCTATAATATATTTAATTAATGGATGATATGTTTAATTGTTTTTCTTAGTCAATGTCCGAGCCAAACAACTTGAGTCTATCATTATCTATGATTAAGTTTCATTTTATTCATCATTATTTTCAAAACAAATAATGTTATGAAAGTCCAAGTGGTACATTTTCATCACCTTACATATAGTTATTTGTATCTAAATCTGTATTTGTATCTTATTTGTATTTATTATAGTTATTCTTACATCTAAAAAGTATTGCTCAGTTTAATGTAAATTAAACAGGTCATTTACTGTGATAGAAAAATGTAAAAAGAAACTAGCTCATTCACTACTGAGTTAAAACTAGAAAATAAAAACATTTTAAGTATAATCAAACATAGAAAAATTAATACTTATAAAAATAAATATTAAATAATAAAACAATGAAGTTTGCAGCTGAAAGTTTTACAGTTAAACGTTTTAAAACTAAAAGTATTGTGTAAAAATTACAATAACTATGATAAAGTAGCAATAAAAAACTTTTTATATAAAGTTTACAACTAGTAAAATTGTTTCTAAAATCAAATTTTGTAACTTAATTGGTTTTGGTTTAAAGTTTTTGATGTTAAAATAATTTGTCAAAGTTATGTTTATTAGCTAACAGATGAATAAAGACTAATTGTAAATTGAACGCTAGATAAATAAAAACATTATACTTATTCATTTGTTTTTTTATTAATAGAATAAATCATCATAAAAATATTTTATGAGCTGTATAGAAACATAATACTTACTAAAGTTAAGGTTTAATTACTTAAATAAAAATTGTCATGATGAAAAAGTAGTCGTTAAAAAACTTGATAAAACTTATTAAGTTTTAAGATCTTCATTTGAAAAAACATATAAATTGCTTTATAAAATATATAAATACGAAGACGTTTTATTAATATTAAAAAACTAAGTATAATTTTTTGTGTTGTTTTTAATTCAGTATCAATATTTAACCTCATGGAATAAGGCTTTCAAATTAGGATTCTTCATTTATTTCATTACCAACGTTCTCATTATTTAAAAAAAATAGTTTGAAACAAACGTTTAGTTTTATTATACATAGCGTAATTAGATATAATTTTAAAACTTTCTGATTACAAAAATTTATGAATGTTTTAGTAGTTTATTTTTCAAACTAAAATAAGACATTATATAAAGTAAAATCAACTACTCACAGGAAGATACGGAAAGAATAGATAATATAAACAACAACTTTAGTTGTTTTGTATTTATATCTCTTTTTGATCTTGATAAGATTAGTATTTAATTTAACTTTTGTTTCAATTTAAATTTACTCTTTTTTAACAGTTTATAATTTTGAAGTAGTCCTAATTCATATAAATTTAAACAACTTAAAACCCGATTAAGTAATAGGTATATAACATTTCAACTTAAATTAAATTCGAATTTATCAATTAAGTTTTAAAAATTAAACCTCCTTTTGATTACAGAAATAATCTGTTTTACAAAAAAAATTATGTCACTTAAATAAAGTAAAAATTACTGCGAAAACTGTTTTTATTATAAAACAAAGTTTACATGTTTTCCAATTTTTATAACTTATATGATTGATTAACCTTCTGTACAGAGGTTTTCGAACTGTTTAGATGGGCAATAAAATAATTAATATTACCCAATAAGTTTATGTAAAATAGACTGAAACATATTTCAGTTTTATGACATATACATATTTGTTAAATACAATAATTTTAAACTGTAGAAAAAAACATGTAAAAAGGGATTTTAGTTAGTTTTATTATCATCATGGTATCTGTATTATACCAATTAACACTAACCTTACCTAAAATATTACTCTGAGATAAAATTTAAACAAAATTATAAAATGTAACGGTTTTAAATCTGAATTAGGTGTCATTATTTTTCTACTTTTTCATGTTATTTTGATTAAAGCTCTCATAAAATTATGAAATTAGCTCATTGTAATCGTATAATCAGCATAATAAAGATATAATATAAAACACTGTATAATTAAGTATGTTGTTATAGTTTTGTTTTAGTCGCAGAATATTCAAAAACAGATATTCAAAAATATATTTATTCATGTAGTTTAACAAAAAATTAATCTAACTACTTTAAAGTTGTTAAACAGCTTATAATTAGTTTAAAATTAATAACTAAGAAAACTGTTTTTAGTAAAAGAAATATTTTAGATTAACTCGCTAAAATAATTAAATTATTTTAAAATTTTGTTTAAACAAGGTTAATATCTTAATTATAACAATTGTTTGTATTTATACAAAACTAGCTTTTGTTTTACAGCCGAAATCGATTAACTTTTTTTATTTTTAGCTCTTGTAAAGTCAATAAGTTTAACATCTAACAGTAAATTTTAGTAATAAATTTTATAAAGCATAAATTTAAAATATGAATACAAATATAACGATTTTGCAGATATAATCAGCCACTTAATGTTAACCTAACGGTTTCTGCTTAAAAATGCAAACGTATTAAATTTTTTTTAATTATAGTTTAACTATGAGTTTAATGAGTTTTGCATTTCAATTGTAATGTGTTTTAGAATAGAATTCAATAAATGAGTTAAAAATTTTTTTAAGACCTCTATCAACATCTGAATTTACCCAAACGGTTACTGCTTATGAGGGAAAATAATTTCAAAATGTATTTAAGTTAAAAGATTAATTTAAAAAATTTTCAGCTTGAAATCAACATCATATTAGTTACTTTTGCCTCTGTTTGTAGTTTTTATAGATGAAATACATACTACTAAACTAAGCAGATAAAATTAATTTTTTTTTTGCAATTATAAACTGAGTAGTTAACTTAAAACTTACCTGTAAGGTTGTTGAACCTCCTGTAAGGTAAATAAAAAGAAAAAAATTATTATGCAAAATCACTAATCAAAATAATAATGTTAATTATAAACGTCTGAGAATTTATATACTATTTACAACTTTTTTTGGAAAGAGTATGTAAAAAATATGTTTGTAGCTTATTAATGTTTTACAGGTTTAGTGTATAAGATTTAAGCTTAATTAGTCTATGCTGTGACCAAAACTAAGGCATTGTAAATTACTAAGTTTTTTAACTACTTTATTTTTCTATAATATTTCTTTATTTTAGCAACTTTAAAAAGGCATAAGTAGAACACTATCCATTTTAAAACATAAAAACTATTCTAACAATACTGTGTCTCCTTGGTCTCCTTAAAGTTATTAAGATATTACGAAACATTGAAATGCAATACAACTAGTTTGAAATTATCGCTTAACCTTCTCAAAAGAAGTTTTAAAATAGGAATTTTAGTGCTTGGTTATAAAATATTACATTTAATCGTTCATATTGAACAATCTTAATCAAGCGTTTACTTTTTTGACGTATGACGTCATAAAATAATTAAAACTTTTGTTAAAACCATTGAATGCTGATAGATTATTCATAGCTGTAAAAAACTATAATCTTTTACACTAAATTGTTAAAAACATAAACGTATTTTAATGTTATTAATCTTTTAAAGCTTAATATTTGTTTTGTATCAACACAACTTATTAAGATTTCAAATTTTTTTATTAAAATTAAAGTTATGTCTTATAAACTTTAGATACACAACAATTTTATATGAGTATCTAAAATTAGAATTATTAATCTTTGCAATAATGTTTTAAATTTATTTATTTATTTCTATCACAGTATTTGAATAATTTAAACTTGCTTTTAAATTGTGTTACTAGTTTAATTCACCTTTTTTTCCTTTACGTATATATTAGTTTAATTTAATGATTACTTAACTTTGATTTTTTATTACTCTCATTAAATTTTGAAGAACTTCAAAATGTCATGCAATTATATATACCTAAAAACGAATAATTTAACTAAAATGTTTAATATTTAGGCTGAATGATGTCAATAAGAATTTAGATACTTTTAATTATATCGATGAAAATTTTTTTATGATTATATTCTTATTTAACAAACTTAATTTGAGTAAAATAATATAGTTTTAAACAAATTTTATAAGATGTTAATTAGAAAAGTATTAAAATGAAATAAGTTTTCAAAACTTTGGTAATATAAAATAGCACTATACTTGTTATGTAGTATGAAATTAGTTTTTATTCGTAATTAAAATTAAGATGTTAGTATCATTTTTGGGTAGCTGTCTCAATTACGCAAACGTACATAGTGTAAACGGTACTATAAGTGAGTATTTTAAAGAATTTAAATTTTATGCCTGTTTTTTTTGACACTCTTGTATTTTATGTTGTTTTAACATACGTAAAAAAAAAGATAAAATATATAATCAAGTAAAGTTTTTTCAGTTTTATAACAAAATATTATTTTTATTTATTTTTTACAGTCATTAAATTTTAGGCATTTTAAATACAAATAATTCTTTTTAATTACATTTGTCGGAAGTATATGAAAATTATATCAATAAAAAAAATTAAAATTTTTGGAAACATCAATGGAATAATTATAAAAATTGACCTCATCGATAGAGGAAACTAAAAACTAATGTATTTTGATATAAGGTATAGTTAGATAATGCGCTTATTTTATTTATATATATATATATATATAAAATCAAGCTGATGAAGCTGATAAGTGAATAGTAACGAAACTCGAGTCCTTTGAATTTTGCATCTTTAAATAAACCTTTTTATTAAAAAAGCCCTCAAGGTGGGCTCAGTGTGAAAAATTTAATTTATTAAGTTAAATAACTTAATTCTATATATATATATATATATATATATATATATATATATAATTGAATTAAGTTATTTAACTTAATAAACTAAATTTTATACTTTTGTTGGTAAATTTACAAGTTTCCAGTTTAAGTTAAAAAACTGAAACAAAATAGTTGCTGGTAATGGTTTTAAAAATAAGACTAGTAAGTTTTGTTTTACTTAATAATACTTTGAGTTTTTTTTTTGTTTTAAATAAAATAGTTCTCTTTGTTTAGTTGTATGATAAAATACATTATTTTTAAGATCGAACATAATAAATAAATAAAAATTGAATTATAAAAGTTATCGAACCTCACGTAAAAAAACTTTTTAACTGTAAATACTAAACACACATATTAAAAAACTATGTTATTTATTATAATTTTTATTGAAAGTTCGAATTAAATTTGATCGTTAACTTAGACTTTATATGATGGTTTACATTATTAAATGTTACATCCTATACAAAAAAAAGTTACAAAAAAATTCTTTGTAAAGTTGCAGCATCGAAAAATACGATAGTTTATTTCTTTTTTAAAGCAAACAATTTACCTAAAAGTAACACCATTTAATATTACACTGAAGATTGAGAATTACTTATAAATGTAATACTAATAACTAGTATAAAAGAGTCAGAGTTTATAATTGCTTTTAAGCACCATAGTCTCCGTTGAGTCTCCGTTGAGTCTAGTTGACTCTCTGTGAGCAGATTGTCAACCTGACCTTTTTGCTCAAGCTTTTCCCGCAGACGGGGTGACCTTCTAGCACGTTTATTATTTGAACCCTTGCAGGTAGCTTTGTATTAAAGCTACTTAAATTTGACATATTATAAATAAAATGCTTTTATTACTATAGTTTATTAGTGAAATTTATCTATCAATACTAAACACTAGCTAATATAATTTAGGCACGACAATTGATATATTAGTCTATTATACAAAAGAATTACTCAAAACAATAATACAAAATCTCTATTTGAAAATATAAGTTACTTTTAAAAGTTTTATATCTTTTGGCAGAAGTGCATGAACCAAGCTTAGTGCAGTAAACTCTAAAACAATCAAACATCTAACTAAATCTATGTCAAAATACTTACAACAATTAACCAAAGTTAAATAAAAACTTTTAATTACTAATAAAGTATAAAAGACTTAATAAAGTGACAAACGAGAAAATCTATACCAGTTATTTAAGCATTGAAAAACCATTAGTGCTTCAAAATGTTACTTAAAATTAAGACGCACTGTTGAATGTTCAAAAAGAATTCATTTAGTAGACCCTTCTTTTAGCTGGGCAAAACACTCCCTGCAGTGTCAAATATATGTCTTTGTAGTTTCTTTCACGCCTCACTACCTCTTCTTTTTATTTGTCCATTAGGTTGTGGCGTGATTATCAGATCACTTCCGAATATGGCCGTTGTTGTCTGGCTCTCATTATCAGGGTTAAAAATTACGAAAAGTGCAAGTAACTACTGGCCTTCATTACAGCTTCAATAAAATATCTTCCAAATCTACAAAAAGTATAGTGACTGAATTAAAGTAAAAGGCAAACTACTATGACTAAACAAGCTGAAAGTTGTTAAAAATTGTTAAAGTTGTTAAAATGAATAATGTACTACAAAAACTTTATGCTTAAGTATATTTTACCCGCAATTGATAGTTTCGACATATTTTAAATAAATAAAAGAATAAAATTAAAACGTTGAATGTAATGTAAGTGAAACACTTTAAGCTTCTATTAAAAAGGAGCTAAGTAAAATATTTTAAGTACACTAACTATCTAAGTGCAAACATGCAGTTTTTATATCTTAAAAAAATGTTTTATATTGCAATTTAATATTACATTAGAAATTTACTCATTACAAAGCTTTTAATTTTGTTAAAATTTATATTTTTAATATGTCAAAAATTTCTAAGATTGTAAAATAAAATGTCTAAGTTCTCTTGTACAATTAATTTTTATAAAGTCTTTATTATGATCAAAACTTTGTTTTTGATATTTTTAGTTAAGACTTTTACGATAGAATTAAAAAGAGTTAAACAATTTCAAACAGATTTTTTTAAAGTAAAACCGAATTATGTAAAAATTGAAAAAATATAATTTACTTTTACAAATATTACATTTAAAAAACTTAGTTGGCTTGGTACAAACTAGATGGCATTAGTATTTTTAGAATCAGTAAACGTCAACTAACTTATGAATGTTTAAGTTACTACTTACTTTAGTTTTTTTTTAACTACACTACTTTAAACGACTAAAGAATACTCAGAAAAATGCAAATTAACTAAACTTTATAAATGAAGTCTACTAAAACGTTGGCAAACCTGAAAATTTCAATTTATTAGAAATCGAATCTATTAAACAACGACATATAGCCATAATTCTTACTGCAAATTGTGAAATCAACATGTTTTTTAAAAACAAGTGTAAATGGATAATATTAAATATCAATGTATGGTCAGATTTATTTGTTTGCAAATTAATTTTCTGATATACAATTAGTTATAAAATATAGTATTACGTTATTCAAAACATTAGTTTAATTATTTAATGTTTAAAAAATGTTTTAAACAAAACTTATTAAAAAGTTACTGGAAACTTAATATGTTGTTTATATGCTTATTACAGAATACAATTGATATGAACTGTTTGCATTTAAATACATAATACTATGACTGTACAAAATAAGAAAAAAAATCATAAAAAAATCAAAAACATTTATTTAAATATATATTTCCTATTTTTTTATTATGATATAACACAATAGAACTACAAGTATTTAAAAAATTCAAAAATAACAAAATTAATTCTTTAAATTACTAACTTATAGTACTGTTTTTACTTTTATAAAAAACATTGTCTTTTGGCGTCATTTATCATAATACCAAACCATAAATTTAGAATTTCATGTATAAAAAACTAAATTAAAAACTTTTTGAAGTGATTAATTAAATCGTTTTTAAAAATATCTCTTCAAGAGGTTAATTAATATTTTTTAGTAAAAGCTAAACTTTTAGCTAAATAAAACACATTTTATTTAAACTAATCAAGATAAAACGACTCAAAAACCTTTTCTCATTTATTTATTATAGAATGTATAAACAGTACTTAAAACAGGTTATAAACACGACTTTATTAGTTAATATTTAGTTGTTTTTAACTAGAAAGAAAAAAAAATCAAAGACTTCGTACCAACTTAATAAAATAATAGTCTTATTGGCAATGTCAATAGATTATTTTATAGTAAAGTTTTTTTTTAATTTATTTTAATACAGTTAAAATAGCATAAATTCTAATGGTGAAATTAATAAAATCCCAATGGTCTAATTATTCGAAACTTACTTTATGTTTTAGATAAATTCTGAGAAATGGAAAGCTCTGGTTCAAATCAATGATTACTCAAAGTTTTTGTTACAATTTAAACCAAAAAAAAATATTTTTACATACTAAAATTGTTTTAATTACTACCTTTGGGAGATAAATGATATAATTATTTTAAGTTCACTTTTTATGATGTATGTAAACAACTTAATAAAAATCTTTTTTATAATTTAAAATTCGTGCTACAAGAGTAATACAAGAGAAAATTATAGACCATAGTTAACAAATAAATTTCAAAAATAGATAAAAATAAATTAGTTTGTGTAAACGACGTGAATAACTTTCTCAAATTGTATATTACCAATTAAAAGTTATATATATATATATATATATTCCTATTAAGACTTATTTATTTCAAAACACTAAAGAACAATAATTCTGTTATAAACTAAAATAAATAAGTAAAAATAATAATTATAACTAAAACTGAAGCTTCTAACTAATAATTTATTAGGTTATGAAACTAGATTATATTATTATAACAATGCAGAAGTTACTAATATATTAAGCTAAAGTTTTAAACTGAAATTTTTATATATTACTAATAATTGTTGATGAAAGACTTGTTACAAAACTACTTAAAAAATGCTTTAGTTGCAACTTACAAACTTACTAATAAATATTAAGTTTTGAAAAAATCATTTCAATTACGGTCAGTTATGATAGTACAGTGCTTCCTCGCTAATCCGGCCAAGTTTGGCAAGATTTTTTCGAAAATACGGCCGGATTTGCCTTTGGCCGGATAAGAACAAAATATCGCTTTTTTTACAAATTATCTACCTTAGTTATATTATGAATGTATATAAGAAAACGTACTATAAAATTTTCTGTTAATTTAATTTATTTTACTTTATTCAAAGAAAAAAGATTTAAAACAGACAAAACTAAACGAAACAAAATTTTATAAGTTCAAAATTAATGGAAAAAAACTACACTGTTAACACTTTAAATAAATTATGATTTTTTTTTGAAAAAAGAAAGAATGGAAGATTGTTTTACAGTGCTTTCTCGTTTCTTAGCAGAAAACTCACGAAATTGGATGAGTTTTGACACATCTTCAGGTGTGGCTTCTGGTTGGCAACGATAGTAAGCTAAGTAATCGTCCATTTTCTACATGGCTTCAGCATGAGAAAATGGACACTTAGAAGGCTGGGAAACACCAATTTCATCTTCAACAACTTCAACAGCCTCTTTTTCGTTATCCCCAGTAACCAGTTCAACAATTCCTTGCTCGTCCATATGCTCATATCCAGGACCATCGCAACTCATCCATCTTTGAATATCATCTTCTGTAAATGTGATATTTAATCTCGCAAATTGCTGTACAAACTCGTTGTCTTGAGTTTTTTCTGAAGGGTCTATGTTTTGCATGGAAGAGCTTTGCTGTAATGGCATTAATTTCTTCCATGAGTTTTTAATGAAAGAAGGCTTTACCATACCCCAAGCAGATGAAACGGTGTCGACAACTTTTGTCATGTCTATTCTTTTTAAAAAATTTTCAATTGTGAAAAATGATTGCGATATAAGATTTCTAAGAATCGACTTTCTATAAAATCTTTTTATGGACTCGAGTACATCTTGATCCATTGGTTGTACGAGTGAAGTAACGTTTGGAGGCAGAAACTTTGCAGTGATTTTTCCATCAGCTGATACAAGTTCGTCCTCACTAGGATGAGCAGAACAATTGTCAAGGAACAAAATTGCCTTCTTTTCTTGCCCAAGTTCACTTAGTCTTTGTTCTGTTTCGGGAACAAAACAGTTAAAAAACCAATCGCGAAAAATGTCACGATCGACCCAAGCATTTTTTTGACTACGATAAACAACTGGCAGCGCTTCCTTGTTGATGTTACGGAAACAACGCGGGTTTTTAGTCTTTCCAATTAACAATAAAGGTAGCATTATTGTGCCACTTGCATTAGCACATGCGTTTATTGTTACCCTGTCTTTTGCTTTCTTCGTTCCATCTGGCCGGTCGTTAACTGAAGCTAATGTATGACCAGGCAACATTCTGAAGTATAACCCAGTTTCATCGCAGTTAAAAATTTGGTGTTCAGAATAGCCCTCAGTTATGACAGAAAACTCATTTATGAATTTATTAGCAGCTGAACTATCTGCACTTAATTTTTCGCCACATATTTTAAGATTACGCAAGCCAAATCTCCTGCAAAACCACCATTGAAACCCCGTACTTGCTGAAAAGGGCCTTGAGTGTTCACCGTAAATTAAACTATGGAACTCGGAGGCTTTTTCTAATAGTATTGGGCCAGTTATTGGACAACCCTTTTCACGTTCCTGACGAAACCAAATGTAAAGGGCGCTGTCTAGCTTGTCAAAGACACCTCCCTCTACTTTTTTTGCCGTTTTAGCAGCTCCAAATAGTCCCAGCTTCTTCTTTTCGGCTTTAAACTTTTTGAACTTTTCTTCGCCTCTCAAAATGTCATTTAAAGTTGACTTACCAATGTTAAACTGGCTCATTATAACAGCTTTAGGCACATTATTGTTTGCCATTTCGCAAACTTTTAACTTGTTTTCAATTGTTAGTTGAACGCGTTTTCGTTTTTTTGCTGTCTTATCCATTTTTAATCAGATATGTTGATTGTAGTATATTAAAGTGTAACTTGCTTAGCAAAGACAGAAAAATTGCAAATGAATAATAAACAAGTTTGTTACAACTGAGCAGGAAAAGTATGAAAAAAAACTTAAGATTATACAAATGATACTTTATTATGACGTAATAATATATTGCTTGCATACTTATAAAACGTAAATTGAATACTTTTTCGAAGTAAAATGAAATTAAACGCTAAAAACGCTAAAGTAAATAAGTCGACTTCTCGACTAAAACCGGCCGGATTAGCGAGGAACCGGATTAGCGAGGACCGGATTAGCGAGGAAACACTGTACTACACTCAGTAAAAAGTTAGCGATCACATTTTTACAAACTTATACTTCACTTTTCTCATATGTAAGTATCAATAACATAACTTTTAAAAATTCATTATATCTTATCATTAACATATCTTTTAACAGTACTAAACTAAACGCTATAAAACGTTTAAATAATTTAAAATTACTATTAAAAACATAAACAAACAAGAAACAAAAAAATGAAGACTACTAAATATGCTGTCAAGAATAAATGCAAGTTTTCTTATAAGCTATCATAGACTGTGTAAGATTAGACTATGTAAGATTATTAGAATTCATTTTTATTTCATATTCAATTATCTAAGATGTTATAATAACATTTATAAAAACTATTCAATATTGAATGCTTAATTAAAAACTGAGTTTGCTAAATAGAATAGAATATAAATGTTAAGTATCAAATAAGTCATATTAATATTAGACGATAATAAAATCTACTTATTATAAAAATTAGTAAAATTTGTCTATAAGTATGTAATATTAATTTAAATAATTATAAATTCTTTTTTTTTAATGTGTGTATAGTTTTATCTTTTGTTTTAATATTTATAAACAAAATAAACAAATTGTTAAAAGTAGGAAAGTCCTCAGTTTGCTTTTAACTAAAAGCAATATAAAAAACAGTCATTATAGTAAGTATATTTGGTACCTCTCGTATCTTTACGCATTTTTTCTGTTGATACAATGTGCTTTTAATTATGTTATTTAAAAATCTAGTTAAAATTAAAAATAAAAAGTTATTTGGTTAAAGTATAAAGTAAGTTAAAATAAGATAAATTAAAAAGTTTAAATTTGTAAAACAAGTAATTTTAGACAATGTAGGCGTAATTAGTGTTATGCATTTTTTTCTTACATAAATGATTGACGTTAGCATAAATAGTTCTTATTGTTGATAAAATGTTTACAATCTTAAATTTAATATGATGTTATAAAAGCATGTGTTTTAATTTTAAAATAAGTTAACAAAAATAAATTAACCATCATAATGAAGTTTATATATGATTTTTTAAATAAGCAATAATATTATTCATTTTAAATATTTACATTTAGGCTCCATTTCAAAAGATTTTAAGTTCGTTTTGTTATATTGTTAAAATATATTTTAAAGTATAACTATTTTTATAAACTTTTATAGTATTTTTATATTCCCTTGTTAATTAGATTTATATCAAATCTACAATATAAACATAATTTGTTTAAACATAGGACTTAAAACCTAAAACTTGGTTGAAATTCATTTAACCTTTTTTTGCTGTTTAACGAGCAGTTTTTAAGTTTAAAACATAAAAATAAAAATACAAAACAGTTTTACAATAGTTATTCTTATTTAATCTTATTTGAAAATGTTTTTAAAGATGTAAAAATCTGCAAACCTAATACTGATTTTTTTTTATTGTAAAATCAAATTAAAGTAACTATTTTAGTTACAGTATGGGCGTTGTAATAATTCTAATAATCTGTAAGTTTTATAATTAGTAGATATTCAATAAAAAATTATTTGAAGATAAAAAGTTTATAGTGTATGTTTACTAATATCCTTTTTGAAAAGCTAAAATGTTTAGTTAAAGTACCATATTAGTTTTCTTGGTAAAAGCTTAAACATATTTGGGTTATTTGTAGAGAAGTATTGATCTTTTAGTTTTTGATTTTATTAAAAATAATTAAGCTACTGTTTGTGGTAAAATGTTTTTGGTTACACAACGGTTTAAGAAACGTTTTGTTTTATACTTTTTACTTACAAAAAAAAGAACTTGTTAGCTTAGTTATATTCATTTGAACTTACCTTTATGATTACATATTCAAATAATAATTTGAATTAGTACTTGTCCATACAGTTATAGTTACCTTAGTACTTTTTTTTAAGTTAAGTTTAATCATAGATAAGGTAAACTTGAGTTTTATAAAGTTTAAGTAAGTGTTGAGTAAAGTTTAGTCCTTGACAAGACATTAAAAGATATCCGTAGAATGCGACTCGATACCCAGAAGATTTTATTGTGCCACAGGTCATACAACAAAACAAATTGAGCACATTTAAATTTGTTGTCTAATAGACATTAAAAGTGTTAATGCAATTTACTTGTACGATTAAGTTTAATGTACTTCTTTGTGATAAATGCTAAGCTTAAAAAAAATAATTAATTTTATTTCATTTAGCACGCTTTAGCTTTATGAACCGTATTTTAAATTTTAATGGCTAATTTTAAGTTAAAACGGACATCCATCTCTATAACTTATTAATAACACTTTTTTGCATATTTCACTTTACACTTTTTTTTGTCATAACAGTAAATATAGTTTTTAATTATTGTATGTTTTGGTTTTAAGAGAACAAAAAGAGAGATCTCAACTGCTGGAGGAGAAGTAATATATGTTTAGTCTGTAAATTAAGCAATGTTCTGTAAATATAACAATGTTAAGCAATGTTTAGTCTTTAAATTATCTAGAAGAAAAAAGAAAGCTACATACAGCTTTGACTATTATTATTGTTGTTATATTGATTTTAAAACTTAAATAAAAATTTAAACTTCTACTAAAACTCAGTCTTAATATTAAAATTTAATTTGTTTAGTTTCTTAAGTAAAAATTTTCAGTAATAATTTGTTTTTATTTTAATTTAATTGTTTAAACGCTATTTTCCATGACTGTCACATATCGTTTTTTAGATTTATTTAAGCACTGACTAGGTCTTTGACCGAAACTTAGTTTGCAAAATAAATTTTTGAAAGAATAAATATATTACTTATCCTCCAGCAGTTGAGATCTCTCTATTTGTTTTCTTAAAACCAAAACATATAATAGTTATTCTTTTTTATATAAATAAATAGTGTTAGAGTTTTAAGATTAAAAGCTGATATTTTTTTGTTTCAAATATAAATACTTTCTTTAATATATTAAAACAGAATTTATATACTGAAAATTATAAGAAATAAAAAAATATAAACTATAAATAAAGTTAAAGTGTAAAAAGTAAAATAATATTTTTAAAAATATTAAAACATAATCATTTATATAGAGCTTTAACATATTTATACTTTAACATATTTATTACATTATAACACGATATCTTTGTATGCTAACTTTTTTGTATAACAGTGTATTTATTTAGTTCCCTTTTGAAAGTAAATGACAACTAATACACAACTAGTCAAATACTTTACATTTAACTCTTTAAAATGTTAATTTTCGTTTTATATAACTACAATTTTAAAAATATTGGTTAGTTTTTCAACTTACCTTTTAGAACTTACTAATATATTTTTAAATATAGTTGTAGTATGCTTACAGATCAGCAAGTACATAGCAAATCAGACAATTAGGTAAGATGAATATCTTCAAATTTCTACAAACAGTAACATTAATCTAAACTGTGGCGTTCTAAAAAGTTTAAGTCAGTAATTCCTAAAAGTTTTTATAAGAATTTTACACTAGCAGTTAATTTTTAAGTCACATTAAGCATGGTTGCCGGAAAAACACAAAAAGCTCATTTTACTTATTATATTCGTTTCTATTAAATTACGTTATTATAAGTGTAATTATTGTTGTATTTAATAGGTCTACAGTAATCTAGTAAAAACCTATTTTATATTCTAATATTTTTCGTACATAGTAGCGTTAATATGTAAAGTAAATTTATTTTAATAAGTTAAAAACTATTTAAAAAAAATATTTTTTTGCTTTATTTATCTTTAATTTAAAAAGAATTAACGTTTCTAGCCAATTCATATTTTTTCTTCTTTATTTTGAAATAAATTATTGTTTTTTTTTTTAAAGAAAATTCAGCTTTATTTAAAACACAATAATGATAGTAGTTATACACTACATATTAAAGTTTGATGTTTTCAATTGAAACTGTAATTAACTTAGTTTACAGAAGTTTTTAAATTTAATACTTCTTGTCCTAACTTAGTGTTCAAGTAATCATTTGTTTATATAGAATGTTCTGAAGACTAAAAATAAACAATGTTACAGCAATTGTACTATGTTACTTATGAGAATCAGAACAAATTTAATCAGATTGTTTGTTATTTTGGTGTACTTAGTATTATGTAGTCTTAAGTCAATTATACAATTATAAAATATTATTATTATTTAACTATAATTCATACGGTTAATTTGATATTACGTTACAAAGGTTTTAAGATTTTTGTAGCCTATATGAAAAATTTTATATAAACTTTCAAATAGGTACTTGTAAAGAAGTTTTTGATTGTTCAATAGAAGTAATCTTAATTAAAAATGTATTTAATAAAATAATTGTCATTAAGATTATTTTGTAACTTATAGGATCGAAACTGTCATTTAACTTCAATTACAGAAGTTTTTAAATTGTGTTAAATTTTAAAAGTCTAATTCTTTAATAATAACCTTTTTTTAAATAAATTATTCTGAAGAAAACGTTTATAGTTATGATATATGACGTCACTAAAATAAAACAGGTAAAGGTTATAAACAAAAAAAAACAAAAAGTGAATTTTGAAAAACAGGTTTAGTCGATAAAATTTGAAACTAATACTGACTTTAGACTGTTATTGTACTTGATAAAAACAAACAAGGTCTTTTAAAATATCGAAATATTTTTCAAAAAATTTTCATCAGTGTGTTACAATTGTTACAAGATAAAGAATGTTTTTAACTTAAACAGCCTTAAAAAGCCTGCTTTATAATTTCCTATGCAATTATAAGGCTAAATAACTTTGTTTTTTTTTTTTTTTTGTAACAATTGTAACACACTGATATACATTTTATCTGTGTTTTACTCGTCTAAGTTATATTTTTTAAAGTAGAAACTTTAAAACTCGTTTTTAAATGGTAAAATAAATCTAGAGAATAAGTTTTTAACTTACAAAAAAAAACTTCACAATGCTATTGTAAATAAATCAGAAAATATATTTGCAAAAGTTTTAATATATTATGTAAAGCTAGGTTATTGAAATAGTTTTTTGTAATAAAATAAGCTGTTATGTACTTAAAAATTTAAGAATGACTTCTCGTTACTAAAGTGTGTTTTTTTATTTTTTTATAGTTTTAAAGACAAAACTATAGCTGTTTTAAATTATAAGTTAAGTTTCTCATTATATAAAACTTACATAAAATTACTCACATTAACTTAAGGTAACAATTATTTTTAAGATAACTTATCAAAAGTTATAAACGTTCCATATACTATATATTATATACTATATTTAATCAATTTTGACAGGCTGTAAAGCTTAAAAAATATATATCAAAAAATAAAAACTATTTTAAGTTTTTGCACAAACAAAAGCTATTAAAATTTTACATTTTACAAAACTTCTTAGAAAAAATGTTTCTAGATCTTATTAAAAAAATAAATAAAGCAAATTTTTATTTATCTTTGTAGAACAATTATTAAAATAAAAAACTTTGTTCTCTGTTTACTGTTAAAAGTCTTCAAAATAAAACCATAATATTTCCTAAGTTTTGCGATTCAAATGATATAATCTATTTTAATGAGGCTTTAAATTATAAGGCTATTGAAAACAAAAATGATAAGTTATACTTATGATTTTGTTTAATTAATGTTGAAGCTTACGAATAAACAATTATTTAATAAGAATTCAAAGTAGAAAAATTTTTATTTCATGTTTTTATCGTTGTTTATTTTAAAGTTTTCAATTCGTATTATTACTTTTATCCGTGACAATAAAACGAAGTCTATAAAATTTTTATATTAGATTTTGGAATATTCCATTTTTAACTTTTGAACTTATATTGTCTATCTACTCTAGCATCTTATTAGTTTTATGAGCTTATTACTATTTTGAAAAAGTGATGATAGTTAAACTGTTAAACTATAAACTATTAGATATTACAACTAGTTAATACGATTAATGATTTATTTGATGAATATTTATTTGTAAAAATAAGAAACGATATTACTATATTTTATAAAACCAAGTCAAGCTTACGAAGATAAGATGTAAAAAACATTTTTGCTACAAACTCAAAAATTTTATAAGATCAAATATGATTTAATAATTTAATTTTTTATAAAAATGCTATAAACAAACTTAATTTTTTCGTTAAATAAAAAACTAAATTAATATAATAATTTAATCAGTAATAAGTTATATTTTAAGTAAAAGAATAAATATATTTTCAAATATTTTTAATTTAAATGTTTTTACCTCTTTGAAATAGGTTTTAAATTATCAAGTTATTGAACATTCAAATTACAAAATGTTTTTATGTTTTTATATTTCAAGTTTAAGCGGAAGCTTGCAAGTTAACAATTATAAAACACCAATTCAAAAAAAAAAGGCTTTTTTAGAGTGTTTATTGATTTCATCGTTGTTTGTTGTATAGTCTTCTATTTATAGTTTTACTTTTATCTGGGGTATCAAAACGAATGCTTTAAAATGATTACATTAGAATTTGGATAATTAATTTATTAAAATTCATATTGTTATTTACTTTGACGTTTTGACAATTTTATCACACTTACTTCTTTCAAAAAAGTTATATTAAAAATTGTATAGAAAATTGATTGGTTTTGCAAATTGTTAAATTAGAAACTATTTGATAACTTACTAGTATTGTTACCCAGACTAGGAGCCTCACTGGTTTCCTTCGCAATTGTCTCGGTTTCAGTCTCAACAATCTCATCGGATTCCAGGTTAGCAATAGTCTCGGAACAACTTATCTCGGTTCTGGACCGAGTCCTGGGTACCTTCAGGACTAATGCCTTTTTTAAGGGTTTTAAGGACATAATTATATAATTTATATTTGACTTTATTTATATTTATATATATTTGACTAAATACAATGAAACTAAATAATGTTGGTTTATTATATACAAATACGCAATGACAGCTCACAATAAGTTTAAACACTTAATGTTAACAAATAGAAGGAAACGCGCTCCGGATTCCCCCTTAGGCGTGTCACTGGTCTCCGTTCGCTCAGCTTCTGGCACTCGACGTTGGTCCGTCTCGTTTGCACAATCTGGCTAGACGTAGCGTGGTCTGTTTCCTTTCCTTTCCGTAAGCAGAGCGGCGATAAAATACGATAATAAATAAGCACGATGATATCAATATGTATAATTATTACAATACAAATACAATAGTGAATAAATGCGGTGATATAAATATATATAAATATTACAATGCAAATATAATAGTGAGTATATATGATAATATGAATATATAAACAATACGATAGAGTCAAACAGTAAAAAACAACTTGTTCGTTGAAGTGTAGCTAAGGTTGGCGCCCAGTCTGTGTGGGTTTACTTGCTGAGATGAATGTATACTTTAACTTGATTGAACGCTGTGACTCGATCGTTGAGTCCAACTTAGAGTGTTTGATGAAGGAGTACTACCAGTACTGAAATTCTCGATGCCACAGAATGCGTGGGCTTCTTCGATTAGATGGTTGTTGAAATCTTCTTGCTTGAAGATTGACGATGTTATTTCTTTTGCGGAGCAGAATGTCGCTTCTTGCTTGTTTCGTGGTGGATTGCCCGCTTCATGCTCTGATTGAGCGTATTTATAGATTTTGTATTCTTTTTCTAGAATTTTCCATAAATCACGCGATCTCTCATTTGATTCTCTCATTTTCCTGGACTTTGGACTGTAGATCACTTGATCTCTCATTTTATTCTCTCATTTTCCCTTAGCCACACCCATGAACAGCAATTTCCAGTTTAATCAAGAAATCAAAGACAACAATCATTTTAACTAGCACTTATTTTGTTTGTGAAAAATAGTTTTTTTTTTTATTTGAAAACAGTTTTACTATATTTATTCAATGTTTTCTTTTTTAAGGAAAAAAAAAATATAATATCAAGTGAAAAACATTAATTCCTTTAAATTATAAAAATTTGGACACAAGGCAAAATAAGATTTTGCACAAGTGTCCTACATCGACTTATGTTTTTCTTTTTTTTTATTTTTCTTTTACTAAAAAAAAATTTTTATTAACTTGTAAAAAAACTTATGAGAAAAAACTATTATTAAGGGGACGAAAATTAACTTAAAATGTCTAAGTGTAAAATAACTTTTGAAAGAAAAGAATAATAAGGAATTTAGAGCGGGTTTATCATGCTTGAAAAAAAAAATGTTCAAATTTATAACTTTAATCTTTCTAAAAAAAAAATGGTACATTATCAAGTTGTCGGAGGGTTGAGATGGTAAATGCAAATAAATTTAAAGTACAAATAACAATTTTAACAATGTTTTTTGTTTTTCTATTTTGTTTAGTTAAGAAATATTAATATTTAATGGAAAAATGTATTATTAGAAAATCAAAGATTTACTGTAGAAACAAAACAGGTTTACAATGAAAAATTTTAAACAACGAAGGAAAGAAGAAAATTGAGTTTAACTTATAACTGTTTCAAATGATGTACTTGTTCAAACATTCAAAAAAAAAAAAATTAATTCGATAAGTATACAACGTTGTCATATTAAAATTTTGTATTTCAAAAGAATTACTCAGATAGATTTCGGTAATAAAAATGTGTAAAGGTAACAACTCAAATAAACGTGTTGATAATAGATTTGAATTCTAGATTGCTTAAGGTTAAAAGTGAATAGATAGAAGCAAATCAATGTTAATATTATTTAATTACCTGAAGTTATTGTAGTTTATAAGGTCAAAGGTACACACAAAAAAAAAATCAGAAAAACAAATAATAATAATAAAAAAATAAACACACATATATAGACAAATAAGTTGTTAACAAGTTGTTTTTTTTTTTTTTTTTTTTTTATATATTTTTGTTTATAAATTTTTATTTTATAATTTTTTTTTTTTTTTTTTTAATTGATTTTTATTTTATTTATTTTTTTTTATTTATTATTTTTTTATTTTTTTATCGAAACAAAAATACTTGGGAAGAAACAACAAAAAAAACATGTTAATTTTTTTATGACTATTATAATTTAAAAAAAATCTTTTATTTAGTATAATGTTCACATACCTTTCCTTTAAAAGTCGCCCTCATACACTTCTTCAAAAACGTTATCTCCCAGTCTTTCGGCCTCTAACATCATTTCGATAAGGATTGTTAGAAGCTCGGGATCCAACATTCTTTCGTCATCCCTCAAACGGTGCCAATTCTGTTCGATGATTGGCACTGGTGGAGCTATCAGTGGAGCTTCTCTTTCTTCGGTATACTTATTTTCTTCGTCGCTTTCATATCCTAGATCCTTTTCAAACTCTTCTTCTTGTTGGATTGGCCGGAAGAAGTTTTCAACCATTTCATGATTTAATTCAGGTAGTTCTTCGTCCAACAGAAAGTCAAGGTCTTCTACTTGTAAAAGATTCATCTCTTTTTTTATTTTTTAATGACTGTTGACAATTCAATTGTTTTTTATAGTTACAGTAACAAAAAGAAAGCAAAAATAAATTATCAACGATTCATAAGTGTAGTAAGGATTGGTACTAAATTTGTTTTATTGTAAAAATAAACAAAAGAATTTTTGGCTATTTTTTTCTTTTTATCTAGACTTATGCAGAAAAAATGAGAAAGAGGTCCTTCAAGTCAAGGATGGCAAAGATAGTGTTTAGAATAGAAAGATTGTTTTGTATAATTTTTCTTTTTTTATTGATATACCAAATAAAGACAAGAAAATAGAATAAAAGTAGCGAGCTTTTACATTAATCAAAAGAATTTGAAGAAGGAGAAGAAGAGAAAGAAATTGAGTATGAGCTACAGATTATAATGTCATTAACTCTGGTTTTCATTTTTATTATTTTTTGTTTTTGTTCTGGTACTCTTAATAATAGCTTTAAGTGTAAATCCACAAAAGATATACGTTATTAAGAGCGTAGTTAGAAAGGTGATTGTTAAAGATCCGAATAGAGCGATTTTTTTTATAATGTTAGAAACTTTGGGGCGGAAGAATTGTTTAATTTCTTTAATGAAGGACAGATGTTCATTTTTATTCATAGGGACAGTCAAATATTTGTTTAACAGCTCCTTGTTTACCCCATTAGCTATAAGATGCTCAGAAGTGATTCCCAGTATGCTTTGCAGCATGTGGTTCATTGAACCCAAATTATTTGGGTCTGACGCAGTAGATAATTCATTCAAAAGTATTCCTTCATCATAGTCTATAGAATCAGGAATAATAGAAGTAGGATGAAGCCCTAATTTATTTATCTCAGGCAGTTCATTTAAGAGAGACCCATTTTTAAACGCTATGGCGATTCCTTCTATTACAAATATGGTTACTTGTTCAGTTAAATGAGAGGTTAAGCCTTTGAGACCCCATCTTAAATAGCCCTCCGAAGTGTATTGTGCTATTTTTGACTCGTTTGCGAAATGAATCCTAAATAGAGGCCTTGGAGACATTTCATCGCCGATACGTAGAGTTGGTACTAAGGTTGCGTTTACTTTGGTGCACGAAATTTGTGCAAGTAACTCACCTATCATAGTTGCCTTAACTTTCCTGCCCAGCATGAGACTCAAAGTCTCACTGGGTTTGCGATATTGGGTGTTGCGCAAGTTGGTTATTGAGATTTCACCCAATTTGCACAGCACACTTGAGAACTCTTGGGCGAGCTTTTCTATGGCTGAATTTGTTTTAATGGCTAAAGATTGAATAGCTTGACTTAATATATTGTCTCGTGCACTTATATTATTATATTGGTTTAGTTTTATTTTTAAGTTATCATCTACTAGCGTTGAAATATTTGAAAAACTAAGGGCAAAATTTGTGGGTGTACACCTTATTTGTTTATTTTCATCGACTTCTCTAATGCATTTGTGTACATATTCAGGGCAAGGTATTAACCTATGAAACGCAAGGTCTAGTTCAGGAACCTGATAAAGGTTTCCATTTTTCATGTTGTATTTAAGTAAAGATAACCCTTTATATGGTTTCCAAGTTTTACATTTATTCTCAAAAGGAGTGAATAAGAATGTGTCAGTCTTGGAAATACATACCCCCTTTAAAACATTACATTCTAAGTCTGACGTGGTAAAATGGCTACCTGTTAGGGTTTGTCTATTAAAGATTAGGGTTGTTTCTAAAGTTTGTGCGTTTCTAACATTCTCAGTCACTCCCTGAAGATAATAAAAAATATTTTGTTTTTTGTTCAGTGTAACATAAGTATGAGGAGTTATTGAATGTTTAAATAGATCCCCAAGAATTGGGTCAGTTCTTTGCTTAACCCACCTTACACAGCGATCGCTTGCGACTGAAAAAGACCTTTTATTTATTAATGTAGACGTTTTTGTGAAAGTCCACCACATTATGTTTTTATACGTGGACACGACCTCTCTGCACGCTATTGCGTTTATGTGTATTGTCGTATCTGCAGGCGGGTATATATTAATATCTTTAATTATTTGGTAGGTTGTGTCCGGTTCAGCGCAACCTCCGATTGAAGGAGTTATAAAGTAAGTTTTTACAATATGCTTATCGAAGCATATGTCTACATTTTGAAATCTTAGGTCTAAGATTGTTTTATTAGATTGACAAAAAACGTTGTCTCCAAGAAAGAAAAGACAGGCAAACAGACTTATATTGAGAAAGAATAACTTCATAATTATTAAAAGCTAAATCTGGAAAATATTAGTTTGTTATTAGCTTTGTTAATAATGTTTTTATGCGATATGTGGCAAGGCAATTATGTGTATAGTGTATTTGTATAAATGCATGTATAATCAACAAAATGTACGGCATAACGCCGAATATTAGTTCTTTTTAGTGTTTATTTAATAGTGATGATGACTGAAGATTGCTAAGCTGAATTAATTGGATAGATTACACATGCATTTTGAATGCTGTTCTGAAATGTATTGGTCAGAAATTACATAAACAAATTATTATACTTATGGTTAATTGAGTTTGGTTTGATTAACTTGGTAGTCATTTTGAGATATCGTCTGATATTACGCGTATTTTGTTTGGTTATTGTTCAAAATATTTACTACGAGGTTTTATAATTATTATTGTATACTTATAGATATCTTTATTTTTGATAATTAATTATGTATTACTAATTTGATAATTTTTTATTTACTTAATTCCACAGTTATTACTATTAAGTTTCTTTTTTAGGGTGTATAAATATATAATTCATGTTTTAAGTATTGTTTTTTTTTTTATGAAGATGGGACAATTGATTGGTGGAAAGCGGAAAGAAAGAAAGAAAAAAAAAAGTTGTAGAGTAAATTAAAATTCAAATAGTCAGTGGATATATTTAATGTCAATTATAATCTGTGTTTGATAAACAAAGTGAAAAGAAAAAAACGAAGACAAAAAGTAATAATACATACTTTAAATAACGAAAATCAAAATAACATACATCTGGCAACTAATTTGATTATGATTAACACAACTATTGATTCAATTTCGAAAAAAGAATAAACACAGAATTTTTTACAAAAATAAACTTTTGTTTATTTTAAAAAAATTAACAAACTAAGAAGCAAAAACACATAATCTAAACTTACAATTATAAGATTGAGTTACATATTCTAATGAAAGCTGTTCTAAATGAATACAAATCTGAAATAAATCTTGTTTCAGTGAATGAAAGTTATAACTCGAAAGAAAAAAAGATAAGAAACGTTTACCAATTTGTTCACAAGTGCTATTAAGTTTTAATTTTAGAATTAACGATAGTAACAAAGCGTTAAAGGGAGTCTTTAAGCCCTTCTGATTTTATTGACACGTGCATCAATGTAACGAAGCACGTGTAGCGATTCAAATTGGGAAACGTTTAATAAAATTTAAAGCGAGTTCATTCGAAAGAATTTAACCCTAATAGTTAAGTTTGTTTTGCAGGTGTGTCGTAAACATGATTCCCTTGTTTAGCTACTAAATTTATCTATAATAACACAAAAATGTCAATTTAAAATTAATTACAGGTGCACGGGAAAGATAAAAATAACAGAAGTGAAGCTAAATAGAGAAATATAGAAAAACGATTTTTTTTTTACATTTAGTATGTACACATTAAGTTTACTGCATTTAGTCATTCGCTTTAGATGGAGTAGAACCAATATGCATTGAGAAAAAGTAAAAGCGTGTTTGTACATAAATTTTTGTGTTAGTTTAAGAATTCAGATATATTTTATATATAATAATATATTTATATTTAGATATTTTTATATTTTTTTTTTGTTTCTTTTTGTTGTTTATTATTTTTTTATTTTTAATACATTTTATTTAAATTATTTAGTTTTATGTTTATATATATATTTTTTAAACATAGTTTTATACATAAAGTTTTTGATTGTTAAAAAGAAAATGCTTTTAGTTAATTTATCGATATAATTTTAATTATACGAAGCAAAGTGTAAATGATCGTTAAGTATGATGTTTTGGATTCCTTTATTTATTAGTTTCCAACCCTTATTGTTATATTAAGCCTTGTTTTATCATGTCTTTCAATTAAGTTAAAAAAAAAACAAAAACAAAAAAAAACGAATTAATTGGTTAATAAATAATTATTATCAATTAAATAAAAGCTAATTAAAAGAATCTATTTGAATTTTAAAACGTTGATACTAGCTATTTATTATAGTTTTTTTTTATTTTTAAAAAAACTTTTTTACGTTTGTTGTGAAAACCAACCATGATTTGCTTAATATTTCGCTGTAAAATATTGGTGAAGCGGTCCTGTTCTAGTTGAGTTCTGAGTTGGATATAGTTCCAAAAAGTTTTGCAACATGTTTTTTTATTATGTATTAAATCGTTGTTATTATATTTTTGGTCTCTTGGGTTAAATTTCTTTCGAACTTTCTTTGTCAAGGGGTTTTTAAGACCTTCTTGCTTACTTTGATATTTTTCCATTCTTGTAACTTCAACTGTTTCCTTTATTGATTCTTTCATTTTTGGTATTGTTATTTTGCTATCATTTTTAGAGCGATATGTCCTAAGATCTAATGGTTTTTCTTGCATTTTTTCAATATGGTTTCTTTCTATTTCTATTCTGATTGGCGAATCGTTGCCATTGACATGAAAAATCGCGTTTGCAGCTATAGCAATAACGATATTCCATTGATTTATGAAATCTAGTCCCAGAATTGCAAAATTGTGCCCATTGGGAAAAACTGAAAATTCGTAGGAGTATAGTTTGGGAATACCGATGTTAATGTTAGCTTGAGTTATCCCTAGTGCTCTTTCAGTTTGACCAGAGAAACTCTTTATTTCATCATTTTTGGCGCAATTTATGTAATTAGTTAGATGTGCAGGCATGATGGAAACATCTGAGCCTGAATCAATTAAATATAGTAGCCCATTAGATTTGTCTCTGATTAATGGACGTTGAACATATTTTAGTTTGTTTTCGCTCATCATGCTGAATTTTGTATTAATTTTGAGTTTGTTTCTCGCTCTCAAATTATAGTTAGTATTTTCAGATCTGTCCCTACTTGCAGTTGGATATCTTGGAAAATATGCTTTCAAATTTCCAATAGCAATTTTTTTAAATTCTGATCCTTGGTCAATTATGAAAGAATGCGGACCTCGTTCTATTACATTAAAAAGGCCTTTGTACAAATGATCTAGTGAATGTCTTGTGTGATTTTTTACTAGAACTTGTTTTGCTTCATGTAAATGTTTTTCGATATATGTTGTAGCTTCGTCTGGGTTTCTCCACTCTCTAGTAAATTCTTTCATATTTTTTATAAATATCTCTGTTTCAAATAATGAAGGAGGTTCGAATGTGTTTGTGTTCGGAAAGAATAACTTTCCAGGAATATTTAAGGGTGTTCCAAAAGTATATTGAGCAGGGCTAAATCCTTTACGACCAATGCTCTGATTGTTTAGAGCTAGAGTGATAATAGGAAGATGTTGCACCCAGTTAAGTTTATTCTTCAATGTCCTTAAGGCCGTTTTTAACTCTCTATGTTGTCTTTCTACCATTCCGTTGGTTTCAGGGTGGTATGGCGCGGTGAGATTATGTTTGATAGATAGATCCGAACACATAGTTTCGAAATGATGGTTAAAGAATTCTTTGCCATTATCTGTAACAATTGTACATGGTATTCCATAATGACCAATCCAATTTTGGAGAAATGCGTTCTTTACGGTCTCTGCCATTTTGTTGGGTAAGGGACATGATGCAAAAAGACCAGTATACCGTTCTTTAATGGTAAGTATATATTTCATGTTTTGAGATTCAACCAACGGTCCTACCAAGTCTGCATGAACATAGTCAAATCTCCCAAGTGAATTTGGGTAACAACCTAATTTAGGTCTGTTATATTTCCTTACCTTCACTTTTTGACATGTTATACAAGTTTTTACAAAGAGTTCAACATCTTTTTTCATTTTTGGCCACCAGAAATTAGATCCTACTGCTGTTAAAGTTTTATCAATTCCTTGGTGTAAGATGTTATGATTTTGATTTAGGATATTAGATCTTAATTTGGGCGGAACCCATATACGAAAACTATTGGTTTTTGTTTCAATGATACCTTGTACTACGCAATTATCTATCAATCTAGACTCAAAAATGATCTGGTTTTGTTGCTTTTGAGAGTTTGCTATGACGGTAGGTAAATGTACATTGGCTTGACTTTGCGTTTCTGAAATTATCTGAATATTTAAGGGAATAAATTGATTAGATTCTGATTCATCTTGTGTGATTTCCTGGTCTAAATCATAATTTGTGTAAGAATTTATTGTTTTATCGTTAACATCAATTTCTCCACTGTTTTCTTCCTCTTCTTCTGAGTTTTTATCGTTGTATGCAACGAGTACCGGACGGTAAAATAAGTCAGCTGTTGTATTTTGATCGCCCGGAATAAATTCCATCAAGGGGGCATATTCTTTTATTATAGCAATATATTTTTCTTCTTTTGGTGAATGATTTCCCGTAGCATTGTTAATAGCATCTACCAAGGCTCTATGGTCTGTTCTTACCCGAAGCTGTCTTCCTATGATTCTGACCTTAAAATGTTTAATACTCAGGTAAAGACCTGTGAGTTCTCTGAAAAATACGGATCTTACTGATTTAAGGACTGGTAGTTTTTTTGAAAAAAATGCCAAGGGTTTATAAATTCCTGGTTCATGCTTTTGTTCTAGGACGGCTCCAATATGAGTAGAGGATGCGTCTGTAGAAAGAACTAGTTCTTTTTTTGGGTCTTCATAAGAGAGATGAGTGGCCGAAACTAGTGTTTGTATAGCTTTTTCAAATGCTGCTTGGTGTTCAGTTTCCCAAATTAACTTTTTTCTAGAATTTTTTGGCTCTCCTGTTGTTAATTTATATAATGGTTGTAGTATTTCTGCCAGTTTCGGAGCGAATTTGTTGTAGTAGTTTAGACAGCCAAGAAAGGACCGCAAATGTTTGATGGTTTGTGGGGTTTGGAAGTTTTCGATAGCTTCAACTTTACTTTGTTGCATATAAAAACCTTTGCTACTCAGTATGTGTCCAAGGTATTGAACTTCTTCAGCGGCGAATTTACATTTTTCCCTATTGATATGCAATCCAAATTTGTTAAGTTGAAACAATACTTCAAACAGATGTTGCATGTGTTCTTCCATTGATTTCGAATAAATTATAATGTCATCTATGTATGTAAAGCTGAAATTATGGCATGGAGCCATTATGTCATCCATAAGCCTTTGGAATGCCATTGGGGCATTCTTAAGGCCGAAGGTTGTTCTTAACGGCAAAAATGTGCCATATTGAGAAATCATGGCTGCTACTTTTTGTGCTCGGTAAGTTAAGGGAAGATTCAAATATGCTTCTCTAAGGTCAAGTGTTGAAAAAACTCTAGAGTTGACTGGTATAATAGAAGAAAGATCGTCAATATTTGGTAAAGGGTAGCTCATTATTTTAGTGTATTGGTTAATATATTGGTAATCCACACATACCCTTGGCTTTCCGTTCTTTTTTCTGACTACAGTTAAAGGTGAGACTATTTCAGAAATGCCTCTTATTACCGCCCCTTGTTTGAGTAATTTATCAAAATTATCTTCTATTTCCTTTGAAACAGTTTTGTTAGTTTTCCTTGCTCTTTGGTGTCGGGGTGAAAATTCTTTTTCAAGTTTTATATCTAAGACATGGTTGTGCTTGGGCTTTTCTTTGTAGTTTGGTTCTTTGTCGATTTCAGGAAAAAGATTTAGGAGATTTTCTACTTCTATTTTCGTTTTTGTTTCAGGAGTAGTTAGCTGTTTTAATTTCAGTTTAACTCCTGAATCACCTTGTACGATAGTTTTTTCTTGTGGTATTATTGTTAATTTATGTTTAATTATGAAATCTAAACCTAGAATTGCGAAAGGAATATCTGTGTCTATTACGTAGAAAGAATGTGGCAGGTCCGGTTTCAGGCCAATTTTAACGTACTTCATTGAATAACCTAATGCTTTAGATGTTTTGCCATTTATGTCGCATATATTAGGCGCTGACTTGTCCTTTTCATATGTTTCAACCATGGATTTGGGTATTATCGAAACTTCTGCACCAGTATCGAAAAGATATTGTACAGAGGTTTCATTGTCGGCAATTATTAATAGTTCAGTATTGTTTTTTAGTTTTGTTTCATAAGGCAATTTCCTTGTAATGAATTTATCATCTATTTTGTTTGTTTCTTGTTTAATTTCCTCATTTTTTCTGTCGTTAGTAATGCATTCATCTACTTTATTACTGTTTGTTAGTTTGTCTTGAGTGGAATTTCCACTTTGTTCAGCATTCGAAATATCTTGTATTATTGACATGTTAACTGCTGCAGGTTTATTTTTGAGAAAGCTCAATTTTTTCTCTAAAAATTTTTGGTACATATCGCATTGTTGGCCTTCACAATTATTAGATTTTTCACCGAACCTAACGTGATAACTACACCTGTTATTATTTTTATTATCAAACTGGTTAAGATTTGGTCTATAGTTTTGTGCTTGATTGTATCTGTTCTGGTTATAATTTGAAAAGTTTTGGTTTTGTTGTTGATTGAATGCGTTGTGAAATTTGTCATTAAAATTATACTGGTTGTTTGATTTTTGATTATTGTAATTTGTTTTCAAATCAATTGGGCCTTGTTCAAGAGTCCACATAACCCGACCTTTGAATTTATCAATTTGTAATTCAAGGTCTTTTTTTAGAATGTTACTAGCCCATTTCGGGCAATAAATCAGTGCCAAATGTTTGTAAAGGTCATCTTGAGAGCATGTAAGACCTTTTGATATTAGTTGATGGATATCTTTAAAAGTTGGAGTGCTGCTCCAGATGGGTGGAGGTTTAAGTATGTCTGGCAAACATGGGGTCATACTTAAGATTTCTTGTTTAAAACAGATATAACTAGATGGTTTGCCAGCTTTTACATAAGAAAGTACGTCATTAATTGGCCAGATTCCGATAAAAATCTCAAATTGTGTTTGATCATCAAAAATTCCTTGGCTTTTACATTGAACCTCGAAGAGGCTCAACTCCTCTCTTGGTCTTTCCCCTGAAATTTTTCTGAATGCTTTATCAGAAATGCTATTTGATAGCCTCGAATTAACTGTTTGCTGGAAGTGTTGATTTCTGGGTATTGGATCGTGGTTGCCAAAAATGTGGTTGGTGTTAGGTTGGGTTGTTACACGTTCGTGGACAGGATTTTGGTTTATTGTCTTTTGGATGTTGTCAATTTGCCTTTGTAACTGTGCAATCGACTGGTTATTATCTTGTGGTTGACTTCCATTTCTTTCGTTTGACTGGTCAACGTTTAAAATTGAATTGTAATTGCTTGGTATTGTGCAAGATTTGGAAGCATGGCTTGATAATGGAATTGGTGTCTGGATTTTGTTGGTAGGTAATGTTGATACCGCCTCTGTTGTCATTGTTGGTTGTATTTTTTCAGGATCTGTTAAATTCATATGTGAGTTAAGATTATTTATTGTACTTACCTCGGTATTTGTAGGGATATTCGATGATTGAGAGTTCTGTATAGAAATTGTTTTTAAAATAGTATTAAATTTATCTTCTATTAGTTTATTACTATTTTCTACTAATTTAGTTAATTCGATAATTTTTTTAGTGTTGTCTTCTGTGGTCGGCGGATGTTCGCTTCGGAGGACGCCATTATTGTTACCCAGACTAGGAGCCTCACTGGTTTCCTTCGCAATTGTCTCGGTTTCAGTCTCAACAATCTCATCGGATTCCAGGTTAGCAATAGTCTCGGAACAACTTATCTCGGTTCTGGACCGAGTCCTGGGTACCTTCAGGACTAATGCCTTTTTTAAGGGTTTTAAGGACATAATTATATAATTTATATTTGACTTTATTTATATTTATATATATTTGACTAAATACAATGAAACTAAATAATGTTGGTTTATTATATAAAAATACGCAATGACAGCTCACAATAAGTTTAAACACTTAATGTTAACAAATAGAAGGAAACGCGCTCCGGATTCCCCCTTAGGCGTGTCACTGGTCTCCGTTCGCTCAGCTTCTGGCACTCGACGTTGGTCCGTCTCGTTTGCACAATCTGGCTAGACGTAGCGTGGTCTGTTTCCTTTCCTTTCCGTAAGCAGAGCGGCGATAAAATACGATAATAAATAAGCACGATGATATCAATATGTATAATTATTACAATACAAATACAATAGTGAATAAATGCGGTGATATAAATATATATAAATATTACAATGCAAATATAATAGTGAGTATATATGATAATATGAATATATAAACAATACGATAGAGTCAAACAGTATAAAACAACTTGTTCGTTGAAGTGTAGCTAAGGTTGGCGCCCAGTCTGTGTGGGTTTACTTGCTGAGATGAATGTATACTTTAACTTGATTGAACGCTGTGACTCGATCGTTGAGTCCAACTTAGAGTGTTTGATGAAGGAGTACTACCAGTACTGAAATTCTCGATGCCACAGAATGCGTGGGCTTCTTCGATTAGATGGTTGTTGAAATCTTCTTGCTTGAAGATTGACGATGTTATTTCTTTTGCGGAGCAGAATGTCGCTTCTTGCTTGTTTCGTGGTGGATTGCCCGCTTCATGCTCTGATTGAGCGTATTTATAGATTTTGAATTCTTTTTCTAGAATTTTCCATAAATCACGCGATCTCTCATTTGATTCTCTCATTTTCCTGGACTTTGGACTGTAGATCACTTAATCTCTCATTTTATTCTCTCATTTTCCCTTAGCCACACCCATGAACAGCAATTTCCAGTTTAATCAAGAAATCAAAGACAACAATCATTTTAACTAGCACTTATTTTGTTTGTGAAAAATAGTTTTTTTTTTTATTTGAAAACAGTTTTACTATATTTATTCAATGTTTTCTTTTTTAAGGAAAAAAAAAATATAATATCAAGTGAAAAACATTAATTCCTTTAAATTATAAAAATTTGGACACAAGGCAAAATAAGATTTTGCACAAGTGTCCTACACTAGTAATAAACACAATTAATGATCTATTGTCTGAAAAGTTATTTGTAAAAATTAATTACAATATTGTTACCTTTTATAAAAACTAAGTCAAGCTTACGAAAATAAGAAGTAGAAAAAAGTTGTTATTTTTCTAAAATTATATTAGATTAAATCTGATTTAGTTAGTTAATTTCTTATAGAAATTTTATTAAGAAGCTTTTTTTTTTGTTTTTTAAGAAAAAACTAAATTAAGAAAATAACTAATTTAGTATTTAAAGTTAGCTGTAGTTGAACTGTATCTTAGACTATTATATACAATCGTTGGTCTCTAACTAACGTTAAATAAAAAATATTTAAAAATTAAAAATCAAAATATTTGTTTATTAATTAATTTTAAAATAATTCAAAAATGTTTTTCGTCCCAAAATTTTACTGTTTACTGTTTTGAAAATTTTATTAAAAAAAAACTAATAACTCAAATTTAAGAATTTATTGCTTTTATATAAAGCTTCTCTTATTATCTATACAGTTTTTTTTTATTTTGTTAAATTTATCCTTTGTAAAGTCTATGAATTCTGCACTTTTATAGAAATGTGTTTGAAATTGAGTTCAATAACGCATGAATTTTAAGATAGAAGACTTAGTTATAAATATTTACGTTTCAAACTCTATTAGACAGGATAATTAGTACATATTGATTTTAAATAGAAATTCTCGTATATTTTTTACAAGAGTTGAATATTTACAAAGGGCTTACTGCATACAGATAAATTTTATTTTTACTATTTTTCTAATAAATGATAAAGTTCAAAGATTATAAAAATTTATAATTATTTTCTCATTAATTACTTTTTATATAGTTGTGCACATTTAAATAGAAATTATCAACTTATTGCTAAGTAATACCTCACTACTTAATTTATCATAAAAAATGTTGTACATAAAGTATAAAACAAACATTTAGAAACTTACTACTTATATATTGCAAAAATATAGTACATACCGATTAAAATGATATGCATAAATTTCAAAAATTACTACTTATACTATCATAAAAAATAAAGGAACTCATTACGTTAAAACATTACTTATAAGCTACATTATTAAGTTTTATTTAAATTTTAATACAATCTTGAATGCTCACTGTCTAACAGTCAAATTTGAAAAATTATTTAGTTGATTTAAGTATATTTATTCTTTATTACACATAAACTTATGAAATTCGCATATCAAATTAAACACTTCTTACTTTATGACTTTTACAAGTCAGACTTAAAAAGATTTTTTGTTACAGTTAAAAACTAAATAGTTAAAGTTTTACTTTATTAAATATTGAAGCTTAACTTTCTTTTTTTAGATATTTCAAACTAATTTAAAGACACAATAATTTGTAAATATTTAAATAAATCAATCTAAGAAAGCATTATTTTAATAGAGATCAACAAAAACTTTTTTAACCACGAGTTATCCACTTTATTGTTAAGTTGTTTATCATTAAAATACTTATTTTAATAAAAGTATCTATTTCTAACTTCTTATAAGGGAGATTTAAATTTAAATACTTTTGATTAAACATATGGTACACAATTTAACAGTTTACCTAACAAAAAAGTTGTTGTTTATACGTCATAACGTCACCAAGAATTTGAACAATTGAATAATTGTTTATAAAAAAATATCATAAACATAAGTATTTTTTATTTCAATACTATTATGTCTAAAATATCAATTAAATAAAGTTTAATATTGCAGATAGAAAAAGTAGTGTAGATTTCTAAAAGTTTATTGTTTACCTACGTTTCAAGTTAGAGTTTTAAAAACAGTAAAATAACAATACTTATTTAGTAATTACTCATTTATAATCACTATTTATTTCCATATTTCATTTAAATGTAGTTCTTTGAACTTAATATACAAGCTCGTTTAATTTTCTACTTTTAAAACTTAAACTAAGTAAAAATCGGGTACAAGAACAAAACAGTGAAACAAAAAATATTATTAAAGTTAGTAATTATTATTTACTTTTCAATAAAGTTGAAAATAAAAATAATATATAAAATTTAGTTAAAGTTTTTTGGTTTTTTAAGTTAAGTAACAAAAGTGAACCTGACAATTATAAGCCCAATTTATATTGTTATGTTTATTTATTATTTTTTTAAAATATGGATTTGTATTAAAAACAAACTAATCTCAACAAAGTTGTTGTTTTATTGAAATTTCGTTTATATTTTTAAATGAAACTTAATGTTTAAATAGCATTAGTTAAAATTTTATTTTTGATGTTTATTGCTATTGGAAGTTTGTTTTTCTACGCTAGACCAAGGCATCAAAATCTTGGCCCTTAAACTGAATTACACATAACAAAAAGAGAAAATTTTATATATCTTAAAATCAAAGTCTACAATTTTTTCTTTTTTTTTAATTAACAGCTAAAGAAATCAACACATTAGTATAATAGTAATTACTTATTAATAAAATTAATACTTCGTAGTAGACAGTAAATTCAAAAAATTCTTGAATAAGAACAACATCAAATTAAGTTACAGCTGTTTGCCAAACATTGAGACAATCATAAAGAATCATAACAAGAAGCTCACAAACTGCAACAAGAATGATAAAGATGAAACATGTAACTGTAGAAACAAACAGAAATGTCCTTTGAAAGGCGGTAACTGTAGAGCAAAAAATGTCATATACCAGGCCACAGTAATATACTGACAATTCAACTAAATCATATTTTGGTCTAAGCACCAACAAGTTTAAAAACAGAGTGGCAACCCACAGAATAACAATAAAAAGCAATTCAGAAAATAGAAATTACATACAATACAAACAGGCAACTGAACTATCAAAATATATCCACAAATTGAAGAAAACGAAAAAAGAAATTTTGAGTTAAGTTGGACAATACTAGAAAACGAATATAAATCAAGACCCAGAGTAGAAACGTGCAGATTGTACTTGAAAGAGGCATTAATTATCCTTCAAGCAGATAAAAATTGTATTAATAAAAGATCAGAAGTTATGAGTTCATGCAGACACAGGAACAAATTTTTATTATTTTATTGGAATGAAACTAAAACCTAATAATTTAAATATTGATAACATTTAAATCATCTTTTATTTTTTTTAAGAATTTTGTTAATAATTTGTTGTGTTTCTTTCATGTTGCATTTAGTTTTTTTTTTCTAATTTTCATTTTTACTAATTAATACCAATATTAAGTTCACCTAATTATGCCTTTTTCTTTAATATTTGAATATTTAATCTTTATTTTCTTACGCATCAATGGGTCGAGATTTAAATTACTGCCAATTTCTAAATGTTATTTACTGTTTTGAATTCATTTGACAAGGTCGGCTAACGCTCACCGAAACCAGGTAATAAACCAAAGAAGTGCATAAACATTCGTTTCATAATAATAATATTAAGGAAAAAATTTTACTTAATTCGATTTTAACTTCATAATAAGCAACTTTTACATCAACTTCTTTTGCAAATATTAGTTTTTTTAGAAACTACTTCCGTATTTAAAGTGAATATATTTATAACTGCATGCATTTTTTGACTTATATTCGTGGTAATTAATATTTTAATAAGATTCATAAATTGATTATAAAATAACTGTAGAAAACAAGCTTTAAAAATCATTAGAAAAAGTATAAGTCTTCTGTTTTCTAAAGATTAAATATTAAATTTTGATAGTCGTCATTGTAAGAAATATAATGAGTATTGCAGCGGTTAAAGACTATTTTTTTCTTTGAAAAATTCTAGTTGGTTAATATATATTTTTTAATTATGGAGACCATATTGGCAAGTTACATTTAAATTTAGGGCAAATTTATATGAAATACATATTTTTAAGAATATAAATTACACGACTTTAAATAAAATATTCTAAAATTAAAACTTACTGCATTGACTATTAATAGTACCAGGAAATATATAAACTATACTTTTTAGATAAGAAAACTTCGATTAGTAACAAGTTAAATAACTTTATAGTTATTATTAACAGACTACCCGTTTCTAGTTCTTTATAAAAGCTATAAAGTTTTAACTTGTTGTATGCAACAAGGTTAGATCCAAGCGTTTAAACTTTATTTCGTTTTAAAATGTTTTATGAAAGTTATGACCTTGTCACGGCTAATTCTTTTCAAATTTTTTAATATGCAAATTTCATAAACAAGTGTTGCATTTTTAATTAGGATAGTTTAAACATACTAAAAAACTCAAATTTTTTCTGTAGTATGATTGGCAAAAAATAAAAGTTATTTTAAAACTACTTCAAAGTTGTTGTTTATATTATAAACTACCCTTTATTAACTGTTTAAAACTTTAAAATTTATTTAAAACTAAGTTATTTCAATATATAAAAAAATTAGTAGGTATAAATAAAAATAAATAAACTACTTATAAAAATGTGGTTGAATATATTAATACATTCTTTTAGTATAGTTGTCTTTATTTTATTCGAAATATTTGTTATTGTACTTATTAAAGCTTTGCACTTAAAATAAAAGAATGTTTAGTATATACTGATTAATTAATAGTATATATAATTTTAAATCCCCAGAATTAATTTAGCTTTTTTTATGAATGTTTTTCCATGAAACAAACAACACTAAGTTTAGCTTTCTGCATGTAAAAAATAATTATTCATTGAAAATATTTCAGTAGGTTGGACCGATACGTTTTGTAACATTTTTTTTATTAATGGTACTAATTGACCTCGTTTAAAAAGTCTTTAAATTATAACTAATTTCGGTCACTTCATAGTCATTCTAATTAGTTTTTTCCAATACAGTATAATAAAGTTAACGTTTGAGACTAGCAAAATTAACCGTCACAAGATATATACAGATAAAATTATCATAAACTGTTTCTTAGGTTTATTTTAGTAAAATGTTGTAATTGTTTTTCCTTTTGATTAAATTATAATTATAGTATTTATATAGAACTAAATTACAGTTTCTTAACTTAATTATGAAAAGTCTATTAGAGGTTTTTTTTTGTTTATAATAACTAATATTTAAGTATTTAGTACTTAGTTGCAATTATTTATAACCTACTTCAAAAATGTGACTACTAGTTTCAGTTTTGTGTATGTATAAACAAACATTTATTAACCTTCTAATTTAAACAAAGTCTATTCTCTAGAAAATGATATGCTAATGTAAACAAGCTTTCTTACAAAACATATACTCGATTGCATTTAGAAGAATTGTTTATCATTGTACACAGAAAGTACAACTACCTGAATATGAAGTCTTGTATAAATTGCAACCTGCAAATTTTCAACTAAATCTTTGTCTATTTATAAAAGTGCAATTAATAAGTACATATATTTCATATGTACTATTTAGTTGCTATTATTCATAACTTAGTTAAAAAATGTTATAACTAAGTTTAGTTTTGTGTATGTCTAAGCAAATAATTAGTAAATATTTAATTGAAAAACATTCATTCTCTAGTAAAATATTATGTTTACGTGAACAAGGTGTAAGTAGAATTTGGGAGTTAAAAATTTGGAGATATATTGTCATAGAAATCTTATATTTATAAAAGGGAAATTTAAAAACTTGCTTGTAGTTCATTAGTTCATTTAACGTTAAAACTAAAAACAATAATTAGTACAAATTTACAATATGTAGCTCAAATTCAATCTCGTTTAAAAACATACAAGTTGTAGAAGTTAAAATATAGAAAAGAAAAGAAACGACTGAAGTTTTATTTTATAGAGATATCTTCAATTAAAGAAAAATCGTTTTTTTTAAAGTACAAGCAAGCTAATAGTTTAATTTGTTAAGTAAGTATTTAATATAAGAGTATTTGGAAGAAAAAACTTATAAAATTTCTAAACTGATAATTTTTTTAGTTTTAATATTTGCTTCATCGATAGCTTAAAACATTTTTCTAGCATTTTTGTACAAGTATTATAATTTTTGTGTTTTGTATTTAATATTATACACTATATTTTTGCAAGCTTATTTACTTTATAGAAAATTTCAAAACAAAAAGTTTAACATTATTGAGCTTTAGAGAACTTTAAGAAAACGATATTTATTAAAAACAAATAGATGAGTGTCGGATTTATTATACGTATACAAAAGTTAAAATATTTAAAAACCCTAATTGTTTAGTGTATTTACAAAACTTTAAATTTCATAAACTAATTTTTAATATTTATATATTAAAAAAAAACTGAATGAAACTTTTATTATAAAAATAATTAGTCAGTTTTAGGTATAAAGTCAAAAAATGTTTAAAAAACGTACAATTTAACCAAAACTTAACTAATTTTATAAATTTGGGAAAAAAACAAATTTCTTCTGAAATAAATAAAAATAGTTTTAAAACAATTTACGAAAATTATTTTTTAACGATGGTAACATTTTTCTGTTCATTTAAAACTTTAAATCAATCTTTCTCATAGATATAAAAGTAAACATTGTAGTGTATGACTAGTTTAAATCATTATATTTGCTAATTTATAAACTAATTTATTTAAAAGCCATTTGTTGTTACGGCAGATGACATCACTAAGAGATAATATCAAAATTATTCAGTATTACCATTTTCTTTGGCTTTTGTTTTTTTTGTAAAGTATTCTAATACTTTTATTCTTCAAGGAAAATTATATTACTTTTAATATACCAGTAATCAACAATTTCTAATCTACTTTAAAAAATTTATTAATTGAATATCAATAGAATTTTCAATATTCATTTTCATTATTTTAAGTTCATAGATTATTACGTATAGCTGTAACTTGTTTTATGGGTAAGCAAATATCTGACAACAATTTCAACTAAGTAAAATGTATATTTTCACAAATTCTTTGTGTATGCATATAGACAAAAACATTCTAAAATACTTCATATTGAAAACATTTAGGTATTTTCAGTAAATAGCTAAAGTCAGTTTTCAAAGTATTAAAGTTGCAGTGAACTCTAGTCACTAAACATGGTATATAAAAAGAATTTCAAAAAACATTTTGTTTTTTATAATGTTAGTTTTAACTCAAGGTATTATTCTTGGTTAATTCATAGTTGTATCGTCATCTTACACTTATTAGATTTTGTACGTATGTGTTATGTAGTCTTAAGTCAATTATGTAGGTTATAAAGATTGTTACTATTAAATATACCCTATACGGTTGATTTTTTAATAAGTTCATAGAGTTTTAAGTTCGTGTCCTGTTTTTATATGGTTTAAAATACTTTTAAATAGATAGTTGTAAAGAAATATTTTCATTGTTTAGTAGTAGTAATCTTAACTAAGAATATAATGAAAGATATAACTGTATATTAAGATTTATTCTAAAACTTTAGATTAAAACTGTTTATTTAGTTTGTTTACACAAGCTTAGAGTTGTCTGAAATAACTTTTTCATTGTATACGAGTAGTTACTTGTTTATGTAAAATACTTTGAATAAAACGTTTAAGGTTATAATAAATGACGTCACTACACAAAGAGGTTAGCATTAGTTATATTCTTCTACAATTATTAATAAATAATTTGAATGAGTTTAAATCTAAAAAGTTATATTTAGAGAAGCAATTTTTATTTAGTGCTAATATATCTTACTTATGCAGCAAAATTAACTTAATGTCTAAATGATGATTATATAGCTTTTAAATAATAACTGGTATGATTTTATTTACAACGCTATGTTTTTTAAACATTTATATTTTTACTTGTACAGTGCTTCCTCGCTAATGCGTTCCTCGCTAATCCGGTTCCTCGCTAATCCGGCCGGTTTTAGTCGAGAAGTCGACTTATTTACTTTAGCGTTTTTAGCGTTTAATTTTATTTTACTTCGAAAAAGTATTCAATTTACGTTTTATAATTATGCAAGCAATATATTGTTACGTCATAATAAAGTATCATTTGTATAATCTCAAGTTTTTTTTCATACTTATCCGCTCAGTTGTAACAAACTTGTTTATTATTTATTTGCAATTTCTCTGTCTTTGCTAAGCAAGTTACACTTTAATATACTACAATCAAGACTTAACAGTTTCGTGAGTTTTCTGCTAAGAAACGAGAAAGCACTGTAAAAGAATCTTGCATTCTTTCTTTTATTCAAAAGAAAATCTTAATTAGTTAAAGTATTAACAGTGTAGTTTTTTTCCATTAATTTTAAACTTATAAAATTTTGTTTTCTTTAGATTTGTTTGTTTCAATAATTTTTTCTTTGAATAAAGCAAAATAAACTAAATTAACAGAAATTTTATAGTATGTTTTGTTATATACATTCATAATATAACTAAGGTAGATAATTTGTAAAAAACGCGATATTTTGTTTTTATCCGGCCAAAGGCAAATTCGGCCGTATTTTCAAAAAAATCTTGCCCAACTTGGCCGGATTAGCGAGGAAGCACTGTACTGACTTACACTAAACTACCAAAGTTAAAGTTACATTTTTTCAATTTAAAGACTTATTCAAAGTTTGATAGTTTTTCCTTCATCATTGACTTTGTTAAAGTAGAAAACACGTTGCAAAAGACAAAAATAATTACCAAAACATATAATTTATCTACCACTGTTGACTAATAAATGATTATTTTTTGTAAATTAGACCAAGGTTTTGTTAAAACTAATTTCTTACCAACTTTTACTTAAACAACTTTAGGTAATATACTCTTTTTTGTTACAATGATGAAATAACAAAGTTTCAAAAAAGTAAAACTTTTTCAACCATTGATAAATAAAGTTACTTTTAAAACAATTTGAACGAAGCCCAAATGTAAAATTAAAGTTTTTTGTTTCTTATCATTTTTAATAAGTAAAATGTTACTTAAATTGTAACATTTTTATAACCTAGTTTAACAACCTGTTTTATTATAAAACTAAATTTGCGAAAAATATTTTTTGCTAAGTTGAACCATTTAGTTTTTTCATTGTTTAAAGAACTTAAAAATTGTGATATATTTTTAACGTCATTAAAAGTTTTTGATTATCCCAAATTAGTTTTAACTTAAGCTTAAATAACTTTTAATTTTTTTAATACTTTTATTTAACCGTGTTACTTTTTAACTAAAACTATTTGATTTTTACTATTACACAATATTTCAATTTATATGTCTTATTGAAAACTAATATTATTTTATTTATATAATTCATTTTTATTAAATTTTTTGTAAGAAAGAAAATTTAATTTAGGTTTTCTGATATTTAATTTTTTACAAGTTTAAAGCATCTACTTAAATGTAATAAACAAAAACTTTGGGTAAAAGTTAGAAATGACAGTTAAATAAACCAAAGAAATTTAAAAACTATACATACTTGAAATATCGCTTCTAAAAGTATTAAACTTAAAGTATTAACAATATTTATGAACTTTTACAAGCTAATTTACTATATGAACAATAAAACATTACTTTATTGACATTATAAAAACAAGAACAAATTGTTATTTGTTAATCAACTTTGTACGTCAATTTAATAAAATAGCCCGATACAAAACGTTTTAAACTGTTAAGCTTTAAAAAAAATATTTTTTACTAACAAGTCAACTAAGTGTCGATTTATATTTATGTATAAAAACAACTATTTTAAAAACAAATTATTTTTCCAGTTTTCATAATTGTAGCATTCATTAACATATTTTTGTAACATATATATTTTTTAATAGCAAAACACAAATAAAACTAATAATGTTAAAATAATTATTCAATTTTAAGGATAGATAAAAAAATAATTGGAAAAATTAAAATTTAACAAACACTTTACTTAAAGTTTATAGAATTTGTATAATTGTGTTAGACTTTTAGATTGAAACTGTTTATTTACTTAATTTACAGAAGCTTTAAAATTGTCTGAAATAATCTTAACATTATAAAGGACCAGCAACTTGTTCAAGTAAAATACTTTAAATAAAACGTTTAAGGTTCTAATAAATGACGTCACTACAGGAGTAAGCATAAAAAATGTATTTAAACAGAATTGAGTAAGTAAAAAGTAAAACAAACAAGTACTTCAAGTTATTTTTTTTAAACATAAACACTTATAAACGATATTAATTTTATCATTCTTGTACTAGTCAAAGTTATATTTTATAGAAAGTAAAGTTTTTAAACTGGTTTGTAGTTGTTGAAATATACATAGATATCTATTTAATAAATCTTTAGCAAGCAGACGAAAAAATTGACAATTTTTAGAAAACAAATCAGAAAATATGTGTGTTGCAGCTTAAATATAAAATGTAAACCTAGGTTATAATAATGATATACTGTGACTAAAAAAACTAAAACTGTTGAAATTATAATCTCTTATTGTTTCACATAGTTTAGTAATCAATTCTGGTTTTTAAATGTAGTAATATGCTATTTTATAGTTTCAAAGATAAAAATATAGTTGTTGTAAGTTATAAGTATTGTTTCTCATTATATTAAAGTCACATACAGTTATTTACACTAATTTTAATAGCCTAAATGTAACTTGACTGTAGCTTATAAAATACTACATACACTACATACATATGCAATAACTTTTGTGATCAATTTTGACACGGTGTAAGGCTGTGAAAAAATCAAATCAAAAAAATTAAAATTTTGATAAGTTTTTTAAGAAACAAAAGCTAATAAAAATTAATTCATTAAAAATTTTTTTTGAATATAAAGCTTTCTAGATTTTATTGAAAAAATACAAAACAAATGTTTAATTACCTTTGAAGAAATATCCTTAAAATTAATAACTTTTTGCTACTTTTTCTGTTAAAAGTATTTAAAATAAAACCATAATGTTTATAAGTTGTATGAGTCTTAATGTTATAACCTCTCTGAAAGAGGTTTTAAAATGTTTTTCATTTGAAACGATTAATGACTTATTGTACTTTTAAATATATATTTTTAATTGCAGCAACAGCTTGCAAGTAAACATAAAAAAATCAACAGTTAAAAAAAATTAAATACGTCAAAATTTATACTGATTTTTATCGTTGTTTTTTATAAATTCTTCGCTTTTATATTTTTACTTTCTTCCTTAATAAAACAAAGGCTTTAAATTGTTTGGACTAGAGTTCGAAAACTGAACATTTTAAAGGACTATATGTATTGTTTATCTATTTTATTATTCTAACTATTTTATGACACTTACTTCACTTTAAAGAAAGTTTTATAACACTTAAATAATCTTTTGTCAATTTCTGGATATGTATTTTTCATTTACTGATATAAATATAATTAAGTAATTAAAAATTTAACTAATAGTAAACTATATTATCGGAAATTAGTATGTTGATGTTTAGTATGGTAAATTTTATATAGTTATCAAATTAGTTAATTTCTTTATAGTTTAAGCTTTTAAAATTTAAAATTTAAGAAAGTTTTATTTCCTAAAAAACAACAGAAAATAATTTAATAATAGAATAATTTAAAGGTTTTAAACAAAGTAATACCGAGTTTAGTTTTAAAAGTTTTTTTAAGTTTTATTGTGAAAATTATAAACTTCTATAAAAAAAAAGTAATGAAAAAGTTCATATAACTTAATAACTTGCAAACTCTATATATAACAGACAGTTTATTGATCATATCATTTGATTTGTAAAGTAGTATAAGTATGTGATCCCAAATATAATGTAAGATTCTTACATAGAAATAGTAGTGAATTATTAAAATATGTGTTATGGTTAGTACTTTTTAGCAGTTTAACCGAATCTTTTTTAATAAATAACCAATTTAAGAACCATTTAAGTATTTTTATTTTTTTTGATAATATTTATCTCGTTAAAATGTTAAAAGTTTTTTAATAGAAGTAGTTTTATATAAAAAAATTTATAGTCATTTTGAATCTGTTAATGGATTTCGTAGGAAATGGTTTTTAAATTTAAATTGATAGAATGCATCTTCAATATAGAACATAGTTTTATTTTGTTAAAATTAAAAAGTAAAATTTTGAGATGATAACAAACAACATCACGAAAATATAGAAAAAAAAACATTTACTTTATTAATACTTGGTTTTCTTTATGTTGTTAAATCCTCAAGTTATTATATTATTTTAATGGTATAAATGAAATAAAAAAATTATAACAAAAACATTAAAACTTTTTTTCATAATAATGTTTTTAAAAGTTACCATATTTGTTTTCTTGTGTCTATGATAAAATGACTTGCAAGAAGTCTATGATAAAAGCTTTACAAATATTTTCAAAACAAAAAAAAGAAGTTTAAAGTTTATCAAGAAAGTAGTTAACCTAAAACTATTTTTAAATTATTTATGTTGTTGACATTTACAAAAAATTTGCTTTGTTTTACTATAGTTAAACTTAAACCTTTACTAATATATCTACGGTATAATTTTAGAATCTACATTACAAACAATTGCCATTTTAAGATTTTAAATAATTAAATTAGTTGTAGTTTTTTTAAAGTTATGTTTATTTGAAAAGTTAGTAAGAAACTACAATTTCTTTTCGGTTTTTTGCTTATATTTTAAATTTTCTAATTTGATTTATTTAAGAAATGCAACAATGTTTTGAATTTGTATGAAATTGAGGTTTGTAATTTTAAGTTAGATTGTTTTTTACATAACATAAAATACCTAAAATAAATAAAAGCATACTCACAAGTTTATAGATATAAGCTTAAAATTTAATATTTAAAATGCCTACTTAAAGTTGATTTGAAAACGTATTCTTCTAAATAATTTATTGTGATTTAGGCTGGTAAACTCAGCTTTTGAAATATTCTACCCTTTCACTAATTTCAATTAATAAAAAAAATAATTAAACACAACACTCAAATATAATTACTCATGAAAAATCGAAAGTTTAAATTTTTTAGTCACTGGAAAATGTTGATTAACCTTATGTTTAAGGTTTTTTAATTTTACTTTTTTTGGCTAGTTTAAATGTTTTAGAAGTAATCAAAATTATATTAAAAAATTTAAAGGAAACGTTTGGAAGTATGATGAATGGCGTCAACAATTATTAATATATTAAAGGTACTAAAGTATTATTTTGGTCCCTTATCACTTTTATAACTTTTCAAGTTTATTAAAGTTGCTGTTTTTTAATTAAAGTAGTATGACCTAGGCTGTAGTCATAAACTAATATATTAATTTTAAAAACGTTCGTTAATTAAAAGTTGTCAGGAAACAGTTTTTTTTTTGTTTAAACATAAAAATAAATTTACTAAATAAAATTGTATGTTTTGTATGGTATGGTTTTTAGTGTTTTTAAAAACTGTAAAATTATTTTTTGAAATAAATAGTCAGAAAACAAAATTATATTAAATTAAAATATTTTACGTAACTTTCTTGCTGAGACACAACAATTTTAAGTCTTATTTACAATCAAGATTTTTTAAGCCACAAACTGTAGATTAATTGTTTTTTTTAATAAACATATTTATAAATATAGTGTTTTTATATATTAAACAACAAAAACAGGTTAAAAACTAGCTTCTTGACAACTAACAAGTAAATTTATACTTAAGTAGTTTTTTTGTCAGGTGAAAAAATATTTGTTGACTATGATTAAGATTACTTAATTCAAAAAGTAGCAAGATTTAAAGTTATCAAGTACTTTTTAGTTGGTGACGTTACTTATCATACCACTTAACGTTTCCTTCTAATTTTTTTGATATATATTCACTCCTAAAACTATGATTAAGTTTATTTTTTTAAATCAGTTTAAAAACCTCAAAAACTAGGTTAAATAACAGATATAAAAAAAATTAAACTTCTGACCAATAAAGCGTAATTATATTTTGGTTATTAGCTTTTAATTACTTAGCTATAAGATGCTACAGTATCTAAATGAAACATAACTAAGAACAAACGTAAAGATAAAATGCTTAATTTAGTAATTTCTCTACACTAACTTTATCAATATTTGTAACAATTTGTTTTATCAATATGTTACAAGGTTTATTTCTAAATAGTAAACACATAAAGTTAAATAGGATAAGAGCACAAAGTATCATTAAGTTGTCTTTCAAATTTGAAATATTTAATTTGTTTTTAAAAACACAAACTTCATCTTTTCATTTAACTTTTATAATACTTAACGAAGCAGCGTAAATAAGTTGATCAAAATAACATTTATACTAAACTTAATTTTTTTGAAATTAATCAACTTTTAAGAAACGTCTACTTTTTATCTAATGAAACTATTGAAAATTAACAATTAATAAACTATATTTTTGTATGAAAAGAACTCTAGTTTTTTCAAAAATGATATTTTAAACTTATCCATTAAGTAACATCTGTTTGAATATGACAAAAAAAACAAAATTAATACATATAACTTCGTCGACTGAAGCTTTAAAAATAATTTGCTTTGCTATAAATTAAATTAATAAAAATAAAATTCAAGTAAAATAATCAAAATTAAAATAAAAGATAAAAAAAACACTTGTCTTAAATTTTTATATCTTTGCAAAGAACTTGTAAGATTTGAACGTAGTTCACTTAACTTTTGCTATTAACTTTTGAATTTCAACAAAATATTTTTAAGTTTAAAAAAAAAACGAGAGTGTATGAACAAGACAAGTTCACAATAAGAGTTTGTATTTTATCTCGTTTTGAATATTTTGTTAAAGTTTTAAAAAATCAGAAAAGTAAAGACTGATGTTTTTTATTCGAAATTATAATAATCATAACAAAATAATCATTTTAGTTACAGTACAAGCATCCTAATTTTTTTAACATTGTAACAATATTTATAAACAAATTATATGAAAGAAAAAAATAATTTTTGTAATTTAAGTATCAACAATTTTGCTTAAGCTATTTAATATGTTCTATTTATACTTTTAATTCGTTCTCTTTGTAAGCTACTTATAGTCAAACATTACATTTATTAATAAAAACAGAAATGTAATCTAAAATGCAAAATCTATAAATATACACAGTTTTTGAAAATTAAATTTTCATACTTAGCATACTTAATTAATGCAATTTTTATAAACTTATGATTTTTTTCATTCAAACTTAAGTTTTTTGATAAGAAATTCAGAGAAACTTAAGGCTTCTTTTTATCCTCTTTAATCAGAGAAGGGTGTTTACCATTTAATGTCTTCACAAGAAAAATAAAATTTTACCAGTAATTAAAAATAATTAGGTGTAAAAAATAACTTGTACTCAAAAAAAACTAGATATTTATTGTGAAAAAAATGATAAAAACTGTGTATTATAATGACTACTAAAAACATTAAAAAATTTAATTTATTTGTTTGTTTTAGTTTTGCATTTGCAAAAGAGCAGAGCAAAAGAACAGTTTAATTATAAGTTTGTAGTTTTTCATGTGATTCATCAGCAATACTTACGTTATAAAATTAAATGCAAAAAAATTGTGTAAGTATTATACAGCTGTTTAAAAAATACAGTAATAGATATTTATAAAATGCAAACAATTTAATATTTAAGCTTCGGCTCAAGTTTTTTACTTGTAAACGCTGCAAATTATTATTTTTTAATACTAAAAAACATTAAACTCAACTTAAGTAAAAAAAGTTGCTATTTTGTTTTTAGAGAAAGATGGAAATAACAATTACGTCAAAATTTGTAATATATTTTTTTTAATAAAAAAATAACAACTAATTTTAATTCATTCTAATAAATATAAAGTTTAATTTTTGTAAAAGGTACGAGTTATTTTAGCTATACACGAATATATTTTTGATTAAATGTGAAAAAAGTAATTCTTTAAGAGCATTTTAGTCCATGCGTTACTTAAAACTATAATAAACTAACAACTCAACTTTGTAGACATAAATTTCATAAATTTATAAAACTATTTTAAAATTTGCAATCGAAAATTTAAGTAGTAAGTGACGTCAGAAATTTTGACTTCAAACTTATTTATTTGAAAGCAAAATTAAGATAAGTCATCATAGAAAGTTGAAATGCAGAACAACATTAGTTGTAAACTTTTAAAGATTAAAAAGCTTAATTTTTAACGAAATTAAAGCTTTATAAAAAAATTATAGATAAAGTAAACTTACTACTGATATTAAAATTACTAAAATAAATTTTACACTGAAGTAAAAAAAATGGAAAACATTTTTTATTTATAGCAAACATTAAAAAGTAACAATAGAATAAAAAAAATTACTTTATTAATATAAAAAATTATTAGTAAATAATTTTAACACTCATATGTCTAAAATACGTTTACTTTATCGCATAAATACTAGAGTTGAAATTATAACTATTTATTTTAACGCATTATTTGTTGCATCTTAGTGACATCATAAGTTTTTAATTGCAAATTGTTTAACTTTACACAAGTATGTAAATAAACCATTTAAGCAAGACAAACTGATGAAAAAATATTAACATAATCATTTTCTTTAATTTTAAAAGCTTTCGTAAAAAAGCTATATAAATCAATTTGTATTAAAAGAAGCAAGAAGTTATAACTTCAGAAAAATTTTGAAAATAATTTTTAACACTTTTATTACTTTTGTTCACGAGAGTCGGTTTCAATAGAATTTTTAATCATTTTTTTTAATAATGTTTTAAATGATGTTTTTAATGATGTTTTAAACAGACTGATGTATCTAAAATGACACATTAAATTTTTTTTTTAAGTTTGTATAAGAAATTTTCTATAGTTCTCAAAAACTATTTTAAAATCTAAACTTTTATCATACTCAACGGTTCGAAAAAAATACAAAGTCGTTTAAAAAAAACATAAATTAACGTGAATGGTATTTTGAGAAAAAATATGTGTAGTATGTTTCAAGAATAGAAAAATACTCAGTTTAATAGGTAAAATCTGATTAAGTTTTTTAAGTATTTGTGTTATTTCAATTAGATATTTATTATTTATAATACTAATATATTAGCTAAGTTGCTTTAGTTTGTTACACAAAAAATCTTTAACGCTTTCTAAAATCAATAAAGATTATAGTGACTAAATATATATATAGTTGACTTAAAAGTTACTGTAAATATTTTCAATAGTTAATTGTAATACTTTAAAAATCAACACTTTGAATAATAAACGTTTCAAAACTTTTATGTTTAAAACTATTTTTAAGAGTTCAAAACTTAAAAAATGTTTAGCACTTTTTTAAATTAGGTATAGTAAAACATTTTTTTCTCTTTATTATTTGTATATAATTTTGCAATCCATCTTAATTTAAGTAGTCATAGGTAAAGTTAAAGTTTTAAATAGTAATAATTGTTTTAAAAAAGCAACATACCAATGATAACTATGTAATAATTATAAAACTTTTTAAAACTAAAAAGAATATATTTTAACTGACATAAATTGAACTAAAGTATGAAAATAATTTATTTGTTACTTCAAACGTTTTGTTTTAATTAAATTGTGAATTCTTACTTCAAACTACAGCGAGGGATATATAAATACTTATATAGCTAATTTACATTTATAATTAAGTATTAGCTTATGGCTACTTCAGTATGTATATATATATATATATATATATTGTTTCTATCTCTAGTAATTTCACTTGATAGTTTCAATGATATAATGCAGAGTAAAAACTTTAATTTTAAAACAAAATCGATATAAAAAACTCAATATCAGATCTCTTATCCTCAAACTCTTGAATTAATTAATTACAAACGAAAGTTAGCATAATACCTTCAAGTAGACGTTTATTAAAAACCTTATCCTTAAACTATGCAACTAAAACGCGTACATTATTTCAGCTTAACAATTTAAAATTAAACCAAACTATAAAACAGATAATATCAATTTGGTATGCAGTTTAAGCCTATTTACCTCAGTTTTATCTTAAAACTACCGTTGTAATTTTTTTGTGCACCTCATAAACTTCTAACGAGTATAAAAATTGCATGTCAGCTTTTGAGTTTCTACTGAAAGTAAGAAAATCTTAACCACCTATTTACTAATAAAAAACCTTAGTGTGTTTATACAGCTTCGATTCTTAATAACACATGTTATTAAAATAGTTATATAGTTTTTATTACCTTTTAATGTCATGTTTATGACTAAACTTTACTAAACATAAAGTACTAATGTAATTATAATTATATTGGCTTATACTAATTCAAACTATTCGTTAAATATATAATCACAGAGTTAAGTTTAAATATATAAAGACTATTAACTAAGCTAATATTTTTTTTTTCTTTGTAAAATATAAGTATAATATAAAATGTTTCTAAAAACGATTTGTAGTCAAAAGCATGTTACCACAAACAATACTTAAAATATGTTTAAAAAACTAAAATTATACAAAAACAATAAATCTCTGAAAATAACGCAAAATTTTTAAAGCTTTTACCGAGAAAGCTAATTAAAGCTTATAATAAAATAATGTAGCTTATATAAAAAAAAACTATTAGTTAAGATACACTAAAATTTTTATTACTTGAAATGAACTTTTACTTAATATTTACATACTATAAAACTATCAAAGTATTAGAACGACTGTACTGTAACTATAATAATTACTTTGCTTAAATTATTTTAATTTCTATAAAACTAAAGTCTTTGTTATTATGGTATTTTAAATATTGAAGAAATATTTTGAAATAAGGTCAAACAAATAAAATTGAGCTTAAACTTGTCTTATTTTATAATTTTAATTTTTAGAAGTTAAAAACGTTTTGACTTTGTAGTCTTTATATTAAAAATATAATTTCTATAAAGATTTCCTGTTTAGAATAATAAATTACCCATAAATAATTGAGGTTTCCAACTTTTTATGATTAGTATGTTTAATTTTAACCTTTTTGAAACAAGTTATAAGTTTTCTTGACATTTACGAATTTAATCATTAAACTGTGCGTAAGTTTAAATACTTTAACTGAAACAAAAGGTTGTTAGTTAAAGTTTTTTAACTTAAACTAATACAATAACTTTTTTTGAGCTAAATTATTTAATTGTTATTTTTAACTTATATTATTAAACTGTGTTATTTTTTATTGAAGCAAAAGGTTGTGAGTAAAAATTATATTATTGTTAGTAAATACTTATATAAATATAAACAAACTTCATAATTAGCCACAAAAATTGTACTTTTAAAATGTTGTTTAGTTTAAGAATAAAAACTTTAAAATTTATACTGTCAAAGAGATATAAACTATTTTACTATATAATTTTCTTGTACAAACTTATTTCAGTTATTTTACACCATTAGCTTCGTCGACGGAAGCTTTAAAACAATGCCAAAATATTTTCGTTAAAATCATTGTAATACTTTTGATTATTTAAAGATTATCAAATCTAGAATTTGAGACTAAGTTTATTATACATCGGTTTCAAAACAACGAAGTAAGAAAAAAAAAATTTTTTAGTTTGGTTAATTTTTTCTCAACTTATATATTTTAAAAGTTTCAAAAAATCAGTTTAAGTTTGTAAAACTGTTAAATAACAAACAATATTAACAAGAAATATTACTATTAGTAGTTTGTATTTAGTATTAATTGTCAAAACTGTTTATCAATTTTTAAATAACTGATTTAAAAATTAAAAATAAATTGTATTTGTATGATAATAAAAGTAATCAAAACAAAGTAACTTTTATAGCTACAGTACGTGAAAGCTATTAATTTCACTTAAATTTTGATAATTGAATACTTAATAAAACATTTATTCGGAGGAAAAATAATTACTAAAATCACTTGATTAAAAACATTTTTCTTAAATTCAATTGTTTTAACAAAATATTACTTTAACCCTTCGATAAAAGCTTAGAAAATAATTTGGCTCCATTCGATCATCGTCGATTTACTTTCGTTTATAAAAGTTATGTTAAAACTACAGTTTGCTACTAAAACGCTTTTGATTAAGTATCATTTGGAATATTTTTATTTTTTTATTACACATAGGTCTTTTAAAATTGTGTGTTTTATTAAGAAATAAAATAAAAACTCAACAGTTTGATTGGAAGTCTAAATCATTTAATCTTTTACTATATAATTATATTTCTTATTTATTGTTATTGATATGAACATTTTTCTAATAAGTAAACTTTAAACCATATACTCATTTGCAGTGCAAAAGTTGTTAAGCTTTAAAATTTTAGTTTTCATATTTATTTTCGTTTATTTAAAATGTTTATGTAAACTATTTCCAGAGTAGCTATGTTTGAACTTAATTTATTTTGAAATTTAAACTTAATTTATTAAACTTTGCCAATACAAACAATGCTTATAGTTGACAACTTATAAAAACTTGTTATATTCGGGTAACTTTTTAGTTTTGTACTAAACGTGGATTACTTTTTTTTCATTTTATTACAAATAATAAATATACAAAGTAAAGTTAACTTTATAATAGAAAATTTATTTAGTTGAATTCAGCTAAAAAGATCGTACTCAACTGGCAGTGTGTACATAAGAAATTTTAGTTTGTTACTCCATACATTTAGCATAATACATGCTCATTTCTATTGCCTTTCAATTTATCTTTCAAAATTTATGTTTGCATTAGTATTTGTTAGTTGCATAGTTTATTATTTTCGTTGGAAATTTTTTTGTGTTATCTTAAAAGTATATTTTTATTCCAATTTTTTATCCATGGGGTAGGCACGTTTAAACTACAATGTTTTTGTCTTCAACAAATAGATGTGGTGCGAAACCTTTTTTTCTATTTCGTTTAGTCGTCAACTTGTTTAAATTTCAAACAGTATAGTTTATGTTTAAAACTAATACTATGTAAAAATATCCTTTGTACAAAATATAAAATATTTGCTTAAATCTTGAAACATTTTCATGTAAAAATTAGTGAATGTGATAACACTTAGAGTATTTTAAAACAGTTTTTTATACTTTTTATCCTAAATAAAAACTACCAGAACTGATTCAGTGACAACAAAATTATTAAAAGTATCTATTATTGTAATAGAAAGTATAAGGTTTTATAATTTCTTAAATAACTATTAATTCTTAATCTACGATAAGAGGCTTTAAAATCAGTATATTATTACTAACCGAATTATTTTTATATACATAACTTAGGAAATGTATTATTTAAGATACATCTAAATATAATTATTTTGACGTCACTTGTGGTTAGATATCATACAACTGAATATTTTTAAGAGAAAATAAAAATAAGTAAAAGTCTGTTTTTTTTTATTTGTTTTGTTTTATAATTGCAGTAAAACTTAAGTTTAACTCGTAAATAAACATTTTATACTTTCTGACTTACTTAAGACTTAATATTACTAGTTTTAACTATTTGGAAAAAATACAACATTATCAGTATAAAAAAGTGCTTTCGAACAAAAGTAAAACAAAAACATTAACATTGTTAAACTTATTTATCTTTGAAATAGAAATCCCACATTGAGATACTGTACATCAACTAAAATACTTATTATTTCCTTAATATACATAAAGTCATTAGAAAACTTTTAATAAAAAAATTGAAATGTTAATTTAATTACTTAAAATGTAAAAAAGTTTGATGTCAGTTTTCGATAACAAACCAAAAATCGTAATAAATTTTGGATTTTTATAAAGTTATTGAGTACAATCGAAATACTTTACCAGTAGTTTATGTTTGAAATAAAAATACTAAAACTATTTTTATTGTTATAGTAACTAAGAGTTTTTGAAAACAAGAGAAAATATGCTCATAAAAATCAGTTTAACTAAACTTAAATTATAAGAATAAATAATAGTTGGTCGTTTTATACAGTTAGGTTTTATTAATACAAATCTATTAAATATTTAATCTACCTAGTTGGAGTTTTAAGATTTCAGTTTTAACTTAATTTAAATTGTTAATTACCTCATGTAAAAGGCTATAAACTTAAAAATATTTAACTAAGCGCACTACAAACTGTTAACCTTTTCATATATATTTTTCTAAAGTAAGTTTTTATTTTTATAAAAAATGGCGTCATTAATATTAAATATTAAGTGTGAAGTTAAACATTTATATAATATTTTTTATTTTCACTTTGAATGTTTCTTTTAATACATTTTTGTATTACCGATAACATGTAGAAAAAATGTATAAGATAGCTCATTCGTTTTTGATTATATTAATATTGATTATTCTCATTAGTCTTTATATACAAAGAGTTAATAAAAGGCTTAGAATAAATATATAAAAGTTATAAAAATATTAAGTTAAACTAAAAACAGTTATAGAATAATATTACTTGCTAATTTTTTAAATACTTCAGATATAATTAAAACTAATTATTTAGCTTTGTCTATGAAAGCTTTAAAATTTCAAAGCTTAAAATAAAACAATATCTCTTTTGTACTTATGTAAATAGGGAGAAAAATTATTATATTATTTGTGGCTAAATATATTAAGTTTAGAATAGTATTTATATAAATAGGACATAAAATAATATATTCTTAACAGCAAAATAAATTAGTCCTTTTTTTTGTGTTATTAAATTTACATTATAACAAAACTAATGATAAAACTAAAAAATGTATTTTTACAGGTTTTTATTATTTATAGCTGTACCTAAAACGTGTATTTTTCTTGTAAAAAACTGTTTATGTTAAGTAGTGGTATCTAAAATAAATTTGAAATGAAAGCATTAAAGTTTCTTTAGTTTAGAAAAATATTTCATTTGTTAATGAAGATTTAAAATTACAGCCAAAAAAGTATAATTTTATTAAAATCATGGTTCTTAGAGTTGCAGAAATAAATTTTATTATACTTCGAATTTGTTCGTTAAAAATTAAATGAATACGCCTGATTAGTTTTAGCTAAAAAGTCATATATTAAAATCTAATCAGGATTAATGGTAGTTATAGAATATATTAGTATTAATATGTAGTTTAAAACTATTTTTTCAAATTATAGATACTTATATTGTTTTTGACATAAATTGAGAATAAGCAATGTTTTTTTAAACAAAACTTAAATATTTTTATTTCATTGAAAAATATTATAAGTTGTTTTGTTCGATAGAAGAATTCTTAATTGACAAAAAATTATAGTATAAACTTTTAATTAAAATCTTATACTAACCTCGTGTAAAAAAGTTTTAAAATTACAATATTCTTATCGTTACTTACTATTGTAGTAAATATTTTTTTTGGAAACTGTTTGCTTATTAAATACTTTCTATAATTAAATAAACAAATAGATGATAAGTTTAAATGTATATTAGAAATATTGTTTTTAGCCTCACCAACTAAGACTGTTGAACTAGTGTCTTTCAACAGTCTTAGCTGCTTTGTCTTAGCTATTTTATTTAGCTACTTTGATAGTAGCTTTAAAATTATTTTTATATCTACATTTTAGTATTAATTTTATACTTTGTTTAATAAAAATATGTCAAATCTATTACTTGTGGGTAAAATGCATTTGAGTAAAATCTTTCAGCTTATTAATAGTAGGCTGAGTAAAGTTGTTTTATACTACGATTAAAAACTTTTTTTAAATGTTTTATATTTAGTTAAACTTAACTAAAGGTAGTTAAAAATTTTAGATACAAATAAATTTTAAAGAACACAACTGATTAAAACTTTTTTTTCATAGAAATGAAAAAATAATTACGATGTATTAATTAAAGCTACAGTACCAAAAATAATATAGTATAATAATAAATAATATATTATGGTGACGTCTTTAATGTAAAATTAATTGTTAATAAGACCATTTAGTTAAAAGCATTTATGCAGCAAACGGTAGTTTTGGTGTATCTATTTAAAAAAAAGTAGAAGAAATTAAACATACTTTATTAACCTAGCAATATCTAAAAGCTTCTATCACGAAGCTAAATGAAATATTTTAATCAAAAATACAAAATTATACATCAAGTTAAAAGTTGTAAGGTATTTTAAGTTTTTTTACTAAAAATCAACAATTTATTAAATACTTACTTATTAAAAAATAGAATAATTAGACTTTTCGTATTCATTTATATAAAAGATTACTGCATTCTTTATTTTTCATTTGTTTATTTACATTTTGAGAAAATGCTTGCACAATTAATACAGATTACAAACTACTTCTTAAAAATATTATGTATGTGTTTGTTTTTTTAAGTTTTTTATTTTAATTTAGAAATATTTGTTAAAACATATACTTAGAATCTAAAGGTAAATAACTTTGAACCAAATTATTTTTTTTGTTTATATGTAGAAGTTTTAAGACTAATTTATAATGAAGTGTGTTATGGCAGCAAATAGTAGTTTTTAATTTTCATATTAATAAAAATAGAAAATCTACACCAACTAGATAATAAAAAACAGAACTGTAAAATTTCCTCGACAAAAAAATTAAAAACTTAATATAAAAGTACTAATACAAAACATTTAAATGCTTAAATTGTTTTATAACTCTTCGAAAAAAAAATTGTACACTTCAACTAATTAATAATTTTTAAATTATCTTTGGTAGTTAAACTTCAGTGTTCATATTTTAGTAAACTAATGTAAATACTGTTATTATGTATAAATAACAATTTGAGTATATAATTTGATTTTAATACCCTACAAAAACTTGAAAGCTATAAATTACACAGAAAATCGAAAAGTAAATTAGTATCTAAATGTAAAACTTGTTTAAATTATTTAAAAAAACTATAGTGCTAAACCATAGTATAACTTGAAAAAATAATAGTTAAAACTAAAGGGGTAAATAAAGATAATTGAAAGTACTTTTAGCCTATGCCTACCGTTATAACTAAATTTTGCTTCTCGTAAACTTCGAATGACTACAAAAATTACATCACAGTTTTTATATTTCTCATATATAAAAAAAAATTAACAATTCAATTTGCTAGCCTAACAAAAAACCTAAACGTTCCTTGTACTGTTTTATGATAAACAAGACAGTTTATTGATTAATATATTAAATTTAAATATTACATTATTAAAAAATGGTTATTAGAAACAAAATTTACAAAAGTAAAAGCTTCTTTTTATATATATTTTTTTTATTGACGTTGTTGGCTTGGTTGTTTTTTATCAATAACTTAAAATAGAGCATTATACTTCAAACGTTAAAGTACCGAAGTTAATTTTATTTTTATTACCAATATAATTTGTTTTATATTTATAGGTTAGGTTATTTAATGCTTAGAATACTTAACATAGTACGTGAATCACTTATTAATTATTTTTTCAATTTTGTTCTTTTTATAAATGGTTTAGCTATATGTCCACTGTTTAAGCAAAGTTTAGTTAAAAATACAAAGTTGAATTTTAAATTAAAGAACTCTGTAACTAACTTGTTTTTAGTTTAAAAACATGACGGTTTTTAAAACGTTAGCGTGCTAAATAACTAAGGAAAATTAAAAAATTTAAAAGCCTTATAACTTAGAAGTTCACTTATATTTGTCGTATAAGTACTATATATTAGTTCTATACAAAAGGTACTTCTGTAGTTATCACTAGTCTAACAATTATAACATAGTCCAATAATTAATAGAAAAACTTATCCATACAGGAGAAGTAATATAAGTTTAGACTTCTAAATAGCTGACGAATTGAAAAAATTCTGTGTGGAATATAAATGTTGTGAAAAAAGAATGTATAATACGAATCATTTTAGAAGCAAACGGTAGTTTCCATATATTATTTAACTAGCAAAATTGGAACATTATTAGTCGTTTAAACAAGCTAAGCTAATTATAAAGCTTCTATCGACCAAGCTAAATTAAACTTTCAATTTCAAAATCAAAAAAGTATAAAATATTACCATTTATGATATTTCTTTTGTAGTTTTTGAACTCAAAATATATATTTATTTAAATATCTTCTTATTATATACTAAAGCAATTTCTTAGTTTTCCTATATATAATTATTAAAACGGTATAGTAATTAATGATTGTAAAAAAGGCCAATAATCAGATTAGGTATAATTACAATTCACTTAAAACGATACTTAAACCTAGCCACAAACTGTTGACTCAAAATTTTAATAATGAGCGACAACAAATATGTAATTTCACTCTACAAACGAAAATAGTTTATAAGCTTTCATTAAAAAAATTGATTACAATATTTAATTTAAGTTGTTTTAGAAATACAAAGGTTTTAAATTATGTTGATATTATGAGTTTTTATATTGCTATTAAATATTTGTTATAAAACTTAATAAAAAATAACATTTATCTTTTTCGTTAAGTAAATTTAATAATTTAAGTATTTCAAAATCGTAAATAAACATCAAACTCCAGAACACAAGATAATTAAAAAAGACAGTCAAATAGTTATCAGTAAAAAACATTAGTTTTAGATAAAAATCTTAAGCTGGCTTAAAATTACAAACAATTTTTTTTGATCAATTTAATTTAAATATCTGTGTATATTTAAATTCTTTTATTTGGAAAATATATACATAATTTGGTTAAAACTTAGAATCAATATTTTATAAATTGATATTTTTGAATACTTATTCTAGATAGAAGCAGCTATAAATTTAAAATGAATTTCTGCAACGTTTTTTTTTAATTATTTTAAATACTTTAAACAAAGTCTTTTTTAATAAAACTAAAACTACTACTAACTAAGTTATGCTAAACAAAAGTTTTTTAAATACTGAAAAACGTTCTGCCTCGTTAAACTTGAAAGCTTCAAAAAACGAAGCTAAATAAGTTATATTAATAAAACTACATTTATACAAAAGTTATAAGCTCGTTCAAAAAAAAAATTATAACCTTTTGTAATTAATATACCTGTATGCTCAATTATTAACTTATTTTAAATACAAAGAAATTTTAACTTCCTCATTTATTATATAAGTATTTCAAAGATATGAAACAAAAAGTTTTTATAGTTTTATTATTGTGGACAAAAATTTTGCTTATTATATTATAGAAAATAACTATATAAACATAAGTTTTCAATCAATAGTTATCAATGAAAACAATTAATTTGAATTTTAAAGTAGGTTCAGATATTAAATTAAACTTGTTACCATTATTATTGTTGTATGTTGAAAGCACAAAACAAAAATAAAACTTATATCATTAAAATAAACTAGTAGTTATTAACAACGAAGTATCAAACTTTATGGAAAAAAACTACTATAAACAAAACTTAATAATCTGTAACAAGTTAGTTTTGTAATAATCTGTAGCAAGATATTTTTAACACATTGCATGCAATAAGAATGTAAATCAATAAACACTTAAACATCAAGTTTCATGTTTACCCTATTATTCAATTAAAACTAATGATTAACCTTTTTAACGATTTTAAATATAAGTATTTAAAACTTACTCAATTTTTTTAGTATTTATCGTTATATAAACAATATTTTAAAACTAACGTTTATTGTTATACTGAACGACAAAATTCTCAATACTTTTTTTATTATTATATATTAAGTAAAAAATGTAAACTAACTAATTTATAAATAAGATTATATTAATAATCAGATAAACAATATTGTTATTGACACAAGTAAGTAAAAACATGGAAGTCAATAGTTAAACCTTTTTAAGAAACTCGAACTATTGGTTAACCTCTTATAAGAGGTTTTTAAACTAATCTTCCATATTCTAAGCTTCATATTATAATTCTCAACTGTTTATAATCAAAAACCTAAAGTAAAGCGGAAACGAACCGTGACTAATGACATCACTAAGATTTAAAAATCAAAGTTTAGTACTAACTTTTTACGGATGTTTTCTTTTTTTAATGAAGTTTTTATAATATTTAGAAAAAATAAATATGCGTTTTTAATAAAAAATAAGTATATGGCAATTGAAAACTGATAAATACAATAACAAAAATATAAATTATACTTTTTTGCTTTTTAACTAAATATTTGCTAAAAAAAAATTTTCCAAACATACTTTTTAAATCTGATTTTTTTTTTAGTTTTATAACAAGCTTTATAAAAAAAGCATTGTTCTAAATAGATAAGCAAGTTTAGTAACATATAATAAATCAAAATAAGTGGTCGTGTAAGCTAGTAGTAATATAAATATTTTGTTTTTATTTTCATTAACGCATGATTTATTTTTTTAGGAAACATTCTGTAGTTTTTTAAAACATGTTATTAACGGTTTTCTATAAATTTATAAAAAAAGAAAACTTTTAAGTATTATGTAGTTTAGAAAAAGTTGTTTGCAATTTCAAAAGGGTTTTTGCGATGTGATAGGTCGCGTTAACCAAGAACACAAACGATTAATGAATAAACGCAAATTAATTCCATGATTTGTAATAAAAACCCATTTGGTTCTTACTCTGTTTTCAGAACTAGTTATCGAAAAAAATATTTTTTTATAAGCACTCTAACTAACTGGTATATATCTATAAGTAATCTGTTTCGCTTTATCTAAGTACAATTTGGTTGTAACAAACGTTCTTAGAAATATTATGAGCACAATTAGTTTTTATAAGTAAGAAGTTAAGAAAAGGTTTTGTGTTAAGAAGCTTTGTTATTTATTAATAAAATTTACTTCAATAATAAATTTATTAAATTTTGATACGATACAATGCTTCACTCGTTAAAAAAACGAGACTTTCAGTTGTTTAAAATCTGTAAAAATTTATGTAATAACAAGTGGGAAGACATTAGGCTAAATTTGAAATAAAAGAAGTTAAAAAGAAAAAAAATATAACAAAAAACTGAGTAAAATCTAATAAAAACTTATAGCTCAAAGTTACTAGCATATGATGATTTTAATGTTGTTAGGTTTTAACTTAGAAAAATGCACGTTACTTAATAATTATAAAATCTTAAAACTTAAACAAATAAATAAAAAATAAACAATAAAAAATAGTTATACTAACATTTCGTGGCCTAGTGAAATTTGTAGATAACTTCTATAGAAAACATCTCCTCAACTAAATCTTTGAGTTAAATTTACTCGTTAAAAAACGTTTGGCTATCGTATTATTACGTAATCATATATTGGTTTAAATACTTGTACAAACTAAAATAGATATTTGCTTATCAAGATGTTCATAAGTTTTAAATTAAGCTTTTTAAAATGTATACAAGAGCATATTAACTCGTTACTTCTACTTAAAGATGTTCCCCCGTCAGCGTTTGCTATTTTCACTTTTTCATAGGAGCAGGTCCTGCAGATTCTCTGGGGTTTCTTTATGTGTCCGATTTGGTGTAAAACTTCCAATTTGATGTTGTAGTTAGTGTTGTTGCGTATTAGCTTCCGAATATATTTGGATAGTTCGGTTCCGTTCTCCTCGTAAGCTTATATATCTCTATTATGGCTATACCATCTTGTTTTGAGCGATCCTCCTGTGCTTCCGATTTAATCCTTTTTTTTTTGTCGTGACCGTAGTTTTATAAATAACATTATAAGTTATAACGTTAAGCATTTGTTTTTTAGCGGGCATAAGTTTTTGTTTCTACAATTACATAGTGACTCTTCTTTGTCGGTATTTTCAGTTTTTTCTACATTAATTAAAGTTTTTTTGTTTTGTCCTTGGATTAACATTTTTATGTTACTCATGCAACTATACGCTAACTTACAGTTGATTTTATTTATTAACTTGTTTAGACTGTTGTTCTGACTAAAATTCTTGTTGATTAATTCAAAATACATTTTTCCTATTATTGTTTTTACTGATTCGCAAAAAGGTGGGTTGAAATAAATTATTTTTCTTGTTCTGTTTCTACTCTTTTTCTGTTTGTTTAAATCTTTTTATAAGACAGTTGTATAAGTGCAAAATTGTCTTCTCTTGCAAAAGAGTCTTTGTTCAACAAAAGACTCTTCGTGAAATTTTATCCTTTCGTGCAAAAGTATCTTCGTACAATTTTATCCCCTAGTGCAAAAGTGTCTTCGTACAAAAGTTTCTTCGTTCAGTTTTGTGCACACGGTTTATTTTGTCCCCTCGTGCAATTTTGTACGCTAAAGCAAATTTGACAGCTATCCACTTATTTTAGGAGAAAAAAATAAAATTATATTTTCTAAAATAATTAAAATTTACAAATAGTATGAACTTTTAAATATGTACGTTTTATGACAAAACATTAAAAATTTTAATATAAAGTGTTACTCTCAAATTGAAATATTTTATTTAGCGTTTTTTTCAAGACAGAGTCACCAAGTATGGAAAGTATTACTTTTTTAGGCATTATTGTTTTTATTAAATATAAACTAGCTTAATGTCAGATTAACTTTATTTACATAAGTTATTACACTTTAATAATCAATTTACTCTGTGTAGCTATAACTTTAAAGTCTATCAAAAACCTTTCTATGTAGTTGATACTCTTTTAAGTAAAAAAAGTTTAAATAAAACAATTTCATGTAAATAACTCATTCGTCTTAATTTTTAATAACGTCTATAGAATACTTAATAAAATTAATTACTTTTTGTGAAACTAACAGAAAAATAAAAATATTTTTTAAGTTTTGGTTTTAATCGTACTAACTAGTTTAAAAATGCTTTAAATTAATCTTTGGTATTAACTTTATAAGCAAATATGTGTTTATGTTTATATGTTATAAATTGATTCGGAAGTTTGCGAGTAAAATTTAAGAAATCTAAGTAAAAAAAAAAAAACTTTATCAACATGTATTCAGAACTTTATCTTGTAAAATCTTTTAAGTATTTGGGTTTAAGTTTTAATAAAATTAAATTTATTATAACTTTACACAGTTTATCTATTTTGATGTCTTAACTAAATAAATGACACTTAATTTATATAAAAAAGTTAAATAAAAGTTAAAAACTTTTGTGTTTCTTTTTTCTAAGTTGTTAAAACATAAGTTATTTATTAATCTACATCTAATAAAAATTATGACCGTTTTATAGTATAAAAATTAACTTATGTTAATTAAAAGCAGTAATTATATTTTTTGTATAACGCTAGTAAAGACTATGAAGATCGGATGTTTGGAAGCAACTTACTTAAATTTTTAAATTAATATTTAAATAAGTCTTATTGCGTTAATGTTTTATTCAAAGTAATTATATCAATAGATTTTATCAGTTATGTTTAATTAAAGAAAATTTATACTATTTTTATCTAAATAGAAAGCAATGAACATATTTTTATTAACTATAAAAGTTTTAAAAGTTTTAAATTAGTTCAGCTGCCGAATATAAAGGTTCATTTAATGTTTTTATGCTATTTTTAAAAATTATTTAGAAATAATTTTTTTTTTTTTTTCATTTAATTTTAATCTTATACAATTAAAAATTTAAAGCATATAATTCTATAATTTTTTTTTGCATAAGCTAGCAATAAAACATGTTTCTGTTGTTAAAAAAAAGTGACCTTTATTGAAAACATGGTAAGGTTAGTAGCTACACCAGTTGGATTCTAGTCGGACTTTTGAATTAAAACTGTGAATTAAATTCGTGTACAGAAGTATTTAAACTTTATCGTTATCTTCACCCCATATATTAAATTAACATGTTTTAAAGATACGAAAGTCTGAAGACAACGTTTACAGTTTTTATTAAATAAAAACTAAGATAAACTAAAAATAATTTACTAAAAAAACTATTAAAAAAAAAATTGACTTGATAAAAATGAAAAAAAAAAAACACGTACTAAAATAATTAACTATTTTAAACTATTAATAGTTGTAATTAGTGTATATCTTATCATTTTTTGATTAACAAAAATTATTGTATTAATTAGTATCAATGTAGAGTTATTAAAGCTTGCCTGCTTTATTTCTAGTTATATTAAAACTGTTAGAGATTAACAAAAATAATCTTTTTTTACATACAGACATCAACTAAAAAATTTTGTCTTAAACAGATCAGAAACCATGTCTGCAAAATTTCTACTTTAAAAGATTATTTTATGCTAATTGTTCTTGAAGTTACATTTTAATAAAATCATACTATGTTGCTTCAAAATATTTAAAATCATTTTATTTTATTTGTATTCATTGTAAAATTACTTTTAATGTATTAGCTTTTATAATATTATTAACATTATGACAAAAATTGCCACTAAAAATTAAAAAAAATTATGAAATATCTTTAAGATTTGTGTGCTTATGATATTGAGCGAATCTTTTAGTTATAATAAATAAATCTTAATAAGTAAACATTAAATAAAACTATAATTTTGAGTTCAAACTTTATTAAAATATGGAAGTGATCAAGATATTCTTTAGTATAATTTTGATTTTTTGAGCAAATTGTTTTACATTGCTTTGTCAATAAAAGCTTTTAAATTTTGTTTGTATAGAAAAGATCATTAATAGTTTAATGTTTTTTTTTTTGTTGATAACAATATAAAGAAACTACTGTTTGCTGTTTATAGGCAAATATTGCAAATTTATATTATGACATTTTCATTACACTTAAAGAGTTTTTTTACTTACTAGCTTTGTCAGTCTATTTTCATTCAAACTTTAATCTTAAACTTTTTTTTAATATAGTGGTTATGGTGTTTTAAAAAAGTTGTTTTAATATTTTATTCGCTAAAAAAACACACACTAAAAATTGTTTCAATAAGTTCAGAAATACATATGTGTTTCAACAATAATTGCAATACAAAGTGTATTTCTGTTATAATTGCAAAGTTATTTCTGATATTTAACCAAATGTAATGGCTTATAAACTACATCGCTACGGTAATAACTATTATTTACAAATCAGTTAGTTAATATAATAGAATTTGATGCAAACGTTTAGTTTTAAAAGACATGACGTATTTCGATGTCAATTTAATTTTCTTTTTAGTCATTAGAGATTTACTAGATTGTTTTTTGTTGATAATATTTAAAATTAATTTAAACTAACATATCAAAAGCTATCTAATAGAGTTAATACGTATGCTGTTATTATTTAATTAGTATAATAAAGCTTATTCTTATTTTGTAATTTTTAAATTGATATTTATGTTTAACACGAGAAGAAAAAAATTTTTAGTTATGTTAGTTGTATTAGTGTTAATTAATTTTATCTATATAGTTTATATAAAATAATTAAAATCAAATATTGGCACTTGGTGTATTTACATATTTTAAGTTTAAAAACATTTTAAAAAATAGTTAAAACATGTTAGAATAGTGTACTAGTTTCTTTTATTCTTGTGAATTGAACTGTCAATGGATCAAATAATTGTTTTTATAGATAAATAAAAATTATACATAGCGTTATTAATTTTTCATATAAATTACTTTATATTTACAATTTTAGGTTTTTTGAGTTAAAGCTGTTTTATTAATTGAAATATTACTTTAAACAACAATTATAAACAGTAGAGGTAAACCATTAAAGAATAAAAGTTACTTTAGGTTTAAGTATGTGTGTAGAGTATTACATAAAGGCCTTAGTTCATTACTATCAGTAATAAATATTTCTTAAAATATCAAGATAAAAAATAGGATTGTTTATTAGTTTATCGTAACTATAAACGATGGAAGGGCTGTTTGTCTTTTTTTTTAAATTAAAAAGTATTTATCGTTTTAATTTTTATAAATGTTTTTTATTTATTTCGCTGTTTGATAAAATTAAAAATTACTAACCTAACGAAAATGTATATATTTATAAATAATAAATAAATATAATGATAATTTATAAAGAACTTTATATCTGCGTTCTCTAAAAAAAAATAAGTATTAAAGGTAATACGGTTCTTTTATTAACCGTAAACAATTTTCAGTCTTTGAGACAACTAGTTTGTAATTAAATTTAGTTGTTTACAATTAGACTTTTAAGTTATCTAATAATTTTTTAAGAGCTACTTTTCGTATATATGTTTTAATAAAACTTTTCCTGAGTAACAGAACTTAATTTTATTTTAATAACAAAAATCATAAATAGAGTTTTTAGATAATTACAATAATTTTAAGTATTTTAACTTCCAATATATTATTATTTACATTACGTCTATAAATTCATATATATTTAAATAATAAAAAAATAGTCTAATTTATTTTCAATTAAAATAAAAATAATGATAAGAATTTTAGAGCTTTAATTAACAGTAAAAAAAATACAGTAAGTATAGCCGAAAAGAATTTTTAATTTAAGTATTAATAAAAAATAAGCAAATAAAATGCAAAAATAAAAATATTAAAAAACAAAATACTTCGTAAAAGAAATCAAACTCGTTTACATTATTTTCAGACTTTTAAATTAAGCATTGTTGTAAGCCGCTTTCAAACCATATTTATTATGCTGTTAATATCAACAATATAAATAATTTTACATAACTATTATTAAAACGAGCGTTTTGGTTGATAACAATTGAATTCAGTTAAATTTTTTTTTGACTATTTTTTAAAATAATTATATATTTGCACCTTATTTAATAAAACACTTAATCCTATTTTCTATATTTCTATAAGTTTAAAATAACTTTAAACGGTTAAATTTTTCACTGAAACTTAATTGTATTATAATTTAGATTATTTAATTCAGTTAAAGTTTAATAAACATCCCTGTTACTTTTTGATAACTTAATTAAGTTAACAGAAAATGTTTGCTAAAAAAGTTGTTTAACAATTTGATAGAATTTTAAAAAAGACAGGTGATAATAGTTTACAATTCAAAAATATAAATAATTGTACACATAATATATTTTTTCATTGTTAGACTAGTGAAAAGTATAATCTAAATAGAAAATCAAGTTAAAATTTTAAAAATTATATTAAATCTTCAAGTTATCTAAGGCTTTCTTTGTTATTTTAAATTTAGAATTATAAATATAACAATTTAAGTTGTTATTGATGTTACTTTACAAACAAAAGCTAATAAAATTTTACTTCTTTTCGAAACTTATCAAAAATTATATCTTTGCACTCTATTTCTTAATAAAACTAAAACTGTTCAAAATAAGTTCATAATATTTTATTAGTTTTCAGATTCAACCTCTTTAAAAGAGGCTATAATGTATTTAGTATTCGGCATGTTCCTATGATTATATACTTTTGATTAAAGCGGTAGCTTGCGATTAATCTATTATAAATAATAAACTCAAAAAAAAATTGTAGTTTTATCATAATGTATATTAATAAATTAATATTTACCGTTGTTTGTTTCAAAGTCTTTGTCTTTATATTTATTATCTGTTTTAGCTAAGTTTTTTATAATCAAACTAAAATTTTAAATTTTTCGTTAATTTCGCATTTTTTTATTTAGTTGGTTTTATTGGGATTACTAAAAGAAGTTTCGGGTTTTATAAGCTTGAAAATTTTACTGTAAACTACTTTTTTCATAATCAATAAATGAGGTTTTAAACTTGTTTTTTTTTTAAGTTTAGTTTAGGTTATGTGAAATGCTGGTTTTTTTAAACAAATATAAATAAATCGAAACTTTACAAGTAAATTACAACTAGTAACAAATTATTAGTTGTTTTTTTTATTTTATTTAATAAACAAAAAAAAATTAATAAAAAATATGGCTGATATTGGTTTGTATAACTTGGACTAAATAAATTTGATAAGTTAGAAATAGTTTAAGTCTTTTATTGTTTAAAAATAATCAATTTTTTTTCATTTGAAACAAATACATTTATCATATAGAGGTAATTTGAAAAAAAAAAAATTATTAAATAAAGTTCTCATTCTTATTTAATAAAAATAAAATTTATGCTTTTTATTGGTATTCTTCATATGTCTTTTTTTTTGTCAACGATATCTTTATATTAATTAAATTCAAATATTGGAAACTTTTAAACTAAGCAAATTGTAAATATAGCCACTTTCATTTTTTAGAATCAAACTTATAGCTAGTATCACATCATTTTTTGATTTTATATCAGGGGCGTGTCTAGACTTTTTATAAATAAGGTTCATAAACTTTTTTTGTTATTAATTTCCCGCTTAAGTACGCATTTCTTAGGTATGCACTGTCAGTTAAGTACTCAATATTTAGCCAAAAATAACTGTGTTTAAAATGCTTTTTTCTGCTTAGAAATAAAAAAACTTATGAGTAGTAATAAAATATATTATATTTTTTTTATAATACAGTATTACATTTAAATAAACTTATACTAAAAGAACCAGAAAAAAGTTATGAACTTACATTTATATATAAAAAATTAGATCTTTATTTTAAACAAAAATATTACAGGCATAACTAACTTAATTTATAAAATATTTTATTAGAGAGCAATATAATAAAATTATTATATGTAGAATAAATTTTTATAAAAAGGAATTAATTTCAATTTTGATTTAAATGTTAGTGTAGATGGAGTAAGATATTACTAAAAGATAAACAAAATTATTACAGAAATTACAAACTAAATCTATAAAAAATTAATCTTTTTATAAGGTAACAAATTTATAAAATAATTAAAACTAGAACAGATTTTTGTAAAGAGATCTTCAATTTTGATTTAAATGTTAATATTGATAGAGTTCTTACAAATTTTTCATTAAATTTTAAACTCTTTAAATTTATATATTTATCTTTAATTTTTGTTTTCAAATAACTTAGTATAAAAAAATTAAAATTTCACTAAAAAAAATGTTAAGACTTATACAATTAAGTTAAAATATTTTTAAATTTCATTTAAATGCTTGCCTGATGGTGCAGGGATTCTAATGATGGTTTTGAAATCTCTTTGAGTTAAAAATTTCAAAAAATCAAGAATAACTTTTGTGGCCAACAGATATACAAAAATAAAACAACTTAAATGAAAATATTAAATTACGATTAAATGATAAAAGAACAAATTGCTAGGTGGTGTAGCTGTGTAAAGATAATTTTCAAAACTCTCTGAATTGAACTTTTCAAGGTTTAAACCCAGTTGATTGACACATAAACAAAAATATTAATATTTTAGTACAAATACAACATAATTACATAACAACATAACATTCATACAACATTATTATAAACAATAAACTAAGTTAAATACTAAGTTAAAGTTTATATTGGACATTTTTTAATTGAAAGTGTATTTACTAGTTTAAAAACAATACAAAATTAAAAGTTATTAACACTAAGTAACAATTTATAATGAAAAAACAATCACCTTGGTTAAAAGTTTATAAAAGAAAAATGCTACTTTAAAACTTTTACCTATTATGACGTCACCACTAAAATTTAATTTAAAATCTATTTCAGCTGGGCAAAAACGAGCATTTTTGTTTGTGAATTTTTTAATCTTTCAGTGATATAAATTCAACATTCATTATTCAAAGTTTATCAAATAACCAAAACAAAGTCAATAAACAACGTTTTTAGTGATGTTCGAATTACTTTACCTTTTTACTTTCTTTTTTAAGGGGCTCACAGGAAGCAGGAAACGAGTCAAAACACGCCCCTGCTTATTATTATAATTTATAGTTCAGGTAACATAATTAAATAATTTTATCTATTTCTGTTTATAAAATTAATAAAATAAAAAAATTATATATTAAAATTTAACCCGTGCAAAAATGTCTCCTTTTAAATAGCCTCGTGCAAAAGTGACCCTTTGTGCAAAAGTATCTTCGCGAACTTTTATCTTCGTGCAATTTTGTGCTTTAGTGCAATTTTGTACTTTCGTGCTAATTTGACAGCTACCCCTTTTATAATATTATATTAATCAGTTTTGTTTAAATCATTTCAACATTGTTGCAGTTTTCACAAAGTTATTTTTTAAAATATTATAAAAATATGAAAAATTTTTAAAATATAGAAATTAATAAATCATTTAATTTGAATGAAACATACATGTCTTTATTAAAAACAAAACACCAAAATGTTTGTAAAGCTGTTCTAAGGAACATACAAAATAAACATTGAAGCAATTTAAATTTTAATGAAACATTATAAAAGAGTTAATAAAACTTAGCTTAGTTTTTGTAGTATTTGTAATATTTATAAAAACAAGTAAAACGTGTATTAAGTTTTATTTGTATTTAGTTTGCGATATCACTTTATATAAATTTAATTAAATGTAAAGTTTTTAGCCAATTTTTTTATTAAATATATGTAAATAAAACAATATAGTCTATATATTATTTTTTCTTATTTATTCCAATAGCCAGTTTTATTTATCTAATCAAAAGTGCAAACTAACAACAATTTATATATTTTTATAGCAGTTTTATAATACTTATAGCTTCAAACTATGAGTTTTAAGATACTAAGATTAATAAAATAATATTTTAAAGTAAAATAAGCCTTACAAAAATTAATGAAAAATTAAAAGGTTTATAATTCTTTGATAATGTATAAATCTAAGAACTTTATTTCTTGAATAAAACTATTTCAAAGCCGGATTAGATATTTTGTTTTTATTTTTTGCAAAGTTTTCAAGGTGTACACTTAGATCAATATATAAATATATAAAGTAAAGCAAATTTATATTGTTTACACATGATTTATGAACAATTAGCAATTTTTTACATTGTATTTATCTCAACTAGATTTAAACGTTTTAGTTTAGTTTATTATATTAACAACTTCATAAACTTTAGTTTAGATCCTATTCACTAATAATAAGATTTTAAGCCTCAAATTTTCCAAAATCTAAAACATTAAACTAGTTAATAATATTTGGATTTTATGTTTTTATTTAGAATGCTTATATTTTTAAAAATCTAAAGGTACAACGTATTTATACACTACTGTAGCTTTTTTTTTATTATAACCCAGCTATAAACAATTACAATTTTTAAACAAGATTTGAGCTAAAATGTAATGAACTATTATAGAAATAAAATTACAGAAGTAACTGTGCACTTCAAAATTACAACATAAAACGTTTTTTATTTTAGTCTTTTTTTAAATACTTTCAAAATTTAATAAACAACAGAAAAGTATTAAATCAACTTAAATTGATTGACTTTATTTTTCTAATGTGTGTAGTTAGTTCGATTGTTTATGGTTATAAAAAATGATGTCATCAAAGATTGATGCAATATTTTTGTTAAGCCATCAGTTTTAATTTTTAATTGTGTAATTTTAATTAAAAACTAAAATCTTAATTTAGTTACTAAACTAATTCAAATAACACACTTATCAAATACTTATACTTTGAGAATTATTATAGAAAAAATTATAGAACAGTTACAACTTTTAAAACATTTGTAATTATAAACTATAATTTTTGACGCATGTTTTTGTTTAGTCATCAGTTTTAGTTTTAAATTGTGTAGTTTTTTTTAATACTAAAAACTTTATTAAATTACAAACTAATCCAAATAACACGTTAATTAAATGTTTTTATTTCAATTTCATTTTATTGAAAATTTTTAAACAGATACAAATTTTAAAACTTTTTATTCTGTTGCAAGCGGGTAGGAGTCCAATATGCAAGATGACGCTTTTGCACGGAATGACACTTTTGCATGGCTAATCAATTATTTTACATTATAAAAAACACGAAATAAAATTAAGAGTTAATAAAAATCCTGATGAAATATTTATTGTTCATTGTATACTCATTAGAATTGCATATGTTTGAGAAAAATCTTTAAGAGTAACAAAAATTTCAAGAAATATAACTAAAATGCTGTTTGCCTTTACTTTAGAGACTAGTTTTTTTAATACTTAAAAACGTTAAACACATTATATCAATTAAAATAAATTAGTGACTTGTTATAAAGTATTTACTAAACGAATCATGAAATGAACACATTAACATTACAACAAATATTATATAACATATAAACTATAATAATGAAATAGTATAAATACGAGCTAAGTTAATAATTAATTTGTTTAGAACATAAAGAAATATAATAAAGTCTATGGATAATGAAGTCTGTGGACAATGAAGTCCCGGAAAATACTTTTAAAGGTATCAATGGTATGCAACTTATCCTAGATTTTTTTTTTCCTTATCTAAACTGATTTTAAATTACATCAATAATGCTGCAATGTTTTGTTTTAATATGATACAAACAAACTAAACAACATTAGATAAATATATTTCGTGATAAAATATGTTACAACCAAAATATAAAATTATTTAGATTCATAATTTTAATAACTTATTCTATTTTTGTATTTTTCAATAATTGAAAAAAAAATCTTTTTCTATTATTTTGATAAGATACAAACAAAACATACAACCCCAAGTTAAATATATATTCATTAAATAAACAAAATTTACATTAAAAATATAATACTATTTAATTTTTTTTTTTTTTGTATTTTTTATTTAAATTTTTTTTATTTAGCTTTAACTTACATAAATTTAACAGTTTTTATTTGGACTTTTTTTAATTAAAATTTATTTTTATATATTTTTTATGAAAAAAAAAAACACATTTGTGCAAAATTTTCTTAATGCAAATCTGACCAGTCCCTCAGCAAAACAAAAATTAGCTCAAACTAAGTTTGAACCAGTACAAAAGTGTCATTCCGTGCAAAATATACCGTCAATTCGAGCAAAAGCGTCTTCGCTAACATTTGACCCTTCGTGCAAGAGTGTCTTAGTGCACATTCGACCATTCGTGCAAGAGTGTCTCCGTTAACATTTGATCCTTCGTGCGAAAGTGTCTCAGTGCAAAATAGACCGTTCATGCAAGAGTGTTTCCGTTTATGTTTGACTCTTCATGCATATTGGACCCTTCGTGAAAAGTTTTTAAAGTTGTATCTGTTTTGTAATATTTTGAATTAATAACATTAAAAAAAAATTAATTAATTCGTAGTTTGAATTAATATAGTAATTTAATTATTTTTTTATTTTTATTTTGAATAATTATTCATTTTAAAACTAAAACTAATGACTTAACAAAAGTATGCAACAAAAATTTATATTTTATAATTTAGAATTTTAAATGTTTTAAAAGTTGTGTCTGTTGTTAAATTTTTTGACAAAGTAATTTAAAAAACACAATTAATTAATGTGTTATTTCGATAAGTTCTGTAATTTAAATAAGTTTCTAGTTTTTATTTTAAAACAGTTCTAAATTTAAAAGTAAAACTGATGAATAAACAAAAATATGTGTCAAAATCTTATAAGTTATGATAATAAATATTTTTTTTTTTTTAAATTTTCTGTTTTAGAATTTATTTATATAATAGTTGTGAAAAAAAAACATTCATTAGACGAGTAATTTGAATTAGACTAGCAACTCAATAAAGTTTTTAGTTTAGAATTATAAAATTAAACAATTTAAAACTAAAACTGATAACTTCAAAAATTATGCAATAAACGTTGTACCTGTTTTATAATTTTTATATTACTACTTAAAAAAAACAAGCATATAATAAATGTGTTGTTTAAATTAGTATAGTAACTCAATATAATTTTATTATTTACTAAAATTACACAATTTAAACTAAAACTGATGCCTTAAGATAAATATGTGACAAAAATTTATAATTTGGATATAGTAATTTAGTGACGTCATTTGTTTATAACTACGAACGATCGAAGCTACTACTCGCACATTAGCAAAATTAAATTGTGTGAATCAAATGTTATTTTATCATATTTTAGTAATTATTAAATTTTGAACTCTTTGTAAAGAGACTAAAATAAAGAATAATTTATGTTGAGAATTAAAAGGGCACAGTTACTTTTTTTTTGTTTGTATTATATTTATTATAATTCTTTTTAAAATATTGTTTTAAAATTTAAATTGTTTTTAGGTAGGCTGTATAAAAAAGAATAGAAGAAAAAAGAATATTTTTTGCGTTTTTAATAGTTTGTACTGTTTAACAAGTACAGTAATTAGTTTACTAAAAAAAAGACTATTACCTATATGTATTGTTAAAGTCTAAAACTATTTTTCAAATATAATGGTTGTTCGAATAGCTTATTAGTAATTTATTAGTCTTTTACACGTTTGTCACTTTAACAGTAAAAATGTCTGAGTTATATCAAACCAGTCTAAATTTAATAAAAGTTGGACAAAGCTAAAAACTTGCTGTTAATCATTATCATATACCTGACTATAACATCATCATTGTTAAAAAGAAGAAAATATGTAAGTAGCCTAGAAATATAATACAATAAACAAACTACCATAAAATCAGAAAAACTGTTCTGAGAATTTGAATATTTACTCAAAGTACTTGAAATAAAAGTTTCACACAAACCTGAGTTTTAAAAAAAATCTTAAACAGGTTAAACAAACTTTGAGTTTTCAATTTTTTTAAGTAGCCTGTTTGTTTGGTAACCCTGTTTCAAACAAAGTTCCATAACAAAGAAAAAACAAAGTTAATTAACAGTGAATTAAATATATACAGCAGAAAAAAAGTATTGCTAAAAGTCAGCTTGAATGGACAATTAAATTTCTTAAACATTTTTAACGAAGATACAAAAATTATTTAAGCCATTAATAAAGTAGAAAATTTTAAGTTTTTATTCAGCACTATTACAATTTTTTATCCGCAATAAAAGTATTGTGTTTAAAAATGGTAAATGTAAAATATAAGACGAAATATAAGAAGTTAACTATATTAGTTAGGAGTCGTTGCAAAAATCGAAAAACAAATAAACAAGCTGTTAAGCCAGTTTTAACAAAGCACATGACTATCTCCAGTAACTACAGACTGACTAGAAAAAGTTGCAAAGTCATTTAAGAAATAGCTGAGGTAGTTACTAAAATGGAGATACGGTTTAGATTTTTTTTTTCAATTTTATTGGCGGTAGTAAACAATTTTTGTTTATTTTTATAATCTCAACAAGAAGTGGTATGTAGGAAATGTCTGAGTATCACAAAGCCGCATAAATCAAATTAGACTTTAATCTATCTGTTAAGATGAGAGCACTGGTACAACAAATAGTGCTTATCTGAGAAATTTTATAAGAATGCTTTAATAACTTTGAACTTGAGAAAAATTTATAGATTTAATTTCAATTCAAAACACAGCCATAGGTAAACACATTTTAAAAGCAATGGTGCAGAGCACAATAACAACGGGTGTTGATCTTAAGTTTTTGTGAGAAACAGTGTTGCTACTGCAATTATTGCTAATACAGTATAGTAATATGATTTTGTTTAAAAACTAGATCTTGGACTTATCTTCTAATCAATTAACTTCATTTAGTGATAAACTAAGAAGTATTATGTGCGAAGACAGTTTTGTCAGACAGATAAACTTTACCACCTACAGTTTTAAGAAATATTAGAAGTAACGGAAAGTCAATATGTTGTTCTAGTTTGCTTTTAGCTTCTCTTTTGCTTAAGTTTTTGCTTGATGTTAAAAAGAGTCTACGAATAAAGGAATGAAATTGGATATTTACTGAATATAAAAATTAAAACTGTAGCAGCTACAAGACTTAAAATATAAAAATATTATAATTAAAACCAAAAATATGAATATATCAAAACATTAATCCGAAGTTTTGTTTGCCACTCTTTCAAACAAAAAAGCCAGCATGAGTGACCAAAAACTAGTTTGATACTTTAGATTTAGATTAAGATTTAGAATTTAGATTTAGAAAAAGCAATTCATGCTAAATATTATAAAAAATGCCTAAGTTGGTCCGAGATTTAAAAAGTGTTCAAAACTATGTCTGAATTGTGGCAATGTTAAGTTGCTAAACTGCTCGAATTTGTACTATTTTGATTACCAATTTGTAGACTTAATAAATTTGCCATCCCTAAATTTAGTACATTTTAAATAGGATTTTTCTAAAAAATAGTATCTGTGTATATTAGTATGCAAACAAGAGAAATAAACATGATTCACTAAAAATTATTATTAAATAACTTATAAGTTATACCTATCAAAAAATATTTTAATTTATGTCATACTGTTTTAAACTAGTCTGTGTACACACTAAGTATTGCATCTTGAAGCAATAATAATAATAAATCACACTTAAATTAAAATTAGTCTAACTAAAAATTAATTATAAAAGGGTCAAAAAATGGTTAAAAACGTCTTTGTACATTGATGTGAATAGTAATCAATAAAGTTCACTGAAAAATTACAAACAAAAATGTGTCAAAAATCAAAATTAAATAAAAGTAAATTTTTACTATTTTATTGTTTTAAATGTTTTTGTGTACTCTTAAATACAACTTATAGTAGGAATACATCTATATAAAAAACTTAGGTATAAATTAAATGTAAAACATATTACTTAAATTTTAAGGTAAATATATTTAAGGTAGTAAATGGGTATCACTTTTGTACATAATGGAAACATTTGCGTTAAATTTATTTATTAGATATGTGTTATAAAATAACTTACTGAATTCAAGCATTTCTCACACTCTTTTTTCAGCTAATAAAGCTAATAACTAGCTGTTGTTATAAGAAAGTTATTATGAAACTGATTGAAAATCACTGGTCGAACGCTACTTTGTCTTTTCTACATTTTTAAGCAAAACCAGTAAATTATTTTAACTGTTTTAAAATTTTGTACAGGGACTTAAAACAATATTAATCAAATTAAACTAAATTACCAAAAAAAAATTTACTCAAAATATGTTTTTGCTTAGCGGGCCATATTTACATGCTCGCGGGCCGCAGAAATTTCTCTCGCGGGCCGCATTCCATTCAAAAATAAAACGTGCTCGCGGGCCGCAGATGTACCCTTCGAGGGCCGCAAATGGCCAGCGGGCCGCAGTTTGCCGACCCCTGTTTTAGAAGCATATAATTCACTTATGCTATTTTCACACAAATTGAAGATTAAAACTAAAACTTTTATTAAACTCTCAAATTACAAAATTAAATTTCTTATTTTTAACACATAAAAAACATTTAAAAACCAACCAACAGTCAAATTAAGAATATGTATCTTAATTACAGGATTTTAAGAATAAATATTTTAAAATGGTCTTGAATATTCAACTTTAAATGCCTTTTTGAAAAGGCTAAAGTAGAAAGTTTTGATGTGAAAAATTTGCAGCAAACTTATTATAAGTTTTTAGCTTGAAAAATTTATAAGTTGATTAATAAAACGCAAGTATATAAGCTAGTTTTTTCAACATTGTAACTATTTAAATTTTTGAGCTTCTAAAAAAAAATTAATTCGTTACTTTTGATTTGTATATTTTCTAAACGAAAAACATTTCTAAACTTTCATTTAGTAAAGTTAAATAAAAAGGATTTAGACTTTTATTGTCAAATTAACTTCAAATGCAGTCTTACACTAGTTATTTAGATTTTTAACGTTTAAAAAGATAGATAATTTAAAAATTTTAATCATTAAATCTTTTTTTCCGTTGTTGGATTATTTTTAAGTCTTTAAAACAAAAAAGTATTTAAGAATGATAAATTTTAAAAAAAGTTTTGATTAATAATTTAAAAAATCAATTATATTACTTTGCTGAAATATATTTGGTTTTTATTTTAATAAGGAAAATATTTACGTGACGATTAAATAAAATTAGTATGACTTTATGATAAAAATATTAATTAAAACTGTGCAGATAAATTACTATATTGTACTTTTTTAATTTGAGGTTAATGCTTGGAAGTGTTTTATTTAGTTACTTTAGTAACTCATAGCATGAAAGGTCGAAAGTCTAAATTAAAACGTAACACCAACTTACTAAACTGTTAATTACCCTATATTTAAAGGTTTTAAATAGTTGTTTTTGTATTACTTAATTGTTGTTATTTTATATAAATTTACATAAAATTTGTATAGAAAGCGTTTGTACTTTTTAATAACTTACGTCACTCTTTGAAAACGTATTTGTTTTGGTTGTTTATCAATTTTTCAATTTTACCTTACAAGTTTATTAAAACTTGCTTATTTCTTGTTTAAGTGATTTGATGTCAACTCTAGTCAAAAAATATTTTTATAATTGACATAGAGCTTAAACAGTTTTATAGTTAATAATTGTCAAAAACAAGTATTGTTTTAGTTAATACTTATAAAATTATACTAAATAAAACTAAATCTTTAGTTTTTTTTAAGTTGATTTATCTAATGATTTAAGCAACAAAAATTTATAAACTTATCTTAGCTTAAAACGTTTTGTATTAATATTTCGTTTTGTATTAATATTTCGTTAAATAATATTATTACATACAGCTTCGTCGACGGAAGCTTTTAAAATACCTTGATTAATAAAAAATGATATTTATTTTAAAATTTCTTTTATATGAAAAATATAAAAACTAAATTTGCGGGTAAAAAACACTTTTACTAAAAACTTTGTATTAATGCAAGTAAATTTAACAAGCTTTTTTTAGTTCATTTAACCTTTGTTCTTAAATTTTATATTTCAACAAATTAGTTTTCAAACTTTAAAAATAATATAAAAATCGATAATTACGACAAATTTACAATAAGCACCTTATTTTCAATCACCTTCAATTTTAGAATTTTAGAATTTTTGAACCTTTAAAAAATTTGAAATAAAAAGTTAAAGTAAAGAATCAATTTTTCATCTAAAGAAATAAATAAATAATAAAAATAATAGTTATTTTATTTACAATACGAGTAATCTAACAATTTAATTTATGTTTGTGAAGTGAGTATTTAGTTGAAATATTTTTTGAAGAAAAGGTAATTAAAATATTTAAACAGGTAACTTTTATTGTTATTAATATTTGCTTCTCCGATGCTTCAAGATGTTTCCTGCATTTTTTACGGGTATTTTTAGTATATGTTGCTTTTCATGTTAGATATGTTTCAACTAAATACTTGTTAAACACACAGTTTGTTGCTAAAATGCTCTTTCACAGTATTTTTTGATACATTTTGAAATTATACTTATAGTTTATAAAGAATAGTGTTAAAACTTATTACTTAAACTTAATATATAATTATTTTTTTTACCTTAAACTACAGTGTAGGGAAAAATAAACAATATACTACTCAATTTAGTTAATAACTGAGAATTACCTAATTAAATTAATAAAAAGCATTAAAAAATGATTATGTTAATATAATTTCTTTTATTTATTGTGACGTTATGCTGCGTAAAAATGAATGCTTTCTTTTTATACTTTAATTTAATCAACTTGGAATCTAGGTGTTTAGCTAAACTTTTAAATCAACAATTTAAAAACCTCCCTAAAGGAGGTTAAACAACAATATAACTTTTTGACTATTTTTAGTTCAAAGACTATGCCATAAATTTTTTTAAAGTTACTGTCACATTAATAAAGTGCAAAATAAAGTTTGAAAATTTGTCTCAACTAAGTAAAAAAACATAATTTTTGTTACATCAACTAAAACTCGACAGTTCAACTTTATTTTTTTATAGTTGTTGAAAAAGATTGTATTTTAGTTTTACTTCATCAGTAATATTATTATTTTAAATTAACACAATATACTTCTATTAATTACATTTTATCAATTTTGTTCATCAATGGTTCTTAAACTACGGATGAAAAAAAAAGATATATTTGCAGGAGGGCACAAAACTGCACGAAAATACTTTTGCACGAACGGTCACTTTTGCACGAAGACACTTTTGTACGGGTTGAATTTCTTTTTTGTAATTTTTTTTAATATTATTTTTTTAATATATAAACTTTTTTTTACTATTACTGTTATTCCTAATACTTAACCTCGGTTGGTATTTTTTTTGTTTATTTGAATCACATTATTTCATCGTTTTTTTTTGTAATAATTTTAATTAGTCACTTTTTTAATTGTATTTTCTATCAATGTTACTCCTAACCGAAACCCTCAATCAGTTTTTATTTTTAATTTTAATTATTTTATCTTTAACCTTTTTTTTTTATTTTTTATAATATTTAATAATATTTTAATAATATTCTCGTGCAAAAATGACCCTCCCTGCTAAATTGTAGTCTGTGAAAAATTTACCCTTGGTTCAAATTTGTCTTCGTGCAAAAGTATCTTCGTGTATTTTGTCTTCGTGCACTTTAGTCCCCTCGTGAAATTTAGTAACATCATACAATTTTGTCTTCGTGCAGTTTTGACCCGTTCCTTTGAAAAGTAGCTCTACAAAACATAATAATCAGTTCTAAAGTCTATTTTAAACAAAGAATATAATTGATAATACAAATATTATGGACAATATTAAAAAAACTTAAAATTATGGTTAAAAATATAAAGCATAACCTTTAAAACTATTAAATCAATTTGAGAACACAAATATGTTGTATTTTAACCATGTTTAAATACTAAATTTACTTTTTTCAAATAACTAATTGTCTTAAACAATTATTTTAAACAATAAAAAACTAAAAACAGTTCGTATTTTGTAAATGTTTAACTAGTAAGATTTAAAACTTGTTTATTAATCAATGTAGAATAAATAAAGTTGCTTGTTTTATTTCCATAATCTATTAATTTTGGGGATGACCATATATTTTCACTATAATAACCATACGATAACCACGGCATAACATACATTAAATGTGGAAAAAAACAGAAAAGTATGATCCAGAAAAGAGTATTTGAAATATTAAATTAAAAAAATATCTAACGCTGTAACTCCCACAATAGCAATAACTATATGTTGCTTTTTATTACACCAAGTTTAACACTTTTTTATTATTACAGTGGTATACCTTTATAACAAAATAAAAAATAAAGTTTCTTTGTTTAGCTGTTTTTGATAAAAATATATGTTTTTAAGTATACGTAAATGTGTCAAAAAAGATTTTATAGCATTTTACTTTGTAAAATTGTTTAAATAGCTAACTAATTAAATAGTAGTTTTTATTTTAAAATAAAACATTTCTCAAAAAATTAACGTTATACTTACATTCGACATCTTGAGTTCAAATTGTTATATTTTTTTGTTTTCGTTTAACAATGACATTTGTTTATAATTCTTCTAAAGTTAAACAACTGCAATTTTTTTATTCGTAATTACTGTATATTTAGTAAAAAATTCTTACAAACAGTTATAATTATAAAAAATCTAAACTAAAAATTTAATAAAACTACAGTAGTTATTCCTTTACCACATTTAACATATATAGATAAAACAATGTTATATTTTGTTATGTTCTGTTTTTACTTGATAATGTTTATTTGTTTTATTTTACAGAATTAGAGTTAATAAACATACAAAATAACATTACGCGATATTTAGCAAGTTTAGCAAACATAAGGTATCTACTGTAAGTAAAAACATAGATTTATAGATTTATTAAATTAAAAGTAAGATTAAATTATAGATTTAAACAACCTCATCAACATCAAACTTTAGAATAAAAAGCGTTAGATAACTAATATACAATAAACAAAACTATGATTTAAATCTTTTAATGGAATAAAGTTATACTAAATAAAATTTAGTGGAATAAAGAAAATTTTATTTATACTTTAATGATATTGTAAAACATTTTGTAGGTTTCCCTTTTCAAACAAAAACAGTATTCTACATAAATGAGAGTGTTTGAGTTAAAAAAAATAATTAAACCAGTTTTCGCGGTCAGTTTTGTACTGACCGGTTTATAAAACTTTTAGAAATATCAATAACGTTAAAGCATCCTATTTATACTGATGAACAAATTATTAAACAGTTACATGTAATTTTTTCTAGATTTAGATTTTTAAAGTGAGTTTAACGTTTTTGTTACCTTTTCGTTTCAAATTCTATTGATATTTTCAAAACTATTGTTTATGCCATAAATATTATTTCTAAAAGGCTATTTTTTACGTATCTTAATTAAAATAACTAACAATTTTTTAAATAAACTTCAAAATTAGTTTTAGTAACTTTTGATACATTTGAAATAAAAAGTGACTTAATTTGGAATCGATCTGTTTTTTATTCAATGTGAAAAGAAAAATTTTTAAAAATGTGAAAAGATTTATATTTTTAATTGGTTTTGAACACTGTTTTAATTTATTACTATAATTTTTGTTATGTTACGGCACAAAACGTAAATAAATTTCTTAACGTTAAAACTACCTAATTGATATTAAGAAGAAAAAACAAAATTTTTGCAGCTCAAAATTTTAAACCTAATGTGCTAAAATTTCAAACAAAGTTTTTTTTTATTCATCTGTTTATTTATCTTGATACTTACACTTAAAAGTTAATTTACTAAAGTTGTTAATTTTAGCCTTTTTATAAAGACATTAAAAGTTTATAAATTTAAATATGAAGTATAATAGTTAAAATGTATTAGTTTAGACTTTATTATATGCGCCATAGTTTATGCGATTTTTCGAGATTATAAGTTGATGACGTCACTGCAAGTTTTAGTTTTTTAAACATAGTTTTTTAGACTAATAAAACATTTTTATATAAAAACTTTAGAGTACTTATTTTGTTTTATAAAAACTAATTAATAAATTTCTAAATAATATTTATTATAAGTTTAATGAATAAACATTAATATTTCTCAAGTAAATTTAGATTGTTTTTTTTTATTTTTAAGATAAAAACTTAACTCTGTTCTATATAAAAGTGTTTAGCTATCATTAGCTATCAAAAAATTTAATCATGATAAATTAATTAGCCATTATAAGAAATAATATTGGAACAATATCTATAAATTTTAAGTCAATTAATTAACAGAAACAGTTTAAGAAAACGAAAAAAATATTATTTTTATTTGAATTACGGTAACTACACTTTTATTATATTTACAATTTAATATTCTAATTAATTGTGTTTAAATTTGTTTATTAATTTTGTCACAATTTTATAACTTATTTTAGTTATATATGTTTGGTTGTGTGATTGAAATAAGCGAGTTAGTAAAACTAATTCACTTTTTAATGAAGATTTTTTTAATGCTTATAAATTTCTACACATTTATTATCTGTAAAACTATACCAGTAAAAATTTTGTTTCCTAATCGTATAATTTGTAAGTTTTACTAATTATGATACAATAAAAATTATACTTTTAGTAAATAGTTAAAACAACTATATTACTTATTTGCAATTTTAAGTTTTATTCAATTATCAAAATACCTTTATTATTTATTTTCAAATTTAAGTTTTAATCAATGATTAAAATAACTTAATTACTTTTTTATAAATTTTAGTTTTAGTCAATATTTATTAACTTCCTTACCTATCGGTAAGTTTTAGTTTTAGTCAAAAATTACACCAATGGCTTTACTAATTTACGTTGGAACAGTGAAAATTGAAAAATTATAACAGACAATAACAAGTTGTTGAAACTGAGCTTATTATATATTAGGAGTGGGCAACGTGCGGCTTGAGGCCCGGATACTGCCCGCAGAGTGAAAACAATCGTCAATTAGTCAATTAACTAAACAATTTAAAGACATTTATTACATATTAGTTGGTAACTTATACGCTTCATTTTTGCTTGATATTTATTAACTAACCTTTCGAAAGAGGTTTCTAAATTTTATTTCAATTTGCCTTACATACAACTACATTGTTGATTTGAACATATAAAAAAACTACAGAAAATGTTTACAATTAATGCACATAACGTCATTGAGATATTTTTAGAAGTGTTTTAGAACTAAAAATAATAAAGAACTGATTGTGTTTTTAAATTTTTGTAGGTTGTTGTATTTTTTACTTTGAGGTAAAGATAAAAAAAAAATCAAAAATGTTTATTTTAAATAAAAAGTCATAATTTTTTATTTTCTCTGGTTCATAAAATCAACATGATGCAAATATTTAATATAAATAAATATAGGTTAAATCAATTTTGTTAAGCATTTAATTAATATTAAGAGTACTTCACATTAGTAAAAAAAATTAATACTATTAGTAGTTAATTATAAAATCATCTTGTTATAAATATCGTTGAAACTTGAAATTAAAAACTAAAAAGAATATAAATATATCATTTGTAGAAATTTGATGAAGCTGGAAGTATTAGATGCAAAAAAAATTTAAACTAAAAAAAAGATTTTTGATAATACTAAAGTATACAAGCGTATTTTTTTTAATATACATTACTTTTGATTAAAAGTTTTATCTGTGTTTAAAAACTTTCGAACCATTAAAACAATATGTCTATCTTTAAGAAAATCAACTAGAATTTTGAAAATTAATAGTCAATTAAACATGTAATAATTTAAGATAGCATCTTATATTTATACTCTTTTTAACCCAATAACCAAAAATTATCATTTTATTAAAAAAATCAATAAGCTTTCTTTAAAAATTTAAGTTATTATAAGCAACATATAAACACTAATTTAATTTCATAAACTACATATGAGTAAACTGGGATTTAGATAACTATTTTTTTGCTATAGAAATGTTTGTTACTTTAAAGTTTAATCACCTAATCAAAACTATAAATGATGAACTTTACCGCACGATCAACAACAGTATCCGAGACAATCCTACGACCGGTTTCGTCCTTATTAGGACTCATCAGGCAGGAATAGTCGCGAAAATCCGCTGTTGTGATCTAACCAAGCGGGCTTAAGTACGAAGTACTGAATCGACCGTTTGTGGGTGAAGTCCAAAAAATTGACGCAGGAAAATCTTCACAGCTCAACGTCTTAGACATTGTCAGCTTAATGTGAGATTTTACTCTTCATGCTCGTTTTATTAGGAGAGTAAAGTGTGGAGAGTAAAATCTCACATTTTGCTGACAATGTCTAAGACGTTGGGCTGTGAATATTTGCCTGCGTTAACTTTTCGGACTTCACCCACAAACGGTCGATTCAGTACTTCGTACTTAAGCCCGCTTGGTTAGATCACAACAGCGGATTTTCGCGACTATTCCTGCCTGATGAGTCCTAATCAGGACGAAACTGGTCGTAGGATTGTCTCGGATGCTGTTGTTGATCGTGCAGTGAAGTTTATTGTATATATTTGATGGCATAAAACATCTCAACTTGTTGACGATGGCCGAAATAAATACTGGCTAATCAAAAATAAAAATTGTAGTAAAAGTTTACTTGGTAAATAATATATTCTGACCGTGCACAATTCCCATCAATTTTTTTAAAGTATTTCTTTATTGTTGATTATTTATTTATTATTATATTTGTTACTCTTAACCGAGCAAAAGTAAGGGTAAGGGGTAACAGTGATAGTATAAAATACAACGAAGATACGAAAATAAAACAAAAAAAATATGTTGGAAATTGCACGAGTGAGAATTGATCGCAGTTTGGATTTATAGATACAGTATATGTTTATTGGTTTACTATCATTTCTAACTCGCTATCATTTCTAACCTGATCATTTCTAACCCGATCACTTCTAACCCGATCATTTCTAACCCGATCACTTCTAACCCGATCACTTCTAACCCGATCACTTCTAACCCGATCACTTCTAACCCGATCACTTCTAACCCGATCATTTCTAACCCGATCACTTCTAACCCGATCACTTCTAACCCGATCACTTCTAACCCGATCACTTCTAACCCGATCACTTCTAACCTGATCATTTCTAACCCGATCACTTCTAACCCGATCACTTCTAACCCGATCACTTCTAACCCGATCACTTCTAACCCGATCATTTCTAACCTGATCATTTCTAACCCGATCAATTCTAACCCGATCATTTCTAACCCGATCATTTCTAACCCGATCACTTCTAACCCGATCATTTCTAACAAGATCATTTCTAACCCAATCACTTTTAACCCAATTAAACCCGATCATTTCTAACCCGATCATATCTAACCCGATCGTTTCTAACCCGATCATATCTAACCCGAAATTTATTTAGCCGATCTGTATTAATATATTAATTTATTTTTTTTTAAGATAAAGATTTGTTTCAAAAACAAATTAATCTCAACAAAACTGTTTTTTTTTGAAGTTTAGTTTATTCTGTTTAAAATAAAACCTAATATTCAGATAGCTTTTGTTAAAATTTAATTGTTGATATTAATTGGTTTATTTATTGTTTTGACAATAAGATTTAAAATTGGATTATTAACTAAGTGTAGTTAATTAGTTTTAAAAAGCATTAGGAAAAGTATAAGTCTTTTTTATTCTAAGGATTAAATATTAAGTTTTTTTAGTCGTCAATGTAAGAAATATAATGAGTATCGCAGCGGTTAAAGTTTATTTTGTACTTTCTTTTGAAATGATTCTATATGGTTAATATATATTTTTAAGTGTAGAAACAAGATTACCATATTGCCTCAAAATTCAGGGAGAATTTATATGAAATACAACTTTTTAAAAATATTAATATCAGCGTTTATGAAAATTTAAATAATACAGTTAATAAAATATAATGGTGGTTTCATTTTAAGTTAATATCATTAAATTCTAAGTTCTTTAAACGAAAGTGTATACTGTTTAAAACAAAGCCAAAAGTAGAGATAGAAGGTTTTTTAAATATTCAGAGCTTGTCATTTACTCGAACTTTGATTTAGTTTTAATTCTTAAATCAACTGGTAAATTGTATATAAATGTTAACTGTTATTAAGTTATAATTAATTATAATAAACTTAACTACGAAAGTTTAGTGTCGAAAACTTATTATTACGCATTTTTCTTTTTCTTTTGAAATAAAATTTATGTAGGGCAAAATAAATTTACATTTTTCATAAAAATTTAAAAGTTTTCAAAATTTAAAATCGCAAAAACACGATTATTATCGAGATTAATAGTAGATATTTCTAAAGTAATTTTCTTGATATCTATTAAAAATTGTTGTTTTACAGGTTTTCAAAAACACAAAAACTTTAGATTATTTAGCGATCATTGATATGAAATGTAAGTATAATTTATTAGAGTAAACTATATAACTTAAAAAATTATAACAAAATAATAAAACCATTTTGTATTGTGAAACCTATTATATAGGTTTAAATTTTTAATAAAGAAAAAACTCATCATGTTTATAGAAATTTAGAGGTGCAAAAAACCACCGAGAATAAAGTCATGCTGCAAGCTGGCTTTACGGTAATGAATAAAAAATAAATATGTTTTGAGTAATAATCGTCTGGAAAAAAATTTGATTAAAAGAAACAAAGAACTTAATGGAGTTTTTATTAAATTCTGCTCCTAATTATACTTAATTTAACTATAATTTATTTATTGTTCTATTTCAAAATGTTTTATTTTAAATACTTATTTAGTTTTTACTTTCGTTATTTCAACTGCTTATAATAAAGTAATTTAAAAGAAATGTTTGTCATTTAAAGTACTAATTTAAGTCGCAATTAAAACATAAGCGAGATTTAATTACCCTCGAACTTGTTATACAAATAAACTTGTCTTTTTAAATATTAATGTTAAACAATTTATTTTTGCTCTAAAACTAATTAGGAATTTTTTAATGATGTGAAATCTTGACGGTCAATCGACATAATAACTTTTGCGGTTTAGTTATATGACATAAATGTTTTAATAGCTAGTTTCTATCAAAAACCAGGCTTTTCCTTGTTAATATAACAAAAGTTTTTAACTTCTCCTAATGCTTGTTTGAATTACATTATCTTAATAGGCCTATGCAAGTTGCATAACAATTTGAATAAGTTATTTTGATGAAACTTAAAACTATCCTACTATAAAAGGTTAATACATTAGTAAGCAATGATAAAACATTTACGTAAGACTTTCAATGTAGTTTTTAAACCGTAATATAAAAGTGTTTGTATCTGAATATTAGAATTGTAAGAGTTTACTTTTTAAAATTTGCTAATGTTAAAACTAATATAGTCACGTTAACTACAATAAGATCCAATTAAAATATAATTATCACTGCTTATTTTAAAATCCTACAAAGAAGAGTTCAAAATACTTTAAAGTAAACAATTTAGTAAATTGTATATGATTAACGATAAACGTCTCTTAAAGTGTATTGAAAAACAAAAAAAAATAATAGAAAAAAACTAAAATTATGTGTAGGTAAAAAAATAAAAAAATGAGGGAAAAAATATACTAAAATTATTTTAAGTTAATACTAAAATCAAAATTTATACTAAATTTACGTAACACATTAAAATCATTATATTTTGAAGTAACTAAAAGTTTAATTTTTTATTATTATTTTAATAACTTCATTAAAACTAGTTTGTTTTTGCATGAAATCCAGATAAAAAATTAAAACGTAACATAAGTAAAATGGGTTAGAAACGATCGGGTTAGAAATGATCGGGTTAGAAGTGATCAGGTTAGAAATGATCGGGTTAGAAATGATCGGGTTTAATCGGGTTAGAAGTGATTTGGTTAGAAATGATCTTGTTAGAAATGATCGGGTTAGAAGTGATCGGGTTAGAAATGATCGGGTTAGAAATGATCAGGTTAGAAGTGATCGGGTTAGAAGTGATTGGGTTAGAAGTGATCGGGTTAGAAGTGATCGGGTTAGAAGTGATCGGGTTAGAAACGATCGGGTTTGAAGTGATCGGGTTAGAAGTGATCGGGTTAGAAGTGATCGGTTTAGAAGTGATCGGGTTAGAAATGATCGGGTTAGAAGTGATCGGGTTAGAAATGATCGGGTTAGAAGTGATCGGGTTAGAAGTGATTGGGTTAGAAGTGATCGGGTTAGAAATGATCGGGTTAGAAGTGATCGGGTTAGAAACGATCGGGTTTGAAGTGATCGGGTTAGAAGTGATCGGGTTAGAAGTGATCGGTTTAGAAGTGATCGGGTTAGAAATGATCGGGTTAGAAGTGATCGGGTTAGAAATGATCGGGTTAGAAGTGATCGGGTTAGAAGTGATTGGGTTAGAAGTGATCGGGTTAGAAGTGATCGGGTTAGAAATGATCGGGTTAGAAGTGATTGGGTTAGAAGTGATCGGGTTAGAAGTGATCGGGTTAGAAATGATAGCGGGTTAGAAATGATCGGCTCCCATGTTTATTAGAACAATTAGATTTGATTGTGCGGTTAAACATGGATATTTAGAAAAAAAATCTAAGTCAAAAAAAAAGTTATTCAAACATCTTTATAAAATCAACTATATGTTGTAGCTAGATTTAGTTTGTAACTTTAAACAAAAAAAAAAGGTTTGAATAGTTTTTAAATTTTCCTTTTTTGGTCTTAAACATTTAACTTTCTATTACCTTAAAACTATAAATTTAGTTCATATAAATATCAAACAATAAAAAACTTCAAAAAATAAGTTTAAAATACAAAAAGTATTATTTTTATAAATAATAGTTAATAAGTTAATCACGAATTAGATATAGAGCATATTATTGCTGTATTTAAATCGTTTATTTTAATTTCTTAAACGGGTCATCACAGTTTTTTAAATATGTGTCCCTTTTTGAGATATTGAAAAAGGAATAAGTGAGGAAAGTTATAATTTTTTCAATATATAATTTACAAAAAAGGAATATGTTGCGCTATTTTACTTGTGACGTCAGTAAATGATTTAACATATAAATTTTTAAACTTAAGTATAGAAGTAAAATTTTCACACATGGACGACAACATCCAACAAATATTTTGATATATTAGTATAAAAGTGCAACCATATATTTTTTATAAAAATAAAAAATAACCATCAATTTTTAAATATAACTGAAAAACAAAATATAAATATGCTTGTTTTTAGAAAACAAAGATGAATTTTTTGTTTTAAATGAGCTCTAAAATTAAATGAAAATTTTGAAATAAATGAAAAAACTATTTCTAAACTCTTTTATTGGGAATTAAATTTCGATTTTTTGCCGTATGTAATAATTTAATGCATTGTGCTTACTTAGTTTTAGCTATATTATATTTAGTTTAGCTGATATAGGTAATAAAAAGTACGTTGTATTTTTGGTTGTTTAGTTTCTTTTTTTTTTAGCCCTGGTGATTGAAGCAAAAACTTAGCTTTGTTTATTGATAAATAATTCTAATTCTCACTTTTTTTATAAAATAAGAATTTAGGTATATACTTGGCTAATCAAAATATTTGACTAAATTAAGAATTCTAAATATATCCAACAAAGAAATATCTGTTTAAAATTTTAAGCTACATTTAGTATTCAAAACTGCTTCTTTTAATTGATTACTTAGTAGCAATGTCAGAAATAAGTATTATTTATTTTAATAATATAAAATTACGTGGTACTTACACTTAAAAACTATATTTTTTTTCTAAAGTGGTACTTTGTATTTTTCTTTGATGACTTTGACATATCATCGTATATACATAATAAAGTTAAAAAATTGATTGTTTTTTAATAAGTAAATGTTTAAATAAATCCTCCTTAACAGTATAAACACTTTATCAAAAAGAAGTATATTACTTATTAGAACATTAATTTGTTAATTTAAACATTTTGCTTAGCTTCTTTGATAGAAGTTTAAAACTTGAATCCGCGAAAAATCTAGTTGACTTTCTTTAGCTTTATATATATACAAAATTTTCAATTAATGATTTGCGGCTAAACTAAACATCTCTTTAGTGTTTTACCAAAAAGACGTATGTTTAATATTAAAGGCTTTTAGTAATTTATGAAATCAATAAAATGAATATAAAACTCTTTATGTTAAATCAATAAGTATATAAGCAGTAGGACAGAATTTCTAAAAGCGTAAAAAAGAAAAAGAAAAGTTATTGAAATTTTATGGTATTGTAGTATTGACTTTATTAAAAACTTTAATTGATCAATATATGTACATAAAAAAAAGAAAAAAAAAGTTAAACTTATAAAACTGTAGTAACTAGCATTTATTAAGAAGGAAATGACAACAAACGTAGTTTAGTCAGTGTATAAATCCTTGTAATTAAATAACTAGTAAAAACTATTCATTTTTATGACACAAGTAAGTTTAATTGAATTAACAAAAAAAAAGTTAATATTAAAAATTAATTTAATAAATTTACTTTTAATCCATTTGAAAATGTTAGATAACCTCGTTAAGAGAGGCTTTAAAATAGTTAATCTAAATATCAACTTCTTATTAAAAAACATTTAAAAATAAACGTTCCGGTTTGTAATATATGATGTCACTAAGATAAACATTTATTTATTTGTTTATAAAAATGTTTGTCCTTCCTAGTAAAATCAAAAACGATGAGTGTAAAAACAAAACTGAATAAAAAATATTTAAATTTTATTTTTATGCTGTTTTGCTAAATTTTGGATTTTCATAACTTTAAAATGTACCTTTTATATCTGATTTTTTCGTTGTCTAATTATAAATTCTTTAAATTTATTTGGTTTGTTTTTGAAGTAAGCAAATATTTGACAATCGTTTTCTCAAAAAGAAATGTATACATTTTCTAATAATTTTTCTGTTAAATAGCCGTATTCTAAATATTAAACAAATCAATATAGTATTTTTACAACAAATGTAAACATTATTTTTGTTTATAAGATCAGTGAAGACGGTTCTAAAAATAAAATAAAATAAAATAGCTATTAATTTAAAGCATTTTTTGTTTTTAACTAAAGTATTATAATGGATTAATTTTTAGCTACTTGCGCATGTAGTAAAAGTCAGTTAAACCTAATATTTTTCCTAATTATGTCAACATTATAATGTGTATAACAAAACCAACAATAACAAAAGTGTAAAAGTTTATTAAGCCATTATTATAGTAGAAATACTTATTTTTGGTTCAGCATTATAGTACTTATTAATCTGCAATAAAAATATGAATTCAAAATGAGTAAATATGAAATATAAGACGGGCCTAAGATTTAAAGTTAAAATTTGTAAAACATTAGTTCAGAAATATTGCGAGAAACGAAAAAAAAAGAAAAAAAACAAATCGCTCATTTCAGTTCCAACAAAGCACTTCAAGATTATCTTCAGTAACTACAGATTGGTCAGAAAAAATATTAAGGCAAATTTTAAAGTAAAAATTTACCACTAGAAAGAACTTTTAAGAATTTTAAATTCTGTTAAAGAATTAGTGTTGTAGTTGATAAAGCATTTTTAATTATTTCTTCAATGAAAACATGAAGTCGTGTTTAGGAAATGTCTGAAGATTATAAAGCCGCACAATTCAATTTGTTAAGATAAAAGCACTGATACAACAAATATTGCTCATCTGAGAATTGTTAATACAGGTTTTTTACTAGCTTTGATAATTCTAGGTTTAGTTCCAATGCAAAGCACAACAATAGATAAAGACATTTTAAAAGCAAAGGTGCAATGCATCAACATAAAGTTTTTGAAAGAACAATTTTTAGCTTCTATTACTAGTAAAAATTAAATTAAAGGTAAAAAAAAACTATAGCAATGTTGAAAATATAGTGTTAAGCTGATTAAAATATGTTTAACAAAATATTCATGCGTATAATTTTTATATCAAATGGAAATATCATTACTTAACATGCAATACTATAGAAAATTCCAGAATTTTCAAAAATTCTCAAGTTCAAGGTTTACCAGACTTTTTAAGAATAAATTGTTAAATTTCAGGCTTTTCGAGGATTCAACTTTTTTTGCAACACTGATTGTTCACACTTAACATACGTTAATAATTAATATAGATAATACTATATTATAATCGAAAACCAAACACTGAAAAAACATATACTATAAGTTTAATTTGCCATTCTTTAAGCGAAAATAAATGCTTGAGTGACCAAAAACTAGTTTAATATTTTAGTGTACAAAAAGAAATTCAAGCCCAAAGCCGAAAAATGTCTTAATTGGCCTGAAATTTGAATTGTTTTCGAATAGTCATAGTCTGAGTTTGTGGCAATATTTAATTATTTATTTGCTTGAATTTTGAACTATTTTGATTAACAAGGAACATATTTAATAAATTTACCATATCTTAATTTAGTTTGTATGTAGTTCCAAAAAACAGCAATTGTGTATTGTATGCAACGCTAAAAATTTTACTAATTTGTCAAAAAACATTGTTTGAAAAATGAAAATGTATACCTACCAAACTATTTATTTTATTTCATATATATATTGTAATGTGTCTGTACAACTTAGATATTACATGTAGAAATAATGTTAAAAAATTGTACATAAACTAAGTTTACTCTAACTTAAGTATTAAATCAAAAGTAGTTTAAAATATGAACATCGTCGTACATTGGTGTGCATCAGGGGCGTCGCGTGGGGTGTTGCACTGCCGCAACTGCACCACCTTGAAATTTTGTAAGAAAAAAAAAGTATCTGTAGCGTTTTTGTTATTTTTTAGAACGAAATCTCTTTAAAAACTTCAATTTTGAAAACGACCATTTTGCCCACTTCACTGCCGCAAACTCTTAGCTGACTGCCGCAAATGAACTCAAAAAAGCAAAATTTCTTCAAGAATTACCGCAAAATCAATATCTTGCGGTAAGTAAACTAAATTTAAAATTCCCTAAAACAGGATATGCTTAAGTATCATCTACAGCTATTGTAAACATAAGATAAAAACAAAGCTAAGCTACTGCAACGGATTAAACTTGAGTTTATATACCCACATGATTTTTTAAATTTAACAGATCACTTCTATTAAAACTGGACAATAAAAGAACAAAACTTGTCATGAATGAAATATTTAAAGAAAAAAAAGATAAGAACCTTAAATCACTAAAGTCTAAAAATTCGATTTTTTATTTTAATTTGCATACATAAACTTAATTATAACTGATTATTGTTATCATAAAATTAATAAAATATTTAATTTAATTATTTTTAAATCTAAATTTTAACTTCTGAAATATAAAAAGAAGTTTAATATAAACTTCTAGTTCACTCTTACAGAAAAATAATTTAGATTTATATTAAATAAAAATTAGTATTATTGAAACAGTCACATTTTTAAATAAAGTAAATAGCCTTAACTTAGAAACTTAGAGTAGTTTAACATTTTAGGAAAATTTAGTCTAATTTATATGACTTTTGGTTTAATTTTTTCATAAACAAAGCAAAAGTTTAGATAAAATTGTTGAAACATGGTTGCCTTGCCTCATAATCAGGATAACTTAGAAATATTAAAAACTCAAGATGACCCAAGATAAATTAAAACAGACCAAATTATAAAAATATGAAGGCTGACTAAAGCAGTTTTAGTTTTTTACTCTCAAAATAACAAGCTTATTTAAAATTAAAAAAAAAGTGTTTTACCCCTATGGCCACATGAAAACTAACTAACCAATTTTTTACTGCTATAAGGGTTACTTATTTAAAAATTATCTTTAAAATTCTTTAAAAATTCAAAAGCCTCACCAACTAAACTTTAAAAGTTGAGCTCCTGAGAAAAATACTGTCATCAAAATGAAAAACATATTAAAATTAAATAAAGAAAAGATACCCTTAAAAAGTTTTGAATTTTAAACCTCCAAAAAAAGACATTAAAATTAGAAAAGAAGTTAATAAAAATCTTAATGTTTGTAAAAAAAAAGTGCAAAATAGTGAGGGGTAAGGGGGGAAGGTTTATAGGCACTTTTTTACATGTTGTTGTTATTTTAACTTTTTCAAAAAGCTAATAGTTACTCTTTAATAAACTTGAAATTTCCAATTAAACTTTTAGTTACAACCGGTCAAAGCCAGAGAGTACAATGATTTATTATACAAGGAGCAAATCAAAACAGCAAAAGAATACAATTTTACTAAGAACCTATATTCTCCATCATTCTTAAAGCACTTTTTATCAAACTTTTTCATCCTAAGTTTTATAAAATTTGTTTACTTTTGTTAAAAAGAAATTTAAATTTTTAAGTATCAATAAATATTTTTATATATACAAAAAAAAAACTTTTGTTATTTTTTTTTCTTAGTGTTTCAAATATCTATTTCAGCAATTTGTTTTTTTTTATAAAAGAAACATCTAAAGATTTTGAGGCCAACTTATAAAAAAAAAATATGGTTTTAGTGATTTGATTTATTTGTTGTTTGAGTTTATATTATATTAATAAGGATTCTTTTGTACCTCTGACTGTGAGTTACCATATCTCAAAAGTTAATATGAATTTTTTATATTTATAAAAGATGAGTTGTAGTAAAATTAAAACTTTATAAAATAATTTCTAACAAATAATTCTAAAGTAGATGTTAAGGGCATAAAAGAGGGGGGGGTAAAACACTTTTTTTAAGCGCTGATTTAGTTTGTGCCTCCCATAAGGAACCTTTTATTGGCTTTAACTTTGACCAGCTATATCTAAAAAAATATATTGATTTTTAAAAATCTGTAATAAGCATCTTGTAGCTTTGTAAAAACTACATAAAATAAGATAAAATTCCGAAGAAAGTGTTTCTTTTTTTGTAGTGAAGAATTTTTTTTTGTTTGTAGACTTTTTAATTTCCTTGCAAGTCTGATAAGACATTTATTTTTTTGTTAAGTTAAATATTAATGAAATAACCATTCTTAGTATGATGTTTAATCAAATATTTTTTATATAAAGTTGAGGCAAAATAAAAAAAACTATTAAAGTTACTGTATTTTCATTATAAAAACAATTTGTTTTGTCTAAATTTTTTCTACTGTTAGTTTTAACTTTAAAGCCTTCTTAAAAATCAATACTCATAAGTAATCTAAAATTTTTTGAGTCTATTTAATTAATTTTTATTTTAATATTCCTATATTTGCTTTAATTTTCAAAGTATTTACTTTTTTTTAAAGTTGTTTTCTTAAATAATTTTTTTTTTGAAGAAATAAATGTTTTATTTTTAAACAAAATTTCCCAAGTTACATTAGCAATTAATGTAATTGTTCTAGAAAAATTCTTTATTTGAGATAAAAAAAGAGTTTAAAAGTTAGGGATTTTTTTTAAAATTCTGCACCACCTAAAAAAAATACCACGCGACGCCACTGGTGTGCATAAGAATTAATTTAATAAGCAAAGAAAACTTATAAGAATTCAAAAAGCTTAAAAACAAATTATTTTTATTATGTTATTTGAAATTTTTCGTGCACACTCAATGTAACGTTTAGTAATAAAACATCTATAGAAGGAACAAAAAATAAAAACATTAATAAAAAAACCTGAACTGTAAAGAAAGATACGTTAGTTAATTATTGTGCATTACTTTAATACAAAATGAAAATCATTTGCATTTAGTTTATTTACTAAATGGGTTTTTTATAATAAGCTTACTAAATCCGAGCCTTCTATATATTCTGTTTTCAAATAATAAACTACTGTTGTAAGAAGAAAGTTATTACGAAACTGAGAAAAAAAAACCTTAATGGAACACCTTTCTGTCTTTTTCACAATTTAAAGCCAATACAGTGAAGTATTTCAACTGTTTCAAACTGTTATACAGGGACTTAAAACAAAATTATGTTATTAAACCAAAGTATCGAGAAAAATTCTTTACATACATAATTGCTCAGCTGGCCACACTGACATGCTCGCTGGCCACAAAATTTCCTTCACGGGCCACATCTCATTCAAAAAGAAAACGTGCTCGCGGGCCGCGGTTTGCCGACCACTGTATTAGCCATATTTAAGCATTTAATTGGTAGCAAATTTAAGCAATGTGTTCAAGACAGTGTTTAAAATGCAAATCTGTTTGGGTTTAAATACTTGATACGTTTTTAAATAATGATTCTAAACATCTTTATATTGCTTAACAGAAGTAAATTTTATTTTTAATTTTTTTTTACATAGAATGTCCGAAAATCACTTACAATAATATTAATTTATAACTAAATAAAATCCATAGCATTAATGTTTTAAATATTTTGCCAAACAAAAATATTAGTAAATTTTAATGGCATATAACTAATTAAAAACTATTAAAAAAAAACTGTTGTAACTTGGAAACTGTCGCACGTAATTGTGTAAACATAAATCTTAATGCCAAAAGTAACTAGTGGCGTCATTTATAATTCACGCAAAGTCCGGTAAAAGTTTAACTTTTTTCTCACACTGTTCAGTTAACTAGTTATATACTAACAATTGCGATTGATATTTTTATTTGTTCTTATATTTTAAATCTTTTAGTATTAAATTATTGGTTTAAGATTTTTTATCATTTAACGTTTTTTTTATGTTATTTGATTACTTCGTGTAGATAATTTTTTTCTTTGATAAACTTTTACGCTTATAATTCAAAAACTCGCAAATACTAAATAAAACCAGTTGCAACAATCATAAAAGTTTAGCTTTTAGATTTTATATTAATTTTACACTGTGTTCGTGACAGTGTTTCAAATAGCCAACATTTGAACTAGTGTTACTATGCTATTCATTAAATTACAACTTTAAATATATTCAAATATGTGTAGTAAATGTTTGCGAGGATTTTAAAATTACGTCACTAGGAACTCACCGGCATTGCGATACATTTTGGTCACTTTTTCGTTTTGCGACAATTTTCAAGTTAACGTAAATTTTTAATTTTAGTTATCATACGTTTTTTGAATAGTCTTATGTTAATTAGTTGTATACAAATAAATTAGACTGATATTTTAATGGCGTATGTGCAAAATATTTTAAGTATTAACGCTATGGATTTGAGATTTAGATATCACTTATTTTTTTTTATATATTTTGAACACCCTATTTGTAAAGAAAATTGAAGAATTAAGTTTAGCTCTATCGAATTCAGTTATATGATAAATTACTGTTTAAACTAAATTAAAAAAACATAATAACACATTAGAAAATATTCTATTTGTTTTAAATCTAAATTACCTACTTTTTTAATTTAAATTAACCAAAAAATTTGTACGAAAATTAAACACGTCTAAACACATTTTAAATGATTATTGTAACTTTATAAAGTTTTTTTTTGGTGTTTTATATACAATCAAGTTTTTTATTTAAATACAGTAACAACACATGTTAGTTTTATAGTGGTACTAGACAAATTTTTTAATGAATATAGTAATTGATTATTAATGATAGCTAATATATAAAAAGAAAATAAGAACACTTTAGTATTTTTCACATTTTTTCCTTACATTTAATATATCTCATTTAGTTAATTGAACACTTTTAATAGATTTTGTGAATAAAAAAGAGTTAATTTTTATTTCTCCCAATTTTAAGAAAAATTTTACAGATTAATATGTTAATTAACATAAGAATATCTAAAAGATAGTAAAAAACAAATGATCAAGATCGTTGAATTTTTTTCAAAACTTCAAACATTGAAGCTTTTCTTTGCTTTTAATTAATACTTATTTAGTTTATATATAAAAAAACAGTTACCTGTTTAATTAAAACTTAAAGATAAGATAAGTTTAGCTAACATCATGAATGCAATTTAGTAAAATTCTATTATAATTGCATGTTCTGTTTAATAAATTCTCTTGTAATTGGCCTAAAGAGAATATCATGTTAGTGGTAGATTGTTTAGATGTTAAACAAATTGAGGCTCGAGGTATACTCTTGGAGTCAAACAATTATCTTGCAAAAGTTGTTACTCACTCTGCTTAAGACCTGCAGACACTACTTAGTCAGTTTTTATTCGACTTCTGCCTTACTAAAAACTTTTAAGAAAACTAAAGTTCTAAGTCAATGACTATATATTTTACCTTCGATCAGAATCAATTGCAAGGATATGTAAAGTGTAAACAAGTTTGTGTAACTTGGATTCTTAAACCTTATTGGAATTCAAATCTGTCTTTTTCACAATTTAAAGCCATAGTAATGAAGTATTTTAACTGTTCCAAACTGTTATACAATGACTTAAAACAAAATTATGTTATTAAATCAAAGTATCGAAAAAAAAAGTCTTTTAAATACATAATTGCTCAGCTAGCCACACTAACATGCTCGCGGGCCGCAGTTTGCCGACCCCTGTATTAGCCATATTTAAGCTTTTAAGTATTAGTGAATTTTAGCAATGTGTTCAAGACAGTGTTTAAAATGCAAATCTTTTTGGGTTTGAAAACTTGATAAGTTTTCAAATAATGATTCTAAACATCTTTGTGTCGTTTAATGGAGCTAAATTTTATTTTTTGAAATTATGTTTACATAGAATTTCCGAAAAACATTTAGAATAATTTTAATTTCTAACTAAATTAAATCCATAGCATTTATCTTTTAGTTATTTTGCTAAACAAAAATATCAGTCGATTTTGATTGCATATAACTAATAAAAAACTATTCATAGACAAATTATTGTAACTTGGATAATGTCGCACGAAATTGGGTAAACATAAACTTTACTGCCAAAAGTAACTAGTGACGTCATTTATAATCCACGCAAAGTCCGGTAAAAGTTTAAGTTTTTTCTTCACACTGTTTAGTTAACTAGTTATATGCAAACAATTAGGACTTAAACTTTTATTTGTTCTTATATTTTTTAAATGTTTAAGTATAAAGTTATTGGTTTAGGATTTTTTATCATTTAACATTTTTTTTAATGTTATTTAAACACTTTGTAGTGAGAATTTTATTCATAAATAAACTTTTACGTTTATAATTCGAAAACTCGCACATACTAAATAAAACCCGTTGCAACAATCATATAAGTTTAGCTTTCAGATTTTATATTAGTTTTACGCTGTGTTCGTGACAGTGTTTCAAATAGACAACTTATTTGGTGAAACTGTACTATCCATTAAAATACAACTTTAAACATATTCAAATTTGTTTAGTAAACGTTTACGAGGATTCAAAATTACGTCACTAAGAACTCACTGGCATTGCGATATATTTTGGTTACTTTCTTGTTTTGCGACAATTTTTAAGTTAATGTAAATTTTCAATTTTAGTTATCATACCTTTTTTAAATAGTTTTATATTAATAAGTTGTTTACAAACAAATACGACTGATATTTTAATAACAGTATGTGCAAAATATTTTAAGTATTAGCGTTATGGTTTTAAGATTTAAATATAACTTATTTTTTTTTTAATATTTTTTGAACACTATATGTAAAGAAATTTGATTGATTAAGTTTAGCTATATCGAAAACAGTTATATGATAAATTACTATTTTTAATTAATTAAAAAACATAAGAACTCATTAGAAAATATTCTATTTGTTTTAAATTTAGATAACCTAATATTTTCATTTAAAACGTTAACCAAAAAATAAATCTGAACGAGAATTAAAGACGTCGAAACACATTTTAAATGATGATAGTAACTTTATAAAGTTTTTTTTTCTGGTCATTTATTTACAATCAAGTATTTAATTTTAATACTGTAACAATAAATGTTAGTTTTTTATCAGTACTAGACAAAATTTTCAATAAATAAAATAATTTATTACTAATGCAATCTATTATATAAAAAGAAAATAAAAACACTTAAGTTTTTTCAATTTTTTTTTTACATTTAATATCTATTAATTAGTTCACTAGTACTTTTAATACATTTTGTGAATAAAAAAGAGTTAATTTTCATTTCTCCAAATTCTGAGAAAACTTTTTCAGAATAATATGTTAATCAACAAATAGTTATATTTCCTACAATTACTAACCTATGCTGTACAGAGATTGACCTTCTTCAGCCAACAAAGTATAAGTAAAATAGCGGCTAATGTAAAAAGATTTGAAATGCACTCACTAAATACTTTAATAAAAATACATATTGTTGTTAACTGAAAGTGAAGCCTAAAAATAAATAATTTTTGTTGGTTTACCATCAAAAGTGTCTAACGACATCTGACGTGAAGAATAAATTAGAACATATGTTAGAAAATAAAGTTTCAATTTTTTGTGCTCTTAGTTACATTTATTTAATAAAACTATACATTTTATAACAATTATCTTTGGTTAGATTAGAATTAACCACCTGTTTTTATTTATAAATAGAGAATTATCTAGTAAAAGATAATTACATACTAAACATACTTAAACAACTTGATTTCTAATAATATAACGGTTCATATATAAACTACTAAAATTAAATATGAAATAATTTTGAATCAACACATTGTAATTCACTTCATTTGATTTTTTAACAATTTTCCAGTGACCTTCATATATAATCATACATTTGTCTGAAGATTTGTTAGAGAATAAAAATAGTAATTTTTGCCTTTATGGTAGTTATCATACTTTTAGTATAATGCAATTTTAATGAAAAAATGAAAATAAATATTCATGTCTTGTTTTATTTTTTTTAATATTAACTGCAGTTTTTTATATCATTTCAATTTAAAGTTTATTGATTTATTGTGATACGAAAATAGCATATACTTAATGTTAACATTTGATAAATTTACTTTTACTTTTTAAATTTCCAGTATTCTGTATGTTGGTATTACGTCCTTAAAAAAATTTGCAATAACTATTTAAATGTAGCTTATAGAAATAATTATTTATGTTTGCACTGTGTTCAAGGCAGTGTTTAAACACAACCCTGATTGAATTTAACAGTTTGCAATTCTTAAAATACATTTTTTAATTATATATATAAGTATTAATCGATTTGATGAATTTTTGCGTGCATTAAAACTACTTCGCTTACTAGAATATTCGAAAATTGCGACAATATTCAGAGTTTTGAAAAAATTTATAGTTTTGTTTGTTTTCTCACAGTTTTCAGTTAGTCAGTTGTATATATACAATTAGGGTAGATATTTTCATTCGACTTTAAATTTATATCGCTTTAAAAATATTAACGTCATTAATTCAAAATTTATTATCATTTAATATTTATTTTAATGTTTTTTGAAACTTACTGCACAGGATTTTCTATTTAAATAATTTGTTTTTTTTTTAACTTTAAAAATTTGCACTTACTAAATTAAACCAATTGCAACAATCACATAAGTTTAACTTTTATACAAAATCCATTTAACTTCTATAATTAAGTTTTTAAACTAATTTTACACTTTGTTCGAGACAGTATTTCAAATAGCAATCAAGTTTGATAGGTTTTTATTTTGTTGCATTCGTTTAAATACAACCTCATATATATAAAAAGAAATTTAATTAAATTTTTGCGTGCATTCAAAATGACGTCGCTGGAAACTTACTGGCATCGCAAAACATTTAGCTACTTATTTTCTTTTGCGACTATTTCCAAGTGACAGTAAGTTTTTAGATTTATTTATCATACTGTTTCATATCAATTTTATTTTACTTAGTTGTATTTAGATAAATGGGACTGATATTTTTATTCAGCAACATAAAGTTATTCTAATTTTATCGTAAAGGGTTTAAAATCTTTTTATCATTTAACATTCACTTAAATGTTTTTTGAACACGCTATGTAAAATAAAAACGATAAAATTCTTCTTAAAAAATACTGTTAAACTTTAAAATGGTTTATATTATAAGTTTAAAAACATGAAAGTTTTATACTGGTATTTTGCTCCTTACTGTTAAAAGTATACAATTGTTAAATTTGTTGTCTTTGTTTACAAACTAGTATCTTATGGACGTCATAAGCTTTAAATCGTAAACGCTTATTAAATAAGAATTTGATAAATAAAATACCAAGTAAATTTAGATTGTATATTCATCCAAATATATACCTGCTTTAACTTTGTTAGCCTTTGCAAAATGGCTAAAATCAAACTATGATAAGCGTAGTACTGAACCTTAATATGAAGAAAAATAGATATTATTAAGTGTTTGGTTTTAAACTTTGCTATAGAAGTAAAGGTTTACAAACTTATAAGTAAATTTGAAACATGCTTGATTTGTTATTAGTTTGTGATTTATTTATCTTTAACTAGTAATTTAAGTACAGTATTGTGTATGATTTAAAAATGTAGATAACTAAAGTTTAATAAACTTTAAAAATAATTAAACAATGTTAAGTGTTTATAGTATAACTTAAGTAAAAGTTTTACTTTTTTATACTGTGAAACTAAACTATCCAATTTTTTTAAAACTTTTGTTTAAAACTTTTTGAAGTTTTTTCAAATGTTTGAACAAACCTTATAAAGCCTAATTAAATTTTTACGTTAATAATTATAAAATATTAAGAATTAAAACTAAAACGTACTGTGAAGTTACTTAAATAATCGTTAAAAAACATAAGTTTCTTTTACAAAATTAAAACAACAAGCAGATAAAAAATTTTTAAATGTTTTATACAAAAATGCTTTAAAACTAAGTTTTTAAAAAAACATTATTTTTTAAGTTTACAGAAAATATTAAAAAAGTGTTAATTTAAATCACACAATTTAAAATAAAAATTACTTAATCATATTTAAAATAATATTTTTAAGGGGTCGTTATAAATATATATAAATTCACTATTAGATATCTAAGTTTTTTTAGCTTAAAAATCTTTATATAAAAACTAGAACACAAAATTATGCATTTTCGAGTTATACAGTACAATCAAAATTGTAATTTTTAAGATTCTACTAAGAATTTTTTAACAGTGTAGTATAAATTAATCGATATCTGTAACCATTTATCACTTGTAAAACAAAATTAGTTATTTTAACAAAGATTAAATATAACCTTTTATTACAAACTAAAGCTTGTCTGTTCATTTCTAGAACTATTTAAACTTAATAAATTTTCAATTAAATATGCGGTTTAATTTAGTTCTCGTATAATTATTCAATTGGTTTTAAATTCTTAATAAATGGTAAATGTAAATAAATGGAATAGACTAGAAATAAAAATCGTATTTACCTTATTATTTATAATAAAAAAAATTAACTATTTGTATAATAAAAAACATTGAAATTTAAATTATAGCCTAGTAAAAACCTCTATTTAGAATTATAAATGTTTGAAGTCTTTGTTAAAAGAATAAATTATGATTTTTATTGAAAAACATTTTTTGTCTTGAAGTTTTTACACTTGAACTATTATTGAGAGTTTACTTAATAAAGTAAGTTACACAAATCAATTTTTTATCTAATAAAAAACCTTTGCAAATTTTTTTTGGTTTTAAAGTTTTAAAAGTTTTTTCACTATATAATGTTTCTAAAAATAAACAATGTTATTCTGTGTAATTAGTTATGTTTAGAAAACAATTTACACACTCTCAAGTCATTATATGTTTCAAAAGATTTTTTTAAAGTTTTGCACGCTCATTTTTTGTAAAAAATAATAGTTTTCTAAGGAATTAATCAAATACTTTAAGCAAAAACAAAGCAAGATATTTTCTATATGTTTTTTTTGAAAGTGCATTAAAAGTGGTTTCTACAAAGTAATAAAAGTTTTAATTATTTTGTTTACATTAATAGATATCTACAACATAATCTTAAAAAATTGTTAGTTTAATATCATGTTATTTAAAATAAAAAGTACTGTCTCATTGTATAATTAAAATTATTATAGGGTCGTAATAATTATTTCATGAAAAATTTTTTATGTTTATAATGCTTAAACCTACGAGTATGGAAAATAAACATATATTTATAAAACTGACGTATTTAATTTAAAATATTTTTGATAAATTATTTAGTATAACGTTTAAATTATACCTTTAGTAATAGAAAAATAGTTTCCATTTAATTACAATCTACTTCTATTAGCTAAAAAACAAAATGTTTAGTAATGTTTTACTCCAAAAAAAAAAAAATTTTGCTAATAACTGGCATTTTTTTAACAATAAACAATTTATCTTAAACAGAAAATAAAAACAACTCAACCAAACAATTCAAATTTAAGACCATACTCATGACATCAATTAAAATAACCGAAACAAGAAAAGCTTTGTACTTTTAGAAAATAAAAAATCTTAATTTTTAGTTCAAAAATAATATAAGCAAAAAAAAAGTTATTACAAAAGAATTCTATTTAATACCAAATTTTTAATTGTAACCAATGTTAAAAATATTTTGAAATTTGTAAGAAGAAAAAAGCGTTTGCAGACAATAATAATACCTACAACTCCTATTTTCAAATATAAATTAATTTTTAATTGGTGCCTTTTAATATAAAATATAGAAATTTTAGTTATAAAAATTTTAATTTTTTTATTTTTAAGTTGTACTTTAATGATTTTTAATACAATATTTAATTGTTTTATTTTTATTTTTATGAACTTAATATACTTTATACAATAACTGTGTAAAAACTTAAATTTTGAATTCTTAAGTAGAAAAACTTTTTCTTATCAACTGTTTAGCTAATTTACAGCATAAAATTTGCTCTTAAGTTAAATTTTTCCTTTTTTTTTAACTTAAATTTATTGTAAACAACTTATTGACCTAAAAAAGTTTTTTGCATTTACATTTATCTTCATGCTACAAAAAGTTTATTTTGAGGTACAAAAGAATTACCTATAGTGACTTCTTACTAAACAATCAAGCTCTGAAAACTTTATTGAACTAATACTACAAATGTAGTTTACTATACCATACAAATAATAAATCAGAGCCTAAGTTATATGTATACATTTGTTTTTGCATAATAAATGAATAGATACATCAAAACAAAACTTGAAAAACCAAAAATATTGTAGATGTTTAATACCTTAACGTTAAAACTAGATATATTTTAACTATTGTATATATTCTAAAAAGGATTTCAAAAAAATTGTCATTAAGAAATTATATTCGTCATTATTTTAAACATTGTTCAAAACTCTGTGTAAAATTAGATAATGACAAAAAAATCTGCCTTTGCAATTCTTATTACCAGTAAAGCTTGAAATTAAATTGGTAGTTTTGACTAACAACTACATTATTGATAATATTAGCTTTATATTAAAATATACCCTGTTTATTTAAAGGTTGTTAGGACAGTTATAAGTAAGAATGTTATTTAAAATACTTTCAAATGTTTTATTTAAATTACTGTGTTATAAAAACAATTCACTTTCTAATAATTTTTTAGTTGTGATAAACATTTTAGTTTTAAAAAATTGACGTCTTTAAATATTTAAATGTAACTAATTTATATAAAGCTATTAAAATTGCTGCAAGTATAAAGTTAAGTTATTGTAAAATACATTCACTATTTTCAACAACGTAACCTACAAATACTTTATTTCAAGGTTAATGTTTAAAAGAGATCTACGGTTGCAATTAATTCTTTTTTTGTGATTTATTTTATGAAAACACTTATTATATTTATTAAAACTATACAAACTAAAACTTTACAATAAAATGTTGACACTTGATGTCTTTGAAATACTAAACCTGTTTTTCTGTATTTAAACTTAAAATTAAACGTTTATTTTATAGAATCACGAAACGTATACTACATAAACATATTTCAAAAATAAAAAGATATAAACTAAAAACACATTTTTTTGTAAGTAAATTAATTGGTAGCTGATATTTGAAACACTAAGTTAATTACTGTCTATAAAAATCGTATAAATTCTCATGGTTAATAAAATAAATATATTTTGTATTACAAATACCCTGTTTACAAGAACTATAATTACACTGGTTTTATTGTGTTTAACAAAATATATTACTGTCTAATATACAGGAGCTAAAATTTTAAATTGATGTATACTTAAGATTTAATACATTTTATGTACAATAGTTCCAATATATATTTTGTATTTATCAAAAAATTACCTATAATGAGTTACCTACTGAAAGAGCGTTTGAAATTTTGCGTAACTGATATTAATACTTTGGCCAAAAAGTTACAACTCACCAAAATCTAAATTCAAAATCTTAATTTGAGAGTAAATTTTTTCGTTTTAATTATCAGTTTCTTTAAAAATAATTTAAATATGTTGTATGGAAATCATATTTTTTGTTTATAATTTTCTCGCAAAGTACTCATCAAACATATTAAAACTTTTGTTTTTAATTTTTTGAACCAACTAAAATGTTTTATAATGCGTAAAATAAAAATAACAGTTTAATGATGAATATTTTTTTAAGTTTATATGTAGTTCCGGAAAATTTAAACTAAAACTATTTAAAAAAATGTTGTACCTTAATTTATACAGCTTTAAATTAAATTAAAAGCATTTAAAGTGGAGATTTATTTATTAGCTAATTCATAACTTTTGAACAGTTTTATAAAACATATTTTACTTATTAAATACTAAATTAACTCGCTTTAAATTTTTTATAAAAGGTTTGTTAAATAAATCAATATTTTAATCATATATATTACTTAAATCATTAGAACTATAAAAAAACAAATAAAAATACACTTAGTGTTTCTTAGACTTGATTATAATTTGACAAATTATTAGGTTTAATCGTACACAACAATTTACAAAAGTACAATTTGTTTGCTGCTTTCTTTTAAAATCATGTTAACATACAGTTTAGTTAAAACATATACAATTTTTAAAATTGTTTTGCAGATTTTTACTTTAAGTCTTCAAAATAAAAACATAACAGTGTAAAAAAAAGTTGACTATTTTGTTATAGCTTGATTATAGTACCAAATTATGAATTGAGATACTAAGTTTTTAGATAATACTTTTACTCTATTACTAAGCATATTCGCATTAAAGTCAGTTTTTTAAACAACCTTACCATTTATGTAATAAAATTTCTGAAAAAAAAATGTTGTGAGTTTTAAGTTATAATTGCTAACTTTTTTAGATAAATAAACTGTTATGGTTTTTAAAATACGTCTTCTACATTTCGTTTCAGATGTTCCGCTAGGTTTTAAATTATTTCTGTCCAACTAGACAACTTGTAGCCTACTTATAAAAAAGTATTTCCAGCAAAGTTGAAATTATCTGCAAATATCTCTCGAAAGACTTGTAGGAGGATCAGATAAATTTTTATGGTAATGATGGTTGAGAAGATAAGTTTCGGTTGCAGCTTTGACACTTTTCTCAAATTAATTTAATGTCCTGTGTAATCCAAGGCCAAAAGACAATCTGTTATTTTAATAACAGCTTATTAATTAGTTTTAAACAATTCATACAACTTTCTAAAAAAATAAGTAAAAAATAAGCTAATGTACAACTGCTATAAATTCTAGTCTGAATTAGCAACTTTTGTTTTTTTAGCGTTTAAACAATAACTCAAAATTTATAACCTAAAGTAGTTTTTATTGATTTTTTCTGATGTTTTAAAAATAATTTTACGCACCAGTTCTCAACTAGAACCCTTGTTATTTACATGAACCTTATATATTAACCTTTCGTGAAAGGTTTCTAAATTAAACGCTTAGCTATAAGTTTATGATTAATTTGATTAAATATAAAAATTTTTAGAAAATGTTTACAATTAATGCTCATAACGTCATTAAAAAATTTTAGAGATGTTTTATATTTAAATACAAATAACGTTTTAGGTCTTAAATTGAAATTTATACTTCATTAAAATAACAAGTATAGCTTTGAAAAAAAATAAATAAGTTTTTAAACAAACAAAAGCTTTGCAAAAAATTATTTTAACCAAACTTTCTATAAAAAAACCTTTTATTTTTTTTTGAAGAAATAAAATTTATGTTTTTATTTACTTTTGTAAAAAAAATTAAACTATCAACTTTGTGCTCTATTTTCTATTTGAATAATTTAATTACAATATTTGCTAAATTTTTGCGATTCAAGTGTTTTAACCTTTTTGAGAGAGGCTTTAAAATAAAGGGATTTTAAAAACTCAAATTAAAAATAATGCTTATGATTGATTATTCAAAATTGAAGCTTGAGCTTGCGAGTTAGAATTACAAAATAAGAAATCGAACTAAAAAATTTTAAATTTTATCAGAATGTTTTTATTTTTATCATTGTTAATTTTAATGCCTTATACTTATTTTATACTAATTTTATCTGTCATATTAAAACGAAAGCTTAAAAATGTTTATATTAGAGTTTGAATTCTTGAATTTTTCTAATTCATATAGTTTATCTACTCTGATACTTAACAATTTTCTGACACTCACTCCTTTTTTAAAAAATTGATATTAGAAATTATAACAATGCAACCATTAATTGAACTATTAAGTAGAAAGAGAATTTCCCAGTTTTCAAATTTTATTCATAATACTTAATAAATTTTTAATAAGTTGTAAACAATTGTGAATGTAGTAATTTTATTGTAAAAGTTTATGCTATTAACTATTTAAAAAAAGTATTTTTGACATTATTACAAAAAAAAAACTAATCAACTTTGTCAGTTAAAGCTTTATAATGTAAAGTTTGTAATCAGTCTCGATAATAAAGTTACTAAACAACTTTTAAGTTTTAATCGGTTTTACCTATAAAGCAATTAGTGTTTATAATAGTATATGTTTAATAATACTGTCGTGTTTATAAGCTGTTTGAAATATTATTTATACCTTTCATTATGAATGATTGAGGGAAGAATTTTAAGTCGTTTTTTCAAAACAAATTCAATCAAAAGTAATTACCAAAAGTATTTATAGAAATTAGTTCCTCTTCAAGCTGGAATATAGAGGTTTTAAAATTTTTTCATAGTAGATAATTTAAACGTTTTATTATTTAGTAGTTTTAATATCACTCTATTATATTTTAACATTGATATTTATTTTAGTTTAGCTTCTTTAATTAGAAGCTTTAAAATTATTGCTGTATAACCATTTTCAGTGTTATATATATTTAATTTAATTATTTAAGTATGGTGAAGTAACAATTTGCTGTGGAAATGCACTTTAGTGAATTTAAGTAATGCTTACCAAATTTTTGTTTAATGCTATTTAGATCAAAATATAAAACTGTTAGATTTTGTTAAACAGTTATGAAAGTTTTAGCTAGTATTTATTAAAGATATCTATTCTTATTAAATAAAGTATAGTTTCCATAAGTAAGTTATTATTGATTAGCGTTATTTTAAAAATAAATAAAAAAATTTTAATTATTTATCATTAGCAAAAAATAAAACTCTTTCAAAACTAGGTTATAGTTTTAAGTTCTACTATAAAAAACTTTTTAAACTCACAAGATTTTTAAAACTGTAGAATAAATTTTAAACTAAGTCAGACAAGTAAATTGAAAAATTTGTTAGGTTTGTATAAAAAATATAAATTAACTAATTACAAAAATATGCTTTTCTATATTAATAAACTATTTTAGTATAGTCGCCTCAAATTGTTTGCAACTTGAGTTATTGTACAACGTTAGTTTTAAATATTAATGTAGTAAATTAGAAATATTTTAGTATATACAAACTAAATGCTAGAAAATATAAGTAGATTTCAGTAAGCTTCAATAAAAGATAGTACTCTTTAAAAAAATTTAAATGATCCCTAGTTTTACGCTTTACAGTGTAAATATTATTTGTTATAGACAAATATTTCAAATCGACGGATTGATAAGATTTGGATTAATTATTTGATTATACTATTTAACCTTGTTAAGAAAGGTTTTAAACTACACTGTATTAACCTAAGCTTAATATACACCGGTGTTACTTTATTAATTACAATATCATTAAGTAAACGTTTATGTGTATGACAATTGACGTCATAAGGTATTAGGGATAAAAATATCATAAACTGGTTGATAAGCTTTTTTGTATATCTTAATAATTTTGATATAAGTAAAGTATTATTATGTTCATAGAACTAAATAAATGTTTCTTAAGTTACATCTTAAAAGTCTTTTACAGTCTTTTTAATTTATAACTATTTAATGACTATTATTTATAACTCAAGTAAACACGTTTTAATTAGTTTTTTATGTATAAAGAAGTATTAAGTAACCTATAAATAATATGCTTATCCTAACAAGCTTTATTACTAAACATCAACTAAAAAACTTGGTATTTTTAAGTCCAATCAAAGTTTTAGAAATTTCAAAAAAAAAATTTAATGAGCTAGAGTTGATTTTATGCACGGACCTTAGAATTCCAGAAAAGAAACATGTTTATTTAATTTGAATATTTTTACTCAGATTTATTTTAATCTGGACACGTTCAAAATCCACCTGCTTTCAAAATCCACACGATCAAAACCACCCAATCAGTTTTCAGATTTGCTTACCAATCGAAGGTAAAATTATCACCTTTTAAAAAACTAATAAGAAAAATGCAAAAAAAATAAAATAAATCAATAAATAAAGAAAATATTAAAAAATCGGATTGATTTTGAAGGCGGTCAGATTTTGATAGTATTCCATTTTAATCATAAGGACAACTAATTAAATTAAATCAAAATGTTTGATACATTTGTTCTTTAATCATTTTAAAATGGAGTCTAGCGTTACTTAAAAATCAATAAAAGATTTAAAAATTAATAGAATTCAATATAACATTTGTTAGGTCAATTTTTTCATCCTGATGAAGTTTAGTTTTTTAAGTCTTTTAAAACAAATTTTATTTAAGAATGCTATTTATGTTTTCAAAAATTAAAATAAATATACCCATGTACATATTATAACAATTATTTTTGGTCACAGTATAAAAATATTAATTATTCTGATGAAAGATGTTTAGTTTTTAATATTATAAGGAAATAATTGTACATGATGATCAAAAAAACTAGTTTTACTTTTTTAATATTAATTAAATAAATGTAGTGAAACTACTGAGTTATGCTTTTTTGTCTAGAGTTATACGCTTATATATGTTATATTTAAATACTAAAGCAACTCATTAATAAAAAAAATGCTAACTTATAATCGTAATATAACTAAGCGTGAAATGACGAAAGTCTATACATTTCACTCACTTGAAACTCTGAACTAGCATTATGTTTAAGTTTTTAAATTAAACCTTTTTATGCTGTATTGATTGTTGTTGCAGTAGTTCATTCAAGTTCATAATTTAGAAGTAAACGTTTAAAAACATGATAAGTGACGTCACCAACTAATAAATTATTATTTTGGTTTTAAATGTATTTTTTCTGGTCGTTCATCACTTTTAAAATTAAGCTAATTACTGAATTACACTTTTTTATCTTTTTATCAAAGGTTAGTTATGGTTTATTTAACTACTGTAGGAAGTTATTGCTGTTAAACTAAAAGATAATAATCAAAAAGTAATTACGCTAGAGAGATCAAAGACCTAAAGCTTTTACTCACTTAAAACTGTTAATTAACCTTATGTTAAAGGCTTTTAAAGTGTTTTATTTTATTTAAGCCTAATTATTGCTGCTCTACACAACTTTTAAAACATTTTATTCTGTTGGAAGCGGGTAGGAGTCTAATATCCATTAAGACACTTTTGCACGAAGGGACGCTCTTGCACGATGGGACGCTTTTGCACGAAGGGACGCTTTTGCGTGAAGGGATGCTTCTGCACGAAGGGCCAAATATGCACGAAGACACTCTTGCACAAAGGGTCACTTTTGCACGAAGGGACGCTTTTGCACGGAATGACACTTTTGCATGAATTATCATTTATTTTTCGTTGTATATAAATGTTTAAGAAAATTTATAGTTAATAAAAAATCATGAAGAACCGTTCATTGTTCGTTGTATACTCATTAGAGTTGCAGATGTTTGAGGTAAATCTTAATCGTTACGGTAAATTTCAAGAAATTTAACTTTAGATAACATTTTACTTGTACTTTAAAGATTAAATTTTTTTAAATACTCAAAACATTTGAACTATTTTATCAATTAAAATTTTGTATTTTTAATGCTGCAATTTTTTGTTTTATTATGATACGAAAAAATTATACAACATTAGTAAAACATATTTCTTCATAAAATATTTTACAATCAAAGTGTGAACTTATTTAAATTCAAAACTTTAATAACTTTTTTCTATAATGTTTTTTTTTAATTTTAATATGATACAAACTAAATAAACAACCTCAAATTAATTATATTACTTACGTAAACAAAATTCACAATAAAAACATAATGTTATTGTTTTTTTTAACATCTAACTTACATAAATTTAATATTTTTCTAATAACTTTTCTAATAATAATATTTTTTAAGTTTGTTAATCTTAAATAGTAGTAAAACTGTACTTGAAATTTTTGTTAGTTTTTAGTTTTATTATATTTGTAATTTATTAGTTTTATTAGTTTTTAAAGTACAGAGTTAAAAAAAAATCAACATATACAGTACTTATAAGTCTTAAAATATTTATCAAAAAACAAAATAAAGTAATAAACTTCGTAAATCGATAATTTTTCAGTCTCAAAATTTAGTATTTTGATTATTATTCAAAACAAATTATGATTATGTGTTTTGCTTACTCTTCTATATAAAAAATTATATTAAAGTATAGTTTTTTGATTTTAACTGTTTAAATATGTAAAAAAACACTGAATTACAAAAATCTTACGTAGTATAATCTTCCACAGTCTGTGGCGTATAAGTAGCTCAGTAAATTATATTAATCCTAAACTATCATTATTTTTTTAATATCTTAGTTTTTATACTAAAAGTTTCCAAAGTTTTAAACATGTTTTCCATTTGCCTTGATCGTTAATGCCTAAGATTTGCAAAAAAAATGATAATTAATACTGTCTAATTTTTTTTTTTTTTTTTGAAACTTTAATAATTTTTGAACCTCTATAATGTAAAAAAAAATAATCATACTATATAAAAAACACAAATCATAATTAAACAATATACAATAATTATTATACATTTTTTTAGATAAGAAAAAATTAAAATGTAAACATAGTTTTAATTTAACCATCTATTTACACTTTAAATTACTTCACTAAACTTATTTTAGTCTTTCATAAAAGACTTTAAAAATTCCTACACTTGTAGAGAAAGTATTGTAATGTTAACTAAGTGTTTTCTTTTGTTTATATACAACTCTCTTAATTCGAGTGTTCGTGAGTACTTATATATGACGTCAGTAGAAGTTAAAGTTTTAGTTGCAAATTAATTAAAATGGTGTTTGAATTGATGCATGTTTAAAGTAAATAAGGAGTTTCTAAAAAGAACCAAATATTTATTTTCAGTTCCAACTTTTTTCAACATAAAACACTGAATTTAATGGATGGGTTTCACTTTTGCACGAGGGAACATTATTGAGCGAGGACAATTTTACTCGGCGTCACTTTTGAATAAGTGGACAATTTTGCACGGCGACTCATTTACACGAGCGTCACTTTTTTGCACGGCAACGGGTCAAAATTGCACGAACACAAAATTTAACGAAAAATCAATTATGCAAGAAGCTACTTTAGGAAAAATACAAATTTGCACGAGGGACAAAGTTGCATGTAGACAATTTTGCACCCAGGGTCAATTTGGCACGAGTTACAGTTTTGCACGGAGGGTCATTTTTGCACAAGAGTAAAAAAAAAGTATATAAAAAAAATATAATAAAATAAAAGATAAATTAATAAAAAAAAAATTTGAAAATAGTTACTGACCGAGGGTAATGGTTAGGGGTAACAGTGATAAAAAAAAAAAAATAAAAACTCTTACCAAAAAAAACAAGAAAAAATGTTAATTAAAATTCTATTAATTAAAAAGAAAAAAAAATAATAACAACAAATGGTGAGGGTTTAGGGTAACTGTGATAAATGAAAAAATTTAAAACTAAAAAATTAATTAAAATTAATAAGAAATTAAAAAACTAAAAAAAAAAAAAACAATTACAGCAGTGCAAAAATGTCTCTGTGGAAACTTTTCTGCTCGTGCAAAAAAATCTTCGTGCAATTTAGTCCCATAATGCAAAAGTATCCTATTGCAGTTAAGTCCCCTTGTGCAAAATTGACACCTACCATTTAAATTATTTAGAAATTAATTGCAAAGTAATATGTTAATAAGATTAATTACAAGTTTCGACTAAAATTATTCGATTGTCACTTTTGAAAATTAACATTATATTAACTACACGGTCAACATATCTTCAAGCTGTTAAGTTTTAAAAAGATTTGATCAGTTTCGTTTAAATTTTAAGTTATAGATTTTTTCACGAAGTGTATAATTGAGAAAGTTCAAATTTTTAATGAATGTTGTATATAAACTTCAAAAAATAATAAAAATAATTTTATCTTGAATTTAACATATTTTAACTAACTTTTATAAATGGATTTATAAAATATTCATTGTACCTTCCTTGAAATAGTAATGAGTTCTGTTTATTTTATTGAACTAGCTTGCTTTCAAACCTTATTTCGGAGGCTTTTAAAACATTCGACTGTCCGCTATTTTGTACATATTAACTTGAAATTAACTACTATTTATATATTATGACAAATCAAAGCATTTGCGGTTAAAAATTATGACATCACTTAGATGAAACTAAAAAAAATTATTGTGACGAAAATTGTTAAAATTTTTACTATGGTATTGTTTCGAATCCTTATTCTGTTTATTTTCGTTTACAATACACTTAACATATTAGAGAAGTTTAAATAGGTAGCTTCAAAAAATAAGTATTTAATTTAAATAAAAAAAAGCTTTTTATTTACACTAAGGGTTAGATTTATAACTGCTGTAAGTAGATACTGTTAGCCTCCACTGTAACAATAAGTTATAATTAGACAGTTTGAAATGAAAAGACCTTTTGATTTTGCTCTATAAAAAATAGCTTTTAACTTACAATCTAGTCTTTCGTATATAGATTCAAAGAAAATAAATTTAAACTTTTCATACTTTTTGGGTTATTTAAATTTAATAATGTTGTAAAAATTTTTATTAAACAATACTAAACTGTTGCTATAAAAAATACTTTAAACAAAAGCAAAGTTTAAAATATGAAGGCTAAAAAAATTGTTTATTTAATTTAAAACTTATGAGTTTTTTATTGATTAATTTGGTCTTAACTTATTACTTTCACTTCATACTAACATACTTAGATATTTTAAACACACACGTGTTTTTATATTTTGAAATTATGATCACAATTGTTTAAGAAAACTTAACGGTTTTTGATTTTTTTTTTACTTTAATGGTTTTATTTATGTTTAATAAAAAAAGCTAATAAATGGGTTAAGGTTTTAATATGTAAATACTACGGAAATAATATTTTCTACTACTAAAACATATAAAGTTATTTTATATGATAGGAATTTATATCATTCACAATATATTTTAAATTTATCATTTAGCTTCGTTGACCGAAGCTTTAAAATTTTAGTCTGTAATAAAATCAGGTATCTCGATTGAAATTTATATAAGTAGAGAAATATTAATGTTCTATTAGTGACTAAAATTCATTTGGTAAAAAAAAATTAATAGTTTTATAGTTCTAAAAGAATTTATTCTGAACAGCAAAATAAGTGAACTTCTTTTTTCGAATGGTTTTGAAATTATATTACAGCAAAGCTAATGATAAAACTATAAAAATGTAATCCTTTTATTTATACTGAGGCTTGTGTTTTATTATAGATAGCTGTAATAAAAATAAAATTTCTTGTAAACTACTAATAATGTAAACTACTGGTATTTAAAAACGATTTGAAAAAAGAATATTAAGTTATGTTTTAGTGTAGCAGAAATTTTCCAAATTTAATGAGGTTTAAAAACTAAGTTTCAAACTATTTGTTCCATAAAGCATGATTGCCAAAACTACATTAGTAATTTTTGTTTTCTACTGTACATTTGATTGCTGTAAATTACATAACTAGGCTAAAGAATTCTTAGCTACAAAGTCATCTATTAAAAACTACAACATTTGTTTAAATTTTGGTTAATTGATTTAAAACTCATATTCTAGATTAGTATTCACTATTTAATTTTGAGGATAGATATTTAAAGATAAATTTACATGCTAGTTCGTAGCTAGAACCCTTTTTATTTAATTGAAAATTTTTAGCTAACCTTTTGTGAAAGATTAACAAATTTTGTAATAATTAAGCATACTTATAAGTTCATCACTAATTTAATTTAATACAAAGTTCTAAAGGAAAATGTTTACGGTCACTACACATAACGTCATTAAGTATTTACAGAAATATTTTAGGATTAAGAATCGAATCTTTTAAAGTTTTTCTTGTCGTAAAGTGCTGTATTCTTTAATGTGTTTTAGAAGAAATATAAAAATTTTGGAACTAATAAAGACTATTTAAAATCAATAAGAGATCATAGTTCATAATTTCGTCTGCTTCATAAAACATGATGAACAATTAATATAAAATAAACATATGTCACTTTTAGTTATTTAAACAATCTATTAATATTAAAAGCACACGAAACTAGTAAAAGTTTATACCTTAAAGTAATAATATATAAAGACATACTATTTTAATTGAAAATTAAAGTTTGAAAATCACAACTTAAAAAAAAAAAATTCTACTTATCAACTGTTGAAGCTCAAAATATTAAGGTCTAAAATAATTTCTTCAGTACTCATTCGATAGCTAAAAAAATTTGAAAAAAAAAAATTATACTTTTAACTTACTGGTGCAGATGTATTGTCTTCTGGTATTCTTATAACAATGTTAATTAATAAAAGCAATGTAATGATGTCATAAACCCTTATAATTTTGATTCATATATACCGTAAAGCATACAAAAATAAATTAAAATTAGTAAATGAAATATATCAAGGGACTATTTAATACTAATATATTTAAGCATTAATTATTTATACCAATAGCAGAAGTTTTTTTCAATTAATACTATTCAACCTACTTATTAGTTTTCTAAAGCATAGTTTTTTTTTCTTCAGACTAAAATAAGAATCAAAAATATTTACGGTATTGTCACAAAACTATTAAAACTAATATCCAATCTCCTGTTACTAAACTTTTAAAATTTTCATATTTTTATCATTAAAGTAATTTATATTTTCTTAACTTATATAAAAAAATAAACTTCATATTTGTCTAAATAATAAATAATTAAACATAAAAGTAATCATAAATTTATTAAATCATTAAAACTAGTTTTTAGCTGGTATTTACATTCATTATTTAATATAATTTTTTGTTTAGTTCTATGGGTAACGTTCTTTATTTTAAAAAAGACAACGAAATTTATTTAAATATGATAATTCTATAACTCCGGAAACAAAAAAAAAAACAGTTTCTTATGTAAAATTAGCAGTAAGTAATGACTACTTCAGTTAATAAATTAGAGGAAGAAAAGTTATTTTTTTACTTTTTAAAGAAAAAATACATTAGTAAAGGTTTATGAGAAAAATATCATATTCTTTTACTATAGCTATTTAGACTTTTATTAGCTTTAAAACAACAGATCTATTTTATTAAAAATAATCATATACTCATTTAATTATAATTTATTAAAATTTATACTTTTTATTATAGGTTTTAAATTATTTTTACAGTTAAAAAAAGTTGTCAAAAATATTCCACCTATTTATGTACTAACTTTTTTTTTCGGAAAACATACTACTGAAAATAAAATACTTCAAGATAATGACTTATTTTTTTGTCTATTGACAGCGCTAGGAATTAAACAACAACAAACTGTATATTTTGAATATAATAACTTAAATTATAACATCAGTATGTATTTACATTTGACAAACTATCTGCATGTTGAAGAAATAATAACAATTAAAATTCAAAAGAAAAAAGGTATTTAAGTACTAAACAGCTGCTTTTAGTTCTTAAGTGTAAATGTCAAGTTTTATTTTATATAATGTCATTATTATTGAAGAGAAAATTTTACAATATGTTTAACAATGTTTTATAATTTTTTTTACTTGTATTTAGGAAAACTATTTATTTAAATTAAGTAACGTATATTTTTCATAAATAAGTAAGTAATTGTTGATTAGCGTTAGTTTAAATGTAAATTGAATATCTAAATTATTTATTATTAGCAAAAAGTAAAAACTCTTTAAAAAATTTTTGTAGTTTTTAGTTCTATTGAAAAGAACTGCTTTAATTTATGAGATGTTTAAAACTGTTGATTTAGTTTTAAACTAACTCAGACAAGTAAATTATAAAATGTAACCGGTCTGTAAAAAAAAGATAAATTAATTAGCAATATAAATATTCTCAAACAAACTGATAAACTATTTTAGTACAGTTGCCTCGAATTGTTTTCAACTTATGTTATTGTACTTAAGTTGCAAATTTTAATGTAGTAAACTAATCATATTAAAAATATATACTACCTAAATGCTAGCAAATATAAGTAGACTTAAGTAAGATTCAATAATGAATATTTTGCTTTGAAACTAATTTAAATATTTCCTTCCTTTCTCATTAACAGTGCAAATATTATTTATTATAGAAAAATACTTTAATACGATGAATGATAATATTTCGAATAACTTATTTATCATATTATTTAACCTAGTTTAGAAAGAATTTAAATTACACTGGACTGAAGTCAGATTCATATACATCGGTATTACTTTATTAATAACAATATCAATAAGTAAACATGTGTGTGTATGAAAATTGACGTCACAAGACATAAATAATCGAAATTAACATAAATTGTTTGTTAGGTTTTGTTTTGCAAAACCTACAAATCCTAAATAATATTTTACTGGTTTATTTAAAGTGTTACCCTTTGGTTCCGAATTAATAGCTTTAAAAGTAATATTGTATAAAATGTACAAAATAGTCTTAAATAATATAATATTGTAATAATATTTTTATTTTAGCTACTATATCTAACTTCATTTACAAAAGTTTAGTTGTTTTATAAATATTAGGTAAAAGATAGTTTACGACTTCAAATTAACACTAATAAAAAAATTATTAACAATATTTGTTTTACAATAGTAATAATAATAGTACAGCAGTAAACTAATTTAATTTTTAATTGTTCAAAATTGATTAATCCAACATGATTATAAAATAATTAGACAATTTAATCCTTTAAAAATTAACCTTTTTAGAGAGATTTTCAAAAACTAAATTTAAATTTTATTTGTTTTTAAACAAAAATCAATAGTTATATATTCTTGTGTAATTTGGAAGTAATCTTATTTCTATAGTAGAATAATCAATTTTGTAATCTTGTGTCTATATTTCTTCCGGTAAAGCTAAGACAAAAATTATTTCTGGTTTCAATCATCTTAATTACTTTGAAAAATACTTTCAATTATTATCTGTTATTAATTTTAAAAGTAAATTTAAGTTTATGTTTATTTGTTTAAAGTCGATTGGAAGTTGGCGAGTAAAATTTAAAAACTATATGTAAATAATACTTTACCTATTATTTTAGAACTTAACAGTTATATAATTTTTTCTTTTTAACATTTATTATTTTATTTACTCTTTTTAGCTCTTCTTTGATTTCTTAAATAAGTTCTTCTGTTATTTGATAAATATTTTTGTTACAATTTTGGTTTTGATAAATTATGTTTTACAAGAATTCTAAAAGTTATGATTTTATAGCTTAAGTTTAGAAGTGTACAAATTTTTCTAAAAACAGCTGTGGTTAAATCAAAACTAAACAATGTCTTTTATTCACCAAAAACAATTAATCAAATATTATGTAAAATAATCCTAAAAAAATTAAAAATAAGTTTTGTGTAATAAGTATAACAAAATAATAGTTAAATATTTGATCTTAATCATCTAATTGTTATAAAAAAATATCATTAAGAACAGTTTTAATAAAATATTCATTATAAAATTTGATGGATTTGCTTCATTAAAAAAGTTTTCAGCTCACATTTCCCATATCCTACAATATATGAGCAAACAAGTAAAGTTATGGCTTTTAAAGCATTCAAATAGTCAATGAAAATGTACTTTAATTTTTGTGGTGGACTTTAGATAAAATGTTTGTGCTAAGAATTAATGTTTCAGTTTTAAAGTTTGTTTTTATCATGTAAAAATTTAACATCAGTAGATAAGTTTTTTTTATAGTATCATCCATCAAGTCTATACTAAGATATTTTATACAACTAAAAACAGTTTCAATTAACTTTTAAGATATATTCAGTTAAAAAAAAGTTTCAGATACATACTGTATGTGGCACTCTTAGGCTAGTATGAACTTTTTTTGAAATCTCATGTTAGTGCTGATATCCTCTAAGTATCTCATACCAGTTTTTATGCCTTAATTATTTCTTACAAATATTGATTTTTTAAATTCTTCTGTAATTATTTAGGTATCTTTTTGTATTTAAACTTAATTAGTATTATTTTTAATCAAAAATTTTATAACAAAAACGTTTTGTTTCTATTTAATTATAAACTCTAACTAGTCTGAGGTAACACAGACTGACTATTTTGTCTCAAAGAGTGGCAATTCTGATTATTATTAACTCAGCTAAATTATAATTATATTAGCTTAGTAGTTAGAATAGTTGAAAGCAAAGTATACATTTGTAAGTTGTTTAAAAAGTAGGAAAAACATCTATCTAACTAACTACTGAATTTTTATGAAGTATTAAGTAAAGAAAAATAATAATATTTATTTTAATAGCTTATTACTAACAAAACAATGTTTTACTCCCATATTTGCATATAGGAGATCCACAGTTGTTGTTAACAAATTTGATAAAAAAAGTTTGACCAAATAAATGGAAGTAAAATAAAATTAAAAACAAAATATTGAAATAGGCATTTAAGTCAAGAACTTTAAATTGATTAATTTAAAAAAATGTAACAATATTACTAAAAAGATATGTACAATTATGATTCCCAATATTTATTTAATCCAAAATACTAAAAAAATATTATTTGTTATTTTATGATAGTTAACTTTATAACAGCCTATTTAATATACAGCACTAAAACATTTATCTGTCACAGCTGGTTAAAAATGATAACTGTCAAAATTGAAGCACCTACTAAGAAGAATAAACAAAAATACACTTCTAAATGGAAATCTGTTCCTGAGTTTAAAGGTAAAGTAGTTGATTATTGCTTTACATAAATAAGACTTATCTATTAAATATAAAATATGATTTTACTAATAGACTGGGTTATGCCTGATGTTTCTAGTTCATACCACGTAATGGTGTAGATATTTTAAGAAGAGATTTAAGTCTTAAATACCATGCTAATACTAGCCAACATTTGAAAAAAGTTAGTTTTAATTAATCATCCTACCCAAAATTTTAAATAACATTATAAACACATTAAGGGCATTGGGATGTAAATCACCATTTTTACAATTTAGTCTTATAATATTGAATTTTAACTAAGCTCCAAGTTGCTTTTTACAAATTAAAAAAATTAAAATTGCTTTTTGAGATATAGCAGGTCATATTGGACAGCAACAATAGGTTCCTTTTGGGAGGGGCAAAGTAAAACAGCAAAAAAAGACTACTTCACTAAAAATCTATGTTCTTCTACGTTTTTGGAGATAAATGCCAAAAACTTTCAGAATATGCTCCTTGCAATTTTTAAGAAATTGTGTCGGAAGAGAATTTGAACAAATAAAAATTGATAATTTGTGACAAAAAAACAAAAAAAAAGCTGTTTGTTTTTTTTTATTTTTTTATAATTTTATTTTTTTAATTTTAAAAACATTCTTTCTGACAAAGTTTTGAAGTACTTTAAACAACATATCCTGAAAGTTTGAGGTATTTATCTCAAAAAACGTAGGAGAATATAGATTTTTAGTGAAGTAGTCTTTTTTTTGCTGTTTTAGTTTGCCCCTCCCTAAAGGAACCTATTGTTGCCTCCCACTTTGACCTGATATATCTCAAAATTTTTTTTTATTATTATAACCAGTAAAAACCATCTTGTATCTTAAAAACTCAATAAAATAAGATCAAATGTGAAAAAAGTGTTAACCCTCCTATGCCCTTGATACTTTTATTAAAATTTGTTTGCATTTCTTGATTTTAAAAGTAACTAAATTAATTTTCATACTGCTCTACTATTAGCATGTAGTTTTCATAGATATTCATGATTAAAACTTCAATAACAGGTTTTATTCATTATTTTTTTCATAAATGGGCTAGATTATGCATGCTTGTTTTCTAAAATATTATCATTTTGTATAAACTTTACCAGAACACAGTAAGCTGAAAACGGGTTAAAGCGGCCATTGGTTATAATAAAATAATCTTGCTAAAAAAAAAATTCTACAAAGTTTTAAACATAGTTTAACAAAGTTTGATTCTTTTTGTTTTAAAATTGGTTTTGTTGTTTTTCTGCTTGAAGTATTTAAGAAGTTATATAAGTTTAAATCCAACTAGTTTTTGCCTATACAGTTTGAAAACTACTCCGAATTCTTAATAGTTTTGACAAAATTTTCTTGCAGAATGTTAGAGAAAAATTTCTGTAAGACTAATTTAGAGAAACTTTTTTAGCATTTTTCTTAAACTTTGTTGAAATAGTATTGGAAAATGCAAAAAGTTATTTAAAAATTTAAAATTTTTAACTTAATTTTTTTTATTTGATATTTTTTCAAAAAAAAAGTGCAAATAGGCATCAGGATGTTGCTTGTATAAACCTAAAATTAGTTAATTTCTTAATGATTGTTTTATTTTGTAAAATTGTACATAGAATTTTTATCACATTTGCTTAAACATAAAAAAATGAAGATATTTCAGCACCAAGCAGTTGAAATATTCTCTTTTAAAAATACTTTGTAGTATATTACCATAAATCATCAATGAAATTTTCAAAAGATTATAAGTTTTAAATTGCTTTTTTTTCATTTTTTTAAAGAATTCTTACATTTTTTAACACTAAACCAAAGAAATCGAAAAACCTAAAAAAGTTTTTATATAAAAGCTTCTAAAGTATTTTTTAGCAGTTGATGTTGGCCTTAATTTTGATAAAAATTTTAGGTTTTTTCAACTTATTTTTCTTTTTTTAAAAATGAAAAATTTGCTACATTTAAGCTTACATTATTTAATTTTATTCACAGGCCACAAATAAGATATTTATATATTCAATACTTTTATAATTTTTTTTACTGAGATATTGTTTCTTCCAAAGTATTTAAGTCCACAGTTTTCATTTAATAAGAATGTTTACTATTAAGTTTTTAATTTAATTTAAAATTTATTGTTAAAAATAATTAAGAATAATATACTACACGTACATTTTTTGCATATAAAAGCAATTTAAATCTAATTAAATTATATTGGAACATTTTATAAACATGATTAAAGTATTATCAGTAAATATACAATTATTTCTAGTAATCTATTAAGTTTGATAAAGTGTATTTGTATGAAAGTTGTTTTTTATTTTTTGTTTAATTTTTTAATTGAAATATTTGTACAAATTAATCAATTTTTAATGTTTTATACTTGAATAAATTTTATAGCTTTCTACTTTTAATTATATTTTTTATTTAGTATTAAATGTGTTTGTTCTAGTTCAACCTATTTTAGAATTTTTTTTTTGACTAAACAGGAATTTATATCATTGAAGCACTGATTTTAGTAAAGCCAACCGCAAAAAATTAATTAAGATTTCAAGAGAATTTTTCAACTTGATAGTGCCTGTAAAAGTTGTAAAACAAGTAGGATTTTAATTGTCTCAGAAGCACTCATCTCTTTAAGTTAGTTTTTGTTTTAATATTTCATTTATTCTATATAACTCATCAGTGTTTGTAATTTATCTATTTATTTATTTTTAGACCACCTTCACTAATTAAAAAGATACTTTGATCTTCAAGTTAGTAAAAAAAAAAGATTTTTACCTTTCTAAAGTTTTTTTTTCAACTTAAATAAAAGTATGATTCCAATTTTTCCACTTTATAATATCTATATTGTTTTTCTAACTCTTCGTTTTAAAATGTATAATAATATTATATTTAACTACAATGGATTTTCAAATATTTAAAAAAATATTTTTGAGTGATAAACAAGTTTTTGAAATTCTACTTCTCTATAAAAATTTTCAAATACAAACATATGTAAAACAAAGCTTTTGTAGTTATATTTAAAAGTTTTAACTAGTTTACACAACTGTTCTTATGTTCTTAAGCAAAAAACCTTGAATTAATTTTTTTTTTTTTTGCAATGAAGAAAAACATAAAATTATTAATTAAACTTAGATATAAATTTACTCAAAAATCAACAAATTTTAAAACTTTTGTATAAAGATTTTTATTAGAATGCTAATCCAAGTTTAAGTAAACATTAGATATTAAAAATACTCAAAGTGCTTTATTTTTGTTATAATTCGCTCTTGCTTTGTGTCATGTAATACAAATTTCTGATCAAAAGAACTGTAATTTTTATTTTTGGTTAACTTAAGTATTACTTCATGAATACTGTATCAGTTGAATTGAAGTTTAATAGATTCTAAAGAATTTTAAAACAATGTATAGCTCGATCTTACTATGTATATTTTTAACTAAATTTTATGTTGTTTATTTACTGTTTATTTAATTTATTAAACAAATTTTGAAATATAACTGTTTAAAATTGAGAGCACAAAAATTTTTTAAATATTTAAAAATATTAAATTTACAATGATAAAAAATTAAATGATTTAGATAAACATTTGAACTAGAAGAAAAGTTTTGAATTAGTTTTAAATAAATATGTATAAAGGTATATCTTCTGTAACTATAAATAAATAAATGTTTGTTGTATGCCAGTTATTTCATTTCCTAATTGTTTGCAATTTTGATTATTATACATTAAAAATAACATACTTCACTGCTAGGGTAACTTGAAGTAATTTGTTCTAAATGTTTTTTCAGATTAATAAAAAAAAATATAACTCTTTTAATTTTTAATTAGTTCAGTGTATGTTTATTATTTTATTACTAACAGTTTTATGTAACAAATTTTGCACTTAAGTAAATTTAGTTGTGTTAAATATGTTCACAAAATGTTGTTCTTGTGTTTTTTGAAGTTATAGAACTAATAGTTTTATTACTAACTGTTTTGTAAAACAACTTTAGTAATTATATAAACTACTTGTTTTTTATTTAAAATCTGTTCAAAAAATATTTTTTGTTTTATTAGATCTTTTAAATTTATTTAATTTTGAACGAAAACATAAATTTCTGGTTATTATTTATAGTCATGTTTATTAAAAGAACAAACATTTTAAAAGTTATATACTGTAGCAATTGACTTTTTAAAGTGATGTATGTTGAAAATTAATGGTTTCAATAGAAAAATCCTCCTTTGTGTAGTTTTGTTCCATTTTAGTGTTATTTTTCAATCAGAAATAAATAATTACGTGGCTTAAAAATAAAAACAGTTACTGTTTAAAGCAATTTGTTTTAATTGCTTTAAAGTTTCTTTATGTTTTAAGCCAACTTTACAATCTACAATATTATTACTGATGTTTTTTTCTGATTATTTTAATTAAATAAGAGTTTATTTAGTTTTAGTCTATTTAGTCTATTTTTTACTTTAAATCTAAAAATTTACTAATTTGGTATACTAACTTTATTAAAAATTTTAGAAATAGTAAACAGTTTTTTATTCAGTGTGTTAACTTATGAATTGTTGGTTTTGTTAAAACTTATTTGTCTTGTTGATTTACTGATTTACTAGTTTTTTAGAAATGCTTAAACAAATTAGTTTTATAAACCAAGCTTATGTAACATTTCAAAGTATTTTTAAATTTAATTTGTGTTTTTATTAAACCGATATTTTCGTTCAGATGCTTAAAACTAAGTGAAATTTTTACTTCGTACCTTGGAAGTTTTGTTTTTAATAGAACATTTTGATATTCAGTATTTTTCATCTTAAAATGCACTTTAAACTGTATCTTTTTATCAATTTTCTTTATGCTAAATATAAAGTTTTTCATAATTATTTTATCACAAAAGCTTTTATAGAAATGAAATTTTGAAACTACAAAAGTAAGCTCTACTTTTTATGTGAAAACTACCTTTTAAGAATAAATAGTGTAGAAAATATCTTAAATCTATTTGATTAGTCTTTTTAATTTCACAGTAGATTATATGATGTTTTTTGACCTATTTCTTATTAATTTTTGAAATTAATACCTAAAATAATGACATAAAACAGTTAATTATGAAGCTTAAATTATTACCTATTATTTTTATAATTTAGTTTTAAGAAGTACCAATAGAAGAAATTTAATTCTAATAGCTTTAATCCATTTGTTTTTCATTATTATGATGAACAAAAAAGATTAAAAGACCAGCATAAAATTTGAAATAAGTTCTTCTAGGTGTTTTATATTGTAAAGTTATTGTAAAATAAGTTTTACTGTTTATAAGATGTTTTTTAAGGTGTTTTTTAGTTATGTAAATAGTTTTGCTTGATTTTAGACAGTGAACTATTTACAATTTCTGCAATTAATAATTTCTGCAATTGCTTTGATTTGTTTTTATTGGTTGTATTTTTTATATGTTGGCTATGATAAAGCTTTAGTTTTTAATATATTCTTTTTAGCTAGTTTATCGAAAATTTTTTTCAACAAGTTACTTAATATATTTCAAGTATTGGAAAAAATACTTAAATTAGCTTTAAAAACTAAACTTCAAACTAATGATTTTTTTACATTTAAAAGTTTTCTGTATCCTATAGGTAAATGCACCAAATTTGTACACGTCCAATTATTAGAAATGATATCATTTGTTTTTCTAAGGTTATCTAAAAATCCTGTTCACTGTAGGAATATATGCAAACTAAATAAACTAAAGAGTTTTTTTTATAATATTTATTATAAAACTGATAAATAACCTTTTTTTTAAATACACTTACTAAATTTCACTTTGTGTTCAGTGTAAAAGTCTAAAGCTATATAAATATTAGAGTTCAATACTTAATAACTGTATTTTATAAATTAATCTATTAATAATAAAAAATGCTTTTATCCATTGTTATCGTTAGAATTTAAACCAACATTTATTACAAAAAGGTTACATATTTTGAAGTTACTGTAAATTATTAAAAAAATTATAGTCTAAACATTAAGTACAATTTCATTTAAAGATTTTTAAAAGAATCGTTTTCTAGTAAAAATTGAAAAACAATCTTATAATTTATCTTTTTTTCAAATAAAAGTGTTTATTACTGTTATTTTGAGACTGAGTTTACAAAAATATAAAATTTAAGTTTTGAATTAAATTTATTTCCTTGATTAGAACCTAAAGTACATTTAAAAGTTTTACGTTTTGTTTTTTTTCTAAAGTTTTTATATATTTATTTAAATACATTAGAAAAAAATTACTCAATTAAAAATAATATTTTGAAGCTTATTTTAAACTCAAATTCACTTAGCTTAAAATTGAAAAAGTTACATACTAAGCAAATATTTTAAATTTAAAATCCAAACTTAAACAGCAGTGCGAACTCAAATTTTGCAAATTTAAGCGACTGAGCGAACTCAAAAAACACGAACCTAACTGATAGACTTCTGCATTTGAAAATTTTAAGTATGAACAAAAAACTGCAAGCAACTTTCAAATCAGCTAAAGAATGATACCGGATTTTGTACTTTAAGTTTGCAAGAATTATTCCTTTAGTATTTTAGTATAAAGAAGTTATTTTCCGTAAACTGAAAGTTAATAAGAATAGCACTATAGTATAGTGTTTTAGTTGTAGACTAATTCATTTACTGAAATTCAAAAAAAGCCAAACTTAGCTCTTGGGCGATACTTAACGGTTAAAAATCTGTATATGTCAATTTTCCAATACAAGTTGAATGAGGGCAAAAATAGCAGAAAAATTCTGGCAACTATGGTAGTAGCAGATGAAAATAAAAATAATTATGAATCAAACTAGAAATAAATCAAGTTTTTAATTTGCAACGTTTTCAAACGCTTACTGACGTCACTTTTTAAAACAAAGTTGTTATTAGTTTTTATGAAATTATATAAGTCAGCAGTATTCTAATATCTTAAGCATTTCAATGTCTGTTTTCAACATAAACTAGCTAGCTGTGAAAACTAGCCTATAAATAAAAAACCATCAAAAATGTGCGTTGAAAAATATAGTTTTTATTTTAAACCAATAGTTACCTTTGTTAAACTTCTGCAGAAAACAACTAAAGTATTGCAATAAAAAAAAAGATGACTAATATTCTAGTTCTTACTGAAAAGTTAAGTTACAGCAAACTCTCGCATCTTTACGCACTCGTGACGTTACGCACTCTCGTTTAGTTAACGCATTTTAGAATTCTAAAAATGTTGAAAAATAATTTATTTATACTTTTTAATTACATAAATTAAGTTTATTGTATTTTTTTAATATGAATTATGTTTTTAAATGCTATTTCACCTCTCTAAATTTTCAGACTTTGTAAAGTTATGTTTTTTGACTAATTAGTAAAAATTTAGTTACACCTCAGTAAATTAGAAATTTTGTTAACAATAAAGATTATATGAAATTCTGGAAAAAAATATGACTGTGTTAAGTAATAAAAGTTAAATAAAACAATGAGATTTAAAAATAACACAAATAAATAATACAGCACTCTTGCCCTTTTTTTGAATAAACATCTAAAAAAGAAGTCTAATGAAACTTTCTAACAAAAATTAACAGTGATACTTAATAGATATAGAACTTAAACAATATAAAGTTTACAAATATATTATAGCACCAAATGCATATTTTGGTAAAAGGCTATAAATTAATATTTTAATATAGACACCACACCATTTCTCAATTGGAAACAAATGCTTAGTTATAAATTGTATTTGTTTAGTAGAAAAGAATATAAATGTTATATATCAAATAAGTCAGAAATGAATAAAAATAAAATACTCAAAGAGTTTCTACAAACGTATTATTATTTAATTCAATTTTCTTTTTAATATATGTATATGTAAACAGTCATTATAATAATTATATTAGGTACCTTTTGTATCTTTACGATCTCTCGTATCTTTACGAACTTTTTCTGTGGACAAAATGTTCGTAAATAAGCGAGATATTACTGTATACATAGTTTATGCTTGCTGAAATTATCGCTTAAAACTAAAATTTACAAACTAAAAATAATTTTAATACAACTACTAATATAAACCAAAACTTGCAAATTAGTAATTTGTTAAACACAGGAAAATACTAAAATACTTAATAATAGTATTAATAAATACTTAATAGCTTGTGATAGTTTGCAATTAAGTTATTAAATAACTTGATTTAAAAGACAATATAAGAATATCAACTTTAATAACAATTCGTAGAACTACAACACCATTTTACTTTTAGTATAAAGCAAGAAAAAGTACAAAAGTAAAATACAAAATTTAAAATATGCAGTTTGTTAAGTGCTATATTTATTTACTGGTTATATTTTAGTTACATCATTTAAAATTATTGCAAATGTTCACTTAGCCATATTGGTTTTATTCTAAAAAAACATTTAAGTTTTATTGATTGTGATACTTTTTAGTTTTAAAACATATCTGGAGGTTATCTAGTTGTATTTTAAACGTGTTAATTTAGTTATCAGTCTACAATACATTCTATCGATTATGTTATATTTATAATTGATAAAAAAATCATGTAAAAACTTTTAACTAATTATTACAAAAAGTCGTATTTAAAAAATTGCTAAAGTCAGCCAATAACATGGTATTTTCGATATTTTTATTTGAATTTTTAAAAAAGTATAAATAATATCTTAAATTAGAAAAAAAAGGTTAGCATAAGTTAAACATAACCAAGAACTTAAATGTGTATATTTCTGAAAACAAAATTAGTAATGAATTTTACATTTTTAAAACGAAATTTTTTATTCTAATTCTTACAAAATTAAAAGTTTTAAATAATTTCTGTAGATTCTTAGAGATTCCTATAGATTCCTACAGACTCCTTAAGAAAAATTCAAAATAATCATTTAGAAAATATAAATACATACAGTCAATTATACTTTTAAATCTATATTTTCTATATATTAATTCTATTATAATCAATATAATGTAATAAAGTATTTAGATTTCTATAAGGTATTGTTATATGCTTGAAATGTAGATTTGTTACTAAAATTGTTTAAACTTAAACGATATTTAAAATATAATAATTGACAAAAAGATGTTATTACTGCTTATTGAAGGACAAACAAGTGATTGATATATTTGGTCCTAAGACCTGTTGGCAGGAAAAAAATTAGAATTATTTAGTAAATTGAAATTTAAAGAAAAAATTTAAACAACGAAAAGCTTTTGAGGATCTAAAAAAAAAACTTTATGAAACATAAAGGTTTATAAAGTTTCATAGAAAGTTTGACAAACTTAAAAAAATCTTTTAGATAAAAACAGGCTCTTAAAATGCAATATAATTTTTTTCTATTATTCATTAATACAATTTATTGTAAAATGGATAATTAAGTGTTCTAAACTTTATTTTGTATAATTCATAGTAGCGTCATTCTTCAAAACTCAAAGTGATTGCTTCTTAGAACCATTAACGTTTTAAAGATTATATTTAAATTTAAGAGAAAAAAAGTCTTGATTTCGGCCTATCATGTCTAATCATATTTAAATTATTGTGTTTTTATTTGGTAGTTGTCAGTTTTTAATAAAAACATATATTTCTAAACATTATGTACAAAGTTAAGCGTAAAGTTTCAACGAATAAAGATACTATTTTACTATATTACTAATTTTTTTCATTGTTATAATGTATATTTAACAAACTTCAGTAAAATATTTTAATTTTTATTTTAAACGAATAACAACAAATTAATAATACACTGTAAACTATTCTTTCGACTTGTTTATTTTTGTCAAAAGTATCAAAACATATCAAATTGTTTAATTTAAAGTAATGATCAAAAACAAAATTTTGAGACCAAAACATTATCAAAAGATACTAAGATTCTTTTTTTTTTGTTTAAATATTGATAAGACTTATAAATATTGTATATGTTGATTTTTTTTGATTCCGTAATTCAAGAACCAAAACTTTAAAGTTATAAGTTAAATAAAGATAATAAATAAACGAATTGGGTTGATCAAACCATACTTTTTGAAATTTAATTACAAAATTTTTCTACAGTTTAACCAAAAATTACAGCTGGTAACAAACATTAAAAAACTCGACACAAAAATTAAAAAAAAAAATCTGTTATATCAAAACACTTTCGCTACTTTTTAATTTTGTTTGGTTTAAAAGAGTTCAACTTAGTTAACACAATCTAAAATTAAAGATGATGACTAACATTTAAAAATGCGACAAAAACTTAAAAATGCTTCTGTTTGATTAAGCTACTTTTTAATTTTGTTTGAACTTTGTAGCTAAATTTTTTTAAGAGTAAATCGCAGCAATTTTAATTTTATATAAATACCTATTTAGTTTTTTAAACACATATGAATACTGAAAATAAAATTTTATGTTCTTAGTGACGTCATCTATTTACCAACAAACACTCGCAATAACTATCCATATATTGTCAAATGCGATTATAATATTTTTAAGAACTATCTTGCTAATTTATAATTGCAAAACTTTGGAAGTCGTTGTAAAACGACTAAAATTTCATAATTTTCCACAAAGTTAATTGTACATAAAGATCAGTATTGTGTACTATCTAAGTATTTGGGTCTCCAGTCGATTTTTACAAATATTTTTAAAAGATTATTCTAGATATAAGACTAACAAACTAATGTAATTTTTATTTTAATTCTGTAATTGTATTATGTTGTATAAAAATAGTTTAGTTATAAACTGTTTGTGTTTGTTATAGTTTCTAATTAGATAAGTAAATAGTTTAAAAAACAAAAGCTGTATATTTTTATTTATTTGAGAGTGAACAAAATAAAAGGTATCTTTAAAATATTTTAAGTAAAAAAAATATCGTACTTAGGCAGATTTTTTTTTACTTATCAGCCACAACTTTAAATTTTTATTTTTGACTATTGTTAATATAAATATATTAAACAATATGTGCCTGATTTATACTCAAACATCAAATGTTTGTTGATGTATATGTTATGTTCTGACTTGATTCGTATAAACATATTTAGCTTAAGGCTTAAATAAATATATCTTTCTTGGTTGAGTTTATTTACAAACTAATTACAAGAATGATAAAGTCTGTAATACAAAACATAATGAATGCTAGGTAAATACTTATGCATCTCCCCCAGATTATTTACGAATGAGATAAAACGATAAATTTACATAGCGAAACAAAATTATTTTAAAACAATTTTTTACAACTTAAAAACATTTTTAAGGACTAAAATTCAACGAAATTAAACTCAAAAAGACAAGTACATTTAACAAATTACGATTAACTTAGTTCACTATTAAATAATTTGTTAAAACAAATTACAACTTAAACAAACAAACTGTAACAAAAAATTTGAAACTTAATCTTTACTTTTCTTCACTCAGATGCTACATACAAGCATTCAAAAACTTAATTGCTTCACCGATTTGAACTTTTCAGCTTTGAATAATTTCTTTAAAGCTTCACTTAATTTGCTGATAAACATCTTTATTATAATTTCGAATTCAAACAAAGTAGAAAGTACATTATGGATAGCATTAAACAATGAGAAATACTGCTACACTTATCTTCTAAATACTCGATACCAACCAACAGTTTGAATTTTTGAAAGTCAATCTCTGCGTCTTTATCCAAGATTACGTTAAACAGATGGCTGTTAAACGAGTCTGCTGCAAAGTCAACTACAAACTTTAGGACATCACCATTAGACTGAAACTCATTCATTAGTTAGACCATAAAACATTAACTTACAGTGAACATTCCAACTTGACAATAAATGAATATCAGCAAAATCGGTGTCACGAAGCTTTTGAAAAGCATCATAAAGTCTTACACGGAAACTCTGAAAATAATCCGATAATTTCACACACTCATCCCGGACACAATAATGTTCGCAGGTAAACTTTGGTGGTCTTTTTGATTTTCTGTAGAAAATTTAAGTCAAAAATATAGATCTAAGCAAATCTGAGCCATTCTGGTTCAACATCAATTTCCATTTAATCCATTGGTACTGAGGAAAATTACACAATACTTATTCAAAAAGAATCTTCCTTCTGGAAACACAAAACATCAAAACTTTTCTTGACATCTTTTTACTCAACTTTACCAGAGAAAACAAACTTTTACAGTGGTATGTTTGCTTGTTCAGATAAGGGATAATACTTAGAGATTTGCAAACAGGAGGGGTATATCTTCTTAGAAACTTACGATTTTGAGTAGTTAAACGACCTGATCCATCAATCTTGACAACACATTTATAGCAGTCCTTCACTTCCACCACCACTCCACTTTTTCCCCACTTGCTAGGAAAGTTACCTGTTTGATTTAGTATCACGACATGATCACCACAATTCAGTGGTGGCAACGATTTTGTGTTCTCACTTATATTTTCCAGAGACTTAATAAAATGAATACTGAGAGATTCTTCCTTTTTATTCCAAACGTTACGCCATATATTAGAGATATGCGGGTTATTGTAAGTCATAACACTCTTTCTGAAGTAAGGTAATGATATCTTATCATTTGGAGGTAGGTGAGGATTGCTTTAGGATTAGTGCAGTTTTTTGTCGCCATCCAGTGTGTAGAAATACATTTTTCTGTCCCTGTACCTCCTTTTTCTTCTTAACGTTTTTACGATCGAACATATTTTTCCTACGACCTCGGATACAAAAGCTATCAGAGACAATCCAACAACCAAAAGAGCATTTGACTTATCAGCTTTATTTTGGTGATTTTGATAAACTTTTTTACGGGACTTTATCCAGCACTGTTTACAGGCAGAACACTCAATATACCTCATATTTTTACTGCTCCAAACAAATTTATCAGTATATTTATTACATATTCTACAAGTTATTTTACCACTTGATTTTTGTGTTGATTTCTTTAAGGATTTGTATATATTTGGTTTATATAATCCACTAACTAGAAGTGCATTTGACTCATCAGCATAATTTTGGTGACTTTGACAATCTTTTTTACAGGACTTGACCCAGCATTGTTTACAGGCAGAACACTCAATATACCTCATATTTTTACTGCTCCAAACAAATTTATCAGTTGGTTTATTACATATGCCACAAATTATTTTACCACTTGGTTTTTGTGTGGTTTTCTTTGAGGATTTGTATGAGAAAACTGAGGCTTTAACGGCGGGTTTCGACATTGCATAACGTGCCATCTCTTTTCCTTCAATAAAACGGATTGTCTTATTGACATTTTTCTCATTTAGATTTTCCCATCTTAGCACCTCTTTACGGATATCCTCATCGGCTAAACCTGTTACCATGACATCTTTCACGATTATGTCTGTAAAATCTATCATTTGATTACAGCCTTCCTTTTGGCATTTACATGTGCACGAGTATGTACTGTTGTTTTCCTTTAAACGTGCAGCAAATAATCTAGTGTTTTCAGTCAAAACCTGTTTTGCACTAAGAAAGTCTGATCGTCGTACAACAACTGAAACAGGAATAACTGCAAGCTGCTTGATCATCCTTAAAAAGCTCTTGCTCACTTAAATTTACTACATCATCATGTCCCTTCAGAAGAGCATCGCCTAGATCTTCCTCACAGCACTGGTACAGTTGACGGCCTTTTTCTACTTCTGTCCTCTCCATGCTATCTTTAAAAATAGTCCACTTTTGTACAAATATGTTCCAACCCTCTTCATTGCAGTCTGTCCCTATTCGAGGACGGTCCATCTTTGGAGGCTTTGATGAAGAATTTGCATAAATGTGAACGTTGTTGTGAATGATAAGCAAAGAGGCAACTACAAAAGCATCGATGACTGATGTTTCATATGTGCAACTCTCAAGAGGGCATTTAATTACAGGCATTGTTGATTCAATTTAGCAAGAATTTATCATAAATAATTATATCTTTCTTGGTTGAGTTTATTTATAAACTAATTACAAGAATATTAAAGTTTGTAATACAAAACATAATAAAAACTAGGTAACTACTTATACAAGGCTGTCAATAATTAACTAAAAGTTAATAAAAATTATTTGATGAATTTTGGTTATAAACTTAAATAGTTACCAGTTGTACATAATAAATAACTGTATTAACTTTATTTATATTGAAACTATCGTTAGTTATATGAATACTTTTTGTGTCTTTTTTACTGCTACATTTAATAATCTTGTTTAATTTCAGATTGATTTAAATTTAATTTTAAAGATGCTATGTGCAGTAAACCAAAACACTTCCTAAAAATTTTGTATATAATGAAATTTATATAAAATTAATAACCTAACTCGTTTCTACACTAGTATATGAAATAATTAAAGTTCACTAAATATTTTCTGATATGGAAATTATTTTCCCAATTATCATCTTCTGTAAAAGTAATTTATGGAAACAAACTAGGATATTAATTTATAATATTATTTGTCGTTTAAGTAAACCACTGTATCTTAGATAAAACCAAAATGTTGGAAAAATACAACAATTTGTAATTAAAATTTAAAGAACTCTAATTAAAAATTATGTACAAACAAATTCTGAGAGAAATAGGTAAATTCTAAAAGTCTGTAGTTTTTAATGAATGTGTATTTTGGTTTGACTAGCTTCATAAACAAATGTTAAATTTTAAGAAATCTTACAATACTGTTTATTTATATTATGTGTTCTGGATTTAAGAAAACATAAAAAAATATTTCAACTATTAGAGCAGAAATAATGAATTTATTCTTTCAAGAATTTATTTTACAAACTAAAAAGATATGTTTTTACTCTTCAGTGCTTAGAAATATCTAAAAAGATATATACTGACTGTTACATATGACTGTTGTATATACTTTTAGATTTATTTAAGTACTGACAAGGTCTTTGACCAAAACTTAGTTTATTAAATAAGTTCTTAAAAGAATAAACTCACTACTATTTTTATCTGAATTACTTTATTATAACTAACTAGCTTGTATATATAATAATAATAATAATAATAATAAACTAGTATCATTTGCAAACAAAAAGAAATAAATAATTCTAATTATTGGTGACGTAATGTGATATAATAAGTAAGTGGTTGTATTTTAGTAATTTTTCTAAAATGATTAAAAAATATTTATTATTAAGTGCAAAAAGTAAACAATTTAAAAGATTCTGTCTAGAAGTTTAACAAAAGTTCTTAATTAAGTTTACATTTTAATCATAAGTAGTTTTTAATTGAAAATTTTTACTTTTTTTTTTTACGTGTTTTGAAAAAGGATCTATATTTGTTTTTTAGCGTAATTTTTTAAAAAGTTTTAAGTTCTGTAATCTAGAACTTATTAAGTAAGTGGTGCTTAAAAATATCTTAACAGTTATTATATTACAGAAACAATTATTTTCGTAATATTTATTTCTAATAGCTCAGTTCTTAAACAAACAGTAACTTTTATTTGGCTTATGAATATCCTAAATTTTTTTTTAAATTGTGTATTTTTAAAATTAAAACTTTAAAGTTACAAGTGTATTATAATAAATAATTTAAACATAGCCCATAAATTATGCAACAAATATTTTTATATTTTCATATACATAAAATTAATGCTGGAGTAAAAAGAATTGAAATAAATAATAAGCTTTTTTAATTTTTTTCATTAAAGAAACTCTAAGTTTTAAAAACTTACTTTTATAGTAGTATAAAAGTTGCTGTTTTTATTTTTTTAGTTAAAATAAATGCATTGATGAACTATTAAAATATAAATTTAGTTTTAATTTTTTATAATATCATATCAAATAATTAAACAACTATTTTTAACCTTCAGCTATAGTTGGTAATTTGTTGTAGTTAGGTTAAAAAATATAAACTAAAGTGTTAAATATATGTTATGTTCAATAACGTTATTCATTCTCTTTAAATTACAATCCTTTCACTTTGAATTTTAAACTTATAATTGTTTATTCGCAAGCTTTCGATTTGATTTGAAATATATAAACGTAAGCACGATTAATCATTTTAATTTTGAACCACTTGTAATTTAAAGTCTGTTTTTTAGCGGTTAGAACATTTGAATTTAAAATTTTAGGAATTATTTTGGTTTAATTTAATATTTTTTTCTAATTTATTCTAATAACTTTTCTACAACGGTAATTAAAAGTTTGCTTTGTATTTTTTCAAAAAGATCTAGAAAGTTTTTTATTCTACTAAATTTTGTGAAAAGTAAAATTATAAAATTTTGTGTTTGGTTAAAAAATTTAAAAAAAAAACATATTTGTATAATTTTCTTTTCAAAGCTTTACAGCCTGTATAAATTGAAAAACTATACAATATTATATCATTTCTAGTATATGTGAATTTTTGTAAGGTGTAAACAGGATACCTTAAAACTACTGTTACCTTAAATTGATGTAAGTAAATTTATGTAATTTAAAAGTAAATATAAACTTAACTAATAATTTAAAACAACTATAAATTTATTTTAAAACTTAAAAATATAACTCACTTTGAAAACGAGAATTAATTTTTAAACTTTTTAAAATAATAGCAGCTTATTTCTATTACAGTAAACAATTTCAATAACCTTGCTTTACATTTTATATATAAAATTTGCAAATATACTTTCTGATTTGTTTATTACATAATTAAGAAGTTTTTTTGTAAGCTTAACACGTATTCTTTAGATTTATTCTAACATTTAAAATCGACTTTAAGAATTTTATACTTTATAAAAATAAAACTCAGACGAGTATAACACAGATAAAATGTATATTATTATTTTACAACTATTACAAAACCAAGAAAACTTTGAACTTATATAGCTTTATAATTGGATGAGAAATTAGTTAATTAAGCTTTTTAGGATATATAAGTTTAAAACTTCTTTTATTTTCTATCAATTGTATCACACTGATGAAAATTGTTGAAATATGTTTGTATTTAGTTAAAGACCTTGTTTGTTTATATTTAATACAATAAGAGACCAATATTTAATATTTTAAAATGTATATCGTTTTTAAGTAATTATGTTAAAAAAAATTGTCCGTGTTAGTTTCAATTTTAACGACTAGTTGTTTTTTCTTAATTATTTTTTTAATTCTAACCTTTTAGAGTTATTTTGTGTTTATGTCATTTATTATAACCCTAATCGTTCTCTTTAAAGTATCTTACAAAAAATAAGTTATTACTAGAGTACAAGACTTTAGTTATTTAGGACAACTTAAAAACTTCTGAAAATGCAGTTAATTAACAGTTTCAATCCTAAAAGTCAATAAAAAATCTTAAATGTACAAAACTTTATACAATACACTTTAAATTAAGCTTACTTCTATTGAACAATGAAAATGAATTATAATTAAATAATAGTAATATTTTATAACTTTATAGTAAAACTTACCACAAGCTAGTTTGAGATATCCTCAAAAAGGTAAAAAAAAATCAATCTCTAAAAGTACAAAAATAGTATATTGTTTCCTTTTTGAAAATTTTTAAACTAAGACAAAAAATACTATTAAAAATTTTTATTTATTTTTCAGTTTACAAAAAAAAATCAATCATTATTCTTGAACATATATTACATACACTTATGAAATATTGTTTTGATCAAAAATCTGTATACCAACGAATAATTGATGTTAGTTTGTTAGATATGTTTATAAGTTGTACCACTTTAATTACTATGTCTACATTTGCTTTCGTAAACAAGTGTTAAAATTGCTGTGAAACTTTAAAAACAAGTTTTTATATATTTGCATTTAAAAAAGAATATGGTGAAATTTTAGTTTGAGATAACATTTTAAACAACAACATTTACATATAATTGTTTTTGTTCGTTTTAATGAAACATTCTAAAGTTAATATCTGCGAGATAAAAACATGTTACATAAATATTTTCTATTATTCCTGACAGTTAAAGAAAGCTAGAAATTTATGCAAACCAGTTTGAATATTTTTACATAGATTTTATAAAGACTATGACATTAACCAGTTTAATAATGATACAATACATTCTAATAAACTAATTTAGTTTTCGAATTTGTAAAAAACTTTTTTTATTAATTTGTATTATTTTTTACTATTAAAACTTTTATTTAATTACAATTTTTTTATAATAGAACTTTTATTTCTATTAAAGTGACAAAATAAGTTATAAATCTAAACGTTTTCTTAAGAACGTTCAATTTGACCAACTGATTACTAGTATGTAAGGGTAGTTCGTTAAAAGCCTAATTAAAAAAATTATACGAACGAAGTTAATTAAAACATTCAAGTAAAGCTTAAATTATAATCAGTAGTGTACAGTTATCTTAATTTTATATTATAAATTATTCATAAATTATATGTAGAAACAATACTTATTTTATAAAATGTTACTATAAAGTAACACATATTTTTAACTTGGGCTCTAAACTTTAAGCTTTTAAAAGGTTAGTAACATATAAATTGTACAAAATATAGTATAAGTTGTTTTTACTATTTATAAATAATGAAATAAATTTAATCTACACACTAACGGCAAAATGAAATAATACATCAATAAAAACAATAAAACAAATAATCTTATTTGTTATTACGATATGAACGTACATATATTAAACGAGCATTATACTTTAAGTGAAAACAAAGAAACGTTTATAAAGTAAACGAAACTACTTTTTTAGCAGTCTACCAAGCCTGCTTGTTGTTACAAGAGTAAGAAATAGTTTGAAATAGTGAATTTACTTTTTAAGCCAGTTTTGACAAAATACCAAAATGTTTATGTATTTATTAATATTTTTTAATGTACTTTAGTTTTCATTAACATAGCAGTTTGTGAAAATTTACATTTTACTTACTTAAAAGTGTTACCACATACTTACATATTCATAGGCGAAATAAAACTATCTGTAGTTTTAGGTAGAAGCTAAGCTGCAAATATAAAAACTAATAATTTACTTGTTTTAGGTACTCAAAAGTAAATGTATTTTTAAAAGTTTTTTACAAATTACTTAAATTCTACAATAATCTATGCCGAGGCAACTGAACCTTATAGAAACTTTGGTTATCAAAAAAAAAAACAAGCAAAACTAATTTTTTTAAATTTTTTCTTAATCTAGTTTTGTTTAATGTTAAGACTTTTCTGATCTATTGTAGTGACGTCACTAACTATTAACCAAAACGTTTTCTTCAAAATTTTTTACATAAAAATGTTTATATTAGCTGTTAACTTAAAGGTATTACAAGAGTGTATTAAAACTTCTGTAAGAGAAGTTAAGTACCAATTTCAATTTATAAAATCGTTTATAAAGTTTTATTCACAATAATTTTCAATATCATTTTTTAAATTAAGCTCACTTTTCTTTTACAATAGATAATTTGCTTACTACTAGATTTTACAAAAAATTAACAAACAGTAAAGGTTATAAACTTCACTTTTTTATAAGATAAAAAAGTGAGAAAATTCATAAAGTAAAAACTATTTTAATAGTTTTTAACTTATGAAAATATTTTAAGCTAAATACTGAAGCAAATATCTACACTGTATATTTTAATAATCTTACTATTTATTTATATATATAGCCATTTCTACTCACGTGACCTAGATACTCTATATTGCAACAAACAAACGTTAAAAAAAAAAAAATTTGGTAATCTAGCAACTATGCTTAAGGTGACTAAAAACGTTTCACTGATATTAAAAATTGTTATTCAAAAATAAAAAAAATTTAATTTATTGAAATAAAATTTGTCTTAAAATTAAACTCTTTCTAACTACATTGAAATAGAAAAATGATCTAATATTTATTTAATTAGAATTCAGTTTACAATGCTGTAAAAAAAATTACAATGTTAAAAGTGTTACAAGATACTTTGTTATCTTTATAACAAAATAAAAATATATGTTATGAACTATAAATAGGTTCTACATAAGCAGAAAATAAAAATATTAATAAAGATAATTATTAAAAACCAAAGTTAACTTAAAAGTAACTATGGCTGTTAATTAAATGTTCATAAAAAATGTTATATATATTATGCATTTTTAACTTTAATTCTGTAAAAAAAAAACAGTTATACATTCCGAAGTAAAAACTAAAAACAAAATAAAAAATCATAACATTGATTTTTATTTATCTTAATTTTAATTAAACGGCTAGTTTATTAGTTTGTTAAACTTTTAATTTATTTAAAGATATTTTATAACCGTTTTGTACATCAAAAAATCTTTGCTAAATACAGTAATTACGAATAAAAAGCTTGCTGTTATTTATTATTAGAAAAGAGCTGGTTTTAATCACAGTTTAATCTTTTTATAATTTAATTGAAGTCATATTTTATAAAACAAAATTTAGACAATTGTTTTTAAATAAATTGAAATTTATTAGTTACTATCTAATAATTGTTTATCTATATTATTAGCTATGACAAATCTAAATAACTTTCAATTAAGTATACAAAAAAAATTAAACTAGTTTTTTTAAAGTAAATGCTTGATACTCTTGAATAAATTTAAAAGTACTTGAACACTTCAATATTGTTATGTTACTTATTTTATTAAAGTATATTAAGATTACAATAATCTGAGCTTAAGAATAAGCTATTTATCAAAAAATACATTTTAGTGACGTCAGTTTTAAAATCTAAACTTCTGATATAAAAAAAACATTTATAAACAACTTAGTACTAATGTATTTGACTTAGTAACTAATGCTCAAAATTTAAAAGCCTCTCTAAACGTGGTTAATATGTAGTTGTAGTAGCTGAATTATATAGATAAAATATTTAAAACTTGATTATCGTTTAGATTAGAAGTTTATTTTCAATTTCTAATAAAATTATATTTAATTATTGAATTATATTGTAACCAGAAGGTGTTGGTGACCCAACATCCAAAGGTTCATTTACCAATTAAAATTAACTTAAAATTAACGATTGGGGCTTAATCTGAGTTTAACTTTACTATTGTAATTTGACATAATCATTACTTTACTCTAGACCTAGTATTACTAGATATCAATACTACTATAAATAACCAGGCAAAAAAATTATAACGGTTTCACTATTAAATAAACTTCAATGAGTACAAAAAAAGAATGTAAAAATTACAAGAACTATTAGATATATAATTTTTGTACTAAAATACTGTATATTAACCACTATAAAACTCAAAAGTATTTTAAGAAGTACTTAGTATTAAATACAAAACCAAGTGTTAAAAACTATAAGAACTATAAAAGTATGTCACTTATGTGAAAAATGCTTTGAATTTAACCACTGTAATAAGTACTTTAAATCACTTGTTCAAATCAAAAGAGCTATAAAATGTACAGTAAGACAATAACAAAACTTTCTTTAAATAACTATTTTAAAATCTAACAAATACAATTATAAATATATATACTAAAACTTTATAAAATAACTCAATACCAATATTCAAGTGTCTTTCTTGTAAACAGTCTCTACAACTCCTGGCGGTAATCCTCTCTGTAACACCTTAAAACCAAACAACACATAATAAAATTTTGCATCAGTCAGTTTTGATAATACGTAATAAAAGAGAAATGCGTTGTATATAACATCTGTATATAACAAATTGTTTTAATAGTGTTAAAACTAGAAACATAAATTATGTTTATAGTATGAATATTTAAAAATGTTAAAGTCTTAGTTTTAAGATCATTATTTATTTAAATCAATATTAAAATTAGCTTAAATACTTAAACACATATCATTTAATGAAGTCTATCTACAAGATGTTAACTAAGATTTTTGATAGTTTCAAGTGGTTGAAATTTCGTATTAGTCGTTGCCGTATACTTATATTTTTTTTATAAACTTAATCGTGTCAAATAAAGTATGTTTTTTTAGTGATTGTTAAAAAAGTTTAATATAGATATTAGTTTAATTATTCCGTCATATTTCTTTCTTAGAGCATCTTATACTTTATAAACAAAATTCTAATTTGTTTACTTCCTTATGCATATATTTCTTACAATAAAAAATTCGTCAATACTACATAGTCATAAAAATGAAGTATTTAATCAGGTTATATACATTTCTATACATTATGAGATTCTTACTCTACGCTGGTTTACTAATCTAATTAGAAGAAATTAACACCTCGTAGGCATACATGATAGTTTTTATTTTATCGATGAAATTTGATGATAAAAATAAATAGCACGTAACTGTATATAATATTTAAAGTATTAAATTCTTACTTTTTTAAATTATACCTGAGTTAGTCCATTTTACATATAAATTCTAATGATTATGTTTATTACTATTAGAAGCGGTATTTCTTTCGTATGTAGTATTGTGTAATGGTTTTTCGATATCTTGATGTAATTAATAAAAAATAATTTTTAGTTTCAGTTTTGTTTACTTTTAAGCAAACTTAGTTTTTAAAATTTAATGAAAACAGAACTAATATTAAAATACAAATTTTTAAGTAAAAGTACAGTTAAAAAACAATCGTTTATGTCAAGGGTATAGAATTTCAACTAGTTTTTACTCAATTTTAATCATTCATTTTAAAACTAAAACACAATAAAGCAACTTTGTTATTTCAGTAAGTTTAATATAAAAATTTAAACAAAAACATTGTAAAATAAGTACAATAAGTTAATTAAAAGTAAAAAAATTAAGTCAAATAAATATTTAAGTAATTTAAAATTTAACTAGTATTAGATAGAATAACTATTTTAAGAAAAAACGTAAAACATTCTTTTGTTACTAAATTAACTAGTCGATACTATGAATGAAGTAAAAAAAAATATTAGAACAAACTTTTTTTAACCAAAAACTATTCTAGATGTAACGGTAATAATAAAAAGTTCGTTTTACAAAAATATATTTTATTTTAAAACAATTGTTAAATATTTTAATACACGGTTGTCAAATTTATTTTAGTTTTTACACTGTGAATTGACGATTAACCTATTTTTTAGGTTTATAAATATTTCTTTTTATAGAATATCTTAGACCTTTATTTTTAGTTTGTTTATAAACATTATCTAAAAGTAAACAGTTGGTGTTATAGCGGTCGACGTCAATGTAATAAAATCAAAAACAATTTGCAATTTTTATTTAACTAGTTGTTTGTATGATTCTGTGTTGTTTTTAAACAACCTAAAACTTTTTACAAATCTTTTTTAACTAAATTTATTGAATGAAAAATATTTTTAAAAGTTAAAAGTTTTTGATTGTTTCTACCTTTGTTGTCTTGTAATTTCCTCATAGTAATTAAACAACACAAATTATATAAAAAATAGCAAAATAAATAGATAATATGCAAATTGTTTTTATTTTATCATAGTGACGTGGACCGCTATAACACCAAATGTTTATTTTTTAATATTTTTTTATAAATAAAGTAATATAACGACATTATATTATTTTAGCAAAAGAAAAGATTATTAAACTTTATAAAAAGTTAATTAACAGATCATATGTAAAACATTTAATTGTTTGACAACCGTGTAAAACTATTTTTTAACAATAATTTTCATGAAACGAACTTTATATTATTTCCCTTAATTCTACACGTAATGAGATATTTAATGATTTGAATGAGATGAACTAATTAAACTTACCAAAGCAAAATTATAAATTCAATATTATTATAGTCTTGTTTTTTGCATTTTTAACTATAACTATCTAAATATTTTAAAAAGACAAAATTTTATTGCAAAAATTGTTTTTAAAGTCATATTTTTTAAATGCTAGAATATTATATTTAGACTTCAGTATTAATTTTTTAAGGACCAATTAATAAGTGTAAATTAAAAAATATAAATAAAAAAAAAATAAACAAAATTATCCCAACATAAGCTTGGTATAAACAATATTAAACTTTTTTTTAATGGTGTATAAACTTTACTACTACCTAGACTATATATTTAACAAAACAAATAAAATGCTATAATCTATTATATGTCAACAAACTGATCTGATAGTGTTTTAGATTAATATTGTTTAATGTTAAGCTATATAGACAAAACTAATAACTAGTTAACTAACTAGCTATAAATAATATGATAATAGTATTTTATAGTACTTTTAAGAGTCAATGTAACTTTTACAAAATATCTTCCACTTTAAAAAATAAATAACACTTATAAAGCTGAACATACAATATAATGTTTTAGCTTTCACTCTTTTCTTTTATTAGTAAATGTTTGTATTTTTTTTAATATACTTAAATTAATCAGATTGTTTAGTAGAACATTTATCTAAAATAAAAGGTGACTTTTGATAAGCAAACAAATAATTTTAGAAGACAATGAGCAAATTTAGCTCTTTAAATATACAAGTTTGTAAAGAAGGTATTTAAAGTTATATAAATGATTAAAAATTATTACACGATGCGAATATTTGTTAGTTTAGAAAGATGACGTCACTAGTTGCTTGAGTACGTGTCTGTCTGTAAAATAATAGTGTAGAATAAGCGGTTATTTACAGTCACCATTCAAGGAAAAGTTTAATAATGCTAATAAAATTTTAAGTTTTTGCTTTACCTCTTAATTATACTTGAAAGATCACTTTTTTTTTCTCAATGAAACCGGGTAGCTAATGAAATCATTAATTTTTAACATTTTTTATCATATTTAATAAGCTGTTTATTTCACAAAAAAATTAAGCAATACTTTTTAGTTAATACAAAAAAATATGTATAAGTTGATGATAACATAACTCAAGTCTATTGTACCTTCAAATGGTAGGTTTGAAATAATTGTAACAAAAAAAAATTAAAAAATTATACTACATAAAGTAGTTTGATTGAATTTTATTTTTGTGCCTAGGTAGTTCATAATTACTCAAATATTACATACATACACAATTACTTAATAATAAAACTGTACAAAAACAAAAAATGTTTATAAAGTATACAGAACGCTTTATTGTGTTCTTGGTTAATGTGATGAAAACCATTGCCAAATTTTTTTTGAAAATGCCAAAAACTTTTGCTTGAAGACAAAATGATTAAGTATTTTTTGTTAAAATTTCTAGAAAACTGTTAATACTATATAAAAAAATTACAACTAGTATTTAAAAAAAAAGCCAAGTAATGGTTAAAATAAGGTCTTTAAATTACCGCTAGCTTGCATGACTACTTATTTCATTTCATAAAAATTATTACCTTATTAGCATATCTATATGATTTTTTTTTTTAATTTCTTATACTACTAAAAAAATTAGATATAAAAAGAACATTTCTAAATTTTTTTAGGCAAACATTTAGTTGAAAAGTCAAAAAGTATAACTAACATATTTGTTATAATATTTATTAGTTTTCAATTGCCATGTAATCATATTAAAAAAAAAAAAAAACCAATTAATAAAAACTTTATTAAAAAGAAAACAGCAGTAAAAAAAAATAATTTTATACTTTGTTTGTTTAAATTCTAGTGATGTCATTTGTCACGATCGTTAGTGTTATTGTTTAAAAAAGAATTAAGTATTATAAAATGAATGTCAGTTTATACGAGTTCAATTTAGAAACCTTTTTAAAATAGGTTAGCTAATATTTTAAGTTTCTTTAAAAAGGTCAAACTGTTGACTAACATGCTATTACTTACTTGTGTCAAAAATATTATTGTTTTACTGATTGTTAAACAAGTTTTGTTTATAAATTAGTTAATTTACTTTTTTTTATGTTATTATTTCTCTATTATTACTAATGGTTAGTTATAAAAGTTTCAGTCTTTATTTTTACTTGTTTACTTTGTAATAAATATATTATTTTCGAAAAAATTTTCATGAAGAACAACAATTCAACTTAATCATAGTTTGTAAAACAGAAACGAAAAAAGTTATCTATATTAATTTATTTTATTTTTATTTTTTTATTTTCCGCTTAATTATTGGTTAAAAGAAAAAACTAACAATTTTACTAACTATTTATAACTCAATTATAATTTGTAACATTAATATTTGTTTTACTGAATTAAATTATAAGGCATTAGTTGACATAAAGATAAGTTTTAAAGTCAATGTTTAGGAAAAGTTGTTTAACATAATTATTAGTTTTAATATTTTTTATTAAGTGAAATGAGTAAAATTTATAAATAGTTATTTATTTAAAATAGTTATAAGTTTTTACAATATACTTGGTAAAAACATATAGTAAAAATAAATAAACCTTCGCTCAAAAAAGCAAAATAACTAAATTTATTTTATAGAAACTGTTAATTTAGGACGTTTTTGTAAATAGACAAACTTTGTTCAATTTAAGTACTACTAAAATAAATGTAAACACATATACAGTAAACACTATAATTAGTTTAAAAAATCAATAATCGAAGTTTACAAAATATCTATTTAAACGAAATATTTATATTTCAGAGTTATAAAATAGTTCTTTATTTGTATTTCATTATGTTATTACTTTTAGTTAAGCACCAGAAAGAATAGAAAAAAATAATTATGTTAATTATCGTCGTTCAGTATAATAGCAAACATTAATTTAATAATATGGTTTATATAAAGTGAATTCTAAAACAACTAATTGATTTATTGATACTTATATTTTTAAGTCTTAATACGATGTTAATAATTAGTTTCAAGTGACTAAAAGGGTGAAAATAGGAAACATAACGTTTTAGCTTTTTATGAAATGTGTCTTAGTTATATTTATTTTTTAAATAATTTTTTTATTAACTTTACAATAACAATTTTACAATAATTTTAAAACTAAGTATTAAACGTAAAAGTGAAAAGTAGTTTTTTAAGTTTAAGTAAAATAACTTAAAGTACTAGGTAACTGAAAAGACAAATTATTTTTTTCAAATAATAAGACAACTAAGTAGAACTAAAAGATAATACATATTTGAAAGAAGTCTAAGCATATGTTCAAAGTTATAAGTATTTTAGAGTTATTAAAAACTTCAAACGACGAAAAAAATATGGTATATTTTAAATCGACTTCTTTTTATTTTCAAAAACTCGAATTGTTAGAATTTAAACAGTTAAAGTTGAAATTGTTATGAAACGAGTTTAAAGACGCAGTATGACAAGTTTGTAAAGTTAGAAAGTTCTACTTTAAAATTTCAAGTTAACGAAGTTTTTAGTAATCACAACTTATTTCATTTTATATTTATCCATATAAGCCTTTATGTTACTGTAAAATAAACACTATAATCAAAATTGTGTGAAACATGTTGCAAACTGAAAAACAAAATTAAATTCATCTTGTTTTAAAGTTATAATTTTTTGTTATTTGACTTAAAACTGTTTCTATGACACTGAGTTTTAGTTTTTCTAGTACAGGGACGTAGCTAGCTTAAAAAAGTTACGAATCTGTAAAAATTTAAACATCTAAAATGACGGTTGATAACGTCCTGGCGTAATAAATATTTTGATCGTTGTATTATCGTTCAATAAACTATATATGTGTAAATCAATAATACTTTCATTAAAAATAAGTTTAACAAAATCACAATTTTTATCAAAAATATTTATATTGATTTCAAAATCAATCATTTAATGTAGTCTATAGATAAAACATAAATTTGTGCAAATTTTTGTAACATAAAATTGCTTGAATTTTAATTTTGAAGAAAAATTCAATTTTGTTTAGAAATTTCTTCTTCCTAAATGTTAAGTTTAAAATTAAAATAATAAATAAGTAAAACTTTCATTGGTATAATCAGTAAATAGTTATTTCTGATAAGTATGCAACCGATAGTAACCAAAAATACAAAAAAGGTTTTCAATAAACAAAGTATAATGGCTAAATATATTGAAATAAAAAAAAAGTTTTTTTTAAACATGTCTTATCGTTCAACAGTGTCTTCGTTCAAAAGTGCAATTTTGTCCCCTGTGTAATTTAGTCCGTTTGTTCAAATTTGACACCTACCCGATTTTCCAACTTATTATTGCAAAATCGTTGTAAAAATAATTTTTTTACTTATTAGATAGAATTAAGTAAATTAATTAAACTGTTTACAACAATTATTAATGCTTGAAAAATATAAAGTTTTCTAATAAATAAATTATTTATAAACTTTTTATTGTTAAGACTAATTGTACTCATAGTATTTCTCAGAATTTCAGTTACAACCAAATTTTACTTTAATACAACAAAACAGGTTTGTTATAAATAGATGAAAGTTAGTTAAAAAGCTTATATTATAAGGTAATATTTTGATTAGTAATTTCTTAAAAGAGAAGAAATAGATTTAGAATATTTTTAATCATAATCTATAAATTTAATGTAAGTTAATAAAAAAATTATTTAATTTCTTGTCAAGGAAAAATAAAATTAAAGCTTTTATTATCGATAATAAATATATTGCTTAAACTAAACACTTTATAAAGTATACATATACATATTTTTTACAAGACTTTAGATTATGATTATAGTATTCGTTTATGAAATTATCAAACGTTTTGGTTATAAATACATATCTGGGTCGTTTAATAATTTAACAAATCATATAAATAAAAAATCAATTGTGTATCTTTATAATTTTACTATTATAAATGTTCGACATTTAACTTTTACATCATTTTATATTATTATATCTATAACTCAACAATGTTATGTTATAGCTATTAAATATAAAATAATGTATTATCGTATTGTAAAGTTTTTTTATGATAACTTAACAAAATAAAATTTAAAATTAAAAGAGAAATTTTAGCCTTTTAGTTGAAAGTATGTTAAAAAAACATTCTACCTAGTATAAACAAAACTATTTATTTCTCAATTTTACAACCAAACACTAGCCTAGGAGAAAAATACAAAAGTGTAAAGTATATAAGTTTTTTGTCTAAATAATGTAAAATAACTTTAACTGGTTTAATTAGAGTATCAATTCAAAAACATATGATATATTGAATTAATTTAGGTAATAAATTTCTATATTAATAAAATTTTTAAGAATTAATTACAGTATAAGATAGTATACAAAATTCAAGGAAAATTTAAAGTTATTACAAATATTTTGTTGACGTACTTCGATATAATCCCAAACTCATGTTTCATAATATTTAATATATGTAAACTACTATTATACTATATAGTTAATTTGTAATCACTACAATTTAAAAACCTCTCGACTAGAGGTTAACAAACAGTTTTTAATGAATTAGAATATGGTACACTTGTAGAAACATTTATAATTTTATGATATGTGTAAGTGAATTTTAAATAATAAATATTAAACTTTAAATTGAGTTTTGTTTAAACATTTTTTTAAATTTTGTTATTTCCAATTTAAATATCGCTTATAGAATTTCAAAGATAATATTTTTAGTTATTTTTTACTTTCAGCATAAAATAATAATTTAAAATCGTTTTATGAAAATGTTTATAAATGACTATAAAGCTTTTAATTATCTTGTTTTAAAGTTCTTATCAATAAAAAAAAGCAACGAAATTAAATTTATTCCGTTTTATTGTTAAATGATAAATATTTTATAACATAATTCTAGCTTAGTTTTTGTTTCTCTGGAAACAATTTATCAATTGTATTTATTGTTGTTGTATTTATATTATGGTATTTTGAGCAATACTTAAAATAATTGGTGAAATAGTTTAAAATTAACAAAAAAAAAACAGCCTTATGCAAATTTAGTTTAATAATAATGCCAGAAAAAATATTGCAAATAATATATAGTAATATATATTTAATTAAAACAAAAAAATAATATATAAACAATATACTGATGTTATATGCTTTTACACTTGAACACTATAAATTATTAGAAGTTCATAGATAAAACAAGTAAAACTAACTTAATTTTTAAGAACTTTAGAAATTTTGAAGGGCTTACGCACATATGCTAAACTTCTCTATATTTGGAAGTTTTTTTCATATTATTACTTTTGAATATAATAATAAATTAAATATGAAGTTAATAAATGTTAAAATTGAGCTTTTGAAGATTATTTACATTAAATCGTTTTATAAGCAAGTATGTTTATATACTATTTTTTTTTTGTTTATTTTGTAGAAATTTTAAAGTGTTTGTTGAAAACATTACAAATAATTAATCTAAAAAATTATTCTAAAGTTGTTGGACTATTATAAGACAAGTGTTAAACGGTCTTAAGATTTAAAGAAATCTTAAAAATACTAACTTAAATAAAAAGTTTTAATGCAAAAATTAGTATAATTGATTGTTTTTAGATAAAATAGCTAATACTTTAAGTTAATATTTAGACAAAGCAAAAACTTATTCAAAATAATGTAGCTAGAGAGCAAAAATAATAGATTTTAAAATTGAGTAATGTTTTAATTGGCTCTAATTACTAACTTAGTTTGCAAGTAATAATCTGTTCTGCTTTGTAAACATTTAAAAAATTCATGTTGACTTCTAAAAAATGTTTATAAAAAAAGTTTAGATTTACGATTTGTTTAAATATAACAACTATTGGTGTAATTAGCTGAGGTAACTTTGAAGCTGTTGAAGCCCTGTTAATTTTAAAAGCTTTGACATAAAGCTTAAAGTTAAAATATTAAACAGTTTGAATTGTAATAAGCTGAAGAATAAAATTTCAACAATTCAGTAAAACATTAGTTATGCAAAACCCAACTTTGTATATAGTAAACACTTTTAGTTTTTGTATTTTGACAAAATTTTGGTTTTAAAACAAGTAAGAATAATCTATATATTTAAATATAAAATTTTTAGTTTGTAAGTATTGACTAAAAATTTTTTAGTGAACTTACTTGTAAAACCTATTTAGTAAACAATGAAATTATACAATATAAAATAGCTTGATTTTTTCGTTTTAGTTTATATAAACTAAAGTTTATAATTTATTTAACCTAAAAATCTCAAATTAGTATATACCGATAAAAATTTAGTTACCAAAAATTATTATAAAAATCAAAAATAGTCAATTGTTAACAATAGTTTATTAAATTTCTTTTTCCTATGTCTTCGAAATAAACAATACAATTAGTTTAAAATTTGTACTACAATTTTTTTAAATATGTTTTATGTTTACAACATGATGATTTTACTTGTAAATACTTAGAATCTAAAAAGGATTTTTTATAATAAAATTAACAGAAATAAATTAATTTTAGTTAAATTTATCACAAATAAAAATAAAATTAAGAACTAAGTTTACCATAGATTAATTAACAAGTATACTATAGGTTTTATCAAGTACAAATAGTTTAAAAGTTTTATGTACTATGCTAATTTTTTTTACTTCTGCGTAGTATCTTGGTGAAAATACTATATTTCTATATTTAGTCGCAAACGCTTTAATTTGTCAGCAATACATTTATAAATAACATTAGAAAACAGTGAGTACCAGTAGATGATACTAATAATTGGATTATTTAAAAATGTTTGTAATGAGGTTGAAAAAAAAGCTTTGACTCGTCAGCAATTAATAAATAAGGCACACAAAACAATAATGAAACTTAGAAATTTACCTTGTAAATTTTAAAAGCTCCGTGTTAAAGTTAAAACATAACTTTGTTTTTTTTAGATCAAAATTACGTTTATGATAGTTTGAAGGTATTTGCATAAAATTTGTTTAAAATCAAAATGTTTACAAATGTTTTTTTTTTTTTTAATACGTCAAATTCTTAATTTAAAAATAGTACAATAACTACAACTTTTAAGTTACGCAGTCTATACTTTGTATTAAATTTAAAAAAAAGTAAATAATAGATGCCTTTTTAGTAAACATTTAAAAAAACAAGTTTTTCTTACTTAACAACTATGCATATGTTGTATTTTAGTTTAATGTATAAAAAACAATTCTGTAGTGAAACAGTTTGTCAAATTGTAACAAAAAAAAAATTGTTAGAATAAAATGTTTAATACTTTTTTCTTCTAAATAATAATATTCAAGTGACACAATGCACAAACTCATCGAGCAATAATTTATTTGCCAACTAGTCGTATTGTTTCGTTTTTTGTTTTCTAAATATACGCTATACGCTGTATATGTTTGTTCAAAATACTTAACGACATAAAATTCATTAACACAAAATGTATTATCAAAAACATTTAATATATAAAAAAATATTACAGCTAACAAAAAAAAACAACATTGTTGTCTTAGTTTTACATATCTTTATAAAAAGGTATTTGTTTAATCCAACTTAAAAGCAAAATTTTGTTTAAATTTTTCTTGTAAATTCTTTGTAAATTTCTTTTAAACGAATTCATTTTGTTTGTTAAACATGTCTAAAATTGATCGTTCAATAACTATCTTAACTTAAGTGATATTTGTTATTTTAGCATAAATGTCTGTTCTCACATTACAAAAGTTTTATTTAAAATTTCAATTCATAATTTAAACTTATGCCAAAAATACTATTAATTGATAAGTTGTTTAAATTTCATTTAATTGAGTTTCAACAATTATGAAGATGTACAAAGCAATATAGTGTGTAAAATAAAACCGAAAATAATGTTTTAGGACACAATTTTTTATACCTAAAATAATTACAATTTTTCACAGCTTTTAAATATCACTCACATTTTTTTGTTCACTAAGTATCGAAAAATTTACATTTAAACAAGAATTATTATTAATATAGGTTAAAAAACAACATATTCTAGATTGTTTTAGGGTTTCAAAAATTATAAAAATATTTTTTTTTTTGTATGAAATTGTTTTGGTGTAAATTTTTTTCAAACTCTTTAGTAACTTAAAAATCATTAATCGAACAGATAGTCAAAGTATAAATTTTTAGATCAAAGCTTTTGTAGTTTTGAAAATTCAATAAACTTAGGTATTTTTCAAAACTGTTTATTTAGTTAGACTTTTTATTAGATGTCCTCATTATTAAGATCAGTGTTTAACACAAACATTTCTTTACTAACAAAGGATACTTGTTAATAATATTTTTATTGTTACTTTTAAAATATTTTAATTCTTTTCCTAGGTATGAATAGACAAAATTGTTTTGAGCAACAATAACATACTTAAAATTTTACAATTTTGTGTCGCAATTCTTTTATCGTGTAATATCTTAGTGACGTCATAAATTTTAAACGCAAACGCATTAATTTTTATCTGGAATATAATGAATCACATTTTATGCTATCATAATCATCCTAATTTTCGCACCTTTCGGTTTTTATTTTTAGGCCTTTTTAATAAGGTCAAATAATAAAATATCTGTAAAAACCAATTCTTATAAAATAAAGTTTAAAAGAAATGTACTATGTATATTTTAGAAGTATGTACTTGTAAAAAGGCTAAACAAAATAGTCTTGAATACGATGTTCACTTATTTTCGCAGTTTTTCTTAAAGCATTAGTTAAAAGTTGTTTGTCTATACAATTTATAAAATAAAACTAAACTTAATCGTATCTTCTAAAGCATTTAACAGCTTACAACTCTTTTTAAATTTATAAGCTGAGGTAAAGTTGCTACTTTTTTTTATTAAAATTATTATAATAACTATTTAGTGGAAACTTGTAAATCAATTTATTAACTTAACAATTTAGCATCAATGTTATTTTTATTAAACGTATTTTTTTTAACTAAAACTTATTTCAGTAAAAGACATATACTTTTTTGTTTAAATAGAAAGAAAAAAAAAATCTTTAAAAAACGCTTGAGCTTTCCTGTTAGCTAAAACAACATCAACTAATAACTGAAGTTGGTAAAAAAAATTTTTGACAAACTTGTTTTTGAAATTTGTGATCTGAAATTTAAGTTGTAAGTGAGACGTCAGAAACTTTTGATTGCAAACACGTTTATTTGAAATCAAATTAAAACTATATCGTATTAAACGTTCATTATTAGAAAGAAAAAACAACGTTGATTGTAAAACTTTTAAGACAGAAAAGTGTTGTTTTTTTTTGGTATTATAGCATTATAAAACCAACTAGAGATTAAGTAAATGTACTACTGATTTTAAAAAAACAAAAACGAGTTTTACACTAGAGAAAAAAAAACAAAACACTTTTTTAGTTATAGTCAAAATTAAAAAGTAACAATATATTTTAAAAACATTTATTTCATTGATATAAAACATTGTTAGTAAATATATCGAACACTCATACGTCTAAAATACGTATCCCATAAATATTACACTTAAAATTATAACAAATTATTTTAATGTATTTTTCCTGTATTATCTTAGTAATATTATGATTTAGTCACCGATTCTTTAATTCAATTAAATTTATGAATCAAAATAGTCAGTAATGTATTTAACACAAAATATCGGTATAATCCTTTTTTCTAATTTGAAAATTATTTTAAAAACGCACAAAAAATGTTAGCAGCTTTCTGAAACTTTGCGCAACAATACTATAGTCAAAACTTAAAAAAAATATTGTCGCATTTTTTTCATCTAGTAATATCTTATTGACGTAGTAAATTTTAAACGCAAACGCTTTAACTTGCTTTAATATATTATCAAATCACATTTTAAGTAAGCGTTTGCATCAACAAAACGTACATTTCGGTTAATTTTAAAAGCATTTGTAATAAGGTTAAAAAGAAAACTAACTGTATGAAGCAAATGTAACATAAAAAAATTTTGAAGAAATATACTATGTATACCTGTGAAAAGATTTAAGAAAATTTATTGAATAAAAAAAAACTAACTGTAAACATAATCAATTTTTAAAGAAATTTCTTAAGTTCATTTTAAAAGTACCCATGAAAGAGCTAAACGAAAGATTCTTGAAAAACATGTTAACTTACTTTTGAAATTATTTTTTAAAGCATTAGTGAAAAATGATTTATTTTATTCATACATTATGTAGCATAAAACTTAATTTAGTAGTATTTTTTAAAGCATTAAACAGCTTACAACTCTGTTTACACGTATAACTTAAGGTAAAGTTGCTACTTATTTTAATTAAAAATATTCAATTAACTATTTAGTAGAATATTAAAAAAAAATGTATTAACTTACAAATTAGCAAAAATATTTTTATTTTAATTAACAAAAATTGTATTTTTGTAAAAAAGTACAACTTATTTAAGCATTACACATATATTTTTTTGATTAAATAGAAAAAAAAGTATTTTTTAAAAAACACTTTAGTTTTCCTCTTAGTTAAAACAACATAAATTAATAACTGAAGTTTGTAAATATAAATTTTTAACAAACTTTTTTTTAAAGTTTGCGATCAAAAGTGTCAGTTGTAATTGACGTGAGAAAAATTTGATCAAAAACACGTTTATTTAAAATTAAATTACAAATAAATCATATTAAAAATTAACATTAAAAAGGAGAAACAACATTAATTGTAAAACTTTAAAGACAAAAAAGGTCAATATTTTACTTATATTATACCTTTATAAAACAAACTATAAAATAGGTAAATGTATTATTGATATTAAAATAACTAAAATGAATTTGAAAACAGAGATAAAGACATAAAACTTTTTAAATATAGCGCAATTTAAAAAGTATCAATAGATTTGAAAAAATTTATTATATCAACATAAAAAGTTATTAGTAAATTTATCAAACACTCATAAGTTTATAAAACCTTTCTAATATCGCATAACTACTACAGTTGAAATTATATCTTTTTATAACGTTTTTATCGTAGTATCTTAGTTACGTCATAAGTTTTTTATCGCAAATTCTATAAGTTTACATAAAATTATTGAAAAATCATATTAGTCAGTATTTGATTTAAACAAAATATCAGTATAATCAGTTTCTTTAATTTTAAAAGCTTTTGTAAAAAAGCTATATAAAATAATTTGTTTCACAAAAAGCGTAATATTATGATTTAATAAGAAAAAAAAGAATTGGGTTTTTAAGATTTTTAATAATGTAATTAACAAATGTCGTTTTCAATAGAAATATTTAATTTTGTTTTGATAAAAAACTTATAATGATATTCAAGCAAACTGGTTTATATAGTTGACTAATTAAAAGAATGAGTTTTCAATTTATTATTATAGTATTTTAGAAATTTCTACTAAAATAAAACAATTTTTAACACTTAGTAACTAGTTCAAGAAATAAATTTTTATTATACTCAATTGTTACAATTAAATACAGAATCGTTTACTAACGACATAACTAAACATGATTGCTATTTTGCAACAAAAATCTATTAATACTTTTCAAACTTTCCTAAAAAAGCTTAAATTGCATAGGTAAAAGTTCTTTAAAGTTTATTGTTTCAAATGAAAATTTTCAGTTTCATTATTTATTTATCGGCCAAATTGATTTAGTTTAACACATAAAAAATGTTAGAAGGTTTCTGAAACATTTTTAAATTAATATTGTTATATATAATCCTTAAAATTCATTGTAACTCTTTTAAATTGTTTTGAAGGTTAAAAGTTTAAAACTTAAAACATTTGTAATACTATTTTGATGTTTTAATTATAAGAATGTATTAAATTATAAAATTTTAAGTATTTGTTAACGAACTAAATTCTTAATGACGTCAATAACTTTGAATCGAGAACAATGTATCAGATTAGTGATAAAACAAAACACATATATTAAGCATCGGGTTGCATAAATGGATTGACACATATATTTATCTGTTGTAGTTCTAAACATTTACTTAAAAAAGCTAAAAAACAATTTTTGTTGTACTTATAAAACTAAATAGAAATACAATAATACAACAACACAAATAACTTTAATAAACCTAGATATAAACGAAGTAATTCTCATTTGTAGAATACAAAGCTAAGAAGATTTAACATTTAAAAACCTTTTTAGTAACCAAGTTATCTTAAAGAATTAAAAAGTTTAAGAAAAAAAAAAATTATTTAGTAATGTTTTTTTAAATAAATAAATAAAAATTAAAAAATTAAATGATTGTCTTTAAATATTATCGTTAAAAAAAGACTTTTTTTTTTAAACTTCAGAATATGGTTGTTCACATTGGAGTAATAGTTGGCCAAGTATTTAACTTGTATGTTTTAAACCAATTAAACAACAAAAAACAAAATATAAAAATAGTTGAATTTAATACAATTAGAAATTGAAATTACTCTGCAGAACTAAAACAAATCGAAAAACAAGGTAAAATGATATTTATGTAGCCTAAAAAAGTACGGATTCGAAAAATTTTAAAAAGAATTATCACTTAATGAAAGAAAATAAAGACAGCAAGCATATTTTCACGACCAAAGCATTTTTTTAAGAACAAAAAATATTAATAAATAACAAAAATAGTAACTAAATAAATCTAATAATTAAAAATAAACAATAAAAATCAAAACATAAGTTAGTTTTAAAATAAGCTAAATAAAATTAATCAATTTCATTTCAAACGTCATATTGTGTATTTTTTATTGCTTTAAAACAATTTTGCTGTTTGCTTAGTATTGTTCTGTTCTAACGCGTATTGCGTAAGAATTTTAATAAACAATAAATTAGTTGTTTTTTTTTGTAATATTAATTAATCTGCTGCATTTTTTTGTAACGAACTTTTGAAGTTAATGCTTCTTTTTACTCCTTGCAGTCATTTACTTCTAAAACATTAGAACCCTATGTCATAAAACGAACGTTGAGTCAAAATGTTCAGCTTTTAGTCAAAGTTTATAAAGCTTTGGGTTGTTTAATTAATAATTTACTTTTAAAACTGCCTATAGAAACAAAATAATTTTTAAGTAAATGCGTGCATCATTAAGTATAAATTAAATAAAAAGTTTTTTTTTATTAAAATAAAATACTTTTTTTTTATAATTTTCTACTAAAACTTCTGAAATATGTTTACTCTATCGTAAATTTGCATGGCAAAATATTTATGCGCAACAATACTATCGTCAAAATTTTTAAATTTCGTGTCGCATTTTTTTTTATCTAGTAGTATTTTAGTGACGTCATAAATTTCAAACGCAAACGCTATAATTTTGTTTTAGTATATTAAAAAGTCACATCATACACAAGTTAGATTGTTAATTAAAGCATAACGTTCAGCTGGACATTTTAAAAACCTTTTAATAAGGTTAAAAGCAAGTTAATTACACAAAGCAAACGGAACGTATCCACAACTTCAAGGACTGTAAAATGTACATTTTAAAATTCTCATTATAAATGTTAAAAAATTTAATTGTTGAATTCAAAATAAAGTTTTTGTGTTATGATTTTTTGTTGTTTTATAGCAACATTCAATGAAATTTAAACATTTTGACTTTTTTTTTAATAAAATCTATAACTTAAAATTGAAATTGAACATGATCATATCTTTTAAAGGGAACTGGTCACTTTTGCACAAGCGCCACTTTTGCACGAAGGGTCACTTTTGCACAAGGGGATACTTATGCACTGCAACTCTTTTGAACGAGCATCACTTTAGCACAAAAGGAAACTTTTGCACGCAAGGTCACTTTTGCACGAGGGAACACTTTTGCACGGCGACTCTTTTGCACGAGAGACACTTTTTCATGGCGTCACTTTTGCACGCAGGGTAACATTTTGCACGGCGACATTTTTAAACGTCAAAACTTTTGCACGACGTTACATTTGCATGGCGACATTTTTGCAAACATTCTCTTTTGCGAGGCGTTATTTTTTCACGGATATACTTATGAACTGCGAACATTTTAAATAATCATGTCAATTTTTAATGGAACTTCACTTTTGCACGCTTTTAATTTTTAATTTTTTCAAATATAATTTAAAGAAATTGTTTTTTTAGTCAACTTAGACAACATTCGCTTTAAACGCAAGTTGTTTTGAATGAATAAAATATGCTAGTTTTATAATGAAATTTATTCTTGCAAAAATTATTTTACAAACTAAGTTTTGGTCAAAAACCTCGTCAGTGTTTAAAAATAGTTTTCATTTAAAGTTATACGGAGATCAAAATAAATATGTACCACAAATTATTGATTCATAATCATAATTAAAATAAACTAGACGATTAACTAAAATAAACAAAATTTTTAATTCTAATTTAAAACAATTTTGAATACTCTAAATAAAAATAATGTGAATCTCGTTAGTTTTTAAAAAATTAATAAGCTTAACTTAGTAAGCCTTTATAAAACGATTCTTTAATAATGTTTTTTACTTATAATCTCTTGCTGTTAGAATTAGCATTATGTAGTTGTTAAACAAATATTTTAAATTTATTATAATTTTAAACAATTGTTAACTTAAAATAAAAATTAGTTAATTTATGAAGTGTAAAGGTATTTTAGAGTTTACTTGATGTTTATTTTTCAATTTTTTTTTAATTTAGTATGAGAATGAAAAGAGCAATAAAAGAGCGCTTTCTTGATGATTTAAACTTGGATTATTTCATTACTATAAAGTTGCATGATCATGATAAGCCAATGATAACATTTGGAAGTTTAAACTTAAGTTCAAACAAAATATACCATATTAGTCTTTAACCGCTGCAACATTTTAAAAATGAGGCTTTGCAGAAGTTTTTTTTTTATCGGTCATTTGAAATATAGAACAAACTCACAAACGAATTAGTTTCTTTCAAAAATTTTGAAGAATTTCGATTAAAGTTAAAAAAATTTAATCATAACTATATTTGTGTTAGTAAAATTAGTAAGTAATTTTTATCATTTGTTGACTGATTTAATGTTAATATTTAGCTTAGTTTATAGTTCAATTTTATTAGCAGCACCTTTACTCTATTGATAATGAGTCCTTTTTCAATGTATTTAATGATTATTCATTTAGCCAGTCTATTGTTAAGGTCCTTGGAGGGTTAGGTTTTTTTTTTGTTGTTAATCAATACATTTAAATATTTGACGTTTATCTTTCTATATCAAAGCGTAAATAAGTATACGTTTGTGGTAAAATTTTGATTCTTATGTTAACGTATGAATTTATATCAAATTATGTTCTTTGTTTTTATAAATAAACTATCTTAGTTTTAATTTTATTTTTCTTTATGTGTCTTTCAGTTTAAGTGGTCTAGGTTTTGATGCCTAGGTCAATCATATTGACAATAAATTTGTAACGGTATAATAAAGTATATAAAAAGACATAGTTGATGATAAACAAATTAAAGTTCAAAATAAACTAGATCAATTTACTTACACTTAAAGTATTTTTTTATCCTAGTTTCTAAATAAATTTAATTTTTTTACTGGTATGAATCTTTTATAAAATAAATTATTTTATCTGTTTTGAGTTTGTTTGTAACATTAATTTTTACTGTTTAAGATTTTTAATCTTACATTTTTTGCCTGTTATATAAGGATGTTATTAAATTATAGATTTTAGTTTATTTTTATGCTAAAAATTTGGTACTAGCTAAACTACTTTTTACCAAAATACAAAAATAAAGTTCCTTGCGAAAAAGTTATCGTGCCAAAATGTAGCTGTGCAAAATTTTATTGTAAAAATGCGACGTTGTACAAAAGTATTGGTGTGAAACAAAGCTTCCGTAAAAAAATTTCTCCGTGCAAAAATAACCCTGCGTGCAAAAGTAACGTCGTGCAAAAAAGTCCTGCTCTTTTATAAAACTTTTTTCTACTATATAAATTACGTTTAGAGTCAAACGTGCTATTAAAGAACAGTTTTTTTTTTAAGTAAATACGTTTGACAGAACGAATAACGTCAACAAAATAACAGCAGAAGTATATAGTGTTATACGCAAAAAGTATAGTATTTTTAAATTTACACTATCTGTTTTTTTATTAGCTCATGTTATGTTTATCACACTTTAAAAACATATTTTATACTTGTTTATATTTTAAATATCATTATATGTATATGCAGACAGCAGTACTTAATCATAATGTTTTATATGTTATGTTAAAAATGTATAGAATAAACATACTTATATAATTGAAAAATTATAGTTTTTTTTTAATAAAAAAAACTGAGTAAAAGCAGCAACTTATAATACAACCTGCAACTGTTAATAAAGCATTTAGTGTAGTTGATATATAGTTTTTAAAGTCGGATAACTTATATTTTTTAAACTTGAACATATATTAATGCTGAAAACATTTTAAGAGAATAATTAATAAATATGCAAATAGTTATTAATTACTAGACAAAATAGTAAAAATTAAAAATAAAGTTTGAGCTCCTAGTGACCTACTTAATAAAAATTACTAACACTCGAATAAACTTTCCGTATACAAATAAAAGTGAAACAGTAATTTAAACAATCTTTTAATGAAGAATAGGAGTAAATCTCAAAATTTTGAAAGTCTTCGCAGAAAGACTGAAACATAATTTTACCATTTAGAGGCTTACTAAAAATAAATTTAGCGCAAAGCTTTAAGTTTATTTTATCTTCTCAATCGAATGAAACTTAAACCGATTAGTAAGTTGTTGCAGTTTTGAAAAATAGGTTTAAAATGAAGTAAAAATGTTTTTAAGCAAGGCTTAATAGTAAATTATATATAATATTATTCATTATTTTGTACATTACTTATTAAACTACGACTAGTTCTATCTACAATGAAATTTTTTCATTAACTAATATTAAAGCAAATTAACTTAAAATAAAATGCTTAACTTTAAAAACAATTTCGTAAACTATTTATAGACATTTTTAAATAACAATAAATTAAATTTAAAAAATTAATAATTTAAAATTATAAAAGCTTTATTTTCACTAAATAAATCAAAAAATATTTAAGTTATTTTCGTAATTTGTTCTAAACTTTTGAAGTTGTTTAAATCACTAATAATACTGTGCAAGTTGTGTCTATACAGAACTTTTTAGTATAGTTTATTATATACAGAAATTAAATTAAATGTACTTTATTTACAAACACTTGAATAAACCCCAGAACAAAATTACCTACAGAAAGTAGATAAAAAACAAATATTTATTATAATTTAACTATTTTAAACCTGTTAAGTTCGTTAAATAATGAAAGATATTGTTTCTAATATACTCATGAATTGCTTTTAGTAAAACAGTAAATATTGGTAAGACTAAAACTTGTGTAAAGTTAAGCTGTATAATAAACTTATTGATTTATTTATTAAGAAATTAACACAGAAAAAAACTCAATTTTTTTTTTTCCTACAGAAGATTTGAAGTATAACTATTTATAAAGTTTTATAGAGTACTTTGTTTTTTGTTTTTTTTTACATTACATAATAAAACTACAATTAAAATATTACTTAAATTAAATGAGATGTTTGATAAAAATGTAACAAATATAAAACAATTTTTTTTGATATTTTAAAACAGTCTAAATATGAAGTTTATGACGAAAACTAAATCTATGCTATAGAAGGTAAAGCTTTGTGTTTGTTTATTTAATTTTTGCTAGTATCGTTTGAGCATTCTAAAGAAGTTAAAAAGTTAAACATTCAGATTTAAATTAACCTTTTTCTAGATTTTTTATTTTGTAACTAAAAGAAAAGTTTAAAATATAGTCAAACAGATTTCTTTATCTTTTCAATACTATATAAAACAGAAAATTAAGAATCAATTTAATTATAAGTGTATAAAAAATTTTTAATCTTTTAACATCTGTATTAGATACTTAGTAAAAAAAGTTGATAAAGAAGAGATCATAGAGCTTGCTTATGAGTTTTTAATATACTTGTGGATTTTACAAAAGAGATATAAAATTGAAACTAAAAGTTTTACAGAAGGCGCTAACTTATTCTTTTCATAAGCTCTTACATACGTCATGATAGTTTAATGCACAAACATTTAAAATAAGAAGATGGATATATTTAAAAGTGCAAATTATCGACAAATATTTTAATTGTCAATTTTTAAGCCGAGTTTTTAAATCCTTCGTCAAAGGTTTAAATTCAGATTTAATGCATATCCTTGCAGCGGGAACGGGTCAAGTATGCACGAAACAAAACTTTTATCGAGAAGTCAAAAATGCACTAAGGGATACTTTTTAGAAACCACTTTTGCCCGAAACAAAACTTTTGCACAAAGGGTCACTTTTGCAAAAAAAAATATTAACTTAACTAGAACTTTAATATAATTACAAAAATTATAGAAAGAAAAATAAGTATTATTTTAAAGCTTCAGGGTTTTATTTAAGATAAATGTTTTCGTTTTAATTAATATAATTTTTAATTGAAGTTTAGTTCAACATTTTTTAGTTTTTTTTTCTGACTAATATCAAAGATTATCCTTTAACTAAAGTTTAATATAATCAAAATACACAATTTCAAGAATAAACATCTGATAGTGTAAAGTTAAATTTAGATGAAAATTAAACAAAACTTCACTTTGAAATTGAACTAAGTTTAGAACTAAAAAAGTATTATATAAAATAAACTACATGAGTAGAAGAAAAATTTGCACAAAGAACGTTTTTGAAGAAAGAAATTTTTTGCACAAATATTTATTTTCGAAGGTAACAAAACTTTGTTTTTCAGATCAAAATAGCATATTCAATGAAAAAAATGTCGAGATTTTAATTTTATTAAAAATTATACTTGTATTGTTTAATATTTTTATCTAATTAATAAACTAATTAAAAACTAGTTAAGATAAGGAGAAAACTAAGAGTTTTTTGAATTTCTGATGAAATATTTTTTTTAATTATAAAGTATATCGCATATTTATTAGAATTGCAGTAAGAGGTTCTTTCAGTAAAAATTTAGTACTTATTTTAATTTGTTAATTTAACTCACTGTAATGACAAATAATGTCTTATTTTTAAATTTAGAGGCTGGAACTATAAGTTCTATATTTAAACTTAGATTTCTTTGAACTTATGTGAAAAGTAAAAAGAATATAAAGATTTATAATTTATACCAATGATATAGCTTTAGAAGTAGATGTCGATAGCAACATAAATCTCTTTGCAGACAATACAAAAATTTTTAGCCATTCTAACACAATTCTACAAAAATTTTTGGAAAAAATTTATCATTGGCTAAAAGAAAGAAAACTAGTTTTAAATCCTAGTAAATGTCAGGTTCTAAACATTCAAAAAAATACATCTAGTATCACTTCTGAATTTAGAATAAACAACATAAGGTTACCTTTAACTAAAGTGTTTAAAGATCTGGGAATTTTTATTGCTGAAAACCTAAAATGGAACCACCATATCAATTACGTTTATCAAATTGCATCAACTATTTCTTTTCAAGTTTTAAAGAGTTTTAAATCTGCAGATATTAACATTCTCAAAAAAATTTATCTCGTTTACATTCGTCCTAAGTTAGAATACAACACACCAATTTGGTCTCCATACCTGAAGAAAGATATTAACCATCTTGAATCCATTCAAAGAAAATATACAAGAATAGTCTTCAACCGTTGTAACATCTCATACACATCTTATTTTGATAGACTCTCAAAACTTGGTATTAAGTCTTTAGAGTATAGAAGGATTGAGTTTGACTTAATTCCTGTTTTAAACTAATTAATAGTGAAACTACAATTAATTTACAGTCTATTTTTGAACCTCATAAATGTACTTATTTACTGAGAGGTAACAACAGAAAATTTACATGCAGTCATAATTTCAATAATAATGTTTGGCATTATTCTTTTTTTTATCGTTCAGTTGAATTATGGAACAAGCTTCCAAACGAATTCGTTTCTTGTAAAAAAGTTGAGGATTTTCGGTTAAGGTTAAAAAAGTTTGATTTAAGTAAATATTTTGTTAGCAAAATTCATAAGTGATTTTTTTTTTGTTGTTATTTCTTCATTAACCACTGGTTGTATTTGTCTAATTTGGTTAAACCTATAGCTTTATTTTATTAGCGGCGCCTTTCCTCTGTGTATAACAAAACCTGTTCCTTAATACATAGTTTATTGGGCTGTTAAAGTGCTAGAGGCCTTGGGTTCTTAAGTTTTGTTTATAGTCAGTGTTCTCAACATTTATCAGCTACTACGAAAGTCCAACAAACGCTGAGTTATCTGAGTATTAAAGATTTGAAAGTAAATATGAAGCAGGCTCTCCTAAGAAAAATGAAAAACGTTGTTCATATAAAAGCAGTTCTAGTTATACGAATAAAAGTGAAACAAGTTGTATGGATAAAAGTTAAGCCGGTTACTCAAATGAAAGCTGAACCAGTTGTTCAAATAATGTAAAGCTAGTCGTTCGAATGAAAGTGAAACCAGTTTTGGAGTGAAACCATCTGTTCGGGTGAAGTTGAAGTAGGATATTGTTGTTCTCTTTTCGGATGCACCGGAATTATAAATTTTGTGTTATAATTTTTGGTGGTTTTATGTTAATTTTTAAACTTTAATTAGTAAAACTCAGTTTTTTTTTTTTTTTTTTTAATGTACAATTTTGGTTTATTTTTGTCTTTTTGTTGTATGTCTTTCTGTATAAGTGGCCTAGTTTTTGATGCCTGGGTCCTTCGTATGACAATAAACTTACAATAATAATATTTAAACTTAGATTTCTTAGAACTAATGTGAAAAGTAAAAAGAAATCTTTTTTTTTTTTAATTCTTAATTAATCATTTCACTTAATTTCAGATACATACATAATGTAATATAAATTAGATTTGCTAAGATATGAAAAAGCTTAAACTTAAGAAATAAGAAAAATTAGTAGAAATTTATAACTTTGAACAAAAATCTGTGTTTTTAAATTATTTATATCATAAAGAATTATATTTAGATTCTGTACAAAAATATAACAATTAATAACGTTTTTTGACACTTTTATTTTTTATAAAACTCATTTAAGTTATTAGTTTTTTTTTTTTTTTTTTTGTACCTCTTACCTTTTTAAAAGTTTTATAATAAAAATAAACAAAAGTACTGTATTTATTTCAAAACCTTGAAATTAAATCAGAAAACCTTAAATAAAGATTTAAAAAACTATTGGCAATCCTGATAATTGTTTGTATTGTTTTTGTTTCTGATATAAATTAGGAAAACTTTTTGTTAAAAGTATAAATATATTTAATGATATTTGTGTTTTAACTAGTAAGTTGTTTAAATTTAAAAAGATATATATACTCTACTTCAATGTTTATTTTTCAAAAAATATTAGTACTAGTCCCAAACACTAGCCCAAAAGGTCTCATCAGTTCAAGCCTATCAGGCGTTCATTTATGCGTAAAAGGTTCTTTTCCCAAAAAGCTATCATTAACAAGGTGTATTAAGTAATTTTAAGTTTATATTCTTCAGATGTAGTTTTTTCTACTATAACTTTAAGCATTTTAAACTTACATTTTCTTGTATGTTAGTTAGAATCTTTTTATTGATTAAGCTTAATTTTAGTTATACATCTTTTTTAAATTAGATATCAGTAGAGTGAGAAAAAAAATCACTTTTTTTTGGCAAATCGCTGACAAAAAGCAAGATGTTATCATTCCAGATGTTTTAAAGCGATATGTTAGAAATGTTGTAAATGAAAACTTTCTGACAGGAATGTTTCACATCAAATTCTTACTTATGGAAGTTCTTTTATTAAACAAGTCTAAACCTATTTTATTTATAACTAAAATTTACCTAACTTAAAATATTTTAAAATATTTTAATTCTATTTTTTATTTAGAAAAGTTTAATTGTCGATGGGACATCCCCGCTCAAATAGTATTACTTTTCGGAAAAAAAAAAAGTATTTTTCTGTATCAGTTATGTATTGTGTGTTAGAAGTGAGTTTATTAATAATAATATGTATGATGGAACTAATATACAGCAGCCTTTTTTTAGCTTTCTGCTGAAGTTTAGTTAAAAATTTTTAATTAACTCTTATTTCTTACTAATACCAAAGATATAAAGTTCAACTAAAATTTAAAATAATCAAAACAAAAAAGTAGAATAATAAACATATCTTGGTATAAAGTTTTAAAAAGATGAAAATTTAACAAAATCTCACTTTGAAACTAAACTAATTTTAGAAGAAAATAAATAACATTTAAATAGAATAGCATGTGTAAAAAAAAATATGCACGAAAAGTAAATTTCTCACAAAGAGGCTTCGCAAAAATAAATAAATTTAAAGATTTCATGTCTTAGGCTATCGTATATAAAACCTGTTAGTCATTTTACACCGAACCAAAATGTTTATAAAGCAGGTCTAAGGAGCTTACAAAAAAAAACTAAATTTAAATAATTAACTTTTATTATTAATGCTTTTATGTAGCAGTATATAATAATTTATGAAATTCAGCATAATCTATGTAGAATTTTTTAGATTTACAATTAAAAATTTAAATAAGTTATTAGAATTTTATTTATTTTATATTTTTGATATCAATTTTTATTAAATCTTAACAAAATTTTAAGTATTTATCAAAGTTTTCTGAAAATATACAAATGTTTTTTAAATTTCAATGTTACATTCCTATATAAAACAATAAAATTTTTATTCCATTATTTAATTTTTAGTTATTCTAGTAGCCAGTTTTATTTACTAATCAACAGTGCAACATACTCTAAACTATATATATTTTATAGAAATTATATGATACTTGTAGCTTTAAACAATGAACTTTAAGATACTCAAATTAATAAATTTATATTTCAAAATAAAAAAAAGCTTTACAAAAAAATTCTAAGACAAAAAGTTAAGTTTATCTTTTTTTGATAATGTCTACAAGTAAAACTTTATTTAAAAAAATTTAAACCAAAATATTATATTGTTTCTTGCTTAGTTCGCAAAATTTTCAAAGTAAAGTGCTTATTCACTTATCTGGACTCGTTGGGCAAGATTTTTCTGTAAACATATCCTGATAACCAAATATCACGATAAGTACAAAAAATGCATCCCAATATATTTCAATGCATAGTAAAAGTGTTATAATAAAAAGAAATACATACTAATTGTGAAAAATATATATTAAATAATAAATAATAAAAGCTAAATTTTAGATTAGTTAATTTATGTATTTAAAGTAGAAAAACATCAGACTTACCTACCCTCTGCAACGATATACGTTTTTTGAATTCAAGCAAGTAAAATTTACCATTTCTAATTCAAACTACCGTAACTATTAATTTTGAAAAAAGACAATTTTTTTAAGAGAAAATATAAACTAAAAATTAATTGATTAAACCAAATATTTTTAAACTGACCAAATTTACACGCTTACAGATTAATGATAACAAAGCTAGTTTTGAACAAAGCTAGAATGTATTCTTTAGTAAAATTATTAGGTCATAATAATGAACGAAATTGTATAATTTATAAAATCACTTTAAAATTTCTTACAGCATTAGAGCTTAAATATTTGTATCATAGAAAAATGTAAGATGTTATATTGAAAACGTTTTGTATATTCTTCTGACTAAACTATCCGGATAAGTGAGCGTCCGGATAAGTTAATAAGCATTGTATATAGTTACATCAATAGACAAAAAATTAAGATAATTTAAAATATTCTCACACGATTTTTGACCTGTTAGCAATTTTGTACACTGTATTAATGTCAACTAGATTTTACTTTTTTATTATTTTACGATACTAACAATTTGCTTAATTTATATTTAGTTTCTATTTACTAATAATTAGATTCTCAAACCTCTAATTTTGCATTTCTTAAAAAAATAACTTAATGTTGTTTGGACTTTCTGATTTTATTTACATAGTTTATATTTTTGATAATTTTAAGATACAACGTTATCACTTCTATAATTTTTCTTTTACAACCTACCTAAAAATTATTCAAACATCTTTAAAACAAGGTAAAAAAGAAATTATTATGAAACTATTAAAAAAAAAAAAAAAAGTAATTGTACGCTTTCAAGTCACAACATAAAAAGTTTTTTGTTTCAGTCTTTTTACAGAGACTTTCAAAATATAACTATTAAATAAACTTAATAAACCAATTAAGTTTTACTATTTAATTTTGTTAATGTGCTAGTAGTAGGTTAAATCGTTCATTGTTATAAACAAATGACGTCGTTGAATGATCTAATTAATGTTATAAATTTTCGTCCCATATTATTTTGTTTAGTTATTAGTTTTAGTTTAAAATTGTCTAAACTTTATTTAAATATTTGAAATTATATTATACTAAACTGATTCATAGAAGACATTTATTGTATGCTTGAATCTTTGAAAATAGTTATATAAAAAAATTCTAAAAAAGATATAACTTTTAAAAAATTCATAATTATAAATTAAAAATTTGCGTCGCATGTTTATGTTTAGTCATCAGTTTTACTTTTAAATTGCGTACTTTTTTTTCAATTAAAAACTAAATGCTTAATTAAGTTACTGAACTAATTCAAATTGCACAATAATTTAAAGTATTTTATGATACTATTATATCCAAATATTTTTAAAAAGGTACAATTTTTAAAACATTTTATTGTGTTGCATGCGGGTAGGAGTCCAATATGAACTGACACTTTTGCACGAAAGGTCAAATGTGCACGAAGACACCTTTAAACGAAGTGCTTATTTTACACGGAATTAAACTTTTGTATGTGTAATGTATTTAATTTGAGGTTTTACATTTAGTATTTACCATACTAAAATTAGAAAAAAAATCAACAGAAAAATTTACAAAAAATAAAAACTATTTATAAAAAAATATTTAAATTTTGAAGTTAATTAAATTATTATTTTGGTTGTAAAATCTTTTTATCGGAAAATATATTCAGCTAAAGTTTTATAGTTTGTTTTTTATCATATTAGAACAAAAAATTGTAGCAATACAGATGTAATTCGAAATCAGTTTAGATGAGGAGATAGAAAAAAAACCTTGGATTGAGTTGCAAACATTAAATACCTTTTAAAGTCTTGTCCGGGACTTTATTGTCCATAGAATTCATTATACTTTGTAATGTTCTAAACAAATGAATTTTCAACTTTGCTCCTATTTATACTATTTCATTATTTTAGTTAGTATGTTTTGTAATTTTAGTCGTAATGTTAAAGTGTTCATTTCATGATTCGTTTAATAAATATTATAAAACATAACTAGAAATGCTTATACTTTCATGCAATTATAATAAATTAAGCTTTTTCACCATAGGTTTATTTTCAGCATAGTTTGAAATTAGAAATGATTTAAAAAGTATTACAAGAGAATTCATTTCAAAAACAAGTCAAAAACCGGTTATTTTAAATGATAAGATGATATTAATGTTTTTAAGTATTAAAAAAATATTCTTCAAAGTAAAGATAAATTGTTGTTTAAAATTAAACTTTTATGAATTTATAGTAACGCTTAAAGATTTTTCTCAATCATCTGCAGATTTAATGAGTATACAATAAACAATAAACATTTCATCAGGATTTTTTTTAACTCTTATTTTTTTCCTTATCTAAACTCATTTTAAATTACATTAGTATTGCTACAATTTTTTTTTAATTTTGATACAATCAAAATGCAGAAATTTAGTTAATTATGTTTCTTAATAAAACAAATTTGCATAAATATATAAGCTAATATAAAATCAAAATTTTAATAACGTTTCTTTATTATTTTTATTTAATATGATACAAACTAAATATTCAAACTAAAGATAAATGTATTACTTACGTAAACAAAATTTAAATTAAAAATATTATATTATTTAAATTTATTTATTTTTTGTTGTTTTTATTAATTTTTTAGGACTCCCTTAAATAAATTTAAATTTTTTTAATAGTAATTGTTTTGATTAAAATTTGTATTTTATTAGACTAAGTTATGAAAAAATAAAATATATTTATGCAAAAGTTTTTTCATGCAAATCTGACAAATCCCTCAGCAAAACAAAAATTACCATAAAATAAGTTTTAAGCCGTAAAAAAGTGTCATTTCGTGCAAAATAGACCCTTCGTGCAAGAGTGTCTTCGCTCACATTTGACCCTTCCTTCAAAATTTTCTCCGTCATATTAGACTTCTACCCGCATGCAACAATATAAGAAATAATAATTTCAAAAGTTGTTACTGTTTTAAAACATTTTTGATATAACAATATTTAAAATAAAACACTTAATCAACGTGTTTACAAATTAGTTGAGTAACTCAATATAACTAAAAATATTTAAAAATAATTGAGCATTTTTAAATTTAAACTGATGACTAAACAAAAAAATGCGACGAAAATTTATAATTTAGTTCTGATCATTTAATGACGTCATTTGTTTATAACCACGAACGAACGAAGCAACTACTCGAATATTAACAAAATTAATTTTGTAATTAAAATTTTTATCATTTTTTCAATCATTGATAAATTTTGAAAGTCTTTGTAAAAAGACTGAAACAAAAATATTTTTATTTATTAACTTGAAAATGTACACATTAAGTTTAAAAAAATATTTATATTTTTTTTTTCATTTAGCTAAAAACTTAAAATTTTACCAAAGTTTATATATAGACTAATATATAAACAAAAATAACATTTTTTATTTTATAATGATAAATCTTAAAAACTCTAAATATACTTGACTAAGTTGAATTATACACTATTATCCAAAACTTAAAATCTAGTAGTTTTTGTTTTATAAAATCCATAGAACAGCTTTAAAAACGTTATGTTGTTTTGTTATTAAATACTTTATTTTCATGTTAATTAAGTATAATTATTTATATGAAATAATGTAATACATATTTTATGTAATGTTAAAATAAACTGTTAGTTTAATATTAAAACCTCGTTAAAAATGTAATTGTTATTTACTTAAGATTTATTTTTTTTCTATAAAATAAAAACATAAAACAAAACTGAAAGCTTGATTACTTTTTTAAGCTTTTAGAAAATTACAATAAATAAATAAATAAAAAACTGATAGTTGAAAAAAGTTTAAAATAATATATATTTAATTGTTCAAAATTCCACTATATAATATTTCTTTTTAGTTAAATGTTACATCTGATGTTATAAAAATTATATTTTATTATTGTTGCTAAATGATTTCTTACATAATTTCAAACAAATATAAATTAGGTATAATACTTTTTTTGCAGAACAAATTTCTTATATATGTTTAAATTATATTTTAATTATATTTCAAAATATAATTTTTTTTGAACAGTTATTTTATTAAGTGGTTTAGAAGTAATTTTAAAAAAACATATGAAAATCTAGTCGCAAACCAATTTGTTACAAAGTTTTTTATTTTGTTAAAAATATAGTTTTTTTAAATAAGCTTAACGATAATATCAAAAAATTTAAGAATTAGTTAAATTTTTTTAAAATTAAAGAAATAAAAAAAAATTTCAAATATTTTATTATGTTGACAAATAATATATCTTGGTACAACAGCATTTTTTATATAATATACATCATAAATTATATAATGATTAATGACTATAACTTTCTTTTTATTTTATACTCAATGAAAAGGTTGTTTTAGTAAAACTCTAATTATTATTAAAATATGTGTGTTATAACTTTTAGTGTATTTTAAAACTAAAGTTGAGCTATTTTTCAAACAAACTTTAAAAGCAACTGCCGACGTAACAATTCCAGAAAAAAAAATAGTATCATACTTAAAACCAGAAAAAAAATAGGAAAATTATTTGGTTTTTTCGCATGAATGTGTATCTATTTAAAATCCTGTATTAATCAGTCTAAAACTAAACACAAAACAATTATTTTTTGCACAGCGAAAATATTTTTGTGTAATTAAATTTTTTGGGGAGTTGTTTTGGTCTCAGATTATTTTTTTTGTATTGTATAAGTTTTAAGATCAATAAATGTACACACATAAATATTTTTTGTGTAATATTTAACTTTTTAAAACTTTCTATAACTTATTTTTTTAGCAGGAGAAAAATAATAGAAACTTGTTGTTCAAGAACAAATTCTGAACTTTATAAAAATAGTTTAAACTATTTTGTATGTTTAAATTTTTAACTACGTTTAATTACAACTTTAATATAATCAACCAAAAATTTAAAGTCTTATTCTTAGTTTATTCATTTGTTACTAAAATTTAATTGTGTTTATAATTTCATGTTTATTAGCTTTACCAATAATAGTTATTGTATCTGAACTTTATATATCTGTAAAGAAATTATGAACTTGGATGCTAACATTTAGTTTATGTGTTATTTGAATTAATTTAGTTGCTCAATTAAGCTTTCGAAGTTTATTAAAAAAAAACACAACTAAACATAAATATCAAACAAAAATTTACAACTGGCATCTGATCATTGTCATTTGTTTATATAACAGGTTTTCCAAAAGGTATTTTGTAAGGCCCCTTTTGAAAAAGTAAAAAAAAAGCTACTGCCCCCTTTAACAATATTTCACAAAAAAAGTAATTTTCTTTAATTACACTTTTTTTTTTTTTTCTATGCTCTTCACGAGCAACTCTGGAATATCTAGCAACCTGTTATTGTTTTCATGTTATGGAGTCACTTGCAAAAGGGCCCCTCTTTGACCCGTTTGCTGCTTATGGCCTTCTAAACTTCCCGAAGATGCCACTTGACACACTTTTGGATTATAATCACGAATAATCAGATTAACTTAAAGAATGTAAACAAAACGAAGTTAATAACTTTAACCGTTTTATTAATTTCTTTTAAATCTTTAAAGTTCAAAGTTTTTGTAATAAGTTTAATGTGAATAAAATTTTAATGTAAAAATTAAAAAGTGTGAATGTAATATCACAATTTTCTTTTTAGAATATTTTCTATTAAAAATAATTTTTTAAACCTTGTTTATAACAATTGAATTGTTTTTGAGGTACTAAAAAACTTCAAGTATTATTTACGTTATATTTCTGAAACCTATTTATCATTTTAGACATTGCAAATTATTAGGCTTAAAAATATAACTATTGATGAATAGAAAATATGTTTAAATATACTAAATTATTAATGTAATAAATAAGACAAAAATTTCGTGCGATTACAATAACTATGCTTTGTCATCTATCGATGTAAATAAAGAGAGAAATAAAAACATAAAAGTTTTTTGAAAAAATTTGAAGTTTACTTCATAAAGTAAGCGAAACACTAAATCTTATCGGGCCTTAAATTTTTTTTAGTAAAAAAATAAAATTGTGAGATATAACCCTAACAACAAGTACTGACTTAGTTTTTTTATTATAAATTTTTATTAGGCTTATTTTCCTTAAAAAACTTAAATTATGAAACTAAGTGTTTTAAAAATTATAAAGTTAAATTTTAAGGCTACAGGTATCATATAAATAGTATCAAATAATATACACGTTATAAGGTAGTTGCACTCTTATTACATAAACAAACATTAGTAATGGAACATATTTAAAACAAAACAATTACGTTAAGACTTTGATTGTTTTAATTACTAAAGTAACTTATTGTTGTTAAAGTATATGTAGTTTTTATTAAAATGGGCTTAAACTAATTCTTATCTTAAAATTTAAAAAAAAATATATTTATATTATTGCATATTAAAAATAAAAAAAATTATAATAACTTATTAAATTTATAGTCGTAAATCTTACAGATACTACATAGACTATGCTAAAATTTATAAGCTCATATACACTGATACATAGATATATTAGATACTACAGTTTCTGTTGTTTTGTGTAATACTTAAAGCAGCTTTACAAACATTTTGGTTTTTGTTTAATTTTTTTTTAAGAAGTGATTATCAACGCTTATATACCATAACTTAATGTATAATGTTTTAATAACGAAAATTTGTTAACTAATTTAATATTAACTTAAATCAAAACTGCGTAAAAAATTAAGTGGTGTTTTTTTTATATTTTTTATTAAGTTATGAACAGTTAATTAAAAACTAGATCAACTTTTGAATTTGTTTACATATAATGTTTTTATATTATTTGATATTCTTATAAATAAAACTTATCAATAAGTGCAAAAATTTAAAAACGATGTATAATAAAACTATGTGGTACATCATTATAAACATATCTATTTCAATTTAAAATTACATTTGATATTTAGAATTTTATATTATTATTGTATTGATTGTATATAATTGTCGGAAAACTAATTTCTCATATAGTTTCAAACAAACTAAGATATAATTACAATATTTTTTCGCAAAACATATTTCTTACATAATTTCAGAGAATACTGCAAAATTATATTTTTTTTAGATATTTTATTATCTACACTGAATTTAACATTTCTTTATAGATTTCTTTTTTTTTTTTTTTCAACTATGTTTTTACGATTAGCTTTAACTTGTAAAAAAAAAGAAAAAGTATCTTATATTATTTATAAGTTGTTTTTGGTTTAATAAAATGTTTAAAAATCAATCTTGCAAACCATTTAAAATATGTTTTAAGTAAAAAAAACAACGTTTTATTAAGAATATTTTATTAAACATATTATGTTTTTATATGTTGAAACTGAGTTTTAAAAGTTTATTTTAATTTTGAATGTGTATGTTTAGTACAACTTTTTACACATGTAATTTCTAAAATATGTGTTCAGTGAATAGTTTTTAGCTTATTACTTCATAGTAATGAAACTGACCACTATTTTTATTAATTGGTAACATAACATGCAACTTATCTTAGTTACTTGTAATTCATCACAATAAAATAGTTTTTTAATTAAAAACGAGCTTAACACAATAAAAATTGTTAAATAAATGTAGCTCTTAATAATATAGTTAATTTAAACTTAAAAGACTATAGAAGTAAATATTTGTATTTTTATTTTTTTTTAGTACTTTTCTATGCAGTTAAAAATTATTAATGTTTTTTAAAATTTATAAGCACTCAAAAAGTGTTTTGAAGAAAAACCAGGTTAGAAAAACTTTTTTTTAACAAAAATTTTTGAAACATGTATTAAACAGTTTTTAAATATTTTTTATTGGTTATATATTCATAAAATATGCTACTTTTATATAAAAAATACTTATTTGTACCTTGCATAAATTTTCAAAAGATATTTTGATGATGACTAAAATTCCACTAAAGTGTTTTATTTCTGTATAAAATACTGATTTTACTTTTTGCTATCAGTATAAAGCAGTAGTTTGTTTAAAATTGAATATATATTGTTTATTAAAGTTAAAAAATTGTGTAAAAATGTTAAAAACTAAAAGTTTAAGCAATACAGACTAAATTAATTTTTGATACCAAAAAAATCTAGTGTTGTCTATTTTAAAATTATGGTTTTCAACTTCTACTTACAAATTTCTGTACTAATACTTAAGTATAAAACAACTGAAGATAGCTAATAAAGAACACTTATATTGTTATAACCATTAAAACATAGTGAAGTTCCATTAGAAAATAGTTGTAAATGCTAATAACTATCTAAAGTTTTAAAAAAGTTTAGTTGTTAAAATTCTTATAACTATTAAAGATATATAAAACTTGGTTTCATAAAGACTATAGTATGTTTTGTTGAATATATTTGTTTATTTATATAATTAACGACTGTCTTTTAGAAACCGAAAAATAAGGTAGTTTTTTGGTAGATTGAACTTTTTTAATAGTTTTTATATAACAGTTAATAGTAATAAGTAGTAATACTGGTAAACTAGCCGTTAAAATAAAAGTTCATTAGATTTATTCTTTTTAAAAGAATAAAACAACATATCTTAGCAAACTAAAAGGACATAAATCTTCAATAACAGTATAGCCAAAGGTACTGGTTTTTAGTATTTATAAAAACCTTTCAGTCAGTAAGTTACAACTAAAATATAGTTTGGTATAATTGTTCAGACGCTTAAAGATTTTGTCTTTACTGACTTGTTATTCACAGTTTTCTAGTTTATAAGCAACTACTATGAATTCGTTTGGTTGTTATTGAGTATTAAACCAAAAAAACTTAAAGAATTTAAAATTCATGTGGGTAGGAGTTAAATATGAACGGAAATACTTTTGCACGAAAGGCAAATATGAGGGCACACAAATATGTGAAATATGAAATTTTTGCACGGGTTTAAACTTAGTTTCTACTAATTTTTGTTTTGCTGAGGGACTTGTCAGATTTGCACGAATAAATTTATGCACAAATTTTCTTTTTCTGCATAAAAAAGGTTTAATAAAAATAAATTTTAATCTAATAAAGTTCTAATAAAAAATGTTAAGTTTATCTAAGTTAGATTAAAAAAGCAAATATATATTAATAAAAAAAACATAAAAAATTTATATTAAAATACTATTATATTTTTATTGTAAATTTTGTTAATGTAAGTAATTTATTTAATTTGAGGTTTTATATTTAGTTTTTATCATACTAAAATTAGAAAAAAAGCAACTAAAAAAATCTTTGAAAATTAAAATTATTGAGAAAAAAATATTTAAATTTTGAAGTTAAATAAATTAATATCTTTGTTGTGAAATTTTTTATTTGAAAATGTATTCAGCTAAAGTTTTATAGTTTGTTCGTATCATATTAGAACAAAAAGTTGCATCAATACTGATGTAATTTAAAATCAGTTTAGATGAGGAGATAAAACAAAACCTAGGATTGAGTTGCACACATTGAATACCTTTTAACGTCTTTTCAAGGACTTTATTATCCATAGACTTCATTATACTTTGTAATGTTTTAAACAAATGAATTTTCAACTTTGCTCCTATTTACACTATTTCATTATTTTAGTTTATATGTTTTATAATTTAAGTCGTAATGTTAAAGTGTTCATTTCATAATTCGTTTAATAAATACTACATAACATAAATAGAAATAATTTTATTTCCATGCAATTGTAATAAATTTAGCACAGCTTTTCCGCCATGGGTTTATTTTCAGCATATTTTAAAAATAGGAAGATTGAAATTAGTAATGATTTTAAAAGTATTACAAGAGACATCATTTCAAAAACAGGTTATTTTAATTGATAAGATGATATTAATGTTTTTAAGTATTAAAAAAAAGTCTTCAAAGTAAAGATAAAGTGTCATTCAAAATTAAACTGTTATAAATTTATAGTAACGCTTAAAGATTTTTCTTAACCATCTGCAGGTTTAATGAGTATACAATAAACAATAAACATTTCATCAGGAATTTTTTTTGACTCTTAATTTTTTCCTAATTTAAACTCATTTTAAATTACACCAATATTTCTACGATTTTTTTTTAATTTGATGCAAACAAAATACACAACTTTAGTTAAATATGTTACTTTATAAAACAAATTTGCAATCAAAATATAAGCTAATATAAAATCAAAACTTTAATAAATTTTATTTTATTTTATTTTTTTTTATATGATACAAACCAAATATACAAACTTAAGATAAATATATTACTTACGTAAACAAATTTGAAAATAATATATAATACTATTAAAACTTATATTATTGTTGTTTTTATTATTTTTTTAGGACTCCCTTACATAAATTTAAAAATTTTTAATAGGACTATTTTTGATTAAAATTTATTTTTTATTATACTAATTCTATGAAAAAAAAATGTTTATGCTAAAGTTTTTTCGTGCAAATCTGACAAATCCCTCAGCAAAACAAAAATTACCATAAATTAAGTTTTAAGCCGTACAAAAGTGTCATTCAGTGCAAAATAGACCCTTCGTGCAAAAGTTTCTTCGAGTACATTTGACCCTTCGTGCAAAAGTGTCTTCGTTTATATTAGACTCCTACCCGCATGCAACAAGAAAAAAAATAATAATTTTAAAAATTTTATCTGTTTTAAAATTTTTTTATATAACAATATTTAAAATAAAACACTTAATCGACTTGAATTAGTTTAGAAACTCAATATAATTTCAAATATTCAAAAATAGTTGAGCATTTTAAAATTAAAAACGATGACTAAACAAAAAAATGCGACGAAAATTTATAATTGAACCTGATTATTTAATGATGTCACTTGTTTATAACCACGAACAATCGAACCAACTACTCGCATATTAACACAATGAAATTATATTATGTGAAATAACTTACTTGTTCGTTTTTTTCATTAAATTTTGAAAGTCTTTGTAAAAAGGCTGAAAAAAAAAAAAAAATATTAATTAACTTGAAAATGTACACATTAAGTTTAAAAAAAATATTTATTTATTTAAATATTTTTTAAATTAGGCTAAAAACTTAAAGTTTTACAAAAGTTTATATATAGACTAATATATAAACAAAAACAAAATTTTTTTATTTTATAATAATAAATCTTAAAAACTCTAAATATACTTGGCTAAGTTTAATTACACACTGTAATCCAAAACTTAAAATCTAATAGTTTTTTTTTTATGAAATCCTAGGAACAGCTTTAAAAACATTATGTTGTTTTGTTAACAAATACTTTATTTTTATGATATTTAAGTATAACTATTTATATGAAATAATGTAATATAAATTTTATGTTATGTTAAAATACAATTTAGTTAAATATTTATTTTTATTAAAACCTTATAGAAAATGTAATTTTTATTTACCTAAAAATTTTTTTCCATAAAATAAAAACATTAAATAAAACTTAAAGTTTGTTTATTTTTTTAAGCATTTAGAAAATTACAATAATTGAAGAAAAAAATAATAGTTGCAAAATTTTGATTTGATATCTTATTGTTTGAATTTTTAACTACAAAAATTTTTGAAAAATAAAAAACATTTATAAAAAAATATATAAATTTTGAAGTTAAATAAATCAATATTCTGGTTGTAAAATTTTTTTATTGGAAAATATATTCAGCTAAAGTTTTATAGTTTTTTTGTATCATATTAGAACAAAAAATTGCAGCAATACTGATTTAATTTAAAATCAGTTTAGATGAGGAGATAAAAAAACCCAGGATTGAGTTGCGCACATTGAATACCTTTTAAGGTCTTGTCCAAGACTTTATTATCCATATACTTCATTATACTTTGTAATGTTCTAAACAAATGAATTTTCAACTTAGCTCCTTTTTATACGATTTCATTATTTTAGTTCATATGTTTTATAATTGAAGTCGCAATGTTAAAGTGTTCATTTCATGAATCGTTTAGTAAATACTTTAAACAAGTCACTAATTTATTTTAATTGATATAATGTGTTTAATGTTTTTAAGTATTAAAATAACTAGTCTCTAAAGTAAAGGCAAACAGCATTTTAGTTAAATTTCTCGAAATTTTTTGTTACTCTTAAAGATTTTTCTCAAACATATGTAATTCTAATGAGTACACAATTAACAATAAATATTTCATCAGGATTTTTATTAACTCTTAATTTTATTTCGTGTTTTTTATAATGAAAAATAAATGATTATCCATGCAAAAGTGTCAATCTGTGCAAAAGCGTCATCTTGCATATTGGACTCCTACCTGCTTGCAACAGAATAAAAAGTTAAAAAATTTGTATCTGTTTAAATATTTTTAATAAAATGAAATTAATATAAAAACATTTAACTAACGTGTTATTTGGATTAGTTTGTAACTTAATAAAGTTTTCAGTATTAAAAAAACTACACAATTTAAAACTAAAACTGATGACTAAACAAAAATATGCGTAAAAAATGATAGTTTATAATTACATATGTTCAAAAGTTGTGACTGTTCTATAATTTTTTCTATTATAACCCTCAAAATATAAGTATTTGATAAGTGTGTTATTAGAATTAGTTTAGTAACTAAATTTAGTTTTTAGTTTTTAATTAAAATTACACAATTAAAAATTAAAACTGATGGCTTAACAAAAATATGCCACAAAAATATTTAATTTGCATCAATCTTTAATGACATCATTTTTTATAACCATAAACAATTGAACTAACTACACACATTAGAAAAATGAAGTCAATCAATTTAAGTTGATTTAATACTTTTCTGTTGTTTATTAAATTTTGAAAGTATTTAAAAAAAAGACTAAAATAAAAAACGTTTTATGTTGTAACTTTGAAGTGCACAGTTACTTCTGTAATTTTATTTCTATAATAGTTCATTACATTTTAGCTTAAATCTAGTTTTAAAATTGTAATTGTTTATAGCTGGGTTATAATAAAAAAAAGCACCAGTAGTGTTGCACCTTTAGATTTTTAAAAATATAAGCATTCTAAATAAAAACATAAAATCCAAATATTATTAACTAGTTTAATGTTTCAGCTTTTGGAAAACTTAAGGCTTAAAATCTTATTATTGGTGAAAAGAATTGTTGAATGCTAAAATTTATGAAGTTAAAATATAATAAACTAAACTAAAACGTTTGAATCTAGTTGAGATAAATACAATGTAAAAAATTGCGTGTAAACAATATAAATTTGCTTTACTTCATATATACATATATATATATATATAGATATACTGATCTAAGTGTCCACCTTGAAAACTTTGAAAAAATATAAAAACAAATTATCTAATTCGGCTTTGAATAAGTTTTATTCAAGAAATAAAGTTCTTAGATTTATACATTATCAAAGAATTATAAACTTTTTATTTTTTCATTAATTTTTGTAAGGCTTATTTTACTTTAAAATATTATTTTATTAATCTTAGTATCTAAAACTCATAGTTTGAAGCTATAGGTATTATACAACTGCTATAAAAATATATAAATTGTTGTTAGTTTGCACTTTTGATTAGATAAATAAAACTGGCTATTGGAATAAATAAGAAAAAAATAATATATAGATTATATTGTTTTATTTACTTGTATTTAATAAAAAATTGGCTAAAAACTTTAAATTTCATTAAATTTTTATATAAAGTGATATCGTAAACTAAATACAAATAAAACTTAAACACTTTTTTACTTGTTTTAATAAATATTACAAATACTATAAAAAACTAAGCTAAGTTTTATTAACTCTTTTATAATGTTTAATTAAAATTAAAATTGCTACAATGTTTATTTTGTATGTTCCTTAGAACAGCTTTACAAACATTTTGATGTTTTGTTTTTAATAAAGACATGTATGTTTTATTCAAATTAAATGATTTTTTAATTTCTATACTTTTAAAATTTATCATATTTTTATAATATTTAAAAAAATAATTTTTTGAAAACTGCAACAATGTTGAAATGATTTAAACAAAACTGATTAAAATAACATTATAAAAGGGGTAGCTGTCAAATTAGCACGAAAGTGCAAAATTGCACTAAAGCACAAAATTGCACGAAGATAAAAGTTCGCGAAAATACTTTTGCAGAAAGGGTCACTTTTGCACTAGGCTATTTAAAAGGAGACATGTTATTTAACGCGTGCTATTTAAAAAGAGCACGGGTTAAATTTTAATATATATATTTTTTTTTATTAATTTTATAAACAGAAATAAAAAAAATTATTTAATTATGTTACCTAAACTATAAGTTTAAATAATAAGCAGGGGCGTGTTTTGACTCGATTCCTGCTTCATGTGAACCATTTAAAAAAGAAAGAATAAAGGTAAAGTATATTCGAACATCACTAAAAATGTTGTTTATTGACTTTGTTTTGGTTATTTGATAAACTTTGAATAATGAGTGTTGAATTTATATCACTGAAAGATTAAAAAAATTCACAAACAAAAAATGCTCGTTTTTGCTTAGCTGAAATAGATTTTAAATTAAATTATAGTTGTGACGTCATAATAGGTAAAAGTTTTAAAGTAGCATTTTTCTTTTATAAACTTTTTACTAAGGTGATTGTTTTTTCATTATAAATTGTTACTTAGTGTTAATAACTTTTAATTTTGTATTGTTTTTAAACTAGTAAATACACTTTCAATTAAAAAATGTCCAATATAAACTTTAAATTAGAATTTTACTTAGTTTATTGTTTATAATAATGTTGTATTAAGCTTGTTTTATGTTGTTATGTAATAATTTTGTGTTTGTAGTAAAACATTAATATTTTTGTTTATGTGTCAATCAACTGGGTTTAAACCTTGAAAAGTTCAATTTAGAGAGTTTTGAAAATTATCTTTAGAAAGCTACACCACCTAGCAATTTATTCTTTTATCATTTAACCGTAATTAAATATTTTCATTTAAGTTGTTTTGTTTTTGTATATCTGTTGGCCACAAAAGTTATTCTTGATTTTTTGAAATTTTTAACTCAAAGAGATTTCAAAACCATCATTAGAATCCCTGCACCATCAGGCAAGCATTTAAATATAATATAAAAATATTATAACTTAATTGTATAAGTCTTAACATTTTTTTAAGTGAAGTTGCAATTTTTTTATATTAAATTATTTGAAAACAAGAATTAGAGATAGATATATAAATTTTAAGAGTTTAAAATTTAATGAAAATTTTGTAAGAACACCATCTATATCAGGGTTTCCCAAACTTTTTTGCTAATGGCCCCTCTAAAGAGTTTGAAAAAGTTATGGCCCCCTTCAACATATGGATTACTCATAAACTACACATTAGACCTTTTTTTTTTTTATGCTCTTCATCTGAGCTCAAGAATATCTAGTGTAAGTTTCTAAACTGCAATAAAATACAGATAAGACCTTTTTTTTTTTTTTGCTCTTTATCTGTAACTCAAGAATATCTAGTGTAAGTTTCAAGTTATGGCCTCATGGCCCCCTGGCTCCTTTACTGCTCATGGCCCCCCCTCTTCCCCCTTTGCTACTCATGGCCCCCTGAGCCACTTGGCCAACTTTGGGTAACCCTGATCTATATTAACATTTAAATCAAAATTGAAGATCTCTTTATAAAAATTTGTTCTAGTTATAATTATTTTATAATTTTGTTACCTTATAAAAAGATTAATTTTTAATAGTATACTTTTCACTAGTCTAACAATGACAAAATATATTATGTGTACAATTATTAATATTTTTGAATTGTAAACTATTATCACCTGTCTTTTTAAAATTCTATCAAATTTTTAAACAATTTTTTTAGCAAACATTTTCTGTTAATTAAATTAAGTTATCAAAAAGTAACAGGGATGTTTATTAAACTTTAACTGAATTAATTAATCTAAATTATAATACAATTTAGTTTGAGTGAAGAATTTAACCGTTTAAAGTTATTTTAAACATATCGAAAATAGGATTAAGTGTTTTATTAGATAAGGTGCAAATACATATTTATTATAAAAAATAGTCAAAAAAACATTTAACTGAATTCAATTGTTATCAACCTTAACGCTCGTTTTAATAATAGTTATGTAAAATTATTTAATTTGTTGTCATTAACAGCATAATAAATATGGTTTGAAATCGGCTTACAAGAATGCTTAATTTAAAAGTCTGAAAATAATGTAAACGAGTTTGCTTTCTTTTACGAAGTATTTTGTTTTCTAATATTTCTATTTATGCATATTATATGCTTATTTTTCATAAATACTTAAATTGAAAATTCTTTTAGGCTATACTTGTTGTATTTTTTTTACTGTTAATTAAAACTCTAAATTTTTTATCATTTTTTTTATTTTAATTGAAATTAAATTAGACTATTTTTTTATCATTTAAATATATATGAATTTATAGACGCATGGTAAATAATAATATATTGGAAGTTAAAATACTTAAAATTATTGTAGTTATCTAAAAACTCTATTTATGATTTTTGTTATTAAAATAAAATTAAGTTCTGTTACTCAGGAAAAGTTTTATTAAAACAGTTATAGGAAAAGTAGCTCTTAAAAAATTATTAGATAGTTTAAAAGTCTAATTGTAAACAACTAAATCTAATTACAAACTAGTTGTCTCAAAGACTGAAAAATTTTTACGGTTAATAAAAGAACCGTATAACCTTTAATACTTAATTTTTTTTAGAGAACGCAAATATAATGTTCTTTATAAATTATTATTATATTTATTAATTTATCATTTATAAATATATACATTTTCGTTAGGTTTGTAATTTTTAATTTTATCAAACAGCGAAATAAATAAAAAAAAATTATAAAAATAAAAACGATAAATACTTTTTAATTTAAAAAAAGACAAACAGCCCGTCCAACGTTTATAGTTACGATAAACTAATAAACAATCTTATTTTTTATCTTGATATTTTAAGAAATATTTATTACTGATAGTAATGAACTAAGCTCTTTATATAATACTCTAAACAAATACTTATACCTAAAGTAACTTTTATTCTATAATGGTTTACCTCTACTGTTTATAGTTGTTGTTTAAAGTAATATTTAAATTAATAAAACAGCTTTAACTCAAATAACCTAAAAATGTAAATATAAAGTAATTTATATAAAAAATTAATAAAGCTATTTTTATAATAATTTTTATTTATCTATAAAAACAATTATTTGATCCATTGACAGTTCAATTCACAAGAATAAAAGAAACTAGTACACTATTCTTACATGTTATAACTATTTTTTATAATTTTTTTAAATTTAAAATATGTAAATACACCAAGTGCCAATAAATAAATAAATGTAAACACATATACATTAAACACTATAATTGGTTTCAAAAATCAATAATCGAAGTTTACAAAAATCTATCATAACAAAATACTTAGAATTCAGAGTTATAAAATAGTTTATTATTTGTATTTCATTATGTTTTTACTTTTAGTTAAACACTAGAAAGAAACGAAAAAACTTAATTGTGTTATTTATCGTCGTTCAGTATAACAGCAAACATTAATATTATAATAATTTTTATATAAAGTGAATTCTAAAATAACTGACTGATTTATTGATACTTATATTTTAAACTTTTAATATGAAGGTGATAATTAGTTTCAAGTGACTAATAGAGTATATTTAAAGTTTTATAAGCTATACAAAGAGAAGTCGAAACTCTAAACATTTTACTTTGTGAAACTGTTAATTAGCCTCATGTAAAGAAGTCTGCAAATTAATTTTACGGATTACAAGTTGACTATTGTTGTAGTAGTTTCTTAATAAAAATTCTTTTTAAGAAAACGTTTACGATTATGATTAATGACGTCACTAAAAACAAAAGAAAGTTTTGAGAAATTAAAAAAAGTAATTTACTAGAAACTGTTATTTAACCTTGTATAAAATAATTCTTCATTTTTTCCATTTTGTGTCAAGCTTAATGTTTTTTAGTAGTTTGTCTACAAACAAAAAGATCGTAATAGGTTTTTATAAACAACGTTCTTGAAAAACTAAATATATTGTAGTTTTAAAATTGTAGTAAATAAAGTTTATGTTTTGAATTTAACTGTCGTGCAACTTTTTGAAGATTTTTTTAATCTTTTCTTTACTTTTATAAAGTCTAAAAAAGTTAAAAAAAAAATTAAACAATATTTGAAAATGATTAAGTTTATTTATGTATTATTGATACTTAGTTTAATATGTAACTTAACGCTTTCTAAAACTAAATTTAACTATTTTAGTTGGTGTGGAAACTTTTCTAAGTAATAAATCTATTAATAATTGTTTAAATAAAGTTGGTATCAAACCAAAACGCTGCCTTATCGTAATTCCAAAAATAGTTTGACAAGAGAGTCATAAGCAAAAATTTTATATTTTTTTAAAGAGTTTCAAACTTTTGATGCATGTTTAAAAGTTAAATGAAATATTTAAAATAGTCTGTAATAATTATTGTTTATTAATACTATAAAAACTTGACTTTAAAACAATTTTATGATTTTAACGTTAAACTTCAAATTTTGTACTTAAAAGTTATAAGCTTAATCAATATAAACTCTTAAATATTTGTAAAATAATTAAACAAACAACAATCAAAGGTTTATTTAAGATAGCAGGTAGAGCAATTAATTGTAAAGTTTAGAGTAGGTACAGTTTTGTACTTATTTTATGTACTTGCGAATTCTCAATTTCTTCTATTTATTAAATAAATCAGTAAAAAGTAAAAGTTATATAATGTATACTATACAAGTTAACTTTAAAACATGTCATTTAATTTATTATGTAGCATTGAATCTGAAAAAAAACTTTTTTTGTTTTATACCTTTAAAAAAGCACTAAAATAATAATAAACAACTAATACTTTGACTATTAAAGTAACTGGCAGTTGTCAGAAAGAAAAAAATGTTAAATGAAGTTAAAAAATATGTAAAATAAACTTTTTTAGGATCAGTAAACAAATAAATATTTGACATATAAAAAATTGAATAATCTTTTTTAAAAACAAAGCTAAGTAGAGCAGAGACAACTCAAGCAGAGGCGACTCGAGCGAAAACAACTCGAGCGCCGGCAACTTGAGCACGGGCAACACGGCAGTTTTTTTTGATTATCTGCACTACCTAAGAAAAATATCAAGCTACGCCACTTTTTTGAAGTACTAAATGGATTTTGTTTAGTGTTTATAGTTAATTTAATACGTATGTATAGATTAACTGAATTATTTCGTTTAGCTTTTGTAATAAAAGCTCTTTAAATTTGTGTCATAAAAGCATGCTAATGAAATTTGTATGCTTTTGTTTTTTATAGATATGTTGAACCTACCGTTTAAGAGTAAAATGCATTTGATTATATAGTATTTTTTTCTATATTATATATATAATATAATAAAACTTGTACAAAAATGCTAGAAAATTTCTAAGCTTCTGTCAATAAAGCAAATATTAAATATAATAAAAGATAATCGGATTAAATATTCAAATAACTTTTTCTTCATACAAGTTTTTATATTAAATAACAGTTAACAAAAATAAACTTAACTGTTATCTTGCTCGATTTGTAATTAAAACGATTATTATTTTTTAATGTTATTTATTAGTTCAAAAGAAAACTTCAGTTTATTCTTTTTTCATCTTATCTAAACTATTACAAATTATTTTTTTAATTAAACGACATTGAGTGCAAGCTACTTATTGTAAACTTGTCGTAAATATATTGTTTATTTTATTGTTATTATTAGGTATTTTAATTTATTTTTCGTACTTAAAAACTAGTTTGTTGAAAAATAAAATTTAACAACAAAGTCTAAATAAAATACAAACAAGTTTGATAAATTTCTTTACATAAATATAAACGGTTTTAGACAGTTATTTTGTACCCGAAAATTTTATTTCTATATTTTTTATATCGAAAATAGTTCAGAATGTGAAACATTTAAATACAAAACAAATTGATTTCAAAGTTTCGGTCGACGAAGCTATATATTTTTTAAATACTATTAGAAACGTTTAAAGCTAAGATAAGTTTATTAATCCTTATAGTTTAAATCATTATACGAAAGGATTAATTTATCTAAATAATTTATTAATTTTCTGTGTATAACAGTTATAAAATTTTTGCTACAATAAAAAGAGTTTAAAGATTTCATCGTTGATCAATATATTATAAACTTAAATGCAGCAATTATGTTTACCTGCATTACAGTCGTAAAAAAATAAGATTCAGTTACCTCCAAGGAGTTGTTAAAATATGTTTAGAACAGCGAAACATATGTAGTTTCATAAAAATGTTATTTTTTTATAAATTGTATTTATTAGTATAATGTTTATGTTTATTTTTGAGTGATGTGTATGATAAGACCGAACGCTATATATATTTTGTACTAATGCTAAAATTATTATTTTTTACTAGTATTTTGAAATAGATTTTGAGGGAACGTTCAAAAACGGCTTAAAATTCTCTTTAAAGAAGGTTTGATGTTATAAGTAGTTTTAAAATATAGTGAAAAAACAAAGCGTGCCACAAAATAGTACGTTTTATTTTAAAACATCTATTTAGTTTATATTTAACATTCAGTCTTATAAACCTAAAAGCACTTTAAACATTATTTTTACATGAAAAACTTTTTTGTTTAATTATAAAGAGAACTAAATTTCTATTATTTTTATTAAACATTAAAATGAAAGCATCTGTTGGAAGAATTATTAGTTATAGTTACAAGTATATTTCACAAAATAAACCTAATGTAATAAGTAGCAAGGTTACCGAAAATGCACAACTAATAAAAAAACTCTGAGCTATGCATAACTTTCAAATACTCTGAAAAATTGCTTATTTCAAAGTACTTTTGCTTAAATAAATATTAACGAACTTTCATTGATTAACTTTGATGTAACTTGAAGTTTTCTAAATTTATGATGACTAACAAGCAAAAATGAAAAACACCTCTTTGGAGTAAATAAAGAGAAATTAATGTAGTTTTGCATACATACCTAAGTTATAAGGTGTTTTTTTATATATAAAGTGAACTGTAATTTTTAAATGCTGTTTAGAACACATAGTATTTTTATTTTAGCTAACAAACGAATATAAAAATGAAAGTTTAAAATACTAATGAACGAGTATTCTGATTTATAGTAAAAATTTTGTTTAAAGTTTTATAAATAGTTAATTTTTGTTTTGATTTAGTGGAAACGTTTGTAAATGCACAAAATTACGTAGACGTATGTCCTGAAACTTATTAAATTATTAAATATTTGAGCAGTTATTCATCAATAAAAAAAGAGTATTTAAAGACTAAAATTTAGGTCAAATGACATAAATTAAATAAATGGCAACGTTTAATAAACTTAGGAAAACTAATTTTTTAAGTGATAAACGAATAAAACAAATACATTTAAAAACAAAGTTATACTTTCTTATTTGTTAACGTCACTTATCATATTCCTAAACATTTGCTTTAAGGTTGTTTATATAGAATAAACAACTGAAACAACAATAAAGTTTTCAAAAAAGATACAGTTTAACAACCTCCAGTATAAGGTTAACTAATATTTTCTAATAAGTAATAAAATTGGACTTTCGACTTCTCGAGTTTAATTACATTTTCATTATTATTTTTAATTTTATTGCGATGAGTTAGAACAGTGTCTAGATAAAACATTATTAAGTATAGAATTTAAGATAAAAAAATATTTTTAAGTAGTATGTTTAGATTATTTTTATTAGAAGTTTTATCATAAAGTCATGCTATTCTTAATAAATCGTTATGTACAATTCTATTTCTTATCATGTACTAACTTAAACACGTTTTAGCAAAAAAGAGTAGGTTTGTTTAAAACTATGTGTTTAAACAACTTGAAAAAAGTTTAAAGTTCTTAAACTTTAATTTTATTAATGTCTTAAAAAACATAACTTCAACAAAATTATAAATAAAATTTACAAAACATTCTATAGAGTTCTATAAAGTTTTAAAGTTTAAATGTTTAATTAAGTAGTGTTAAACTGCATTTTTAGTTTATTAAAGAATAAAACTATCAAATTCTTTCATTTAACTTCACTAGATGTTTTAATAACTGAAGATGAATCGAGCATAAAACTTCAAGTTAAAATTGACAAACATTTATTAATTATTAATAACTTTTTAAAACTTTAAAGTGGAGAAAAATTTATTTTGACCAAGGTAATGAATTATTTGTTATATTTTTTTGAAATAAATTAATGTTTTTGTATAAGCTGAAATTTTTTTATATAACCGATAATACTCCAATTTTTTTAATTAATGTTATTTTTAATTTGTTATTTTAAACTATAAATTATAAAACGTTTTGTAAACATATACATAATATAATTGTTAAAAACACTTATATATATTATTTTGGTGAAAACATCAGATTTAATACAGATTCTTTTTTTAATACTTTAATTGAGTTTACATTCAAAATATTTACCAAGTTGTTCATTAAACAGAATATTTTTTTTTATTTTTTATACTTAAAAATTTATTATAGTCTACTTATCATGTTACTCAAAATATTTTTAGTGTTATGAGCGACTACTATAGAAATAGTTTTGGAATTATATTTTATATATGTAGTAACAAAATTTTTGATAGCTCATAAAATAAAACAATCCATTACTCATAGTTTTGACACATAAATCCTTAAAAACTGCACTTAGTTCACGAAACGTTTAAAACATGTTTCGAAATTAAATTTACTCATTTTCAAATTTAATTAAGTATAAACATAGTTATCATAAACATTTTTAAGCTAAAGTTACAACGGAACTTTTGTTATACGAACTCAAAACTCTTTTAAACAAATATTTTCTGTAATTAGTATAGACATATTTTTTTTGTAAAAAACGTAAAATTTATTTGTTTTTCATATAAAACAAAACTAATTTGAAATAGTTAGTTATACTTTTTGTAATAATTTTCAAGCCTTTAGTTTAAATATTATACATAATTTTTAAGTAGTATCATGAAAAAGTAAGTCCTTAACACAGCATAGCCTGAGGTCAAATATAAAAACATAGATCAAGCACAAATAAATACATAGGATAATCAGAATGCAGATGGATTCACTCAAAAATGTGTATATTAGTTTAAATAAAAAATAATATTAAAAATAATAGATAGCTTTTCATACAACACGAAACCAATTTAAAATAGTTTATAATACTTTGTGTAATAATTTTAAAGTCTTTCATTAAAATATCCTACATAATTTTTAAGTAGTATCATGAAAAAATATTCCCTTAACACAGCATATCCTTAGGTCAAATATAACAACACAAAATAAATATTTTTAGTAGTAAGCATATAGTCTGTAAAAACTTCTCATAGTTAGTTATAAAAAAATGTAACTTTCCATTTCAATTGTCACTTACGATCAAAAGTAATTAAGAAGTACACCATTGTTTTATTTATTTAGTTTACTATTGTATGATTTAAGAAAACAAGTTTTGATTTTTAAACATAAGTTTTTATTCATACTAATATTTAGAATTTAAACAGGTTATAATGTAGGAATAAGTATTTCAGTATACAAAAATCTATATCAAACATTTGTATTGATAAGAAATAACTTTTGTTCTTGTTTGTTTGAAAAGGCATAACAAATTTAGCCTGTATAATATACAAAAGTTAATAACTTATTTTAATTATGCTTAGTAAAGAACAATTAATTTTTTTTAAACAAACTTTTAGTTACTGTAGTTTTATATGTATACATAAATTATAGTTTTTATTTTAGTTCTATGATATTATAACTTTACAACCTACTAAAAATACAATACCAGATAGATTTAATATCAAGTAAACAATTTCTAAGTTTTCAATATCCGAATTATCTTCTACGAATTCAAATTTATAAACAACTTTTTAAAACCTATGTATAAATTTAACAAGTAAAAAGAAGAGTAATTTAATAAAATCAAATTATAAGTGACTACTAAATCTAAGCAATGAAAAAACTGTTATGTTATCTTTAAAATCAACTTACCTTGGTGTACTCAAATGCATTTAACCAGCAAATAGTAAGTTAAAAATGGTTTTAATAAACAAATTACAATTATGCTACAGAAATTAAATGTACCAGAAGATTTTAAAAGCTTTGAAATAGCTACAATAAAAAGTTTTTAATATTTTATAGTGTTTACGATTAAAGCACTTGAACTAATCTAACTTCTTTTATTTATAAATAGTTCTTAATCTACCTGTAAAGAAAATGGTGTTGTTAAAATGTCTTAAGTTTTTTAACTTTTTATAATTAAAAAACCAGCATTGTAACTACTAGCTATAAATAAAAACTATCTTGACAAAGTTAGTTATATTCTTCAAGATAACTGTTTATTTTAAAAAGTTTCTTCAACCATATAAATGATTGACACTTGTAAAACGAAAAACCATAAATGTATTTGTAAATTTAGATAAAATTAAGCAAACTATCTAAAAAATTTAATTTAATTGCAATTATATTTTACTGAATTGTTTATTACAATATCACGAAATTTTTGTTTGCAAACTAAACATATGTTGCATAGATAACTTTGTTTTTACTGACAATTACAAACAAGCTAAATTTTTTTTTTACTTTTGAAAAACAAAGCTCTGACTAGTATATCAATGATAAAATTTTATTCTTTTATAAGTATTTTTGCTTTAACATAAGAAATAATTTTTGAACCCGTTTGTTAATGAATTAGTTAATTTAGTTATTTTAATGCTAACTTTTTCCTGTTATGTTGTAGTGACGTCATTTATTATTACCCTAAACGTTTTCTTCAGAGTATTTTACTTAAAAAAAGTTTTTACAAGGATTCAATGCTTTACCTATCAGAGAGAATTTATAAACTTCTTTTAATGAAGTTAATAAACATATTTAATTTTGAAATCAAACTATTTCCTAATGTACAATTATTTAAACTACTTTAATTTAAATTAAACATATTTTTATTGAAAGATGATAGCGTTTCTTTTTAAATAGCTTTTTAAAAGTCTTTATAAAAGTATTCATATAGTATACGACCGCCTTAAAACTTCTATAAACTTAAGGAGAAATTAGCTGTAAAAAGTAAATTAAAAAAAATGCAATATAACTTGTATAATTAAAATTTGAGTACATAATGCTAATAAACACACAAAATAACAAACAATTTGATTAATTTTTATTAGGTAAATAAAGTAGCTCCCTAGAGGCACAAAAAATACAACAAGGTTGTCAGTTGTTTCAAAAGTTCAAGTACTGTATGTACTTTAAAATTTAAAGCTGTACATTAACAAACATAACATAATTTATGACTACAACAGAAGTTTTAAAGCAAATTTGTACTATTAATTACCATATTAAAATAGCTAGCTGCTGAAACGATATAAATACATAATGAGTAAAAAATAATTGCTTAAACTGCTGTAGGAACTCGTCGTTGAGAAAAAATTTTTAAAATAATTATAATAATAACAAATTAAACAGTATTCTTCCTTTATTACACTATTTCATGTTTCTGTGTAATAACCGATTAACAAACTTCAACGGATCTCTATAAAAAATAAAAACTATTAAAAGATAAACTGTTAAGATAGAAGCTTTAGTAGGTATATATATGTGTGTATATTAAAAACAACATTAGTTACTATATATGGTATATAAAAGGTTAATAGTAGTAAAAATATTTTATGTTAAATACGACTTTTTTTAAACTATATAATTTTTGCAATAATTAATTACAAATTAGATAAAGTAAAGTAATAAAGTTGTCCTTGACAAGACATTTAAATGTATCTGTGGTGTGAGACTCGATAATTGAAAAGTTTTTTTGCGCATAAGGTCCTAGGACTAAACATTTTGAGCGTATTTTTTGTCGTTCAATAATAATATACTATAATGTACAAAATTAAATCTTCTTTAACTTCTAATCTTTTCTAAAGTACTTATTTTTTACAGAGTTACGTTGCATTGCGTTAATTTTCTAACAAACAGAAACATGTGTTGGTGTAATAAATAAAGAATACTTTTTAGTTTGTTTTATTATTATATATAATCCAGTAAACTTGTTTTGCTCAGATCTTTGTTAACAAACGCAACTTTTAATTTTGAATTGAAAAACAGATAGATATTATAACATAACAACTAAAATAATAATATTCAAAACTTACAAATACTATATACGTTAAGCTTAAATTGATAAATTACTACATTCCTATAACTTAGCGTACTAATTACTAGATTAATTATCTTATAAATAACTTAAACATCATCACAAATACTTAAAACCAATATCAAAAGTATAGTTATCATAAAGTATTAAAAATTAAAAAAGTTGTACGATTGATACAAAAAATATTTAAGAATATTTTATTTTACACAGTGAAATAAGAAACTAATTAATATATTGATTTTTTTACATTAGTAACGATAAAAACCATAAATTAATAACAAATTAAACAGTATTCTTTCTTTGTTACACTATTACATGTTTCTGTGTAATAACCGATTAACAAACTTCAACGGATCTCTATAAAAATAAAAACTATTAAAAGAAAAACTGTTGGATTAGAAGCTTTAGTAGGTATATATATACGTGTATATAGAAAATAACATTAGTTACTATATATTATGTTATATAAAATGTTAATAATAGATACATAACATAATGATAAATCCGTATTTTTTAAAACTATATATTTTTTGTAATAAATAATTATAAATAAGATAAAGTAAAATATATACCTGTCCTTGATAAGACGTTAAAAAGATAACCGCAATTTGTGACTCGATAACCGAAAAGTTTTTTTGCGCACCAGGTCCTAAGACCAAATATTTTGAGCGTATTTTTTGTCGTTCACTAATCTTCAATATACAAAATAAAATGATAAGTCTGATTAAACTTATATTTTTTTCTTACAGTACTTATTTTTTTACAGAGTCCGTTAAAGTGTGTTAACTGTCTAACACACAGAAACATGTGATAGTGTATTAAATAAAGAATACTTTTTAATTAGTTTCATTATATATTTCATTGTACTTGTTTTGCTCGAATCTTTGTTAACAAACGCAATTTTTATTTTAAGTTGAAAAACAGAAAATATTTATAACATAGCAACTAAAATAATGTTAACAATAATAAAAAATTATAAATACTATATATATTAAGCTAGAATTGATAACTTACTAACTTTTCTAACTTAGCGTATCAAATACAATATTAATTATCCTATGAATAACTTAAACAGCACCAAAAGAATTAAAAAAAAAATAATATTATAGTTATCATAAAGTATTAATAATTAAAAAAGTTGTAGGATTGATACAAAAAATATTTCAGAATATTTTGTTTTACACAGCAAAATACTAAAATATTTTTACATTAGTAACAATAAAAACCAACTTAGTTTACTGACGTAATAATTTATCTACAGTAAAACTAAACATCAATGAAACGAAAACAACACTTAATAAATATAATGATAATAAAAAAAACGTTTCCGAAATTCTTCTGCTAACTTAAATCAGGCTATCTTAACAAAATACAATTAAATATAATTTAATCTAATTGAAAACATTTGTAGAAGTTTTAAAAATTTTAAATCTAAAAACTGTACCTGTTTGCACATGTTGAATCACTAACCAAATGTTCTGCAATGGATGAACATTTAGATGCATTTGAAATATTTACCAGTATATCATGTTTCTTATCTGAAATCAAAAATTCTCGACACTTTTTGCACTTTTATCCTTTTCTTTGTAGTAAATACAGTATAGCTTGCTTTACAACAGCAGCTGTATCTTAAAATACCATACTTTCAAAATTATCTAGTCTTTAATTGGAGTAATTTATTTTCGTATAAAATATTTAACTTGTACATTAATAAATTGTTACAAGTTTGATAATTGATTGGGAAATGATTCCGTTGGTACTTTGTTTTGGTTGGAATTGATCGGTAGGCATTTAGTTCGGGTGGAAATTTATCGGGTCTGATTTAATTTTGTTGGAATTTGGTTCAGTTTGGATTTGATCGGGTGGGAATTCTGTGCGGGTTGATTCTGAACGGTTCCCGTTAGACTAAAACGGCTTAGTTAATTTAATTATTTTTACTTTGTTTTTTAATTATAGTTACTTTAAAAAATACTATAGTTTTATTTAAATCTTTTTAACACCTTTGATCAATTTAATTATAACTAAGTAAAGATATAACAACTAGTATACTATATTTAAAAACGCTACTTTTTATTATTGAAATCTTATTTTATGTTTTTAAATTATATTTTAGTACTTCTATCTTAAAATTTTATTGTATGTGAGTTTACACTTCATTTTCTTGCTTATTTATAATCGACATAGATGCATTAAAGCAAACTAATAAACTTTCTGAACATTTTATATATTTTTTTTATCTCTAAAATTTAATTACATATAAATACTTTATTTTTCTTATAAACATGTATTTGTTTTGTTTTATTATTTATAAGTTAAAGAAGATAAAAATGATCACCTTATTTAGAACTAAATAATAAAAAACCTCTGAATATAAAGTTAAATGTTGATAATGATTAAGAATTTACAAAATAGAAATAGTTGAAATAATTTAATTATATTTTATAATTATGTTAAATAGTTTTTAAATGTTAATAACCTTCGAAACGTAAGCCTGCCGCAAAAACAAAAACTTCCTTAAAACTTTTTTTATATTTTTTTTACAAATTATTTTAATCTAATGATTCCGAAATACGTCATGCCTTATAAAACTAATTTTTTGTTTTAAATTATTGTATGTTAACTAATAGAAATGTCAGTAACTTCATATTACTAAAACTTCATTAGTTTATAAACCTCTCTAATTGCGGTTAAACTTAAATAACTATATAAAAACGATTAAGAAATAAAACATTGTTTAATATTATTTATAAAACTTCAATATAGTTTATGTTTTAAACAGTTATAATGTGTTTTTAATTTAAATAAAAGTTTAATACTTTATAAGATAGGTTCGATTAAAATTATTTTTTTTTTATCAATCTAGACAAGTCACTAGATATTAACTTTAATTAGCAGTTTATTGCTAAAACCTTTTATTTTTTAATGTATTTTTACTTTTTAGATTACCAAACTTAAAGAAACAAAAATTTGTTCAAAATAATTAATTTTAAATTAATATGCTTCCATCTGTTAGCTTCCGTACAAAACGTTGTAAAATTGTAAACAAAAATAGTAACTTCATTAACTATGAAAAAATTTTAAGTAAACATTGTATTTTTTGACAGTGACCTGACTCTTTAAAATCAAACAAAAAATCATGTTGATAGTAGAAAAGTATACATAGAGAAAGTAGAACAATAACTTTTAATTAGCCGTGTTTCACTTTATCATACAGAACATTTTACTTATTTTAAAGAAACAAATAGAAACGTAAATTTTCATTAAAGTATATTTATGTCTTACAACAGATAATTTTTTTTTACATTTTGAAATTGTAAAAATCAAATCATATCAGTTTTAAAAAGTAGTCATGAAAATTCTTTATTTAATTACTTATGTCATCTACTGGTCAATAACGATTTAAAAGTTTAAATCAGCAACTCTGTTATAAAAATATTATTTGATAAAAAAACTTTTAACACATATGAATATATGATTTAGTTCTTGAAAGATAAACAAATAATTTTATTCATGAAATAGTGTTAGATAAATTTAAATACATTACACTTAATTTAATCAGTGTTCAACCTAACAAAACAACTAAAAAACATAATTTTAAATACAAGAAAATTAACGTTTGAATTAAGTAAAGTTTGAAAAATATTAGTAACTTAAAAGTGAATTATAACCGAATAGTGAATATAGTGAATAGTGTAAATTTGTTTTATTATTTATTTATAGTTGGTTTTAAATTACTTTTTATGTAGTAATTTAGATAATTGTTTTAAATGATGAGAAATACAAAATTAAGTGTTTACTTTCTCTTTAATTTCTTTTATATTTTATGTTATTTAATCAAAGTAAAAAGATAAATAATTTTAATAAATTAATGCGTTTATACATTTAAAAGCTTAGTTTGTAACCCTTTCTAAAAATTTTAATTTGTTGAATTTCGGAAGTTGTTTTAATGGTAAAAAATAATTCATTAAAAAAAGAGGTACTTACATCTTTAGGACAGTAATTTATAACAAAATGATTAAATTACATTTGCTAAAAACGTACATAAAGACTAAAGCGACAACTTAAAATTTTAAACTAGCTATTTTTAGTGACGTGAAACCTCTAGTTTTTGACTCAATTTATTTTGGAAAACCACTTTGATAGAGGCTTCAAACTATTCTTGTATTGAGTTTCCGAAGAAGTATTCCATGTACGTGGTTTAATAACTTTCACTGAAGCGAAGCTTTGTAAGTAAGCAGGCATTAATTAAGGTTAAGAATATAATTTGTATAATAAATTTGATTTGTGTCTGAATTTTGTTTTCTTTTTAATTTCTATAACTTTGATACAAATATTATCTTAATGAAGTAACTAACAATGACAGAAATACTCTATCAATAGTGTATTCTTAGAGTACAAAATATAAGTAGTAATTTTGTCATTGTAGTAACTAGTAACTATTTAAAAGCAAATGAAAAACTATTGACATAAACAAGCTCAACAGGATATCTTTTTAAAACTTATGCTATAATACTTAAAAAAATTGATCGTTTAACATATTTTGATTTATATCAACATAAATTTAACGAAAATAATTCTAGTAGTGTTTCGTGGTTAGAAGTTTTGTTCAAATAAAGCTATCAATTAACATTATTAATCGAGTTTTCAAATTAAAATTTCGTCTTTAGCACACATCTCAGTTTTATTTTATTTTTATAAAATGCTTTTAAATAACATTCGATGATGAAAAATATAGATAAATTAATATGCATAAATTAAAAAACGATATGCAATTAGTAAACTAACTTATTGTCAGATTTTCTGCGTTAACAGTATAAAACAATACAACGGTTTGTAAATCGTTCGTGTTAATATACTTTAAAAAGAATATAATTTTTATATTGTCATTTAGATCATTATTTTGATAATCTTATTGTAGATTATAGAACTTATATTTAGATTTTATTACAGATTAAAAAGCATGAATTAAAATCTTTAACAGCAAATGAGAACAGCTGAGTTTAAGAAATAGCATGACAATTAAATTCTCAGTATTCGTAAACAATAAGTATGATAAGCATTAATGTAAGTTTTGGTGTGAAATAGCAAATTAGGTTTTAATATTTACAAGATAATTTCAAAAGTTGTGATACAGTTTTCATAGCCTTAAGAAATTGAATATTTTTTTTTTAAGATTAAAAAATATATATATAAATGGATTAAATATTTTAATCTGCGTAATTTTATTTAAATATATATTGTTTAGTTAATTTTGTATTTCAGAAAATGTATTTTTGGTGAAAAGTATAGATTAAATATTACAACATGTTTTGGTATAAGTTGTTATAACATTATACTAATAAGAAAAATACTTAGAGCTCATGTATAGTTTAAACCTAGATATCATAATTAGAAGACACTTTTACATTTCAAGAAATTTTAATTAAGTTAAAAAAAAAGATTGAAAAAATAAAATAAGTTAAATTTTAATTAATTGTAATTTAATTAATGTATTTTTACTTTTAAGATTACCAAACTTATAGAAACAAAAATTTATTCAAAATAATTAATTTTTAATTAATCTGCCTTCATCTGTTAGCGTTCAAACAAAACGTTGTAAAATTGTAAACAAAAAGTGTAACATCATTAACTATGAAAACAATTTTAAGTAAACATTGTATTTTTTGATAGTGACCTGACTCTTTAAAATCAAACAAAAAATCATGTTGATAGTTTTTTTTAAAAAAAGTAAACAACAGCGTTCTGCATAAACAAAATGGCATATTTTGAGAACCTCTGTGTATGAGGTTAGTAAACAGCTTTGAATAGAAAAAAAATTAGACTTTTTGCCCTAACTTATTTAGTTTTAACTTTAATCGATTTTTTTTTGTTAGCGATGAGTTTTTATAGTTGTTGAGAAAACTGATACTAAGCATTAAACAAAGAGTATAACGTTTATTACTTAATAACTTAACTACACAAAAATCATTTAATAATATCAATAAATAAACTTATATTTTAAATTGACATACACAACATTTTTTATTTTTACGAACGTAAATAGCTAAAAGTTTTTTAAACTAGTAGCAATAAATCAAAATAAAGTTAATGCTGACTTGTGTGTTTACAAAATAATATATAATAAAGAATGATAAATTAGTCAACATTAGTGTCAAATTTAAAATTTATCAATTAATAATTATGTTATTTATTTTTATACTTTTTATTTAATTAAAGAATAATATCTGCATACTGTTTGTAACTTCAAAAAAAAAAACTTTTGTGAAAAATGACTTGAATATACCTAAAAAGTAAAACACTGATGTTTTTTTAAACATCCTGATAAATTTAATCATTAGTTTACTTAACAGCTTTTCTTCAGCAAGCTAATTGTAAACTCTTGCTTGATAAAAAATATTTTTTTACGTTGGTGCTAGTCTTAATATATAGCATTTTGATCATGGTATGGTTTTAAATCTACTTAAAGGAAAAGTACAATAACATATAGACGAAACTTAGTATAGACTTTATTTCAAAAATTTTTCTATAGACATTTTCTGTAGTTTTTATTTAATTCTTGGTTACGCTGTTTTTCATAAACTCAAACAGTTTATTTACAAAATTGTATTTACAGTAAAAAATTACTGATATTAAAAAATACTTGAACTCTGTAAAACTTTAAAATTCTTTAACGCGAAGTTTTGTTTATCTTTCAAATAATTTGAACATGCCTAGCTTAAATTAAAGACCTTCTAGTAGTTAAAAACTAAAGAAATATATTTAGAAGAAATATTAATACGAACAAAATCATTATAAAAGTTTGACTAATAAATGCTTCACTTTTGGTTCATTAGATAAGTTAAACACTCTAAACATAATAAATTAAGCTTAGACTTCTGTTTTAAGTAGTTATAGTTTATATAATGCAATAAACATTTGGAAGAAAAAGTAAGTCTTTTTCGAATTTAAAGCATATTTATGTCAATCTGTTTTGCTTAATGGTTACTTATCAGATTTTAATTTAGTTAAAATCAAGACTTTGTAAAGTTTTCATAAACCGTACCTATAGTTAAAATAACCTTATCAAAATACACATTGAAACTTGAGGTAATTAAGATTTTGTAAATATTAAATGTCTCTTTATTTTTACATTTGATTTTTTTTTTGCAATTTAGACAAATAATGTAACAAAAATAATGTTAATAGCATCCTTAATATAGTTACATTAAATTAATAGCATGTTTAAGGTTTATAATAGTTTTAATTATTAATTTATTTAGATATATAAATTTTCGGTTACGTCATCTGGCAAAAAAAATAAATTTTTTAGTACTATTATTTTATATAAAAACGATAAAAAAATGTTTAATAACAACTTGATAGTATAACACTTTAAAAATTCCATACAGGAAGTTAAAATCTTTCTTAAACTTTTTATTTAATTTTAAAGTTCATTTCAACGATATAGAGTTCTTAATAAAAAAATTGTATATAATGGTTTTAGTTCTGTCGTCTTTGAGAAAGAATGAAAACAATTATTTTTTTGATTAATTTTAAAATTTAGTTTAAAAATAAGTTTAGTTTAAATGATGTTAACAACACAGCTCGAAAGAATCGCAATAATTTCTATCCGGTCTGTACATTTTTGTTCAAATGTAATAAACCAAAAGTTATAAAGTTAATGAATAAGTTTTATAGATACATTATACTAACTATCAATTTAATTTAATATCTAGCAATTTTGTCAAATTGAAACAACTAGGCAGTTAGCATTTATCTTGTGGAATAACTACACTAAAAATAGTTCTATGTACGTTATAAAAAATGTTTCAAGTAGTTATTTCATTGATTTATGTGTGATGATATAAATAGTAAGAATTAAAAATAGCTGAATTCCAATCCGTGATGAGTTCTAACCTGATCAAGTCTAATAATCGCTTACCAACCAATGGTAAGGGTTAAGAATAACGGTTTCAGTAAAGAAAAAACAAAAAAAAATTTGTAACGTACATTATAAAGAAAACTAAATAATTAGATAAAAAATTACAAAAATGATAATTGTGAGCGGTAGGAATTTAATTATAAGTGTTTATGTTTTTGTATTATACTTAAATTAAATACATTTTGTTATTTATAGAATTTAATTAGTTAGACTTTACGTTTAAATTTTTGATAAATTAGTACTTTATTAATTATAGAAACCGCCCAACAAAATGAAATATAACTAATTAATTTTTGTTTCACACTTAAATATTTAAGCTCTTTCATTTACTTAAAAAATATTTAAAATCAGTAGGCAGCAAGTGCTAAGTAAAAGTTGAATGCTTAGTATAAATTTACAAGCTAAACCTGTATAGTTAAACCTGTTTTTAAATTCATGCATTCTTGAAAATGAGAAGAGACTTTAAACAGATAAATTTATCAAAAAAAAAAAGCAAAACTATAAGAGAAGCTTTATATGAAATCAATAAGGTCTTACAAAAACGTTATTAATCTTTTTTACAAATTTTTTTTTGATACACTCTCATATTTTTACAGAAAATAATTTTCCTAGGTTATAGTTAAAATAGTACTTATGGTAATTAATTTTAAATTACTATAGTCTGATTTACATTTTTAAATTAATTTAAAATCAAGTTACTTGTTAAAGAAAGTAATTACATGAACTAAAAGTTTCCACGATTAAAGTTTAACTGTAAAAATTTAATTAGATAATGTTTTATTTATAGTTTTTGTTGTAAAAAACTACAATAAGTTATATTAAAAATTTTAGAACAACTTTGATCTTAAGAACCCATAACACATAATAAAATTATAATTTCTATATAAAATTGAAAACAATAATCATTATAATACTTTTATGATTTTATATCTCAATTTTATTTTTGTTTTCTTTATGTACACTAGATTAATTGGTTTATTTACAGTTAGTATGACAGCAATAAACAAACTAATAAACTTTTCAAAGCGTTTTTAAAGATTTTCTTTTATGAAGTATGTCATTAATCATAAAACTAAGTAGCTGTATCAAGTTATTTCATATAAACTATACAATGATAAATTTTTAAAATTTTATTACAATACAATGTTTCACTCGTTTAAAAAAACGAGATCTTCAGTTGTTTAAAATCTGTAAAAATTTATGTGATAACAAGTAGGAAGACATTAGGTTAAACTTGAAATAAAAGAAGTAAAAAAGAAAAAATGCATAACAAAAAACTCAGTAAAATCTAATTAAAACCTATAGTTCAAAGTTACAAGCGTATGATAATTTTAATGTTGCTAGGCTAAATTTAGGAAAATGCAAATACAATTAATAATTATACAATCTTAAAACTTAAACAAATAAATAAAAAATATACAATAAAAAATAATTCTACTAACATTTAGTGGGCTTGTGAAATCTGTAGATAACTAACAAAGAAAAACATCTCTTTAACTAAACCTTTAAGTTAAGTTTACTCGTTTAAAAAAACTTTGCCTTTTGTATTATGACATAATTATATATTGGTTTAAATACTTGTACAATTTAAAATAGATATCTTTTTGTCAAAACGCTCTTAAGTTTTGAAATAAAGCTTCTTAAAGTGTATACAAGAGCATATTAACTCGTTTCTTTTATTTAAAGATGTTTCCCCGTCAGCGTTCGCTATTTCCATATTTTCATAGGAGCAGGTCCTGCAGATTCTCTGCGGTTTCCTTATGTGTCCGATGTGGTGTAAAATTTCCCATTTGATGTTGTAGTTAGTGTTATTGCGTTTTAGATTTTAATTAAGTATTTTTAACAGCTTGATAAAATTAATTTCAACTAAGTAAAGAAATTACAATTAGTATTTTAAATTTAATACGCTATTTTATATTATTGAATTATTATATTATCAAGTTATATTGCTGTACTACATATCATAAAGTTGTATGTATGTTAGTTTACACTTCATTTTCTTGCTTATTTAATGTAAACATAAAAGCAATAAAATAAACTAACAAACTTTTTGATTATTAAAAGTTTTATTTTTAAATTCTAAAATTTAAAAACATATAAACACGTTATCTTTCTTATAAGCAGGTACTTGTTTTGTTTCATTATATATAAGCTAAAGAAGATGAAAATAACCACTTTATTTAAAACTAAATAATCAAAAAACCTCTGAACAGATAGTATTTTACGAAATAGATATTAGTAGTAATAAATTAATTATATGTTATGATTATGTTAAAGATTTTTAAAACTTTAATGACCTTCAAAACGTAAACCTGCCTTGAAACTTTTTCTTATAATTTAAAAAAAAATATTTTAATCTAATGATTCCGAAATACGTCATGCCTCTTAAAACTAAACTTTTGTTTTAAATTATTGTACGTTTAATAATAAAAATGTCAGTAACTTAATATTAGTTAAGCTTTATTAGTTTATAAACCTCTCTAAATGAGGTTAAACTTTAATAACTAGATAAAAAATATAACAAATAAAACATTTTTTAATAATGTTCATAAAACTTTAAAGAATTTTATGTTTCAAACAGTTATAATGTGTTTTTAATTTAAACAAAAGTTTAATATTTTTACGATTAGTTCAATTAAAAAAAAATTTTTTTTTTATCAGTCTTAGAAAAGTGCCTAGATATTAACTTTAGTCAGCAGTTTATTGCTAAAAACTACTTTATTTTTTAATGTATTTTTACTTTTTAAATTAACAAACTTATGGAAACAAAAACATCTTCAAAATAATTAATTTCAAATTAATTTGCTTTCATCTCTTAGCTTCCAAACGAAATGTGGACCAAAAATTGTAACATCATAAACTATAAAAAAAAGTTAAATAAACATTGTATTTTTTGACAGTGACGTGACTCTCTAAAATCAAACAAAAAATCATTTCGTTGATTTTTTATAAACAAAGTAAACAACAGCGTTCTGCATAGACAAAATTTCATATTTTGAGAACCTCTGTGTATGAGGTTAGTTAACAGCTTTGAATGATAGTAAAATTTAGACTTTTTGCCTATTTTTTTAGTTTTAACTTTAATTGATTTATTTTTTGTTAGCGATGAGTTATTATAGTTGTTGAGAAAACTACTACTAAGCATTTAACAAAGAGTATAACGTTTATTACTTAAATACTTAACTACACAAAATCATTTGTAAATATAAAAAAAAAACTTTTATTTTAAATTGTCATACACAACATTTTTTATTTTTACAAACGTAAATAACTAAATGCGCTTTAAATTATTATCCATAAATTAAAATAAAGTTAATGCTTATTTGTTTGTTTACGAAATATTATATAATAAAGAATAATAAATTAGTCATCATTAGTGTCAAATCTTAAATTTATCAAGTAATAATTATTTTATTTGTTTTCACACTTTTTTTTAATTAAAAAATAATATCTGCTTACTGTTTTTAACTTCAAAAAAAAATTGGTAAAAAACGACTTGAATATACCTGAAACTTAAAAACAGATGTTTTTATAAACATCCTGATAATTTAATCATTAGTTTACTTAACAGCTTTTCTTTAGCCAGCTAATAGTAAACTCTTGCTTGATAAAAAATGTTTGTTTACGTTGGTGCTAGTCTTAATATATAGCATTTTGATAATGCTATGGTTTTAATCTACTTTAAGGAAAAGTACAACAACATATAGCCGAAACTTAGTACAGACTTTATTTTAAAAATTTTTCTATAGACATTTTGTATAGTTTTTATTTAAATCTTAGTTACGTTATTTTTTATAAACTCAAACAATTTATTTACAAAGTTGTATTTAAAGTAAAAAGATAATGGTGTTAAAAAATACTTGAATTCTGTAAAATTTTAAAGCTATTTAACGCAAATTTTGTTTATCTTTTAAATAGTTTGAACATGCCTAGCTTGAATTAAAAGCCTACTAGTAGTTAATAACTAAAGAAATATATTTAGAAGAAATATTAATACGAACAAAACCATTATAAAAGTTTGACTAATAAATGCTTCATATTTGGTTCATTAGATAAGTTAAACGCTCTAAACATAATAAATTAAGCTTCGACTTCTGTTTTAAGTAGTTATAGTTTATATAATGCAATAAACATTTGGAAGAAAAAAGCAAGTCTTTTTCGAATTTAAAGCATATTTATGTCAATCTGTTTTGCTTAATGGTTACTTATCAGATTTTAATTTAGTTAAAATCAAGACTAAGTAAAGTTTTCATAAACCGTACCTATAGTTAAAATAACCTTATCAAAATACACATTGAAACTTGAGGTAATTAAGATTTTGTAAATATTAAATGTCTCTTTATTTTTTCATTTGATTTTTTTTTGCAATTTAGACAAATAGTGTAACAAAAATAATGTAAATAGCATCCTTAATTTAGTTACATTAAATTAATAGCATGTTTAAGGTTTATAATAGTTTTAATTATTAATTTATTTAGATTAATAAATTTTTGGTTACGTCATCTGGCAAAAAAAATAATTTTTTTAGTACTATTATTTTATATAAAAACGATAAAAAAATATTTTATAACAACTTGATAGTATAACACTTTAAAACTACCATACAGGAAGTTAAAATATTTCTTAAATTTATATTTAATTTCAAAGTTCATTTAAACGATATAGAGTTCTTAATAAAAAATTGTATATAATTGTTTTAGTTCTGTCGTCTTTGAGAAAGAATGAAAACAATTTTTTTTTGATTAATTTTAAAATTTAGTTTAAAAATAAGTTTAGTTTAAAAGATGTTAACAACACAGTTCGAAAGAATCGCAATAATTTCTATCCGGTCTTTACGTTTTTGTTCAAATGTGATAAACCAAAAGTTATAAAGTTAATGAATAAGTTTTATAGATACATTATACTAACTACCAATTTAATTTAAAAACTAGTTATTTTGTCAATTAAAACAACTAGGCAGTTAGCATTTATAAACCTTTGTTGAATAACTACAATAAAATAGTTTAATGTAGGTTATAACAAATGTTTCAAGTAGTGAGTTACATGATTTATGGGTGATTATATAAATAGTGAGAACTACTGAATTCAAATCCGTGATGATGTTTAACCTGATCAAGTCTAATAACCGCTTACCGACCAAAAGTAAGGGTTAGGTGTAACAGTTTCAGTAAAAAATAAATAAAATAAATATACTAAAAATAGCAGTAAACTACATTATAAGCATAACTTAAAAATTAGAGAAAAAAATGTTAGAAAGTTGTGCGTGGGTGGGAACTAAATTGTGAGTGTTTATACTTCTGTATTATACTTAAAATAAATACATTTAGTCATTTATATAACTTAATTATTTAGACGTTATGTTTCTATGTCTGTTAAGTAAGTACTTTATCATTTTTAAAATGTGCAAAATAAAATATAATATAATTAATGTGATATTGGTTTCACACTAAAAGTTTAAACTTTTTCTTTTACATGAAAAACGTTTTTCAATTTTTTTAAATCTATAAACAGCAAGCCCTAGGTAAAAATTAAGTGTTTAACATAGTTTTAAACCCTAAACCTTAATAATTAAGCCTTAATTTTAAAACTTATCAAAAATTAAATTAATTTTAAGAAACTTTCTATTAAAGTGAAGAAATCACGAAATTTACAACAGAAAGATTTACCAAAAAAAATTTACCATAATTACGAGAGAAGCTTTATATTAAAGTAATAAGATCTTACAAAAAAGTTATTAATCTTTTTTCAATAAACTTCGTAAGACAGTTACTTTCTTACAGGAAATATTTTTACCAGATTTTAGTTAAAAATATTTTTATGATTATAGATTTTAGATTTTTTTAATCTGTTTTAGACTTTTTAAATAACTTGAAATCAAGTTATTTGTAAAAGAAAGTAATAATGAACTAAAAATTTCTTCGATTAAAGTTAAAGTGTAAAATTTAATTGAATAATGTTTAATATTGTTGTATTTATAGTTCTTGTTGTAAAAAACTACAATAAGTTGTATTTTAAAACAACTTTTATCCTAATAACCAATAACAGGTATAAAAATAATTGTTTCTATATAAAATTCAAAACATTAATTATTAAAGTATTTCTCTTTATTCATATTTTAATTTTTTTTTGTTTTCTTAATTGGTTTATTTACAGTTTGCATTACACTAATAAACTTTGCTTATGTGTTTTTAATTTATTCAGTACGTCTCGTGTCATAAATTAATCAATTTATTTTATATAAATTATATGAAAATAATAGTGATTAGCTTATTTGGAAATCAAGTTGTTTAAAATCTTCTGTACAGAAAGTTTAACATTAATGATAGATAAAAATGTTACAAAAGAATCAAAAATTGTATTATAATAAAACAAGTTGGCACAGTACTTTATTATTTAATTAGATAACATACTTTTTATGTAAAATAGAATTTTTCTTTTAAAAAAATAGTTGGTTAAAAGATATATATGTGTAATTAACAAACTAAAGCATAAGTAGTATATCACTAAGTTCATAAGTACTATAAACTTTGTAGCTAAAATTACCCTAGTGTATTTATGTGGTTTACTTATACAAATGTTTATTAAAATCAATACAATTAATTCTGGAATTGTGGCAATCATGCTTGAAATAAATTAAACTATTTAAACTGTATTTATTAAATCTTCATTAAATCTGAAAATATTTGCTTAGAATGTTTTTATTTCAATTTTTATATACCACTAGTTAAAATTAAAAGAAGTTTACAAAAAAGTAAGTGTTTGAGGTACAGCTACGTATAATAAAACACAAGACTTAGTAAAAAGATAAAGGTCACATTTTGTAGTTTTGTCATTTATTTTGCTATAGCGTAAGTTTTAATAACACTCAAAAAAAAAAATACTATATTTTGCTGTTCAGAATACATTACACTAGTTCCTCATTTTATATAATACTTTTCTAAACCAAATGCATTTTAGCCACAAATAGTACATTCGTATTTCTCCATATATACAAAAGTAAAAATAAGATATTGTTTTCCCTAAGCTTTAAAATTTTAAAGCTTCCGTCGACGAAGCTAATTGATTAATTATTATTATATCTGAACAATTCAAAAAATTAGCAAATATTATAGTTCTATAACTTTTTTGTGTTTAATTTTATATTTATGTCCCTTTTACATATTTATTCATTAATTCTCTTTAAAACTTTTTGTGGATAAAAATTTATCAAAATAATTAATATTAGTATATTCAAAAACAAAAAAAATTATCTTAAAATATTTTTTTAATAATATTTAAATTATAAAAGACGTTAGTACTTAAAATTATTAAATAAACAATCAAATTTGAAACAAAATATATTATTTAAATGCTAAACTTCACTTTTTAATTAATTTTGATGACGCCGTTTTTCATAACAACAAATATGTGCTTTGTAAATTTTTTTATAAATTAGTTAACAATTTGAACTGCGCTACTTTAAAAATCTTTAAGTTTGTAACCTTTTTAATGAGGTTAATTAACAATTCAATTTAATTAAAACTCAGATTAGTTAAATTAAATATTTATATTTTTTATTAATAAAACCTAATTGTATGAAACGACCAACTATTATCTATGTTTATTAATTAAGTTTATTTAAACTTAACTTTATTTCTAGATTTTCTCTTGTTTTTTAAAAGCTCCTAGTTACTATAACGATTAAATTACTTTTAATGTTTTGTACTTCAAACATATATTACTAATAAAGTATTTTAATTGTACTCAATAACTGAAACAAAATCAAATTTATTACGATTTCTGATTTATTATTGCAAACTGACATATTTTTTTTTACATTTTAACTAGTTAAACTATCTAATGGTTTGTAATGATTTTATGTATTATTATTAAAAAATAAGTATTTTAATTGATGTGCATTATCTAAGTGTTATATTTCTATTCTAAAGAAAAATAAGCTTTACAGTGTTTATGTTTTTTTTTTTTACTTTTGTGTGAAAGCATTTTTTTATATTGATAATTTTGTGTTTAAAAAAAGTAGTTATCATAAGTAATATAACGTCTTAAGTAAGCCAGAAAGCAGTAGAAGTTTGTTAACGAACTAAACATAAGTTGTACTACAATTATAAAGCAAAATTAAAAAAGCTTTTTATTTGTACTTTTCATTTGTAAATAAACAAAATGGGTCTAGGTCTCTAAAATGTTAAACTTAAATTTATGTTTATGCAATGTAAACAATACTAACTAAAAAAATTTTCCGATTTTAATAGAAAACAAAGTTTTATTTTGTATTATCGTTCAAATAAAGTTTGTGTTTTTACTAAGTAGAAAAACTCTTGTAATATGTTGAAATTTTTAAATTTGAAAGTTAAACTTGCAATCTAAGTTATATTATAATTTTTTAAATTTTACTAATTTAAAAAACCATTTTTTTTAATGAAAGCAGTTACAAAATGACTTATGCTTTTTATATACTTTGATTTGACAATAAATATTACAACTTTAAATTTTATTAAAAGAGTTGTGAAACTTTTGCTTATTAGAATCAAAACATTTATTGTTTAAACAACATAGTAAATGCATTAAAATAACAATTGGTCAGATATAAATTTCTATATTTTAAAACAATGAACATCATAATCTACAATATAAGCTATAACAAAGTTAAAATCTAAAACAAATCGATTCTAATTACGTAAACAAAAATAACATTTAGCAGTTATAAAATATAAGCATTTTTTCTCTGCAGTCTTAGAGCTTTTTTATTTTAGTTAGATTATAAAAAAAAACATAGCAATAAACTAAATTTTAGAAATGTAAAAAACTACAAACTTAGATTTTTTTCAAAGTGACGAAAAGATTTTAATAATATTTGTTTTAGTGACGTCATTTATCATAGTCTCAAATATTTATTTTGTAAAAATGTAGTTAAATAAACTATTAATACAAATATAAGCCTAAATTATACAATATTAATTTAAAAACTTCTAAATTTAAAGTTAATTTTTTGTAAATTTGTAAATCTGTAAATATCAAAACTAAGTTAAGGTTATGAACTAAATAGGAATTGTACTACTATTGAAAATAATTAAATTACATTAAGTTAATTAAATGTTAAACACTGTTTATTACCGGTTAACATTATAAAAACTCTTTTGATAGTAAAACGGAACAATTTTAATAGTTGCAGACTTTAATCAGTTCCATTTTTTCATATATTGTCATTCACAAAAACCTTTTAAAATCATTTTTATATCTTAACATTTTGGTACCTTTAAAAATTGTTTTGGTTTTGCTTTTAGTTGCTTTGCTAAACTTTTTAAATTGTTTTATAAATGTTCAAGTTATGTAAGCCACACACAAAATAAAAAGGTGACTCATGAAATATTAAAGTGTTTAATACTAAAAAATGTTATATCTATTTAATTTTTTACTAAAATTGAACTACTAAAAAACAACAGTCCAAATATTAATAATACTATCGTGCTTAGGATTGCATATTATTATATTTTATTTAAAACAACTTTTGTAAAAAAAATCTTTTACTGAAATATTTATTGAGAAGCTTAAAATATAACTAAAAAAGGGTTTAAATTTTGTTTTCATAGTTATAAAAAAATTTGTATTAGAAGTTAAACCTTAATATTTTAAAGAGATACCAAACAACAAAAAAAAAAAACAGTTAGTCAAAATTATTTAAAAATTTATTAAGTCAAAGAGAAAAAGTAACGAAACAAACAGTTAATGTCAAATATATGCTATATTGTTTAGTGACGTTATTCATAATTACACGTATTTTTAATTTATTATATTATTTATAATAAACTTAAACCATAAGTATAAGGCGTCTTTAACTTGCATTAGTTTATAAATCTTTTTATAAGAGATTGACTATTAGTTTCACATTAGAAAAAAATTAAAACTTGAACCACCCTGTAGAATTATTTTTCATGGTTATTACAAACTAAGTTTTACTCTAATTGAGTAAGAACTTCATTTCAAAAATCCGTAAATGTTGTCTTTAACTTACGATAACTAAAAAAAGAGCAAACAATTATACAAAAAAGTATTCAAATAATTATATAAACATAACTAAATATACATAGCATTTTGTCAAATTGTCATTGTCAAAACATCAAACGTTTACTTTATAATACATTTTGTAAATATATTAAAACTATTAGATGAAACTGTTCAAGCAAAAAACTAATTTTCAAACCTCCTTACAATATTCAGTTTTCAGTGGAGAAAAATGAAAAGTCGACCACCGTTAAATTTTTTTTTAAATTGTTTTAAATTAGTTTAACTTTTGTTTAAGAAACTTGTTTTATAACCCATTACAGAAAAAATCTAGCCAGTTTTTGTTTAAACTTATTTCATTTTAACCGTTATTTTACTTTGTTCTTAACATAGCTAAATTATTTAAATATTATAAGTTTTTATATTCAATATTTAAAACACGTATTATTAAATCGAAAAATTTTATTTGACGTTGAGTCTGCTTCTTTATAAGAAATATCTCTTATGTTTAAAATCTTAAAACTTTCAAATTAGTTGAATTTATGTTGTGATTTACAGTCAATAATAATGTTTCAATTTTAATGTAGTACTTTATATTATAGCGAACAGTAAAATCATCAGTTCAGCTAAGATATAAAAAATGATGACGTCTTTCGCCATTACACCGAATGATTAACTTAAAATATTATTTTTAATAAAATTAAACCGTGAAAATTTTGAAATCAAATATTGAATTAGTTTATAAATCTCTTAATAAGAGATTGACTATTAGTTTCAGCTATAGAAAAAATAGAACTTAGACGTGCTGAACTGTTTTCAATAGTTTTTTTCAAACTAAATTTTACTCTTCTTTTGTAACATTTACAATTCAAAAATCCGTTTATATTGTCTTTCACTTAAAAGAACAAAAAAAATTCACACCTAAACAAAAAATTACCTAAACAAACATCTTAGAACTTTAACTAACATCTTAGTGACGTCAAAAAACCAAACGTTTACTTTATAATACATTTTATAAATAAATTATAATTTGTTTTAAGTTTTCTAGCAAAAATAAAATCAAACCACTTCAGAGTTTTCAGTGGAGAAAAATTTAAAATCGACCACCGTTAAGTTGTTTTACAACAACTTTTTTAGTTCTAATTTTATTTTTTTCAAAAAAATTTGTTTTATTACCCGTTACAATAAAATTTCTAGCCAGTTGATGGTTAAACTAAATTTGTTTTAACCTTTCTTAACTTTGTTCTTAATATCGACAAGTTGTTTAAATAATAAAAGTTTTTATTAGTTGTCCTAAAACATGTTTTATTTTACGGAAATGTTTTATTTGACGTTAATTTTATTTTTCTTTAAAAGTATACTACTTATCATCAAAATTTCAAAACAGTTTAGATTGGTTGAGTTTATGTTGTGAATTATAGTCAATACAAATGTTTTAATTTTAATATATTACTTTATACTATAACAAAAACATTAGCGCAATTCTGCAGAGCAGAAGTCTGATTAATCTTTTACCGGGAGACAAGCTCAAGCTTAACAAAAGGGTTGATCATACCAATTTAATCGTCTCACCAAATGCCTTTGGTAGATTGAGAATGGTTTCGTCTTTATTAGGAATCGTCAGATAGTCACATAAAGCTTGTAGTCTTTAGCTTACAAAGGGTTAATTATGTTGTCACATTGAGCTACAAATTTGCTGGTATTGATCAGTGACGTCAGCATTATCTTTTGCCGTGCAATGTTTAATTCATTGACCACTAGGTAAAACGGGTGGGTGTCACTTTTGCACGAGCGTCACTTATGCACGACCGTCACTTTTGCACGAGGGGACACTTTTGCACGAGCGTCACTTTTGCACGAAGGGTCACTTTTGCACGAGGGGACACTTTTGCACGGCGACTCTTTTGCACGAGGGTCACTTTAGCGCGAGGGGACACTTTTGCACAGCGACTCTTTTGCACGAGGGGACATTTTTGCACGGTGACACTTTTGCACGAGGGGACACTTTTGCACGGCGTCATTTTGCACGAGGAGACACTTTTGCACGGCGACATTTTTTCACAAGGACAAATTTTTACGGCAGCATTGTTGCACATTATCACATTTTTACGATGAAATTTTTGCACAGCGACATTTTGCCACTAGGATTTTTTTGCACGGAAGTCAATTTTGCATGTTGGCCGATTAAAACTTTTTTATCTACTACCAAATCTGTAACATAAAAAGAAACTGCAAACTAAAGTTTTATAATATACCTATATTAAAGGCAAAAAATGAAAGGTCTAAAATCTTAAACAGTTAAAGTTAATGTTAGAAACAAACTAACGAAAAGTTAAATAAAACTATTTATATAAGATTTCTACCAGGAACAATATAAATAATTTATTTAGAAACTAGGATATAAAAGACTTTAAGTGTAAATAAGTTGTTCTAGTTTATTTTGAATTTTAATATATTATTTAACAACTATGCCTTTTTATATATTTTATTATACGATTACAAGTTTATTGTTCATATGATGAACCTAGGCATCAAAACCTAGACCATATAAACTAGAAGAAACATAAAGAAAAGATAAAATAACACATACAGTTTATTTATTATAACAAATATAAATCATAATTTGATGTAAAATCTATAGGTTAACATAAAAAGCAACATTTTAACCACAAACTTATATTTATTTACGATTTGATGTAGAACGCTCAACATCAAATATTTAAATGCATTGACTAACAACAAAAATAAAAACCTAACGCTCCAAGGACATTAACGTTAGGCTCTCATCAGCTTATTTCATGATCATGGAATGCTTGTGTAAGCATCTCTTGATACTTTTGATGAACATAAGTTCAAACTTCAAAATGTTAATCTCTAATTGGCTTATCATGATCATGCAACTTTATAGTAAAGAAATTATCTAAGTTTAAATCATGAAAAATGCGCTTTTTTGTTGTTTTTTTTTATTCTCATGCTACATTAAAAAATAAAAATAAACATCAAGTAAAGTCTGAAATACCTTTACACTTCATAAACTAGCTAAATCTTTTTATTTAAATTTAACAATTGTTTAAAAATAAAATAAATTTAAAATATTTGTTTAACAACTATATAATGCTAATTTCAACATCAAGAGAAAATAAGTAAGCATTAATACTCAAAATTCTTGTTTAAAAGCCTTGCTAAATTAAGTTTATCTTTCTGTTTAAAAAGTAACAAAATTCAGATTATTTTCATTTAATGTATTCAAAATTGTTTTTATTTAAAGTTATGTATTCATTTAGTTTGTGTAAATAAAAATAATAAATATAAATTAGTGAGTTGAGGTACGTTATTATCATGTTCTACGTTAAACTTCAAGTAAAAATTTTACATTAAAACTTCATTAAAAAGCTAGCACTTTTTTTTATTTAAAACAACTTGCGTATAAAAGAATATATTATTTAAGTTAACTAAAAAAAATGATTTAAATTTTTGTTTGAGAAAATAAAAATTAAAAGCGTGCAAAATTGAAGCTCCGTTCAAAATTGACTGATTGTTTAAAATTTTCGCAGTTTATAAGTATATCCGTGAAAATATTATGCTGTGCGAAAGTGACGCTTTGCAAAAATGTCGCTATGCAAAGGTAACGTCGTGCAAAAGTTTTGCCGTGTAAAAATGTCGCCATGCAAAAGTGACGCCGTGCAAAAGTGTCCCTTCGTGCAAAAGTGACCCTCCGTGCAAAAGTGACGCCGTTCAAAAGTGTCTCTTCGTGCAAAAGTGACCCTCCGTGCAAAAGTGTCGCCGTGCAAAAGTGTCCACTCGTGCTATAGTGACGCTCGTGCAAAAATATCGCCGTGCAAAAGTGTCTACCCGTGCTAAAGTGACCCTCGTGCAAAAGAGTCGCCGTTCAAAAGTGTCCCTTCAAGCAAAAGTGACCCTTCGTGCAAAAGTGACGCTCGTGCAAAAGTGTCCCCTCGTGCAAAAGTGACGGTCGTGCAAAAGTGACCCGTTCCCAGGTAAAACATATGGTACACTCATATCAAATATGTTCAACTATTTTATTTAAGTTATTTTTTCATTGTCTAATACATGGCTTGTAAACTATCATACTGCTTATAAATACTAATTTTTATGTTTAATACCTTTTCAATCGTTTTTTAATCAATTCTTGCGTTTTAACTGACTATCAGTTTTATGTTATCTCTTGTAATTTGACAATCAAAACTAGCTTTAGCATTATGGCAACCATGCCTAATGAGATTAAAGCATGTTCAAAGCAACGTTTAAAATTGTTATGAAAAATTCAAATCAAAATATTTGCTACTTACTTCAATATTAAAAATAAGTAACGTTAAATTTTATATAATACCTCAGTTTACATTTATACAGTAACTTGTAAAAACTTACATTTCACTTGATTAGACGTTTTATCAGACTTCTGCTTATCTTTAAGACTAAGTAGAATTATTTATAATAGTTCAAAAAAAAGGTACTAAATAATATATAAAAAAACATTAAAAGTTTTACTAACTTAAAGTTTTTAAAAGCAACAATTAACTTAAAAGTTTCTATAGCTGTTAGTTAGTTGTTGATAAAACGATGTTAATCAGTTATCTTTTACTTTAAAAAAAAGACCTTTTAAAACGAATACATCAAAAAAACAGTTGTTATTAGACGATAAAAAGTTTAGATTCATAGATTAATAATGAAAGTTAAGAAAATCGAAAACTTAGTTGAACTACCTAAAAATTTACAGTAACTTAAAAAGTTGTTAATTAGTTTTGTTTTTGTATATACAAGGGGCGCATGCGTGCCAACCAAAAAAAAAAGAAATAAAAAATTGCAATATCTTTATCCTTTATTGTTTATTTGTTCTGCTTAATTTGCCTCTTTTTAACTATTTTTTGCTAGTATTCGAAAAGTAAAACGAAATTTTGAATACCAATTAGTGACAAATTAGGGAAATTACGTTGTATACTGATTCGGTGCGTAATTGCAAATGCGCACCAATGTTGATGAAAAACTCCGTAAGGAAAATTTTTATAGCTTCATTAAGTTCATAAGAATTTAGACTCAAACAGTACGCAACTAGATAGTGCACCGCAGTAGTATAACCGAATGAGATATTTTTTTACAAGGAGAATGCTAACATTTTGTTAACAAACCATAAAGCTTAACCTGTTTTATAGTGATAATGACTCAAGAATAAACAAATTTTAGTAAAAATAGAAATAAACAACTGCTAATAAAATAAAAATAAACTGATAGTAAGAATAAAAATATTAACAACATAATTTAAAAGAAAAATAACAAAAAGCAGAAAAAAAAATTAAACAAATAATAAACATACAGTTCATACTGTGATTACAGTTTTAATCTCACTATACAAAAGTTATTTTTTAAATTATCTAAACTTAAAATTTTTATTAAAAGTAGTTTCTTTTTTTTTAAGATAACAAACAAATCAAACTTTGTTCATCTATCAGCCATAAAGTTTAAAAATTAATCAATTATTGTAGCAAGTTATTTTAAAATTTTTTTAGTCACATCATGAATAAATTTATAGCAACTTGTAAAACAGAATTTTTACAATAAATTTATACTTTAAAAGAAAATAATTGATTTTTTCAAATTTAAATTTATTTAGTTTTAAATTAAATTTTATAAAAAAAAAATTCTTTTTACCAACAGATTGTAGTATTTAAAAATGCTTTTCCCTAAAGATCTTAGAAAAACTCATTTTAAGATAAGTGAAAAGTTATATTTCTTGTGAAATTTTAAAAGCATCGAAAAGTTTGAACTTAAAAAATTTATCTTTTAAACATTTTGTTTTGTATCAGAAACATTTATTAAAATCTTTCAACAAACTCAGGATAACTCAGGATTTAATGAAGTTTTAGAAAATTTTAGTATGACTCAGTAAAAATCAGCATAACTCAGAATATTTTTAGTATTTTATACTAAAACTATGTTTACCTTTTAAATTTCTTTTATCTAAAATATATTTAAATCTTATTGAATACTGTTTAAAAAATTTGATTTGTGTTTTTATAGAGTATGATTATTTTTTTTACTTTATGAAGGTTTAAAAGTTATTAAAATTTCAAAATTAAAAAACAATTAGACAATGTTAATTATCAAATTGTTTGCAAATCTTAAGCATTAACAATCAAGACCAATAGCAAACATGTTTAAATCGTTAGAAAATATTTAGTATAAAAAAAATATATTTAAAAAAATAAAGATAGTTTAATATTAATACAATTTACTGAGCTTCTTATACGCAACAGACAGTGAAAGATTAGACTATGTAAGATTTTTGTAATTCAGTGTCTTTTTTCATATTTAAGCAGTTAAAACCAACATACTATACTGTAATATAATTTTTTATATAGAAGAGTAAGCAAAACACATAATCATAGTTTGTTTATAATAATAATCAAAATTATAAATTCATAGACTGAAAAATTATCAATGTACGAAGTTTATTATTTTATTTTGGTTTTTTAATAAATATTTATAAGACTTATAACTACTGTATATGTTGATTTTTTTTAAACTTTTTACTTTAAAAACTAATAAAGCTAGTAAATTACAAATATAAAATATATAAAAACTAACAAAAAATTTAAATAACAGTTTGACTATCATTTAAGATTATTAAACCTTAAAAATATTATTGTTAGAAAAATTATTAGAAAAATGTTAAATTTATGTAAGTTAGATCTTAAAAAAAACAATAATACTATGTTTTTATTTTGTTTACGTAAGTAATGTATTTAATTTGAGGTTGTATATTTAGTTTGTATCATATTAAAATTATAAAAACAAATTTTAAAAATTTACTAATAAAAAATTTTTTTAAGAAAAAAGTTATTTAAATTTTGAATTTAAATAAGATCATAATTTGGTTGTAAAATATTTTATGAAGAAATATGTTTTACTAATGTTCTATAATTTTTTCGTATCATACTAAAACAAAAAATTGCAGCAATAATGATGTAATTTAAAATCAGTTTAGATAAGGAGAAAAAAAGCTAGGATCTAGTTGCACACCATTAAATACCTTTTAACGTCTTATTCAGGACTTTTTTATCCACAAACTTCATTATATTTTGTTATGATCTAAACAAATGAATTATCAACCTAGCTTCTAATTACACTATTTCATTTATTGTTACCCAGACTAGGAGCCTCACTGATTTTCTTCGAAATTGCCTCGGTCTTAGGCTCGACAATTTCATCAGATTCCAAGTTAGCAGTAGTCTCGGAGCAACTCATTTCGGTTTGCGAATGTGTGCGTGGCACTTTTAAGATTATTGCCATTTTTAGGGATTTTAAGGACATAACTGTATAATTTATATAACTAAATATAATAAAACTAAGTAATGTTGTTTTATTATGTACAAATAAACGCAATGACAGCTCACAATAAGTCTAAACACTTAAAGTTGATAATTAGGATGGAAACTTGCTCTGGATTCTCTCCTTGACGTGTCACTGGTCTCCGGTCGCTCAGTTTCTGGCACTCGACGTTAGTCCGTCTCGTGTACAAAATCTTGATGAACGTTTGCATGGTCTTCTTTCCCTTCCTTTCCGTAATCGGAGCGTGGCGATAAAATGCAATATCAAATAGGCACGATGATATAAATATGTATAAATATTACAATACAAGTATAATAGTAAGTAGATACGATAATATAAATATGTATAAATATTACGACAGAAATAATTAAAAGTACGAAAATAACTTGTTCGTAGAAGTGTAGCTAAGGTTGACGCCACAGTCTGTGTGGGCTTACTCGATAAGATGAATGTTCAATTTTTTTTTCCTTGAACGCTGTGGAATCAATCGTGGAATTCAGTGTTCAAATTGATCCAAAGAAGTTGTCTGCTACAGTATGCGTAGGCTTATGAGTATGGCACGTTAACAACTCAAATCGAGTTGTTCGCCCCGTCGACGTTGTTGACTAAAAAGTTTTTATCGGATGTCATCTAGCTTTTCCAAGATGGCGACTTATGTTCAGATCGCCAAGAGAAGGTTTTTCCAAAGATCAGCTAGCTTTTCCAAGATGGCGGCTAACGCTCAAATTTGCGAGCAGCAGAGTGTCGTTTCGTGCTTTTTTCGAGGTAAAATGACCTGCTTCACACTCTGATTGGGGGTATTTATAGTTTTTCGATTCTTTTTCTTGAATTTCCGATGGACTTTATACTGTAGATCACGCGCTCTCTCATTTGATTCTCTTATTATCCCTTAGCCAACTAGTTATTTCCAGTTCAATCAAGAAATCAGAAACACACTCATTATAAATTAACACTTATTTTGTTTGTGAAAAGTAGTTTTTTTGGGAATTAGTTTTACTATATTTATTTTTTGTTTTTTAAAGGAAAAACATTAATTTCTTTAAATTATCAAAATTTGGACACATAAGGGAAAATAAAACTTTGCATAAGTGTCCAACACATTATTTCAGTTCATATGTTTTATAATTTTTGTCGTAATATTAAAGTTTTCATTTCATTTTTCGCTTAATAAATATTATAAATTATCACTAGAAATAGTTTTATTTTCATGCGATAATTATAAATTAAGCACAGTTTACAACCATAGTTTTATTTAAAGTTGTTTGAAAAAAAGGTAGATTAAAATAAGAAATGATTTAAAAAGTATTACAATATTATCTATTTAAAAAACAAGTCATACTGAGTTATTTTAATTGATAAAATAATTCAAACACTTAAAGTATTAAAAAAGATATAGTCTTTAAAGTAAATTTAAAGTGTCATTTAAAGTAATTTCTGGGAATTAACAATATTGCTTAAAGATTTTCCTCAAACATCTGCAATTCTAATAAGTATACAACGAACAATAACATTTCATCAAGATTTTTTATCAACTATAAACTTTCTTATATATTTATATACAACGAAAAATAAATGATTATTCATGCAAAAGTGTCATTCCGTGTAAAAGCGTCCCTTCGTGCAAAAGTTACCCTTTGTGCAAAAGTGTCTTCGTGCATATTTGGCCCTTCGTGCAGAAGCATCCCTTCATGCAAAAGCGTCCCTTCGTGCAAAAGCGTCACTTCGTGCGAAAGTGTCTTAATGAATATTAGACTCCTACCCGCTTCCAACAGAATAAAATGTTATAAAAGTTGTGTAAAGCAGCAATAATTAAGCTTAAATAAAATAAAACACTTTAAAAACCTTTAACATAAGGTTAATTAACAGTTTTAAGTGAGTAAAAACTTTAGGTCTTTGATCTCTCAAGCGTAATTACTTTTTGATTATTTTCTTTTAGTTTAATATTATAAGTTCCTACAGTAACGAAATAAACCATTACTAACCTTTAATAAAAAGATAAAAAAGTATAATTCAGTAATTAGCTTAATTTTAAAAGTGATGAACGACCAAAACAAATACATTTAAAACCAAAGTAATATTTCATTAGTTGGTGACGTCAATTATCATGTTTTTAAACGTTTATTTCTTCAAAAAAAATAAAAGGTTTTTTTATAGAAAGTTTGGTTAAAATAATTTTTTTTAAAGCTTTTGTTTGTTTAAAAACTTATTTATTTTTTTTTCAAAGCTATACTTGTTATTTTAATGAAGTATAAATTTCAATTTAAGACCTAAAACGTTATTTGTATTTAAATATAAAACATCTCTAAAATTTTTTAATGACGTTATGAGCATTAATTGTAAACATTTTCTAAAAATTTTTATATTTAATCAAATTAATCATAAACTTATAGCTAAGCGTTTTCATCGTTAAATTTAGAAACCTTTCACGAAAGGTTAATATATAAGGTTCATGTAAATAACAAGGGTTCTAGTTGAGAACTGGTGCGTAAAATTATCTTTAAAACATCAGAAAAAATCAATAAAAACTACTTTAGGATATAAATTTTGAGTTATTATTTAAACGCTAAAAAAACAAAAGTTGCTAATACAGACTTTTTTACTTATTTTTTAGAAAGTTGTATGAATTATTTAAAACTAATTAATAAGCTGTTATTAAAATAACAGATTGTCTTTTGGCCTTGGATTACACAGGACATTAAATCAATTTGAGAAAAGTGTCAAAGCTGCAACCGAAACTTTCCTTCTCAACCATCATTACCATAAAAATTTATCTGATCCTCCTACAAGTCTTTCGAGAGATATTTGCAGATAATTTCAACTTTGCTGGAAATACTTTTTTATAAGTAGGCTACAAGTTGTCTAGTTGGACAGAAATAATTTTAAACCTAGCGGAACATCTAAAACAAAATGTAGAAGACGAAAAACCATAACAGTTTATTTATCTAAAAAAGTTAGCAATTTAAAACTTAAAACTCACAACATTTTTTTTTCAGAAATTTTATTACATAAATGGTAAGGTTGTTTAAAAAACTGACTTTAATGCGTTTTTTATAATATGCTTAGTAATAGAGTAAAAGTATTATCTAAAAACTTAGTAACTCAATTCATAATTTGGTACTATAATCAAGCTATAACAATATAGTCAACTTTTATTCACACTGTTATGTTTTTAATTTGAAGACTTAAAGTAAAAATCTGCAAAACAATTTTAAAAACTGTATATGTTTTAACTAAACTGTATGTTAACATGATTTTAAAAGAAAGCAGCAAACAAATTGTACTTTTGTAAATTGTTGTGTACGATTAAACCTAATAATTTGTCAAATTATAATCAAGTCTAAAAAACACCAAGTGTATTTTTATTTGTTTTTTTATAGTTCTAATGATTTAAGTAATATATATGATTAAAATATTGATTTATTTAACAAACCTTTTATAAAAAATTTAAAGCGAGTTAATTTAGTATTTAATAAGTAAAATATGTTTTATAAAACTGTTCAAAAGTTATGAATTAGCTAATAAATAAATCTCCACTTTATATGCTTTTAATTTAATTTAAAGCTGTATAAATTAAGGTACAACATTTTTTTAAATAGTTTTAGTTTAAATCTTCCGGAACTACATATAAACTTAAAAAAGTATTCATCATTAAACTGTTATTTTTATTTTACGCATTATAAAACATTTTAGTTGGTTGAAAAAATTAAAAAAAAAAGTTTTAATATGTTTGATGAGTACTTTGCGAGAAAATTATAAACAAAAAATATGATTGCCATACAACATATTTAAATTATTTTTAAATAAACTGATAATTAAAACGAAAAAATTTACTCTCAAATTAAGATTTTGAATTTAGATTTTGGTGAGTTGTAACTTTTTGACCAAAGTATTAATATAAGTTACGCAAAATTTCAAAGTATGCTCTTTTAGTAGGTAACTCATTATAGGTAATTTTTTGATAAATACAAAATATATATTGGAACTATTGTACATAAAATGTATTAAATCTTAAGTATACATCAATTTAAAATTTTAGCTACTGTATATTAGACAGTAATATATTTAGTTAAACACAATAAAACCACTGTAATTATAGTTGTTTTAAACTGGGTATTTGTGTTTCAAAATAAATTTATATCAGTAACCAGGGGCGTCGCGTGGGGTGGCACACTGGAGCTGCAGTCCCACCTATTAAAAAAAAAGAAGAAAAAAGAAAATTTCCCTCTATTTCAGTTTTCCTGCTTTTTTTCATAGAACTTAAGATAAATTTGTTTGTTTTTCAAATTTTACATTCAATTTTCAAATATTCGTTAAATGGCTGGCGCTGCAAGCTAAAACTGTGGGTGCTGCATTTTAAACATATACAAATTTCCTATACAATTTTTAGAGCTGCATTCAATGCAGCGCTGTGTGAAATAAACTGAATATATAGAATATAGTGAATATGAATACACTGTTAACTAGTTTTTGAACATTAACATTGAAACAACTACTAGATGTAAACAACTTGAATACAGTGAAAGTAAAGTTTAGTTTTTGAGGTGAAAGTTGCAAGATCAAAACCCAGTGGTCAACACATATACAATAAAAAACTATATAAGCCAAAAGTTGTAACAAGTTTTTAAAGGACATTATTAAAAAAATTTAAAAACTCAAGAAATTTGTGTGTGTTTTATTGATAATTCTTTAAAAAATGGTCATTGAATTTTTTTTTTCATATATTATAATTTTCTATTCCAGATTACCATAAAGTAAAAGAAAACAAAGGCTACCTATCTTATTTACATAAAATAATTGAATTTCTTTTAAATATAAATAATTTTGTTTTTAGATAATGTTTAGTATTGCAATAAGCAATATGTGGCTAACAAGTTACATGCAAGTTTTAAATGTAACTGCTTTATATTGATAATAAAATTTGCCTAAAAAATAAAAGTTTTCAAGTTGAGAACTAAAACCTAAAGTTTTCTCAACTTAGTGTAATAATTTTTAGAACAATATTATGATGAAAGATATAAAAAAATATTTTAAACTAAAAACTTTAAAAATTAAAAAAATCTTAATTATTTTGCTAAAAAACTTTGTTAAGATTTGCTGAAAATAAAGGAAAAGGTTAGATATAGTGAAATAGTTTTTTTTTTTAATTCCTTACATAAAGAACCTGTTGTTGCCTTAGTTTTTTTTTAAGCATTTATTTGATTAATGAAAATTACAAGAACTCTGATACCACTCCATGATCTCTGTATGGTTTGACATGAAATTTAAATTGATATTAAAGCATATATAATATAAGTTTATACAGCTTGAGCTTATTTTGTAGACTTTTAAGAAAACTATACATTGTTTTAAATTGCTCTTTGAATTGAATTATGACAAATAGTTAATTTAAGTTGGAGAGCACTAAAATTTTATAATGAGAGGGAAGTACAAACTTTCTTAACAAAATCAAACTAATTTTTTATCTCCAATTTGATTTTGTAGACAAGTACATTAAAGTTTTTAGATAAACTTACTTACACAACAAAAGACAATTCTCATAGTTAAACTTATATCAACCTGTATTAAAACTAACAAGTTTCATCTGTTTATTTTAAATGAAAAAATTATTTAAGGTATATAAAAGTATATAGAAAGTTTGTTAAGGACATAGGGGGTCTATCATTTTTTATAACAAAAATTAACATTAGAAATTATATGAAAGCGTTACTTATGTATTACAAAATACTTTTCACATTGAAAAAAATAATAATATCAGCTTTAAAATATCAGTACCGTGTAAAAATTTTCACAAATAGTTCAACATAATGAATTCTTTAGGTTGTTATAAAAAATAACAACATGCAAACTACAAATTATAGTGAATGGACTGTGGACCAGCTTAAACGCCTTGATATAGATGCTTTGTCTGAAGTTGAAAAGTTCAAGTTGAAAAACAGCAGACCCACACCAGATATTTCAATACCGAAGAGTATACATCAACAGGTTTGAAGTTTATTATATAACTAAGCTAAAAGTTTGAACTATATAAAAAAAATTATTATATTTTATAAATGTGTTTGTTACTTAAAATAGAAAAGATATTATGAGGAAAAAGTTATTATGTTCACAAAGATTATTGCAGTTTTAACTAAAGTATTAGCTTTATAACTTAAAGTCTTTAGAGCTAAGATGTATTTGAAACATTGTTTTAGCAAAGGAGAAATTTTTAGAGCTTTTTTATATATTTACTTTTCAGGTATTTATAATAAATATCAGATTTTGTAACAATTATAGCACTTAAATAATGAGAATGAAGAGTTTTTTCTATTAATATAGTGTGTAAATTTATTTTAATTTTCTAAAAAAAAGATAGAATTTTGTTTTGTGTTTTGATTAATATTTATTGTTGTTAAGTATTAAAGTTTATATGTTACTTTAAAACTTTTAATTTTTATAGTTTGCAAATAGTGAACTACTAAAAATATTTTACTTTATTTTTAATTCTCTGTTCTGAATTCTAATTTTGACTAAACTTTTTTTTTTCAGATACATTATATGTTTGTAGTTTGTATTTAATTAATTAGATGCTAATGCTTATAGGTTATTTTACAAATTTTAATTTTGTTAGTCAACAAATTGTGAACTATCACATAGATTTTGCTTTGTTTGTTAATTTTGTATATTAAAACTAATTCTGACTTAACTTTAATTATGTTTTTAGTAAAAGTTATTTGGTTTAGATAATAATTTTTTGATCCTAGATAAAAACTTTTTAAGGTTATTTTTCAACTTGTAGTTATTTAGTTTGCAAACAAAGACCTTTTAAACAAATTTTGCTTTATTTGTTTATTATCTATATTGAAAGCTAATTCTGACTAAATTTTGCTTTTATTTTTTTATAAGTGATTTTAAATTAATATGTTTCAAAACGTAAGTAGAATTTTATTTAATTTTTTTTAGTATTTAAAATTATTTTAAGAATATTTTTTTTTTACTGCTGTAATATTTATAACTTTTTCAAGACCTTTGTGTTGCATTGTAAAAGTTTCAAAAGAAAATTCCTTCTAGTGTGATTTTTTTTTCAATTATAATGTTATTTTTTACTAGTGAAAAATAAGTAGGTAACTCAAAAGAAACAAAGTTACTGTTTAAAGCAATTTGTTTTTAGCTGCATTAAAAGTTTCTTTACTTTTTGAGTTAACTTTATAATCTACAAAAAAGTTATTAATGATATTTTTTGATCCGTAATTTTATTTTGCTAAACATATTTTCTTTTTTTGTTTATAAAACCATTGATGCTTAAATAGTTAAATACGTAGTTTTTAAATCTTTTTAAAAGTTGTATTGTAAGAAGTTATTTATACATTAAAAATAATTAATTTTTTAATCTGTAAAAAAAAATAATTTTGCTTATATAATTAAGTTATGTTAATACACACAAACTTTTTATCAATGTATGATATATTGTAAACTTATGTACTGTATTATGATAAAAATTTTTAGCAACATAGTAATCTATTTCCTTCATAAAGTACTTTTAAACAAATTCCTCATTCGAAATTAAGTATAAAAGTATAAAATATATATTTTGAAGTATATCATGTTTTTTTTTATATTCATAACAAGAAGCATTTAAAAGACTTTTAGCTCAAAAGTTTCCCTATTTCTCTCTAACTCCTTCAGTTATATTTCAGAGTTTCAAATTAGGGGATTTTTTTAAGTTGACAACTTAATCTGCAGCACCCCCTAACAAAAATACTACGCGACGCCACTGTCAGTAACCATAAGAATTTTATATGATTTCTATATTGAATTAACTTAGTGTTTCAAATATCAGCTTTATATTTATTTACTTAATAAAAAAGAATGTTTTTTAGTTTATATACTTTTTTTTTGAAATATGTTTATGTAGTATACTTTTGGTGATTCTATATAATAGATGTTTAAATTTGGGTTCAAATACAGAAAAACAGGTTTAGTATTTCAAAGACATCAAGTGTAAACATTTTATTGTAAAGTTTTAGTTTGTATAGTTTTAATGAATATAATAAGTGTTTTCATAATATAAATCACAAAAAAAGAATTAATTGCAACCGTAGATCTCTTTTAAACATTAACCTTGAAATAAAGTATTTGTAGATTACATTGTTGAAAATAGTGAATGTATTTTACAATAACTTAACATTATAGCTGCAGCAATTTTAATAGCTTTATATAAATTAGTTACATTTAAATATTTAAAGACATCAATTTTTTAAAACTAAAATGTTTATTACAACTAAAAAATTATTAGAAAGTAAATAGTTTTTATAACACAGTAATTTAAATAAAACATTTGAAAGTATTTTAAATAACATTCTTACTTATAACTATCCTAACAACCTTTAAATAAACAGGGTATATTTTAATATAAAGCTAATATTATTAATAATGTAGTTGTTAGTCAAAACTACCAATTTAATTTCAAGCTTTACTGGTAAAAAGAATTGCAAAGGCAGATTTTTTTGTCATTATCTAATTTTACACAGAGTTTTGAACAATGTTTAAAATAATGACGAATATAATTTCTTAATGACAATTTTTTTGAAACCCTTTTTAGAATATATACAACAGTTAAAATATATCTAGTTTTAACGTTAAGGTTTTAAATATCTACAATATTTTTGGTTTTTCAAGTTTTGTTTTGATGTATCTATTCATTTATTATGCAAAAACAAATGTATACATATAACTTAGGCTTTGATTTATTATTTGTATGGTATAGTAAACTACATTTGTAGTATTAGTTCAATAAAGTTTTCAGAGCTTGATTGTTTAGTAAGAAAGTCATTATAGGTAATTCTTTTGTACCTCAAAATAAACCTTTTGTAGCTTGAAGATAAATGTAAATGCAAAAAACTTTTTTAGGTCAATAAGTTGTTTACAATAAATTTAAGTTAAAAAAAAAGGAAAAATTTAACTTAAGAGCAAATTTTATGCTGTAAATTAGCTAAACAGTTGATGAGAAAAAGTTTTTCTACTTAAGAATTCAAAATTTAAGTTTTTAAACAGTTATTGTATAAAGTATATTAAGTTCAAAAAAATAAAAATAAAACAATTAAATATTTTATTAAAAATCATTAAAGTACAACTTAAAAATTTAAAAATTAAAATTTTGATAACTAAAATTTCTATATTTTATATTAGAAGGCACCAATTAAAAATTAATTTATATTTGAAAATAGGAGTTGTAGGTATTATTATTGTCTGCAAACGCTTTTTTCTTCTTACAAATTTCAAAATATTTTTAACATATGGTTACAATTACAGATTTGGTATTAAATAGAATTCTTTTGTAATAACTTTTTTTTTGCTTATATTATTTTTGAAATAACAATTAAGATTTTTTATTTTCTAAAAGTACAAAGCTTTTCTTGTTTCGGTTATTTTTATTGATTTCATGAGTATAGTCTTAAAATTTGAATTGTTTGGTTGAGTTGTTTTTATTTTCTGTTTAAGATAAATTGTAATTTGGGTCAAATAAAAAAATGCCAGTTATTAGCAAGTTTTTTTTTTTTTGGAGTAAAACATTACTAAACATTTTGTTTTTTAGCTAATAGAAGTAGATTGTAATTAAATGGAAACTATTTTTCTATTACTAAAGGTATAATTTAAACGTTATACTGAATAACTTATCAAAAATATTTTAATTTAAATACGTCAGTTTTATAAATATATGTTTATTTTCCATACTCTTGGGTTTAAGCATTATAAACTAAAAAATTTTTCTTAAAATAATTATTACGACCCTATAATGATTTTAATTATACAATGAGACAGTACTTTTTATTTTAAATAACATGATATTAAACTAACAATTTTTTAAGATTATGTTGTAGGTATCTATTAATGTAAACAAAATAATTTAAACTTTTATTACTTTGTAGAAACCACTTTTAATGCACTTTAAAAAAAAAACATATAGAAAATATCTTGCTTTGTTTTGGCTCAAAGTATTTGATTGATTCCTTAGAAAACTACTATTTTTTACAAAAAATGAGATTGCAAAAAACTTAAAAAAAATGCTTTAAAACATATAATTATTTCAGAGTGTGTAAATTGTTTTCTAAACATAACTAATTAAACATTATAACATTGTTTATTTTAAAAAACATTATATAATTAAAAAACTTTTTAAACTTAAAAACAAAAAAAAATAGCAAAGGGTTTTTATTAGATTAAAAAAGGATTTGTGTAATTTTACTTCATTAAATAAACTCTCAGTAACAGTTCAAGTGCAAAAACTTTAAGACAAAAAATGTTTTTCAATAAAAATCATAATTTATTCTTTTAACAAAGACTTCAAACATTTATAATTCTAAATAGAGGTTTTTACTAGGCTATAATTTAAGTTTCAATATTTTTTTATTATACAAATAGTTAATTTTTTTTATTATAAATAATAAGGTAAATACAATTTTTATTTCTAGTCTTTTCCATTTATTTACATTTACCATTTATTAAGAATTTAAAACCAATTGAATAATTATACGAGAACTAAATTAAACCGCATATTTAATTAAAAATTTATTAAGTTTAAATAATTCTAGGAATGAACAGACAAGCTTTAGTTTGTGATAAAAGGTTATATTCAATCTTTGTTAAAATAACTAATTTTGTTTTACAAGTGATAAATGGTTACAGATATCGATTAATTTAAACTACACTGTTATAAAATTCTTAGTAGAATCTTAAAAATTACAATTTTGATTGTACTGTATAACTCGAAAATGCATAATTTTGTGCTCTAGTTTTTATATAAAGATTTTTAAGCTAAAAAAACTTAGATATCTAATAGTGAATTTATATATATTTATAACGACCCCTTAAAAATATTATTTTAAATATGATTAAGTAATTTTTATTTTAAATTGTGTGATTTAAATTAACACTTTTTTAATATTTTCTGTAAACTAAAAAACTTCTGTTTTTTTATAAACTTACTTTTAAAGCATTTTTGTATAAAACATTTAAAAATTTTTTATCTTCTTGTTGTTTTAATTTTGTAAAAGAAACTTATGTTTTTTAACGATTATTTAAGTAACTCACAGTACGTTTTAGTTTTAATTCTTAATATTTTATAATTATTAATGTAAAAACTTAATTAGGCTTTATAAGGTTTGTTCAAACATTTGAAAAAACTTCAAAAAGTTTTAAACAAAAGTTTTAAAAAAATTGGATAGTTTAGTTTCACAGTATAAAAAAGTAAAACTTTTACTTAAAATATACTATAAACACTTAACATGGTTTAAATATTTTTAAAGTTTATTAAACTTTAGTTATCTACATTTTTAAATCATACACAATACTGTACCTAAATTACTAGTTAAAGATAAATAAATCACAAACTAATAACAAATCAAGCATGTTTCAAATTTACTTATAAGTTTGTAAACCTTTACTTCTATAGCAAAGTTTGAAACCAAACACTTAATAATATCTATTTTTCTTCATATTAAGGTTCAGTACTACGCTTATCTTAGTTTGATTTTAGCCATTTTGCAAAGGCTTACAAAGTTAAAGCAGGTATATATTTGGATGAATATACAATCTAACTTTACTTGGTATTTTATTTATCAAATTCTTAATTAATAAGCGTTTACGATTTAAAGCTTATGACGTCAATAAGATACTAGTTTGTAAACAAAGACAACAAATTTAACAACTGTATACTTTTAACAGTAAGGAGCAAAATACCAGTATAAAACTTTCATGTTTTTAAACTTATAAAATAAACCATTTTAAAGTTTAACAGTATTTTTTGAGAAGAATTTTATCGTTTTTATTTTACATAGCGTGTTCAAAAAACATTTAAGTGAATGTTAAATGATAAAAAGATTTTAAACCCTTTACGATAAAATTAAAATAATTTTATGTTGCTGAATAAAAATATCAGTCCCATTTATCTAAATACAACTAAGTAAAATAAAATTGATATGAAACAATATGATAAATAAATCTAAAAACTTACTGTCACTTGGAAATAGTCGCAAAAGAAAATAAGTAGCTAAATATTTTGCGATGCCAGTAAGTTTCCAGCGACGTCATTTTGAATGCACGCAAAAATTTAATTAAAATTTTTTTATATATATGAGGTTGTATTTAAACGAATGCAACAAAATCAAAACCTATCAAACTTGATTGCTATTTGAAATACTGTCTCGAACAAAGTGTAAAATTAGTTTAAAAACTTAATTATAGAAGTTAAATGGATTTTGTATAAAAGTTAAACTTATGTGATTGTTGCAATTGGTTTAATTTAGTAAGTGCAAATTTTTAAAGTTAAAAAAAAAAACAAATTATTTAAATAGAAAATCCTGTGCTGTAAGTTTCAAAAAACATTAAAATAAATATCAAATGATAATAAATTTTGAATTAATGACGTTAATATTTTTAAAGCGATATAAATTTAAAGTCGAATGAAAATATCTACCCTAATTGTATATATACAACTGACTAACTGAAAACTGTGAGAAAACAAACAAAACTATAAATTTTTTCAAAACTCTGAATATTGTCGCAATTTTCGCATATTCTAGTAAGCAAAGTAGTTTTATTTCACGCAAAAATTCATCAAATCGATTAATTTATATATATATAATAAAAATTGTATTTTAAGAATTGCAAACAGTTAAATTCAATCAGGGTTGTGTTTAAACACTGCCTTGAACACAGTGCAAACATAAATAATTATTTCTATAAGCTACATTTAAATAGCTATTGCAAATTTTTTTAAGGACGTAATACTAACATACAGAATATTGGAAATTTAAAAAGTAAAAGTAAATCTATCAAATGTTAACATTAAGTATATGCTATTTTCGTATCACAATAAATAAATAAACTTTAAATTGAAATGATATAAAAAACTGCATTTAATATTAAAAAAAAAAAAAACAAGACATGAATATTTATTTTCATTTTTTCATTAAAATTGCATTATACTAAAAGTGTGTTAACTACCATAAAGGCAAAAATTACTATTTTTAATCTCTAAGAAATCTTCAGACAAATGTATGCTTATATATGAAGGTCACTGGAAAATTGTTAAAAAATCAAAAGAAGTGAATTACAATGTGTTGATTTAAAAGTATTTCATATTTATTTTTAGTAGTTTATATATGATCCGTTATATTATTAGAAATCAAGTTGTTTAAGTATGTTTAGTATGTAATTATCTTTTACTAGATAATTCTCCATTTATAAATAAAAACAGGTGGTTAATTCTAATCTAACCAAAGATAATGGTTATAACACTTATAGTTTTATTAAATAAATGTAACTAAGAACATATGTTTTAATTTATTCTTCACGTCAGATGTCGTTAGACACTTTTGATGGTAAACCAACAAAAATTATTTATTTTTAGGTTTCACTTTCAGTTAACAACAATATGTATTTTTATTAAAGTATTTAGTGAGTGCATTTCAAATCTGTTTACATTAGCCGCTATTTTACTTATACTTTGTTGGCTGAAGAAGGTCAATCTCTGTACAGCATAGGTTAGTAATTGTAGGAAATATAACTATTTGTTGATTAACATATTATTCTGAAAAAGTTTTCTCAGAATTTGGAGAAATGAAAATTAACTCTTTTTTATTCACAAAATGTATTAAAAGTATTTAGTGAACTAAATAATAGATATTAAATGTAAAAAAAAGTTGAAAAAACTCAAGTGTTTTTATTTTCTTTTTATATAATAGATTGCATTAGTAATAAATTATTTTATTTATTGAAAATTTTGTCTAGTACTGATAAAAAACTAACATTTATTGTTACAGTATTAAAATTAAATACTTGATTGTAAATAAATGACCAGAAAAAAAAACTTTATAAAGTTACTATCATCATTTAAAATGTGTTTCGACGTCTTTAATTCTCGTTCAGATTTATTTTTTGGTTAACGTTTTAAATGAAAATATTAGGTTATCTAAATTTAAAACAATAGAAAATTTTCTAATGAGTTCTTATGTTTTTTAATTAATTAAAAATAGTAATTTATCATATAACTGTTTTCGATATAGCTAAACTTAATGAATCAAATTTCTTAACATATAGTGTTCAAAAAATATTAAAAAAAAAATTAAGTGATATTTAAATCTTAAAACCATAACGCTAATACTTAAAATATTTTGCACATACTGTTATTAAAATATTAGTCGTATTTGTTTGTAAACAACTTATTAATATAAAACTATTCAAAATAGGTATGATAACTAAAATTGAAAATTTACATTAACTTAAAAATTGTCGCAAAACAAGAAAGTGACCAAAATATATCGCAATGCCAGTGAGTTCTTAGTGACGTAATTTTGAATCTTCGCAAACGTTTACTAAACAAATTTGAATATATTTAAAGTTGTAAATTAATGGATAGTACAGTTTCACCAAATAAGTTGTCTATTTGAAACACTGTCACGAACACAGTGTAAAACTAATATAAAATCTAAAAGCTAAACTTATATGATTGTTGCAACTGGTTTTATTAAGTATGTGTTTTTTTCGAATTATAAACGTAAAAGTTTATTTATGAATAAAATTCTCACTACAAAGTGTTTCAATAACATTAAAACAAATGTTAAATGATTAAAAATCCTAAACCAATAACTTTTTACTTAAACATTTAAAAAATATAAGAACAAATAAAAGTATAAGTCCTAATTGTTTGTATATAACTAGTTAACTAAACAGTGTGAAGAAAAAACTTAAACTTTTACCGAACTTTGCGTGGATTATAAATGACGTCACTAGTTACTTTTGGCAGTAAAGTTTATGTTTACCCAATTTCGTGCGACATTATCCAAGTTACAATAATTTGTCTGTGAATAGTTATTTATTAGTTATATGCAATCAAAATCGACTGATAATTTTGTTTAGCAAAATAACTAAAACATAAATGCTATGGATTTTATTTAGTTAGATATTAAAATTATTCTAAATGTTTTTCGGACATTCTATGTAAACAAAATTTCAAAAAATAAAATTTAGCTTTATTAAACGACACAAAGATGTTTAGAATCATTATTTGAAAACTTATCAAGTTTTCAAACCCAAAAAGATTTGCATTTTAAACACTGTCTTGAACACATTGCTAAAATTCGCTAATACTTAAATGGTTAAATATGGCTAATACAGGGGTCGGCAAACTGCGGCCCGCGAGCATGTTAGTGTGGCTAGCTGAGCAATTATGTATTTAAAAGACTTTTTTTTTCGATACTTTGATTTAATAACATAATTTTGTTTTAAGTCCCTGTATAACAGTTTGGAACAGTTAATTACTTCATTACTATGGCTTTAAATTGTGAAAAAGACAGATATGAATTCCAATAAGGTTTAAGAATCCAAGTTACACAAACTTGTTTACACTTTACATATCCTTGCAATTGATTCTGATCGAAGGTAAAATATATAGTCATTGACTTAGAAATTTAGTTTTCTTAAAAGTTTTTAGTAAGGCCGAAGTCGAATGAAAACTGACTCAGTAGTGTCTGCAGGTCTTAAGCAGAGTGAGTAACAACTTTTGCAAGATAATTGTTTGACTCCAAGAGTATACCTCGAGCCTCAATTTGTTTAACATCTAAACAATCTACCACTAACATGATATTCTCTTTAGGCCAATTACAAGAGAATTTATTAAACAGAACATGCAATTATAGTAGAATTTTACTAAATTGCATTCATGATGTTAGCTAAACTTATCTTATCTTTGAGTTTTATTAAAAAAGGTAACTGTTTTTTTATATATAAACTAAATAAGTATTAATTAAAAACAAAGAAAAGCTTCAATGTTTGAAGTTTTGAAAAAAATTCAACGATCTTGATCATTTGTTTTTTACTATCTTTTAGACATTCTTATGTTAATTAACATAGTAATCTGTAAAATTTTTCTTAAAATTGGGAGAAATAAAAATTAACTCTTTTTTATTCACAAAATCTATTAAAAGTGTTCAATTAACTAAATGAGATATATTAAATGTAAGGAAAAAATGTAAAAAATACTAAAGTGTTCTTATTTTCTTTTTATATATTAGCTATCATTAATAATCAATTACTATATTTATAAAAAAATTTGTCTAGTACCACTATAAAACTAACATGTGTTGTTACTGTATTTAAATAAAAAACTTGATTGTATATAAAACACCAAAAAAAAACTTTAAAAAGTTACAATAATCATTTAAAATGTGTTTAGACGTGTTTAATTTTCGTACAAATTTTTTGGTAAATTTAAATTAAAAAAGTAGGTAATTTAGATTTAAAACAAATAGAATATTTTCTAATGTGTTATTATGTTTTTTTAATTCAGTTTAAACAGTAATTTATCATATAACTGAATTCGGTAGAGCTAAACTTAATTCTTCAATTTTCTTTACAAATAGGGTGTTCAAAATATATAAAAAACAATTAAGTGATATCTAAATCTCAAATCCATAGCGTTAATACTTAAAATATTTTGCACATACGCCATTAAAATATCAGTCTAATTTATTTGTATACAACTAATTAACATAAGACTATTCAAAAAACGTATGATAACTAAAATTAAAAATTTACGTTAACTTGAAAATTGTCGCAAAACGAAAAAGTGACCAAAATGTATCGCAATGCCGGTGAGTTCCTAGTGACGTAATTTTAAAATCCTCGCAAACATTTACTACACATATTTGAATATATTTAAAGTTGTAATTTAATGAATAGCATAGTAACACTAGTTCAAATGTTGGCTATTTGAAACACTGTCACGAACACAGTGTAAAATTAGTATAAAATCTAAAAGCTAAACTTCATGATTGTTGCAGCTGGTTTTATTTAGTATTTGCGAGTTTTTGAATTATAAACTTAAAAGTTTAATAAAGAAAATTATCTACACGAAGTGTTCAAGTAACATAAAAAAAACGTTAAATGATAAAAAATCTTAAACCAATAATTTAATACTAAAAGATTTAAAAAATAAGAACAAATAAAAATATCAATCGCAATTGTTTGTATATAACTAGTTAACTGAACAGTGTGAAAAAAAAACTTAAACTTTTACCGGACTTTGCGTGAATTATAAATGACGCCACTAGTTACTTTTGGCATTAAGACTTATGTTTACACAATTTCGTGCGACAGTTTCCAAGTTACAACAGTTTTTTTTGAATAGTTTTTAATTAGTTATATGCAATTAAAATTAACTGATGTTTCTGTTTAGCAAAATATTTAAAACATTAATGCTATGGATTTTATTTAGTTATAAATTAATATAATTTTAAGTGTTTTTCGGACATTCTATGTAAACAAAATTGAAAAATAAAGTTTAGCTTTATTAAACAATATAAAGATGTTTAGAATCATTATTTAAAAACGTTACATGTATTTAAAACCAAACAGATTTGCATTCTAAACACTGTCTTGAACACATTGCTTAAATTTGCTACTATTAAAATTCCTAAATATTGCTATTATAGGGGTGGGCAAACTGCAGCCCGTGAAGGAAATTTTGCGGCCCGCGAGCATGTCAATGTGGCCAGCTGAGCAATTATGTATTTAAAGAATTTTTCTCGATACTTTCGTTTAATAACATATTTTTTTTTAAGTTAACAGTTTAAACTATTCAGTTTAAAACAGTTAAAATACTTCACTGATTTGGCTTTAAATTGTGAAAAAGACAGATAAGCATTTTTATTGAGGTTTAAGGAGCCAAGTTACACAAAATTGTTTACTTTTTATATATCCTTGCCATTGGTTTTATTTAAAAGTAAAATATATGTTCCTTGATTTAGAATTATAGTCTTCCTTAAGATTTATAGTAAGACCGTAGTCGGATGAAAACCGACTCAGTAGTGTCTGCAGGTCTTAGGCAGAGTGAGCAACAACTTTTTCAAGAGTAATTGATTTGACTCCAAGATCAGACTTAAAGAGTATACCCTGAGTGTCAATTTAATTCAACGTCTAAACAATCTACCACTAACATGATATTGTATTTCGTCCAATTACAAGAGATTGTATTTAACAGAACATGCAATTATAATAAAATTTTACTAAACTGCATTTATGTTGCTAGCTAAATTATATTCTTTGTAAGTTTTAACTAAACAGGTACCTGTTTTTATACAAAAACTAAAAATGTTTATTTATTAAAAGCAATGAAAAGCTTTGAGTTTTAAAGTTTTTAAAACAATTTAACGACTTGCTTCATTGTTTTTTTACTCTTCAGTAGACATTTTTATGTTAAGTAACAAAATCATTTGTATTAATTTATTTTGAATTTGGAGAAACAAAAAGTATTTATTTTTTATTGACAAAATCTGTTAAAAGTGTTCAATAAATTAAATGAGATTTATTAAATGTAACAAAAAAAGTGAAATGTACTAAAGTGTTATTTTTTTAAATTATTTATTAGCATTATTTAATAATCAATTATTTTATTTATTAAAAAGATTGCCTAGTACAACTCAACAACTAACTTTTTGTTGTTTTAGTATTAAAATAAAAGACTTGGGTGTAAATAAAAGACCAGAACAAAACTTTATAAAGTTACTATTATCATTTAAAATTTGTTTGGAAGTGTTTAATTCTCGTTCAGATTGATTTTTGTTATTGTTTTAAAATTGAAATAATAGGTAATCTAGATTTAAAACAAACAGAAAGTTTTCTACTGTTTTATTTTGTATTTTAATTAAGTTTGAAGAGTAATTTATCATATAAATGAACTCGATAGAGCTAAAATTATTTCATCAATTTTCTTTACATAGAGTGTTGAAATAAAAATAAATAAATGATATTTTAAACTCAAATCTATAACGCTAATACTTAAAATATTTTGCACATATTACTACCAAAATATTAGTCCAATTTAGTTGTATACAACTAATTAACATAAAACTGTTCAAAAAAAGTATAGTAACTAAAACAAAAAATAATTACTGTAACTTGAAATATGTCGCAAAACAAGAAAATAGCTGAATACATATTCCAATGCCAGTAAAGTTTTAGTGACGTAAATTTGAATGCACGCATACATTTACTACAAAAGTTTTAATATATTCAAATTTCCAAATTTACAGGTGCTATTTTTTTCAATATCACTAAAATTAGTTTCACATTTAAAACACTGTCTCGGGCACAGTATAAAATAATATATAAGCTTGATTATAAAAGTTAAGCTTTTATAATTGTTTCAATTGGTTTTTCATTAATTTGTGCGAGTTTTTGGAATTTAAAACGTAAACATTTATTAAAGAAAAAAATTCTTTACGAAAAGTGTTCAAATAACATAAAAAAGAATAAAAAATTTTAAACCAATAACTTATTATTTTTAAAAATTAAAATATAAGAACAAATAAAAATGTTAGTCGCAATTGTTTGTATATAATAATTTACTATACAGTGTGAAGAAAAATCTTAAACTTTTATCGGATTTGCGTGCATTATAAATGACGTCACTAGTTACTATTGGCATAAAAGTTTATGTTTAGCCAATTTCGTGCGACATTTTCCAAGTTACAAATTTTTTTGTGAATATTTTTTAAATAGTTTGTTTTGGATTTTAATTAGTTATAAATTAAAATTATTGTAAATGTTTTTCGGATATTCTATGTAAACAAAATTGAAAATTAAAAATTAGCTCTATTAAACGATATAAATATGTTTAAAATCATTATTTAAAAAAGTATTAAGTGTTTAAACCCACACAGATTTGCATTTTAAACACTGTCTTCAAAACATTAACTAAATTTGCTACTATTTAAATGCTTAAATATGGCTAATACAGGGGTCGGCAAACTGCGGCCCGCGAGCACGTTTGTTTTTTGAATGGAATGCGGCCAGAAAGCTTGTCAGTGTGGCCAGCTGAGCAATTGTGTATTCAAAAATTTTTTTTCGATACTTTTGTTTAATAACATAAATTTTGTTTTAAGTACCTGTATAACAATTTGAAGCAGTTAAAATAATTTACTGCTTTGACTTTAAAATGTGAAAAAGACATATAGGTATTCGATTAAGGTTTTTTTCTCAGTTTTGTAATAACTTTCCTCTTACAACTGTAAGTTATTATGTGAAACTAGATTGTTTAGAAGGTTCAGATTTTGTAAGCTTGTTATAAAATACCAATTTAGTAAATTAACTAAATAATTTAGTAAATTTTTACTAAAGTAATGCACAATAACTAACTAAAGTATCTTTCTTTACAGTTTAGATTTTTTCATTAATATTTTTTTTTAATATTTTTGTTCCTTTAATAGATGTTTTGTTACTAAACGTTACATTGAGTGTGCACGAAAACATTTAAAATAACATAATAGTAGTAAGGTTTATTATGTTTTTAAGCTTTTTAATTTCTTTAAATTTTCTTTGCTTTTTAAATTAGTTCTTTTGCACACCAATGTGCGAAGATAATCATATTTTAAACCATTCTTGATTTAATACTTAAGCAAGGTTAAGTTTAATTTATGTACTATTTTTTAACATTACTGTTTATACATGTAATATCTAAGTTGTACAGACACAGAACAATATATATTACATAAATTAAAATAGTTTGATAGATATACATTTTAATTTTTCAAACAATGTTTTTTGGCGAATTATGTAAATTTTTATGCTTTGCACGCAATACACAGTTGCTGTTTTTTGGAACTAGATACAAACTAGATTAAGATATGGTAAATTTATTAAGTATGTTACTTGTTAACCAAAAAAGTTCGAACTCAATCAAATAAACAATTAAATATTGCCACAAACTCAGATTATGACTATTTGAAGACACTTCAAACTTCTGGCCAATTTAGTAATTTTTTGGTTTTTGGCTTGAATTTCTTTTTGTACACTAAAATTTCAAACTAGTTTTTGGTCACTCAGGTATGTATTTTTGCTTTAAAGATTATCAAATAATACTCATGATAATATTTTTTCAATTCACAGTTTTGGTGTTTTATTATAATTTATGTTAAATTTTGATTTTCGAACCTGATATATTTTAGAGTTTTTTCTATAACAATTGTTTACGTATAATAAGTGTAAACAATCAGTGTTGCAAAAACAAACTTGACATCTGGAAAAGCTTGGAGTTTGACAATTTATGCTTCAAAACTCTGGTGAAATCTTAAACTTGAGAATTATTGAAAACACCTGGAATTTTCAACAATTTTCTACAATTTTTAGTTTTACATGTTAAGTAATGATACTTACATTTGATATAAAAATTTGCCATATGAATATTTTGTTAAACGTATTTCAAGTAGCTTAACACTAAATTTTCAGAATTGCTATAGTATTTAAAAAAGTTTTTTTATACCTTTAATTTAATATGTACAAGTAATAGAAGCAAAAAATTGTACTTTCAAAACTTAATGTTGACGCATTGCACCTTTGGTTTTGAAATATCTTTACTTATTGTTGTGCTTTGCATTTGAACTAAACCTAGAATTATCAAAGCTAGTAAAAAAACTTCTATTAAAAATCCCAGATAAGAAATATTTGTTGTATTAGTGCTTTTATCTTCACAAATTGAATTATGGGGCTTTATAATCTTCAGACATTTCCTAAACACGACTTCGTATTGTCATTGAAGAAATAAACAAAAATGCTTTGTTAACTCTAACACAAATTCTTTAACAAAATTTAAAATTCTAAAAAGTTCTTTGTAGTGGTAAATTTTTTACTTTAAAATTTGCCTAAACAGTTTTTCTGACCAATCTGTAGTTACTGAAGATAATCTTGAAGTGCTTTGTTGGAACTGAAATGAGCGATTTGTTTTTTGTCTTTTTTTTCGTTTCTCGCAATATTTCTGAACTAACGTTTTACAAATTTTAACTTCAAATCTTAGGCCCGTCTTATATTTCATATTTACTCATTTTGAATGCATATTTTTTATTGCAGTTAAATAAATACTATAATGCTGAAAGTAAAATAAGTATTTCTTCTTAAACAAAGGCTTAATAAACTTTTACACTATTGTTATTGTTGGTTTTGTTGTATACATTACAATGTTGACATCATTAGGAAAAATATTAGGTTTGACTGACATTTACTACATGCGCAAGTTCCTAAAAATTAACCGATTATAATACTTTAGTTTAAAACAAAAATGTTTATAAAGGTTAAATAGCTATTTTATTTTTAGAACCGTCTTCACTGATCTTATAAACAATTATCAAAACAATGTTTACATTTGTTGTAAAAATACTATATTAATTTGTTTAATATTTAGAATACGGCTATTTAATAGAAAAATTATTAGAAAATGTTTACATTTCTTTTTGAGGAAACCATTATCAAATATTTGCTCATTTCAAAGACAAACCAAATAAATTTAAAGAACTTATAATTAGACAACGAAAAAATCAGATATAAAAGGTACATTTTAAAGTTATGAAAATCCAAAATTTAGCAAAACAGCATAAAAATAAAACTTAAATATTTTTTATTCAGTTTTGTTTGTACATTTATTGTTTTCTGAATTTACTAGGAAGGACATACGTTTTTATAAACAAATAAATAATTTTTATCTTAGTGACATCATCTGTTACAAACCGGAACGTTTATTTTTAATTGTTTTTAATAAGAAGTTGATATTTAGGTTATCTATTTAAAAGCCTCTTAACGAGGTTATTTAACATTTTTAAACGAAAAAAAGCTAAATATTTTAAGATAATTATTAATATTAACTTTTATTTTTATTTTTTCAATAAAACTTACTTGTGTCATAAAAATAAGTAGTTTTTACTGACTACTAAAATAGGTTTTCATACACTGACTAAACAATGTTTGTTGTCATTTCCTTCAGTTAACATGCTAGTTACTAAAGTTTTATAAGTTTAACTTGTTTTTTTTTTTTTGCTTCTTCTTATATACATATTATATATATTATATATATATATTAATCTTTTACTCTCCGGATAAAACGAGAGTGGAGAGTAAAATCTCACATTAAGCTTACAATTTCTAAGACGTTGGGCTGTGAAGATTTGCCTGCGCCAGTTTTTCGGACTTTACCCACAAACGGTCGCTTCAGTACTTTGTACGTAAGCCCGCTTGGTTAGATCAAAACAGCAGTTTCTCGTGACTATTCCTGCCTGATGAGTCCTAATAAGGACGAAACCGGTCGTAGGATTGTATCGGATGCTGTTGTTGTTGATCGTGCGGTGAAGTTCATTGTTTATAATTTTGATTAAACGTGAAAGTTCAAAGTAACAAACATTTCTATAGCAAAAAAATAGTTATCTAAATTCCAGTTTACTCATATGTAGTTTAATTTATATGTATGTATAATTTAATCTTACTTATAAATTAGTAAATCTATAAATATATGTTTTTGCTTACAGTAGATACCTTATGTTTGCTAAACTTGCTAAATATCGCATAATGTTATTTTGTATATTTATTAACTCTAATTCTGTAAAATAAAACAATTAAACATTATCAAGTAAAAACAGAACATAAAAAAAATATAACATTTTTTTATCAAAATATGTTAAATTTGGTAAAGTATTAACCTCTGTAGTTTTATTGAACTCTTTTTTTAGATTTTATATAATTATAACCGTTTTGTAAGTTTTTTTTTTCTAAATATACAGTAATTACGAATAAAAAAATTGCCGTTGTTTAACTTTAGAAAATTGTTAACAAATGTCAATATTAAACGAAAACAAAAAAGTATAACAATTTGAACTCAAGATGTCGAATGTAATTATGACGTTATATTTTTGAGAATTGTTTTATTTTAAATAAAAAACTACTTTTTAATAGATAGCTATTTAAACAATTTTACAAAGTAAAATGCTATAAAAATTATTTTTACACATTTACGTATACTTAAAAACATATGTTTTTAGCAAAAACATCTAAACAAAGTAACTTAGTTTTATTCTGTTATAAAGGTATACCACAGTAATAATAAAGAAGTGTTAAACTTGGTGTAATAAAAAGCAACATATAGTAATTGCTATTGTGGGAGTTACAGCGTTAGATATTTTTTTAATTTAATATTTACAAATACTATTTTCTTGATTGTACTTTTCTGTTTTTTGCCAAATTTAATATATGTTATGCCGTGGTTATCATATGGTCATCCCCAAAATATATAGATTATTGAAATAAAACAAGCAACTTTATTTAATCTTCATTGATTTATAAACAAGTTCTAAATCTTACTAGTTAAACAATTACAAAGTAAGTACTGTTTTTAGTTTTTTATTGTTTAAAATAATTGTTTAAGACAATTAGTTATTTGAAAAAAGTAAATTTAGTATTTAAACATGGTTAAAATACAACATATTCGTGTTCTCAAATTAATTTAATAGTTTTAAAGGTTATGCTTTATATTTTTAACCATAACTTTAAGTTTTTTTTATATTGTCCATAATATTTGTATTATAAATTATATTTTTTGTTTAAAATAGACTTTAGAACTGATCATTATGTTTTCTAGAGCTACTTTTCAAGGGAACGGGTCAAAACTGCACGAAGACAAAATTCTATGATGTTACTAAATTTCACGATGGGACTAAATTGCACGAAGACAAAATTTGAACCAAGGGTAAATTTTCCACAGACTATAATATAGCAGGGAGGATCATTTTTGCACTAGAATATTATTATCAAAAACAAAAAAAAAGCTTAAAGATAAAATTATTAAAATTCAAAAATAAAACTGACTAAGGGTTTGGGTTAGGAGTAACATTCATAGAAAATACAATTAAAAAAATGACTAATTAAAATTATTACAAAAAAGTAACGATAAAATAATGTGACTCAAAAAAAAAAAAAAAGTTACCAACCGAGGTTAAGTATTAGGAATAACAGTAATAGTAGAAAAAAGTATATATATTAAAAAAATAATAATAAAAAAATTACAAAAAAGAAATTCAACCCGTACAAAAGTGTCTTCGTGCAAAAGTGACCCTTCGTACAAAAGTATTTTCCTGCAGTTTTGTGCCCTTCTGCAAACATATCTTTTTTTTCATTCGTAGTTTAAGAACCATTGATGAACAAAATTGATAAAATCTAATTATTAGAAGTCTATTTTGTTAATCTAAAATAATAATATTACTGATGGAATAAAACTAATATACAATTTTTTCAACGACTATAAAAAATAAAGTTGAACTGTCGAGTTGTAGTTGATGTAACCAAAATTGTGTTTTTTTACTTAGTTGAGACAAATTTTCAAACTTTATTTTGCACTTATTAATGTGACAGTAACTTAAAAAAAAATTATTGCATAGTCTTTAAACTCAAAATGTTCAAAAAATTAGATTTTTATTTAACCTCCTTTAGGGAGGTTTTTAAATTTTAGATTTATAAGTTTAGCTAAACATCTAAATTTCAAGTTGATTAAATTGAGTTATAAAAAAAAGCATTCATTTTTACACAGCATAACGTCACAATAAATTAGAGAAATTATATTAACATAATCATTTTTTAATGCATTTTATTAATTTAAGTAGGTAATTCTTAGTTATTAAATAAATTAAGTTGTATATTATTAATTTTTCCCTACACTGTAGTTTAAGGTAAAAAAAATAATTATATATTAATTTTAAATAATTAGTTTTAACTCTATTCTTTGTAAATTATAAGTATAATTTCAAAATGTTACAAAAAATACTGTGAAAGAGCATTTTAGCAACAAACAGTGTGTTTATACAAGTATTTAGTTGAAACATATCTAACATGAAAAGCAACATATAATAAAAATACCCGTAAAAAATTCAAGAAACATCTTGAAGCATCGAAGAAGCAATTATTAATAATAATAAAAGTTACCTGTTTAAATATTTTAACAACCTTTTTCTTTTAAAAAATATTTCAACTAAATACTCACTTCACAAAAATAAATTAGATTGTTAGATTACTCGTATTGTAAATAAAACAACTATTATTTTAGTAGTCGTACTATTATTTTTAGTATTTGTTTATTTCTATACATGAAAAATTAATTCTTTCCTTTTATTATTTTATTTCAAATTTTTTCAAGGTTCAAAAATTCAAAAATTGAACGTGATAGAAAACAAGGTACTTATTGTAAATTTGTCGTAATTATCGATTATTATTTTATATTTAAAGTTTGAAAACTAATTTTTTGAAATATAAAATTTAAGAACAAGGGTTAAATGAACTAAAAAGAAACTTGTTAAATTTACTTGCATTAATACAAAGTTTTTAGTAAAAGTGTTTTTTACCCGCAAATTATAGTTTTTATATTTTTCATTTAAAATAAAGTTTAAAATAAATATCAATCTTTATTCATCAAGGTATTTTAAAAGCTTCCGTCAACAAAGCTTTATGTAATGATATTATTTATCGAAATATTAATACAAACCTTTTAAGCTAAGATAAATTTATAAATTTTTGTTGCTTAAATCATTATATAAATCAACTTAAAAAAAAATATAAAGATTTAGTTTTATTTAGTTTAATTATATAGGTATTAGCAAAAACACTACTTGTTTTTTGAAAATTATTAACTATAAAACTGTTTAAGCTCTATGTCAACTTAAAAAGTATTTAATGACTAGAGTTGACATCAAATCACTTAAACAAGAAATAAGCAAGTTTTAATAAACTTGTAAGTTAAAAATTGAAAAACTGATAAACAACCAAAACAAATACGTTTTCAAAAAGTGACGTAACTTATTAAAAAGCACAAACGTTTCCTTTACAAATTTTATATAAATTTATATATAATAACAACAATTAAGTAATACAAAAAGAACTATTTAAAACCTTTAAAAATAGGGTAACTAACAGTTAAGTAAGTTAGTGTTACGTTTTAATTTAGACTTTCGAGCTTTCATGCTATGAGTTACTAAAGTAACTAAATAAAACAATACCAAGCATTAACCTGAAATTAAAAGAGTACAATATAGTAATTTCTCTACACAATATATTATCATAAAGTCATACTAATTTTATTTAATCGTCAAGTAAATTTTATTCCTTATTATATTAAAAACTAAATATATTTCAGCAAAGTAATATAATTGATTTTTTAAACTATTAATCAAAACTTTTTTTAATTTTATCATTCTTAAATACTTTTTTGTTTTAAAGACTTTAAAATAATCCAACAACGTAAATTCTTTTTATTTAACTTTACTAAATGAAAGTTTAGAAATATTTTTTTAGAAAATATACAAATCAAAAGTAACGCTTTAATTTTTTTTTAGAAGCTCAAAAATTTAAATAGTTACAATGGTGAAAAAACAAGCTTTATATACTTGCGTTTTATTAATCAACTTATAAATTTTTAAAGCTAAAAACTTATAATAAGTTTGCTGCAAACTTTGAATTTTAGTCTTTTTAAAAGGCATAAAAGTTAAATATTCAAGATTATTTTAAAATAGTTATTCTTAAAATATTGTAATTAACATGCATATTCTTAATTTGAATGTTGGTTGGTTTTTAAATGTTTTTTATGTGTTAAAAAATAGAAGATTTTATTTTGTAATTTGAAAGTTTAGTAAAAGTTTTAGTTTTAATCTTCAATTTGTGTGAAAATAGCATAAGTGAATTATATGCCTCTAAAACATCTTATTTTTTAACTAAATAAAAAGTATCTATCGTTCATATAACAAATCTCTTTTTTTTTCTAAATATCAATACAAACTTATAATTTTATGTTGCCTAAGATATAAAAAATACTTTAGAGATGTATATTATTCAAAGTAATTTGAAGTATCGGAAGTATAAAACTATATTTATGTAAAGCTCGTACCTTAATTTATACAAATTTCATTCAAATACTTTAAATAAAATATTTATCTGTTTTTCATTAGCATGTTCATATATTTTAAGTAATTTTGAAAAACATATTTTATTTAACTAGTATTAAATTAGTACATTTATAAAATTTCTAAATAGTTTAAATACCATAAATATTTTAACCTTGTAGTACAGAAATCTTAAGCACAATTATAAATACAAAAATGTACTTGTATGTATTTTCTTATGTTTTTAATACATTGACAAATCTAGATCTCGGTCTTGTTTCACTTTTTACAAATATATAACTCGTTTTCTAATTATTAAAATTACATAAAATACTAACTTAAATAGACATAAACATTTTATCACAAACTATCGCAGATTTTTAGTTTAAGATTTTAGTTTTAATTTCACACACAGTAAAAATAAAAAGACTCTTTTGTTTTATTTTCAAACGTATGTAAAATCATGAACTGAGTTACAATTATGTTTTTACGTATATAGTTAGGTTTTGCTTATATAATTACAATTTGAAAACTTTTTTTTAATTAAATAACCTAAGCTCTATCTGGATTTGTCCTAAAATTAATGCTTAAAAAATTATTAAATAAGATAAAAAATCTTTTGAAGCACATATTTATTTACAAAATGTATAATAAACTGTTTTGTCGATAGAATATGTTAAGTGTTTACTGTTTTATTTAAAAAAAACTTTTATCATAGTTTTTTGCATAAAAAAAAAGACAATATTTAGGTTTTGTTATAAGTTTTTCAGGTATTTTCAATTACTTAACTTTAAATAACATTCAATTTAAAAAGCAACATAAGCATCACTTTTTTTAATAAGATCTAAATAGCCCAATATAAGATTTTTAACTTTACTTAGACTTTTAGTTATATAACTCCTGCTCTGCAAACAGGCAAAAAGAAAAAATTAATCGTTAATATGTATGTTAAACAATGATTGTCTATGTTTATAGTTTTCGGAATACCAAATTAGAGTTTTTTACAAATTATGAATTACTGAATTGATTAATTACTTTTACTTCAGAAAAAAGTTTGTTTTTGTTTGTATTTTTAGCTGTGATTTTATTTTAAAAACAATTAATTTTTTATTTAAAATTTATTAAATTTTTATATTTAAAGCACCATTAACAATGTATAATTTTTTAACTATATACTTAGAGTTTTTTGTAAACTATGAATTACTGACTTAATTAGTTAGTTTTAATTAAGAAATGTATAAACAAATATATCTAAAAATACATTATTCTTATTGAATAACTAATTTAAGTATAAACACTTTTCTATTTACTTGGTTTTTATATTTATCCTTTTTTTATATTCTACCCATGGTTTCGGAGAGAGTTTATGGGTACAGGTACTAAATAATAGACGTAAAGGATTATTGATGGATTACAAAATGATGTTGATAAAAAATCTTAATTATAAAAATGTTGGTAGAAACTGATATCAGAGAAAAATAGAATTAAAAAAAAATAATAAGAAAAAAATACACAGGTAAAATAAAACACTAGATTTAAAAAAACTTAAAAAAAACAAGAAATAAAAGAAAAAAAAATGAAGCAAAAGAAAATGTAACGAACCACTCATTTTATTTTATGTTTCGTTTTATTCTGCAGAGTTAAAGTTAAAGAATTTCAATGTTTTAAGTGACTTCAAAATTGATATTGAGAATAGAAAACGAACAAAAAAAAAGCGTGAAGTAAATTTAAGAGAAAAAGTTTAAAACTTAGCTTGGAGACGCGAGTCGGGTGGGTTAGCGACGGGAGAGACGCAAGTCGGATTCGACGTGGAAACGGCACAACGACGGAAAGGCGAGTAGGCCGACAAGGCGAATGAAGCTTATTTAATATTAAGATTGGTAATTAAACGAGGATAGAAAACTTTATCGTCGAGTCTACACTTTGTCAATATCACGAAAATGTCTAATAGTTAGTATATGTGCCTACTCGGCTCTTTAAAAGTCATTGGTATCTAATTAATTGTATTTTCATTTATATCACAGTGTTTTAGTTAATCTTGTATATTTACATAAATCACGTGCACTAATATAAACAGTTTTATAGCATTATTTTTACATTAAAGAATAGTATATTAAATTAAGCCGGTGTTCAATCTGAAGGTCTGTAATATTTTAAATAACCGTTTCTTGTTATCTTATTTAAATGTAGATTTATCAAAAACCCTACCCAACAATCAACGTAATTGAGGACGTTACAACTTAAGTTTTTATATATAGGACTATAAAAACTAAAACAAGTTTATCAACACAGTTATAAATACGACAAACCTAAAAACTCAATTTATTTTTTATTTTATTTTAATATATACTTAAATCGGAAGATATAAATTGTAACTAAATATACTTTTTAAATATAGATACACTAGCTTTTGTATAGTATAACTCGATATTGTAATTAAAGTATTTATACTTGCTCCGTCTAGAAAAAAACTTTAAGTATTTTTATTGTTTATTCATAATGTATTATTTTTACATTTATTTATGATAGAAATGTTATAATCTCCATATATCAGTTGTACTACATTTGTATCTTAATACGTAGAAATTAAAAACTTGTCAGATGGGTTAGTATTCTGTATCGTTTATTTTTTACTTTGCTTATGTTGTTTTACTACTTTTGATTAATTCAAAAGTAAATGTCATTACAATACTTGTTTTTACTAGTAGATTATATCTTTACAGAAAAGCTGGATGATTTTTTGTAGTTATATTACTGATAAATATATAATAGAAAAGAAGATTGGTAAAATTAGAATATAAATGTTTTTATCATGTTACTCTGTTTGGCACTATTGTACCTAGCTGTATTCATAATCATAACAGTTAAATTTTTATCATAAAAAACTTGATTACTTATAACAAAACTATAAAAATTGAAATGTTAAACAATTTCCTGTGCAGAAGTTTTAGACTATCCTGTTATTGCTCACATGTTTTATAAAAGTGTTAACTTTTTCATATAATATTCTGAAGTAAACGTTTAGGGTTATATTAAATGACGTACTTCAACAAAAAAAAGTATCATTAAATACATTTCATTTCAAAAGCAACTACTTGATAAAAATATAAGCAAACATAGTTTACTACTTCAAAAATAAACATAATTATTATCGGTATATGTTTATAATAGTTAAACTAGTAAAAGTTATGTTTTTTATAAAAATCAGTGTGAAATAATTATACTAGTTCTTTCTGTTTCTTACCGTTGAACATAGATAAAGCTATGGATTATATTTTTAGCTTGCAGACATTTACTTTCAAATGTTGTAGTACTATAAAGATCAGATAAACATTTTTCTAAAACTTCTAGTTTTAAGTGTTGTCTTAAGCTAAAATTGCTAAAAGTTATATTTTAGCATCATCCATACTAGTTTGATTTAAAAATTGTACTGTAAATTTATTTTATTAATTATATATAGTTGCTTTTAAATTATCTTTTATGTATTAGTTTAAAAAAAAGTTTTATATGATGCAAAACAGCGATAACACAAAATTAATTGTTTACTTTCTCTTACTTTATTTTATATATTCGGTTATTTAATCAAAGGAAAAATATATATAACGATAAAAAAGTAATGCATTTATACATTTGAAAGTTTAGTTTGTAACCGTTTTTAGTTTCCTGTGTAAATTATAAAATCTCAGTTTTTGACATTAGCTTAATAAATTTGTCAAAAACAACTAAAGGCGAACGAAAATTATTTTCAACCGCAAATAATATTAGAAGATTTATATAATGTAGCCATTTATAACATATTGGATGTAAAATTGTTTTACAATTTTTTTTTTTTAGAATACAAGGTATAATTTAATATCAATTAATAAAACTATTAATATACTAATAATTAACAAATGCCTTAGTTGTTTAAACAAATTCATCGCATTTACTTCTAAAAGCAAAACATGTTTTAATAATCCCTTGTTCCCTATATTATATAGTATCCCCTTATTATATTCCTTGTTTATAATATTTACTTTACACCACTACAACAAAAATTGTAGGGTATAAAATTGTTGTTTTTTATAAATAAAAAAAGTTAATCTTAACAAAATCTGTACTAACCAATAATCAACAAATGTTTAAATTGTTCTATTTTACTATCAACAGTATTTACAAAATGTTAATTGTTCCTAAAGTGTATTTAACTTTTTACCATAATATAAACAACTGAATTAAAGTTTGTTTATATTTAGAATTGCAAAGAAAACTAATTCACTTTTATAGTTTTTTATCAAAACCAGTTGTCAAACTGATGCAAACCTAAAATAAAATACATTAGTATGAACGAACTAACTACTTAAAAAATTATGTAATAAAAGAAAAAAAAAATTAATAATAAACAATTAAAACTTTGACTATTAAAGTAACTAGCAGTTGTAAGAAAGAAAAAAATGTTAAATGTCGTTAAACAATATGTAAATAAAACTTTTTTAGGATCAGTAAACAAATAACTTATTTGACACAAACAAAATTGAAAAAGCTAAGCAGAGCAGAGACAACTCAAGCAGAGGCGACTCGAGCAAAAACAACTCGAGCGCCGGCAACTTGAGCACGGGCAACACGGCAGTTTTTTTTTTGATTATCTGCACCACCTTAGAAAAATACCACGCAACGCCACTGTTTTGCAGTACTAAATAGATATGTTAAGTATATAAAGTTATTTTTAACACATATATAAGTATTAATTGAGATATTTCGTTCAGCTTTTGTAATAAAATAATGTTTGTCATAGAAGGCTGCCAGTGAGATTCGATTATATTTTGTTTTTAAAAGATATGTTGAACCTACTATTTGTGGGTAAAATGAATTTGGCCGGATATTGTTTTTTTTCTGAATATTTTTCAGAACAAAACTGCATTTATTTAACCTTAAATTATTGTTTTATACCTTTTTCTACTTGTTTTGTAATTAGAATTTAAAAAACTGTTTCTATAGTGTGACTTGTAGAAGATATTCAAAACAATAAAAATTAAGTCATTTTTATACATTTTAAATCTTAACTATACTCTGTTATATTGTAATGACACCAATTATTATAACCCTTTGTTTTAAACAAAATGACTACTGAATATAAAGCCTGACGGTAAAGGTTTATTTTAGACTTCAGTTAAATTATCTAAAAATTTCAATGCAATAAGTTAAACTATAACTATACAAGAAATACCTTTAAATACACATTAATTAAGCTTAGTTTTAATAAAATATGTTAATGTGTTTCAATTTCAAGTTTTCTTTAGTTTGTATACAAAAAAGAGCAGAATTCTCAGTTTATTTAAAACCAATTTTAGTAAACTATTTTGTACAAAACTAAATAAAAAGTAACTACTATTAAACAATTATGTGATAAAACGCCAAATAATAATAAATAAACTTTCGTTTAGTAAGAAAAGAAAAAAATGTTTAAAGATACGTTACAAGTCATTAAAAAAGTAATGAAGTGTTTAGTATATGGAAGTGCTTTCTTTAAGGTTAATAAACACATATAAACTATAATAAAAACCTAACCATAAATAGTTGAAACTTGTCAAATTGGTTAATGAAAGTCAATCAAAATTTGTAAGTTCTACAAATATTTACTACAACATCAGATCATATTTAAGATAAGCGGAATATAATTTTTATAATTTTAGTTCACTTATTTTTTGTTAATTTGTATTCACTATATATGCTAGATAACTTATAAAGTATAAAAAAAAGTTATAAAAAAAAATTAAGTTAGGTTTTGGTTAAAGACTTTTAAAAGAACTTAAAAACTTACAAACTTGTTTCAGAATTTTTATATCTTCAGTTATTGCTTTAGTTGTTTTTATTACCTATTTTATTTATTTTTTTTTTTTTGAAACGAAAATATTAGTTATGTAATTCTATAACTATTATACAGAAAATAAAAATAAATTGACTGCTACTATAATATTTAAAAGTGTAATATTATAGCTAAAAAAATATCCTCTTATTTTTATCTTTTGCAATAATCTTAAGAAAGAAAACCAAAAGTTGTATTATAACTTATTAATCAAAAACAAAAATAAAAATGTGATTTAGTTGTTGTAAACATTATAAAAGGCTACTGTAGTAAAATCAACATCATACGATAACCTTGTGCTGCTTAAAACTTAAAAAATAAAAACAATTCAATAAAACACTATAAAATTAATTCGGTAAGAACTTAAGTTAAGTAACTGATGGAGTGTTAAAAAAAAATTTGCAATGTAATATATATTTTTAAGTTTAGTGTGTACAAGTGCGATTCTATTACCCCTTTTAAAAATAAAGAAATTTATTTTTGATTTTTTTTTGCTTACGAGTATCCACAATAATAAGATAAAGATTCTACTTTTGAAAAAAAAAGTGTTAGAACATAACTTCTTTACTTGGTGAATCAATGTGTTCTTTTTTATAAATTAGAATTTTGAATAAGGAATTTTGAATAATTTAATATCATATTTTTATGATAACATTTAGTTTTAAAATACATGGTGTATTTCAATATCAGTTTCAATTTCTTTTAATTTTGAGCGGTTTACTAGCTCGTTTTTTATTGACAGTATAATATTTTAAAAATAATTTAATATAACAACTAATCGAAATTAAAATATAAACTAACAATCATATAACAATCATATAACAATCATAACTTATAAACTTAGCAATCAGTTTAAAAGCCTTTACATGAGGTTAAATATTACAAATAACTTTTAAATTTTAACAGAAGAACACTTTGTATTACAATTTTTTTGAAAAATGTATTTATTCTTATACTTATTTGAAACAACTTTAGTGTTTGTTTATAGCGAATCAAAAATGGAACAAGTCAGCATTTTAATGACAAATGATATTTAATAAATGTTCTTAGTTTAATTTTATTTTTTACGCAATTTGCAGTAAAAGTATATTATTTCTTACGATGTATATTTTTAGAAGATAAAGCCATAATATATATAAGTTACAAAATTATATTTAGGTATTAATCTCCTTACAAGAGGTTAAACGAAAACTGTCATAAAAGTAATTTTGACAAATTAGTTATTAGTTATGACAAGCTTGTTTTTCTAAACTTGTTAGAACTTCAATTTTATAAATTACATAAATTTTATTTAGTTATATTAAAGACTTCGAAATATTTCAACAGTATGTGTTGAACAAAGTAACCTCATTAAATTAATGCTTTACAAATTTAATGTAAAAAAGATTATGTAAATGTTAAATACCTTTAGTTCTACGTATAAAATAAAAAATAAAGAGGAAAAACCGTTTAGTCAAGCTTATTTAATGCAGTGTATAAGAAATAAACAAACGAAAGTTTTTTATGTTTAATTTTTTTTTTTAATTTTGTTTATTCATACACTCAAGTGCATTCCATCGCAAACGTTTTTCCTGACATATTTTAATAAAATCAGGACAAAAACAATATTTTAAAGTTACCACATTAAAACTTTAAAAGATTTCATTTTGGGAGCTAAAAAAACATATAAATTAACTCTTTAATTTTTACAAAACGTAGAGTTTAACAATTTTAAAAAATTTTCAGATATAAAAGAATGCTTGAATAAAAAGCATCACTTAGAGAATTAACAAATTATTTAACATTTACTCTATTTAATTGATCAGAGATATATAGATTAGTGTTTTAATTGTCTAATACTCAATGTTTTATTAAAACAACTATATAAAAATGAGTTCTAGAAAATTGATCATTTTTAATGTATAGTTTTAAACAAATAAATTCAGTTTCTAATAAAATTACCCAAGGCAAAATAAAAAAGTTAAAGTCTATGGCGGTTAGTAAAAAAAGTTTGTACAAAATTTAAATATATTTAGTTAGTTTAAAAAAAACAAAAATGTTGTAACTTATTTATATTTAGTATTAAATTAAATTTTATATATGACTAAATTTTGGAATAAAAAAAATTATATTAATTAAAAACTTGTTTATTTTTAAACTTTATAAAAGTGTAAGAAAGTTACAAACATTTACAATTAGTCAAAACGAAAGTTAAATACAATTTAAATACTGTTTTATTCTTAATTTTATATTTTATTATTTTAAATGATGTCGTTTATACAAATCGCGAACGTTTTCTTCAAAAAATTTTACATTAACAGATTACTATATAATACTTAACTAAAGAGAAAGGGAAACAATTTTAAAACCTATGTATACGAGGTTAACCAAAATTTTAGAAGTGTATAGACACGTTGTATCTTTAGATTTATTAAAAATATACACATTCTAAATATAAACATAAAATCCAAACACTATTAAATTATTTTTTGTTTTAGCTAATTGAAAATTTTAGGCTTTGAATCTAATAATTGGTGAATAGAAACTGAGTATAAATTTATGAAATTATTAATATAATAGACTGAACTAAAAAGTTTAAATCTTGTTGAGATTAATATAATATACAATTTTGTTACTAGGCTTAAAATCGTGTGAGAATATCATGAACTTGCTTTATTTTTAATCTTTTGATGCAAGTATAAACTTTAAAAAAATTTTGAACTTTAAAACAATTTAATTGTAAAAATAAAGTTGTTAAATTTAGATATTATAAAACAAATTGTAATTATTTTTTTCAATAATTATTTATAAGCTTATTTAACTTTATAAGACTATTTTATTTATTTTAGCATCTGAAAACTCATGGTTTAAAGCTACAAGAATCATAAAAATACTATAAAAAATGTTGTTGTTTGTTTGCACTATTGATCAAATAAACAAAACTGACTACTGGAATAACTGAAAATTAAAAAAGTAATATAAAAATTTTATTGTTTTAGTTACATTTATGTTTTAAATAGTTATATTGAAAACTTAAAATTCATTAAGTTCTTATATAAAGTGATATTCCAAGTTTAATATACATAAAGTATAATTTTTTTCATTTATTATAATATATATTACAAAAAGTACAAAAGTTAAACTAAATTTCTTAAACTATTTCATGTTGTTACAAAAAAACGTTAAATACTATAGTGTTTGGTTTGTAAAGTCCTTAGAACAGCGTGATAAAAATTTTGATGTTTTATTTTTTATATGTTAGTGTTTTAATGATGAAATAATTAACATTTATATGCGATGACATATAAAGAACTATATATAAGTATAGTGACTTAAAATTGTGTTTATAAAATTTTGAAATATTAAATAATATGAAATACACGGTTTAAAGTACAGATATTTCTTCTAACAAAACTTTTTATAGTGAAACATTTTAGTTATATTTTCTTAACTTTTATAACAAATATGTATAAAATAAATAATAGCAAACGATTTAATCTAAATTTTAAACAGTTAAAGTAAATGATAGATATTTTAATCATTTTACTAGTTTAGAAATAAAAACATTAAAAACTTACTTTGAAAACCAATTGACTACTACTTTTCTTTCGCTTTAATTGTGTTTAAGATGTTTGTTTAAGACATCAATGTTAAATGTTGTTTTTAAAATTTAAATACTTGTAAAACAACCTCAAACAATTAACAATTTTTAATTAAAAGTATCTTAATTCACTTGCTTAATTACAATTTAATTCAAGTTTTTCTTAAATAAATATGATTATCAAAAACTTAAGCTGAATTAACTAATAAAAGTTCGAAAACAATTAAATTCCATTTCAGCATTTCTATTTTTTATGACATTTTAAAACAGAGTAAAAGTACTTGAATTTTTTTTTCTAACGTGCAAAAAACGTGTTTGTCAAAAAAATCTTAGTGACGTCATTTGTTATAAAACTATATGCTTGTTTTACAAGTATTTACTTAAACTAAATAATGCATGAATTATCGGATATATACAAAAGATGATAATTTGAAAGCCTCTTTAAAGAAGCTTTAATAATAATAATTCATTAATAATAAGAAGTATGATTTCTAACACAAAGTACTTTTTTTGAAATAATTTTCTTTTTGAACTTTTCACAAACTACTGAATTAGTACTTAAGAATTGTTTTAGTTGTGCTCGTTTCATTAAGTTTTATACTAATTAATTTTATTTTTAAATTACAAAATAAAACTTGAGTTAAACCTTAGATAGGTAAAAATGTTTACATTCAAAAAAACAACATGAGTCAAAATAATATTAGAGATAACTGTTATTTAATTATTTATAATCTAATGACATAGTTTAAAGAATTTAATTGTTAAATTGTTTTATGGCTAAATGACTAGTGATTTTGAAATAAATTGATAATAAAAAATAATTCACCATTAGTTAACTATAAAAAATAAACATATTAAAAATTTTTAAGTATTATAAAGTATGATCAAAATATACTAACATCAAACCTGAAGATTATAATATAAAGTACAAAATTTATTTAACCGTGGAAAGCTGTCATTTGTTCAATACTGAAAATTTGAAAGTATTTCTACAAATGCTAATTAAGCTATTTAAACTTTCTCTGTATGTTAAATATTATTTAACTTCATACTAATTATGTTTAAATTAGAAAACAGATTTCATATCTTGAAGAATATTTAAAAGTACCCGCAATTTATTCAAGTATAGTAATTTCAACAACTTGTATTAAAGTTTCACAAGAAATTTATATTTAAGTAATAAAGGGTAAATAAATACTGATAAGGTTTTGAAAACTTATTAAATTTTAATATTTTTTGATAAATAACTAATTAAGTGGATTTTAAAATGCTTTTATAAATAAATAATAAAAAATAGTTACTACATTTTGTTTCAATTATCCAATTAAAAAAAAACAGTTTATAAAAAGTTTATAATACATAAATTAATAAAATTAAAAATACGTTAAAGCAATTATTAATGAAAACAAATTTTACCGATTTATATTAAAATTTTATTTTTTTGCGAAGTTTTTTAGTGACGTCATAAGTTTTCAAACGCAAGTGCTTTGATTTGTCAGCAGTATATATATAAATCGCAATGGAAAATTATACGTAGAGATATGCCAATCTTAACTTAGGATGTTTTAAAAGCCTTTGTAATTAGGTTAAAAACTAAGCTTTATTTTTTAGAAGTTTTTATATATATTAAATACTGGAAAAGATTTGTAGGAGTGTAACATGTGAATTTTAAAATAATCATATATTGAATTTAAAAAGAAAATAATTTTATACTTACAATTATGTGTAGTTTTAAATACAAAATTTGCTAATTATTTTTTTCTTCTAAATACAATTAGCAGTTTAAAACTGAAACTAAACTTTTATCATATCTTTTAAAACTTTCAACAGCTTAAAACTATGTTTAAACTAGTGATGTACCGGACTCACTATCCGGGTCCGGGTCCGACCGGATATTGCCATTTTTGTCTGATATCCGGATCTGGCCGGACTCTAATTTGAAAAAATAGTCCAGATCCGGTCCCGGCCGGATTCTAGTTTGAAAAAAAAGTCCGGTTCCGGCCGGATTCTAATTTGAAAAAAAAGTCCGGATCCGGTTCCGGCTAGATTCTAATTTGAAAAAAAAAGTTCGGACCCGGATCTAGTTAGTAAAAAAGAGCATACTGAAAAGTATTTTTTCACAAACAAACCCTGTGTAAATTAGTAAGAGTCATTTTCGTCAGTTAAAATTAAACACCTACCGTGATTGGCTCATTTTGTACACGTGACTAATTTACAGTTGTTTACATTTAAACTATGAAATAAACATTTCAAAATGCAACTCTTTACATATGTTGTAAAATTGAAAACTTTGGAATGAATACTTGCATTATTTTATTTTGTTTAAAGTTGAGCTCAGAGAACATTTAGAGTTAATACAGTTGAATGTAGGAGCCAATGAGAATCATATGACGAAATGTTTCAAACTAAATACTGATGCAACCAAACATCAGAACATGACAGGCAGTTTATATGTAAGCAGTTAGTTAGTTAGTTTGGTGTGCAGCTTGAAGCAACAAAATACCTTGAACTTTTTTGTGAAAGCTTATTGTAAGTAGTGTTTTGTTTTAAAAGTGAATATTTCAACTGGTGTTTAATTGCTTAAATATTTAAGCTAGGTTTATAATTGAATAGTTTATTAAAAATTTAACAGTTTTTTCTTTACTAAAAGTTTTATTAATTTTTTAGTTTATTGTTTTAATTCTTTTGATATAGATTTAAATAACTTCCAGTTTTCAAAGTGCTTCCTAAGTAATTAATAATTTTATATATGCTAGTATGTCTATGTTGTGTATTATATAAAAGATTCATCACTCAAAACTGTTGTGTCTGATTATAGAAAGTAGTCTCAGTTAGAATTTAGTATTTGTTAGATATTAATTAAATAAGGTAGGATTTAATTATGATGGGTAATACTAATAAGTTAAGTGTACCAAAATCAGTCCACAACTTTACTACCAAATTGTCAACCTTTGCTAGCTGTTCTACTGATTATTAGATTGAAGTAATTTTTTTAGTTTTTCAAAACCTCATTCTGACTCAGGCTTGTTTATACTCACTCTAGCTAGTTTTATTAACTTAAACAATGGCAACCCTGCTAGTTTGAAAATTTTTGGGAATTTTTGAAAATCTAAGGCTGCCTCAGGCTAGGTTAGTTTTTATAAAAACTCAGGCTAATTTTCTTTTAAATTTTGAATTATTTTGAGCTGATCCAGTTTTCAATATTTTGTAATTTTCTAGTGTATTTTATTCAAGAACTTGATTTCTGATTTTTAATTGTAAATAACACTTAAATTTGTAAACCTTGTGGCTAGCTGTTCTACTTATTATTAGATTAAAGTTCTTTTTTTTCAGTTTTAAAAAACCTCATTCTGACTCAGGCTAGTTTATACTACTGATGTAGCGGACTCACTATCCGGGTCCGGGTCCGGCCGGATATTGTCATTTTTGTCTGATATCCGGATCCGGCCGGATTCTAATTTGAACAAAAAGTCCGGGATCGGTTCCGGCTGGATTCTATTTTGAAAAAAAAGTCCAGTTCCGGTTCCGGCCGGATTCTAATTAGAAAAGAAAGTCCGTATCCGGGTCCGGTACATCACTAGTTTAAACGCATATCTTAAAGTAAAATTACTTTTTTTTTTTAAAGATTCAAATAAATATATATTCGAAAGTTCTAAACGATTAACTGTGCAATTAACTTCAACTCGTTATACTGGCGAGTTATTAGTATTTTTGTAACAACGTACTACTTATATAAATACCTTACAATTTTTTTGCTAAAACATGTTTTAAAAACACTATACTTTTTTCGTTAATTTACAGCAAAACTTTGTGGTTACAAATTTTAAATTAACTTTAATGTAAAAATTGCGTTCAAAAATTTAATTCTTAGTCACGTCATAATTTCTTGATCGCAAACTAGTTAAATTAAAAGAAAATTAAATATAAATCACACTTAGTAAGCGTAAACCTAAAAATAATGAACAGCGATGGCTTATAAAACCTTAAAAGTATAAAATCGTTATTTTTAAAGAAAATTGAAATTCAAATGAAAAACTTCTAGATAATACCTTTGTACAACTAGGTTGTTATCTTTCGTTTTTTGTTGAAACTTATAGTGAATTTATTCCTTAACTACTTTTAAATATCTTATCTTAACTTTGATTTTATAAGTTATTTGTAACACTTTTTGTATATCTTTTTTAATCTTGAATGTTATTTTACTATTTAATTTACGTTTAGGGTTAATCGGACTGCTGAATAAAATAATTTCTAATACACTACATTCAACAGAAGTTAAAAACATTAATAAGATATCAGCATCACTAAAATGTGTGATATGTTAATCGTAAATGATTTCAAAACTAAATTCATACTTCTAGCTCATTTTGATTTTATCAGAATTTTCAAATATCATTTACATTTATTTGTTCTTTTACATAGTAATTTACGTAGTTTCTATTTCATTGATAACAAATGATTAACAATTAAAAACAAACTACTTTGATTATAATTTTTAGAATCTATACGGCAATTAAACAATAATTAATACACTTATTAGTTGTAGAAGTCTAGTAAATGAGCTCGGAAGTACTTAGTGATGTTATATTCATTAATAAATAATTAGTTAAAAAAAGTATACAAATTTCAAAGCACCTTAAGCGAGTTTTAAACAGATAAAAGAAAAAAACATTGTCGTCATAGTTTTAAATTTATTATTGTAAAAAGATTTATTTAATCAAACTTAAGTACAAATTTTTTTTGTTGAAATATTTTTGTGTTTTGTTAAAAGATTATTTCAGTTTTGTGTTAAAACGATTGTTAAAAATTTAAAATAGTGATCTTTCTGTATTTTTATAAGTTAGATAGTTTTCAGTTTAGCGTTTAAAAACAATACTTGTACATAAATGTTATTTTAAGAAATTTTATTTTATAAATGATTAACTCTTAGACTGAACATACTAGTTAACAACAAATTGTGTAAATTTAAGTACATTAAATTAAAGTGAAAAATAGTAAGATATAAACAGCAACATAGTGTGTAATATGAAGTAGATAAATATATGTTTCAAAATTTTATTTCTTTTCACAGCTTAACTTACAGTTTATTACAGTTTTTGAGTAAAAATTTCATTCATCAAATTAAGATCATAACACATTGTATAAACAAAAAGTACTATATATCTTTTACTAAATAACATATTGTAGATTTCAAAGTGGTTTTTTAAGTCACTTAAGTAATATAGTGTGTGTTTCTTTGTATAAAGAACTTTTAATGTAAAAAGTTTTTTTCATACCATGCAGTCATATATCTCTAAAAAGTCAAAACCTTAAATTATAAAATAAAAAGTGATTCAAGTTTTGATTCTTAATTTAAAGTTAATATAGTTTTGGGATATTTAATTAATTCAGGTAACTTTTGAAACTGTTAGAATTGACAAAAGACTTTTTAATTGCTGCTTTATTAAGAACAGTGTAAATGAATAATATTTTAAACTTATATTTTATTAACATAAAAAGTAACGAGAAAATATATCAAATACTCATAAGTTTAAAACACTTACCTTATATGCATAACTACTACAGTTAAAATTATATCTTTTTATACTAACGTAGAATCTTAGTTACGTCATAAGTTTTTAATCGCAAATTCTATAATTTTAAAAAAACTTATGTAAAAACCATATTAGTCTGTATTAGATTGAAACAAAATATCAGTATAATCATTTTCTTTAATTTTAAAAGCTTTTGTAAAAAAGCTATATAAATAGTTTGTTTTAAAAAAAGCATTAGGTTATAATTTATCAAGAAATAAAGAATTAAGATTTTAAGACTTTTACTAATGTTATTTAAAAAAGTCCTTTTAAATATAAATATTTGTTTTTGTTTTTCTAAAAAAACTTTAAATTTATAATGGTATTAAAGAAAACTGGTTAATATAAAATAAGTAATTAAAAGAATGATTTTTTTTTATTATGATATTAACTTAGAGATTTCTACCAAAATATTTTTTTTTTAACACTTAGTAATTAGTTCAAGAACTAAATTTTTATCATGCTCAATAGTTACAATCACTTACAAAGACTAAACAAAAAATTTTAGAAGCTTTCTGTAACCGTTTTAAATTAATATTGATATAAATTTTCCTTAAAATTTACTGTAACACCTTTAAACAGTTTTGAAACTTAAAAGTTTGTAACTTAAAAAAAGTTTAATATAGTTTTGAATTTTTAATTGTACGAATGTATACTTATAAAATTTTAATTTTTTGTTCACAAACTAATATCTTAATGACGTCATTAACTTTTAATCAAGAACACTGTATCAGATTAATAATAAAAACAAAACACATATAGTAAGCATCGGGTTGCATAATAGATTGACACATAAATATACTTGTTGTAGTTCTAAACACCTTCTAAATTAAGCTAAAAAAACAATTTTTGTTGTACTTTAAAAATTAAATGAAATACAATAATACAACAACACAAATAACTTTAATAAAACTAGATATGAACCAAGTTTTTCTCATTTGTAGAACACAAAGCTAACAAGATATAACATTAACAAACCTTTTTAGCAACAAAGTTATTATAAAGTATTCGAATATTTAATGAAAATAAAAATAATTTAGTAATTTCTTTTTAATATAAATAAAAAAAAATTTAAATTTAAATGATTGTCTTTAAATGTTATTGCTAGAAAAAATCTTTTATTTTATTTAAACTTCATAATATGCTTGTTCACATTGGAGTAATAGTTGGTCAAGAATTCAACTTGTATGTTTAAAAGCAATAAAACAGCATAAAACTTAATATAAAAATAGTTCAATTCAATACAATTAAAAATTGGAATTACTCTGCAGACCTAAAACAAATCGAAAAACAAAGAAAAATGATATTTATGTAGCCTAGAAAAAAATGATTTCGAAAATTTTTAAAAAGAATTATCACTAAACAAAAGAAAACAAAGACAGCAAACATATTTTCACGACCAAAGCATTATTTTTTTAAACAAAAAATACTTATCTATAACAAAAATAGCAACATAATAAATCTATTAATTAAAAATAAACAAGAAAAATCACAACATAAGTTAGTTTTAATAATAAGCTACATTAAATTAATGAATTTCATTTCAAACGTCTTATTCTGTATTTTTTATTCTTTTAAAACAATGCTGCTGCTTGCTTTGTATTGTTATGTTGAAACGCGTGATGCGTAAATACTGTAATAAACAATATTAACATTAGTTGTTTTTTTTTTGTTACATAAATTAGTCTGCTGTATTTTTTAGTAACGAACTTTTAATATAAATGTTTCTTTATAAACATTGCAGTTGCTTACCTCTACAATGTTAAAACCTTAAGTCATAAAACGAACATTGATTGAAATGTTCAGCTTTTAGTCAAAGTTTATAAAGCTTAAGTTGTTTAATTAATAATCAGTTTTTAAAACTGCCTATAGAAACAAAATAATTTTTAAGTAAATGCGTGCATCATTAAGTATAAATTTAATAAAAAGTTTTTTTTATTAAAATAAAATACTTTTTTTTTATAATTTTCTACTAAAACTTCTGAAATATGTTTACTCTATCGTAAATTTGCATGGCAAAATAGTTATGCGCAACAACACTATAGTCAAAAGTTTTACATTTTGTGTCGCACGTCTTTTAGTAGTATTTAGTAGTATTTTAGTGACGTCATAAATTTCAAACGCAAACGCTATATTTTTTTTTAGTATATTAAAATATCACATCATTCACAAGTTAGCTCGTTAATTAAAGCAAAACGCTCAGCGGGACGTTTTAGAAACCTTTTTAATAAGGTTAAAATCAAGCTAATTACATAAAGCAAACGCAGCGTATCCACAACTTCAAGGACTGTTAAGTGTATATTTTAAAATTTTCATTATAAATGTTAACAAAATTAATTGTTGAATTCAAAATAAAATTTTTAGGTCATGATTTTTTGTAGTTTTATAGCAACATTCAATGAATTTAAACATTTTGACTTTTTTTTTTAATAAAATCTATAACTTAAAATTAAAATTGAACATGATCATATCTTTTAAAGGAAACTGGTTACTTTTGCACGAGCGTCACTTTTGCACGAAGGGTCACTTTTGCACGAGGGGAGACTTATGCACGCAAGGTCACTTTTGCACGAGGGGACAGTTTTGCACGGCGTCACTTTTGAACGGAGGGTCACTTTTACACGAGGGAACACTTTTGCACGGCGGGTCACTTTTGCACGAGGAACACTTTTTCATGGCGTGACTTTTGCACGCAGGGTCATTTTTTGCACGGCGTTACTTTTGCACGGCGACTTTTCTACACATCAAAACTTTTGCACGACGTTACTGTTGCATGGCGACATTTTCGCAAAGATTCACTTTTGCATGGCGTTATTTTTTCATGGATATACTTATGAACTGCGAAAATTTTAAATAATCATGTCAATTTTGAATGAAACTTGTCATGTTATTTCAAAAGATATTTTATACTTTTTTATATTCTAAATATCATAATATCATTTTTATATGTATAAAAATATATATAATTCAAAACTTATAATTTTTTTTATAAATAAAACTGAGTAAAAGCAGCAACTTATAATACAACCTGCAATTCTTAATGAAGCATTTAGTGAAGTTGATTAATAGTTTTTAAAGTTGGATAACTGGTATTTTTTTAACTTGAACATATATAAATGTTAAAAACAGTTTAAGAGCATAATTAATAAATATGCAAAGAGTTAGTAATTAGTAGACAAAACAGTAAAAATAAAGTTTAAGCTCCTAGTGACGTACTTAATAAAAATTACAAACACTCGAATAAATTTTCCGTGTACAAATAAAAGTTAAATAGTAAACAATCTTTTAATTAAGAATATGAGTAAATCTCAAAATTTTGAAAGTCTTCGCAAAAAGACTGAAACTTAACTCTACCATTTAGAAGCTTACTAAAATGAAATTTAGCGCAAAGCTTCAAAATTATTCTATCTTCTTAATCGACTGAAACTTAAACCGATTAGTAAGTTGTTGCAGTTTTGAAAATAGGTTTTAAAATGAAATAAAAAAAATTTCAAGTAAGGCTGAATAGTAAATTGTATATAATATTATTTATTACTTTGTACATTACTAAATAAACTACGACTAGTTCTATATACAATGAAATTGTTTCAAATAATAAAATTCGGGAGAAAGTTTAAAGTTATTTAAAAGTTCTTACATAAAGTAATTACATCGTACATATTTTGCATTTTCATCAGAATAACAGTCAGAGGTTCTATTAGTGAAAATTTAGTTTAACTGATTCAAGTGACTATTTTATGTCTTATTTTTTAAAATAGAGGTTGAAACTATAATTTCTATATTTAAATTTAGATTTATGATTTACTAATGTGAAATGTAAAAAAAGACTCAAATTTTATTAATCTTAATTATTATTTTACTTAATTTCCAATACATATATAATGTATTTTATATATAAATCAGGGTTGCAAGTTATGTAAAAAGATTAAATTTTAGAAAATTAAAAAATTTGCAATAATTTAAATTTTTGAACAAAAATCTGTGGTTTGAAACAAATTTTATCATAAAAATTTAGATTTAGATTCAGTACTAAAATATAATAACACAAAATCTTTTTTGATAATCTTTTTTTTTAATTCATTTAAGTTATGTTATATTTTTGATTATCGTATTTTGTAGATTGTTTACTTTTTTTAAAGTTTTATACTATAATTGAGAAAAGTTTTGTATTTATTTCAAAACCCTTGTATAAAATCAGAAAACCTCATGTAAAGATCTAAAAAATATTGGCACTGATCAAACACTGATAATTGTTTGTATGGTTTTTCTTTTTAATTTAAACTTGAAGAATTTTTATTAAAAGCATAAACATACCTAATAACACCTGTATTTCAGTTAATCAAGTTAATTAAATTAAAAAATATATACACTGTACTTCATTATTTTTTTTTATATAATACTAGTACTAGTCCCGAAAAAAACCTTAAAGATTTTATCAGTTGAAGCTTATCAGGCGTCCCTTTAAGCACAAAAGGTTCTCCTCTCAAAAAAATCACCAACAAGGTGTATTAAGTAATTTTAAGTTTATATATGTGTTATTCAGATGTATTTTTTCTACAAAAACTTTAAGTTTTTTGAATTTACATTTTCTTGATTATTAGTTAGAATCCTTTTAATAATTATTATGTATTTTATTTATACGTCTTTTTTATACAAATTCAGATTTCAGTCGAGTGAGAATAAAATAAAAAAATTGTTTTTTCGAATCGCTGACAAAGCAGAGGATATTTCTATTCCAGCTGTTTTGAAGCTATATGTTGGAAACGGTGTAGATAAAAACTTTCTGACGGTAATATTTCAGATCAAATTCTTATTTTTGGAAGGTATTTTATTAAACATTTTTAAACCCTTTTTATTTCTAACTAAAATTTACCTAACTTAGATATTAAAAAAATATTCAAATTTCAGATTTTGTTTAGAGAAACGGACTGTATTTTGTCGATAGGACATTCGAGTTACACTCACTAATGTTTGCTCAAGTAGTCAGAAAAAAGAAGGATTTGGATGCACCAGTTATGTATTGTTTGTTTCAAGTGATTTTATAAATAAAAGTATGTATGATTATACTAATATATAGTAGACATTTTTTCAATTTTTATTAAGTTAAGTTAAAGGTTTTTGAATCAGTTTTTATTTTTTACAAGTACTAACTATAAAAACTTTAACTTAAGTTTGACATAATCAAAATAAACAAGTTAAAGGGTAAACATATGTTAGTATAAAATTTGAAATAGATAAAAGTTTAATATAACTTAATTTTGAAGTTAAACTAAATTTAGTACAAAATAAATAATATTTAAATAAAATTACAAGAGTAAAAGACAAATGTGCACGAAGAGTGCACTCAGACGGCAAAATAAAATTATTTTTATAAACTGAAAGATTTCTTGTCTTAGATTATTGTATATAAAAGTTGTTAGTCATTTTACGTTGAAATAATACAATAGAAAATAAAACACCAAAATATTTATAAAGCTAGTCTAAGGAGCTTCAAAAAAAAAACATAAGTTATCAAAATTTTTCAGTTTATAATAATTTATTAAACTTAGCATAGTCTATGAAGAGTTTCTTAGATTTAAAATTATAAAATAAATGAGTTAAAATAATTCTATTTATTTTAAATTTGCTATATCACTTAATATAAATCTTGATAAAATTTTAAGTTTTTAGCCAAGTTTTGTGAAAATATATAAGTTTTTTTTGAAACTCTTTGTTACTTTCTTATATAATATAACTTAATCTTTATTTTATTATTTACTATTTAGTTATTCAAGTAGCCAGTTTTATTTACTAACCAATAGTGCAAACAAATTACAAATTATATATTTTTTATGGTAATTTATGATAGTTGTAGCTTTAAACTGTGAAATTTAAGATACTCAAATTAATGAAGTAAAATTTTGAAATAAAAGTTTATCAATCTTTAACTCTAAATCTAACGGGTGGGTGTCAGAATGACACAGCGACAAAATGACACGGTGCGTCACTTTGGCACGGGGTCACATTGGTACGGCGACAAAATGACACGGTGCATCGCTTTGGCACATCGACAAAATGACACGGTGGGTCACTTTGGCACGGTGCGTCAATTTAGCACAGATGGTCACTTTAGCATGGCGACAAAATGACACGGTGCGTCAATTTGGCACAGAGACAAATTGAAACGATGGGTCACTCCGGCACGGTGCGTCACTTTGACACAGAGGGTCACTTTGGCACAGCGACAAAAAGACACGGTGCGTCACTTTGGCATAGCGACAAAATGACGCGGTGCGTCACTTAGGCACGGTGCATCACTTTGGCACAGCGACAAAATGACGCGGTGCGTCACTTACGCACGGTGCGTCACTATGGCACAGCGACAAAATGACACGGTGCGTCACTTTGACTTAGAGGGTCACTTTGGCACAGCGACAAAATGACACAATATGCCACTTTGACACAGCGACAAAATTACACGGTGCGTCACTATAACATGTATTAACAAACTTATAAGCAAAACTAAACTTCTTCAGTAATATAACTTTTAATTGTAAAGTTTTGATAGCAATCAGTTAAACATAAGATTTATCATATTTTTCCAAACTATAGTAGCTTGATGCATTTGAAACTATATATGATACAATGCTTTACAATTTATGCATAGTATAAAAACAAAAATATTCTTAAATTTATTTTTTACGTTTCACGACTTTTCATATTTTATTAATGAATAAAATTTAGTACTTTTTTTTAAACGTTTAATTAATTATTATCAGGAATTGTTATAAAAAATAACTAAGATTTCATTCAATACAAAGTTATTTCGTTTTAAGATTTAGTCATGCGTGTTTTAACTCTAGTTTAAAAAAATACAGAGTTAAGCTGCTTCTGTAGTAACAAGCCAGTTATATTGAATGTGTTTAGTATTTTAACCTAGTAGTTTGTTTAAACATAAAAGTCTTTTTATTACTGTTTTTTAAACGACAAAAGATTATCGCTCGAAAAGTTATACCAAAGAACATTTCAGTTATCGAGTCGTAAATCACATGGTTTAACTTTTAAAGTATAACAATCAAAAAAACTTAATAAACCAATTAATTTAAACAATTTTTTTTTGTTAATATGCAAGTCGTTGGTTTGATCGTTCAAGGTCATAATAAATGACGTCATTAAATGATCAAATAAATAATATAAAATTTTGTCGCAATTTTTTTTGTTTACTTATCAGTTTTAGTTTAAAGTTGTGTAACCTTAATTTAAAAGTTAGAATTATATTATTTTACTAAACTAATTCAAACAAGATATTTATTATATGCTTGATTCTTTGAAAATAATTATATAAAAAAATTCTAAAACAGAAAAAAACCTTAAAAAACATTTATATTATTTAATATAACTTATGATTTTTGACGCATATTTTTGTTTAGTCATCAATTTTAGTTTTAAATTCTGTAATTTTATCTAAAAACTAAAAACTTAATAAAAATATTCGATTAATTAAAATAATACACTAATAAAAAAAAAATTTAATATTATTATATCAAATTATTCAAAACAGGCACAACTTTAAAGTATAAGTTTTTCTTGCATACTTTTGTTTATTAAATTAACAAAAGTATGCATCAAATTAAGTAACATCAAATTAACAAAAACTTAATTAGTTACCTAAATCAAATTGCACATTAGTTAAATGTTTTTTTTTTATATTATTATGCAAAAAAAAATTAAAACAGGTACAACGTTTAACTGTTGCATGCGGATAAGAGTCTAATATGAACGAAGACACTTTTGCACGAAGGGTCTATTTTGCACGGAAAGAAACTTTTGTATGAGTTTAAACTTAGTTTTTGTTTTGCTGAGGGACTGATCAGATGTGAACAAAGAAATTTATGCACAAATATTCTTTTTTTTTGCATTAAAAAGGTTTAATGAAATATAAACTTTAATTTAAGAAAGGTCTAAAAAAAATGTTAAGTTTATGCAAGTTAGATTAAAAAATATATATATATTAATAAAAAATTTCAAAAAAAAGTTATATTGAAATACTATTATATTTTAATTGTAAATTTTGTTAATGTCAGTAACATATTTAATTTGAGGTTTTATATTTAGTTTATAATATTATTTATATAATTAATATATTTATACAAATATGTTTATATAATAGTTTTATAATACTAAAATTAGAAAAAAATTAAAAAAAAAAAGAAAAATAAAATCTTTTTTAAAAAACTTACTTAAATTTTAAAGTTAAATAAATAAATAACTTTATTGTGAAAATTTTTTATTGGAAAATATATTTAGCTAAAGTTATATAGCTTGTTTGTATCATATGAGAACAAAAAGTTGCAGCAATACTGATGTAGTTTAAAATCAGTTTAGATGAGGAGATAAAAAGAAACCTAAGATTGAGTTGTACACATTGAATACCTTTTAAGGTCTTGTCCAGGACTTTATTATCCATAGACTTCATTATACTTTGTAAAGTTCTAAACAAATGAACTTTCAACTTAGCTCCTATTTATACTATTTCATTATTTTAGTTCACATGTTTTATAATTTTCGTCCTAATGTTAAAGTTTTCATTTCATGATCCGTTTAATAAATGCTACATAACATAACTAGAAATAGTATTACTTTCATGCAATTATAATAAATTTAGCAGCTTTTCCGCCATAGGTTTATTTTCAGCACAGTTTAAAAATAGGAAGATTGAAATAAGACATGATTTAAAAAGTATTACAAGAGAAATCATTTCAAAAACAGGTTATTTTAATTGAAAAGATAATAGTAATGTTTTTAAGTATTAAAAAGAAATAGTCTTCAGAGTAAAGATAAAGTGTCATTTAAAATTAAACTGTTATGAATTTATAGTAACGATTAAAAAATTTTTCTCAGCCATCTGCAGGTTTAATGAGTATACATTAAACAATAAACATTTTATCAGGAATTTTTTTAACTCTTAATTTTTTCCTTATCTAAACTCATTTTAAGTTACATCAGTATTGCTACAATTGTTTTTTAAATTTGATACAAACAAAATAAACAAGTTTAGATAACTATGTTTATTAATTGTACAAATTTGCAACCAATATATAAGCTAATATAAAATCAAAATTTTAATAACGTTTTTTTATAATTATTTTTTTTAACATGATACAAACTAAATATACAAACATAAGATAAATATAATACTTACATAAACAAAATTTAAATTAAAAATATAATATTATTTAAATTCATATTTTGTTGAATCTAATATTTTTTTAGGAATCCCTCACTTAAATTTATAAATTTTTAATAGGACTCTTTTTGAATAAAATTTATTTTTAATTAAACTATTTTAATGAAAAAAGAAAAATATTTATGCAAAAGTTTTTTCGTGCAAATCTGAAAAATCCCTCAGCAAAACAAAAATTACCATAAATTAAGTTTTAAGCCGTACAAAAGTGTCATTCAGTGCAAAATAGACCCTTCGTGCAAAAGTGTCTTTGAGTACATTTGACCCTTCGTGCAAAAGTGTCTTCGTTTATATTAGACTCCTACCCGCATGCAACAAGAAAAAAAATAATAATTTCAAAAGTTGTATCTGTTTTAAAATTTTTTGAAATAACAATATTTAAAGTAAAACACTTAATCAACGTGTTTATTGAATTAATTTAGTAACTCAATATAATTTCAAATATTTAAAAATAGTTGAGCGTTTTAAAATTAAAACTGACGACTAAACAAAAAAATGCGACGAAAATTTATAATTGAACCTGATCATTTAATGACGTCATTTGTTTATAAACACGAACGATCGAACCAACTACTCGCACATTAACAAAATTAATTTTGTGATTAAAATTTTTCATCATTTTTTCGATCATTGATAAATTTTGAAAGTCTTTGTAAAATGACTGTAACAAAAATATTTTTATTTATTAACTTGAAAATGTAGACATTAAGTTTAAAAAAATATTTAAATATTTTTTAAATTTAGATAAAAACTTAAAATTTTACCATAGTTTGTATATAGACTAATATATAAACAAAAATAACATTTTTTATTTTATAATGATAAATCTTAAAAACTCTAAATATACTTGGCTAAGTTAAACTATACACTATTATCCAAAACTTAAAATCTAATAGTTTTCATTTTATGAAATCCTTAGAACAGCTTTAAAAATGTTACGTTGTTTTGTTTTAAATACTTTATTTTCATGTTAATTAAGTATAATTATTTATATGAAATAATGTAATACATATTTTATGTAATGTTTAAATAAACTGTTAGTTTAATATTTATTTGTATTAAAACCTCGTTAAAAATGTTATTGTTATTTACTTAAGATTTATTTTTTTCTATAAAACAAAAAAATAAAACAAAACTGAAAGCTTGATTACTTTTTTAAGCTTTTAGTAAATTACAATAAATGAATAAAAAATTGATGGTTGAAAAAAGTTTAAAAAAATATATATGTAATTGTTTAAAATCGCACTATATAATATTTCTTTTTTAGTTAAATGTTAAATCTGATGTTATAAAAATTTTTCTTATTATTGTTGCTAAATTATTTCTTACAAAATTTCAAACAATGATAAATTAGGTATAATACTTTTTTCGCAGAACAAATTTCTTATATATGTTTAAATTATATTTTAATTATATTTTAAAACATAATTTTTTTTAGTATAGTTAATTTATTATGTGATTTAGAAGTAATTTTAAAATATATATGAAAATCTAGTCGTAAAACCAATTTGTTACAAAGTTTTTTATTTTGTTAAAAGATTAGTTTATCTAAATAAGCTTAACGATAAATAAAAAAATTTAAGAATTAGTTAATTTTTTTTTTAAATAAAAAAATAAAAAAAATTTCCAATCTTTTATTTTGTTGATAAATAATATATCTTGGTACAACAGCATTTTTTATATAATATACATTATAAATAATATAATGATTAATGATTATAACTTTCTAGTTTTTTCTACTCAATGAAAAGGTTGTTTTAGTAATACTATTATTAATAATAAAATATGTGTGTTGTAATTATGATTTTTAGTGTTTTTTTAAACTAAAATTGAGCTATTTTTCAAAAAAGCTTTAAAAGTAACTGCTGACGTAACCATTACTGAAAAAATATTAGTATATATTATTATTATACTTAAAACCACAAAGAAAATTGGAAAACTATTTGGTTATATCGCATGAATGAGTACGTATTTAAAATCCTGTACTAATCAGTCTAAAACTAAACATAAAACAATTATTTTTATGCAACAGCGAAAGTATTTTTATATAATAAAATTTTTTGGGGGTTTTTTTTTTGTCTCAGATTAATTTTTTGTATTGTATAAGTTTTAAGATCAATAAATATACACACATAAACATTTTTTGTGTAATATTTAACTATTTCAAACTTTCTATAAATTATTTTTTAGTAGCATAAAAATTATAGAAATTTTATGTTTAACAACAAATTCTGAACTTTGTAAGATAGTTTAAACTATTTTGTTTGTTAAAATTTATACCTAAGTTTAATTATAGTTTTAATATAATTAGCAAAAAAATTTAAAGTCTTATTCTTAGTTTATTAATATTTTATAAAAAATTTAACGAGTTTTGAACGAGTTAAAAAAAAATTTTATCTTTTAAATTTAATGTTTTATATTGTTTATTGTACTTTACTTTTACTGTCACCATTAACCCTCAGTCCAGTCGGTAGCTTTTTTATCTATTTTTTTAGAAAAATGATTTAGTTATTTTTTAATGCTATTGTTTTCATATTAGTTTTTATTAGTTATTATTTTTTTAATAGTTTATACTAACACTATTACACCTAACCCTTAACCAAGGTCGTTAACTTGTTTTTCTTGTTTTTTTTTTAAATATAAATAATTTAATAATAACAATTTATAACTCGTGCAAAAGTGTCTTCGTGCAAAAATTTCCAGGTGCATATTTGATCCGTTCCTCAAGTACAGTTTCAACGCAAATGGACAAAAAAATTTATGAAAACTAAAAATTGTTTATAATAAAATATTCAAATTTTAAAGTTAAATAAATTAATATTTTGGTTGTAAAATTTTTTTATTGGAAAATATATTCAGCTAAAGTTTTATAGTTTGTTTGTATCATATTAGAACAAAAAGTTGCAGCAATTTGGATGTAATTTAAAATCAGTTTAGATGAGGAGTTAAAAAAAAACCTAGGATGGAGTTGCACACATTGAATACCTTTTAAGGTCTTGTCCAATACTTAATTATCTAAGACTTCATTATAATTTGTAATGTTCAAAACAAATGAATTATTAACTAAGCTCATATTTATAATATTTCATTATTTTAGTTTATATGTTTTACAATTTAAGTTGTAATGTTAAAGTGTTCATTTCATGATTCGTTTATGAATACTACATAAAATAACTAGAAACAATTTTATTTCCATGCAGTTATAATAAATTTAGCACAGCTTTTTCACTATAGGTTTATTTTCAGCATAGTTTAAAAATAGTTAGATTGAAATTAGAAGATAAATACATCATATTATTACAAGATAAATCATTTTAAAAACAGGTCAAAAACAGGTTATTTTAATTGATAAGATGGTATTTAATGTTTTTAAGTATTAAAATTAAACTGTTATGAATTTATAGTAACGCTTAAAGATTTTACTCAGCCATCTGCAGAATTAATGAGTACACAATAAACATTACATCAGGAATTTTTTTCAACTCTCAATTTTTCCCTTATCTAAACTCATTTTAAATTACATCAGTATTGCTACAATTTTTGTTTTAATTTGAAACAAACAAAATACACAACTTTAGTTTAATATGTTTCTTGATAAAACAAATTTGCAATCAATATATAAGTTAATATTAAAAAAAAATTAATAACTTTTTTTTTTTTTTTTTATGATACAAACTAAATATACAAACTTAAGGTAAATATATTACTTACATTAACAAAATTTAAATTAAAAATATAATATTATTTGAATATATTTTTTATTTTTTTTTTTGGACTCACTTACATAAATTTGAAAATTTGTAATAGGACTCTTTTTGATTAAAGTTTATTTTTTATTAAACTAATCTTATGAAAAAGAAAAATATATATGCAAAAGTTTTTTCTAGCAAATCTGACAAAACCCTCAGCAAAACAAAAATTACCATAAATTAAGTTTTAAGCCGTACAAAAGTGTCATTCCGTGCAAAATAGACCATTCGTGCATAATTGTCTCCGTCATATTAGACTCCTACCCGCATGCAACAGGATAAAAAATAATAATTTCAAAAGTTGTATCTGTTTTGAAATTTTTTTGATATAACAATATTTAAAATAAAACACTTAATCAACGTGTTTATTGAATTAGTTTAGAAACTCAATATAATTTCAAATATCTAAAAATAGTTGAGCATTTTAAAATTGAAACTGATGACTAAACAAAAAATGCGACGAAAATTTATAATTTGAATCGGATCATTTAATGACGTCATTTGTTTATAACAACGAACGATCGAACCAACTACTCGAATATTAACATAATGAAATTAAATTATGTGAAATAATTTATTTGTTCGTTTCTTTCAATTAAATTTTGAAAGTCTTTGTAAAAAGGCTGAAACAAAAATATTTTTATTTATCAACTTGAAAATGTACACATTAAGTTTAAAAAAATATTTATAAATTTAAATATTTTTTAAATTTGGCTAAAAACTTATAGTTATACCAAAGTTTATATATAGACTAATATATAAACAAAAATAACATTTTTTATTTCATAATAATAAATCTTAAAAACTCTAAATATACTTGGCTAAGTTTAGTTATACACTATTATCCAAAACTTAAAATCTAATAGTTTTTGTTTTATGAAATCTTTAGAACAGCTTTAAAAACTTTATGTTGTTTTGTTTTTAAATACTTTTTTTTCATGTTAATTAAGTATAATTATTTATATGAAATAGCGTAATATATATTTTATGTAATGTTAAAATATACTGTTAGTTTAATATTTATTTGTATTAAATCTTTTAAAAATTGTAATTGTTATATACCTAAGATTTTGTTTCCATAAAATAAAACTTAAAGCTTGTTTACTTTTTTAAGCTTTTAGAAAATTGCAATAATTGAAAAAAAAATTGATAGTTGCAAAAATTTTAAAAAGTTATATCTTATTGTTTAAATTTCTACTATAAATTATTTTGTTTTTTAGTTAAATGTTGCATCCGTTATTTTAATATTTATATTTTATCATTGTTGCAAAACTGATTTCTTACATAAATTCATACAAAAATGAAACAAGTATAATACTTTTTTTGCAGAACATATTTCTTAAATAATTTTAAACTATATTTTGAAATGTTTTTCTTTTTTGAACAGTTGATTTATTAATTGGTTTCGAAGCAATTTTAAAATATATATTAATATCTAGTCACAAAACCAATTTGTTAAATATTTTTTTATTTTGTTAAAAAATTAGTTTATTTAAATTAGCTTAACGATAAAATTAAAAAAATATAAGAACTAGTTAATAGTTTAAAACGTTAAAAAAATATAAAAAAAATTGCAAATAATATATTTCGGTTCAACAGCATTTTTTTATATAAAATATATCATAAACTATATCATGACTATAACATACTATTTTTTTTAACTCAATGAAAAGGTAGTTTTAGTAAAACTCACATTAATAATAAAATATGTGTGTTATAATTTGTAGTGTTTTTTAAAACTAAAATTGAGCTATTTTTCAAACAAGCTTTATAAACGACTGCTGACGTAACTATTACAGAAAAAAAATAGTATTATACTTAAAACCACAAAAACAGTTGGAAAATTATTTGGTTATATCGCATGAATGAGTATGTATTTAAAATCCTGTACTAATAAGTCTAAACTAAACATAAAACAAATATTTTTATGCAACAGCGTAAATATTTTTGTATAATAAAATTTTTTTGGAGAGTTATTTTGGTCTCAGATTAATTTTTTTGTGTTGTATAAGTTTTGAGATCAATCAATAAATATACATACATAAGTATTTTTTTGTGTAGTATTTAACTATTTTAAACTTTCTATAACTTATTTTTTAGCTGCAGAAAAATAATAGAAACTTGTTGTTCAAGAACAAATTCTGAACTTTAAAAAAATATTTTAACTGTTTTGTTGTTTAAATTTATAACTACGTTTAATTACCATTTTAATATAATTAACCAAAAACTGCGAATGAGAAAAATAAAAGTTTTTGAAAATTTTTGAAACTTACTGTATGAACTAAGCAAGACACTAAATCTTATCGGGCCTTAAACGTGTTTTATTTAAAAAATAAAATTGTGTGACATTTATCTTATCAGGAATTTTTGACTTAATTTTTCATTAAGGCTTATTTAAATTCAAAAACTAAATTTATTAAACTTAGTTTTTAAAAATCATAAAGTTAAAGTTTAAGGCTGCAGGTATCATATAAATACTATTAAATAATATACACGTTATAAGGTTGTTGCACTCTTGATTACATAAATAAAATTGGCTAGTCAATTAATTAAAAACCAAATAATTAAGTTAAAGTTTTTAAAATATATACAGTTATTCATAAAAATTTGGCTAAAACTTGTTTTCATTAAATAAATTTAATTAAATAGAATAAAATTTAAATATCAATTTTGTTCCAAACTAATAACAAATAAAATTATAAAAACTTTTCAAGTTTTTAGTCTTAAATCTTATAGACAATACATAGGTTGAACTTAAATTCATAAACCTTTATATTATAATACATAAAAACATTACTGTTTTTATTTTTACATTACAGTTTGTTTACATTAAATACTACAGTTTCTGTTTTGTAATATACCTAACACAGCTTTTCGAACATTCTGGTCTTTTTTTTTTTAATTATCTTTATTCTAATATGAAGTGATAACCAACGCTTATATAGTATAACTTAAAGTATAACATTTATAACAATGTCAATTTGATATTAATTTAACATTAACTTAAATAAAAACCACTAAAAAATGTTAATGGTATTTTACTTATACATTTTATTAAGATATGAACCGTTAATTCAAAAAAAAGATTAACTTTTAAATTGTTTACTTATTTTTAGATTTTTTATTATAGTTTAAAAAAAAACTTTTTGATAAATGCAAAAATCTTAAACATCGTATAATAAAACTATGTAATACATTAATATGAACTTATCTATTTCAGTTTAAAGGTACATCTGAAATATTAAAATTTATGTTATTGTCGCAAAACTAATTTCTTACATAGTTTTAAACAAATCATAGTATAATTGTTATACTTTCTTCGCAATACATATTTCTCACATAATTTCAGAATATACTCCATAACTATATTTTTATTTAAATATTTAAGTTTATATACTGAATTCAACATTTCCTTATGGAAATCGATATAAAATTTTTACAGCTTTGTTTTGACGATTAGCTTTAACTTGTCAAAAAAAAAAAAAAAAAACATATTTTAAAATTATTTATAAGCTGTATTTTGGTTTAAATAAAACGTTTAAAAATCAAACTTGCAAACCTTTTGAAATATGTTTTAAGTAAAAAAAAAACAGCGTTTTATTAAGAACATTTTATTAAACATATTATGTTTTTATATGTTAAAACTAAATTTTAAAAAGTTTATTTTAATTTTCGAACTTGTATGTTTTGTACGACTTCCTACACTTGTACTTTCTAAAATATGTGTTTAGTGAATAGTTTTTAGCTTATTATTCTTCATAATAAAATTGACTGCTATTTTTTTTTAATTGGTAACATAACATGCAACTTATCCTAGTTACTTGTAATACGTCACATCAAAATTGTTTTGTAATTAAAAACGAACTTAACACAGTAAAAGTTGATAAATAAATTTTGCTCTTAGTAAAATAGTTAAGCTAAGATTAAAGACTATAGAAGTTAATATTTGTTTTTTAATTTTTTTCAGTACTTTTCTACGCAGTTAAATATTATAAAAATTTTCTTAAATTTGTAGGCACTTAAAAAGTTAATACCAGGTTAGAAAAACCAGGTTAGAAAAACTTTTTTTAACAAAAGTTTTTAAAAAATTAATAAACAGTTTCTAAATATTTTTTCATTGATTATTTATTCATAAATTATGCTGTTTTCCATAGAAAAAAATCTTATTTGTACATTACATAGAATTTTAAAGATTATTTGATGATGACTACAAATGCTACTAAAGTGTTTTTTCTGTATAAAATACTGATTTTACTTTTTGCTATCAATATTGAGCAGTAATTTATCAAAAAATGAATAATTATTGTTTATTAAAGTTTGAAAATTGTGTAAAAATCTTAAAAATTTAAAGTAAAAGCAATACAGACTCAACTACATTTTGATATTAAAAAAAAATCTAGTATTGTTTGTTTTTAAAATAAGGTTTTCGACTTCTACCTACAAATTTCTGTACTAATACTAAAAAAACAAAAGAGTGAAGAAAAGTTTATATTGTTATTATATTGTTATGACAACCATTAACCGGTCAGCTGAAGTTGTTACTTATACTACGTTGGCCTGGAAATTAACTGACTTAACGTGCTATAACAACATAAACGACGGTTACTTAAGCTAATGTTTTAAATTGATAAGTTATTTAGCTAAGTCGATATATCCAACCCAATTTTAACTTATAATATCATTTAATCTTATCCTAATTAAGTAATAAGATGGTTAAAATGCTTAAATTACTTATTAAGAAGTGTAGTCATAGAAACAAAAAGGTGTATTACAATGAATAAAGATGCAATACAAACACAATACAACAAAATGCTAACAGAATAAAACAAAATAAACTACTTCGGCTGAAAAGCCAAAGTTATCAACATCATTCTTCATCAAAAAAATGTCATTAGTGCCAAGCCACAGTAACTCAAAACAAAAAGCAATAAAATGCTCAGCGACTAACTCGTTTCTCAGCGTTGCTCTAGCTCCTTTAGTATAAAGTAATTGAGAGAAAAAAAAAGAAAAAAAGCCACTTTCGACTGCAAAAATGCCAAAAGCATTAAAAAACAATTAGTACTGTTAACAAGTACAGTTTTTTACTTAGTTATAGTTTTGTTATCTTTTAAGAGTTTGATATTACATATAAGTTTATAAATATAATTTCTTTTTTATTAAGTTTTGTTTAATTTTGCTTACTATTTTATTATATATCAGAATATTACTAGCTAGTTTTTTTTGTTTTTTAACTCAAACTTGACTTTTTTTATTTTGCTGTGTTTAAATTACTGTCTAGTACTTGTTTATTAATAATGAAAGCTATTTATTTATATTTAATATTAATATTTATAATAAATGACAATTCTAAGTCAATGTCGATTAAGTATAAAATATATACTAAAAATGGTTTAATTAGAATAAAAGCTGGATACCCTTGAATTAATTTAAAGACACATGAATACTTAAATATAACTATGTTACTTATATATTAAAGTATATTGAAATTACAATAATCTAAGATTTAGAATAAGCTAGCTATCAATGAATGTGTTTTAGTGACGTCATTTGTTTAAAATTAAAACTTCTGTTATTAGAAAACATTTATAAACAAATTAATACTAATGTATAGAGCTTTATTTATTTTTGGTCAAATTTTAAAACCTCTCTACACGAGGTTAATATATAATTTTGATAGTTAAATTGTATAGATATAAGATTTGAAGTTTTTTTATCGTTTAGATTATATTTTCTTTTTTATATGACTAATAAAATGAAAATTATGTTTTAAATTATAAATAATATAACTGTCAGTTTAATAAAACAAAATAAATGTAATTTATTATGTCTGTAAAATTTAAACAATACTTTTAATTTAAGTAAAGTTTTGGTTTTACTTCTAATTTAATTTTCAACATAGTTTAAAATCAAATAACTCAAGTAATGATAGTTTCACAGGTAGAAATAAAACACTACATTTTTTATTGCTAGAATTATTCTCCGTTCACCTGAATAAAGTTATGCATTAATGCCAATTGCTTCTTTCGGGGCTTTTTATAATAAAATTGTTTAACTTATATCTTAATAATATTATGTATATTAAATAACAATGTTTGAGTAAAAAGAAAAATAAGGTAAATATATAATTAACAGAACAATAACTTTCTATAAAAGGAGTTAAGCTTTAAACTTCTTAGAACTAAATTACAAACAAATTCTGATAAAGACCAAACTGTTTAGTTTGACAGTCTAGAGCTATTTCTGATGATTATATACATTATGAATGTAAATTGTTTGGATGAATAAATTTTAACCAGACTGAAAAAAAAAATTCCTTAATAATCTAATTATATTTGTATGATAGACTATATTTTTACTTACACTTATAAAAATAACTAATCTTCAATTACTATATCTAAATTTTTATTCCTTATAGATAACTTATTGTTTTAATCTAACTTTGATCAATGTTACCATAAGATTTGTGATAAAAATTAAACTTTAAATTATGTTTTTTCTTTTATCTAATCTATATGATTAATAAAATGAATTAATGCACAAAATGATTTTTTTTCTAAACATATTATATACTGGTCACATCTTTTTTCTTAAACACGTATTAATACAACTTTTAAGACAATTTAAAATATTTATAATATTTTTAAGATACTACAGAGTAATAAATAATAATTTTTTTGTTAAAAAATTAAAAAAAAAACTAGTGCCTATAAAATTCAATTTATTTCTTATATTAAATTACTTAGTATAACATTAAAAATAACCAAGCTACAGTGTAACTAATTAAAATAATTAGTTATTGTTTTTTTTTTAAATACAAATATAAATAAAAAAGAAAACTTATTTCATATGTTAACTAAAAAAATTATATAAAAAAAGCACACAACTGTTTTGTTCAATAGTTTTTCCCTTTGTTAAAGGATGATACAATATGTTAACAGCCCAACATACAAAAAAACAATAACTTCAATAAGTATTAAATATTTAATAAACTTGAAATAAATTTTGTTTACTTTTGTTTTAAATCAGTATATAAAGGTTAAGTGTATTGTTTTTATAATGTACTCCTGCTAAGTAAAAAAATTAAATAAATAAAACTATTTAAGTTTGCTCCTTAGCTTTCAATGACGTAATATATGTTGAAGTAAAAGCTTCTTTTAGAGTAATTTATTTAAGCAAACTAGTTTTGATTTAGTGAAAAGCTATGTAATAATGTATTTTGACTGCCTCGTAAAGAAGGTACAATAAAACTTCTGTAAATATACAAACATTAAACAATAAAATCTGTCTAAACTGTAAAACAATCAAAAGTTTTATATATTTGATTGAAATTAAAACATTGATTAGTTTGATTTTGTATTTAATCGTTATGTAATGGTTAAGTGTACTGTTTGTATAATAAATGTCTGTCAATTAAATAATATTAATGTATATAAATATGTTTAACCTTGCTCTTAAGATTTTAGTGACGTAATATTTTGTAAAACTAAACTTTTCTTTTATTTAGTTTTTATTTAAGCAAACTTGTTTTGCTAGAATTAGGCTTGTAGATAAAAACACAATTTGATTGCCTTGTAAAGAAGGTATAATAAAACTTCAGGAAAATGTTAACATTTGTTATAGGACAATGTACAAAGAATTTAAAATAGAACTGAATAATATTTTTTTTGATGCAAGATTTCAATATATTTTTTAATTTTACATAACAAAGTTTTCTTGTTTTATGAATACGAGTTTCTAGTTGAAACTTTAATAAAGTTAGTAAATATTTTATTTTGGTATCTTTTTAGTTGCTACATTAAATAAAATAACATAAATAAAATAATAAAATGTTATACTTGTTTTAGAACGATGTACTTTTAGATTTTTAAAGAAAATTGTATGAGAGTTTATTTTTTGATTAATAGTCAAAAACAAAATTTTGAGACTAAAACATCATTAAAACATTCTAAGATTGTTTTTTAGTTTAATTATTTCTAAGACTTATGAGTATTGTAAATGTTGATATTTTTTTAAACTCTGTACTTCAAGAACCAAAACTTTGAAGTTAAAAGTTAAAAAAACTTAATAAATAAAACAAATCAAAATGATCAAATCATCTTTTTTTGTAAATTAATTACAAAAAAGTTTTTACAGTTTAATCTAAAATTAAAGCTGGTGACAAACATTTAAAAAAATGCGACGAATTTTTTTTTTGTTATATTAAAACACTCACGCTACTTTTTAATTTTGTTTGGTGTAAAACAGTTCAACCTACTTAACACAATATATAATTAAAGGTGATGACTAACATTAAAAAATGCGACAAAAAGTTAAAAATGCTTCTGTTTGATTAAGCTACTTTTTTACTTTGTTTGAACTTTGTAGCTAAATCTTTTTAAGAGTAAATCGCTGCAATTTTTTAATATATAAATACCTATTTAGTTCATCAATATTAAAAACACATATGAATACTGAAAATAAAATTTTATATTCTTAGTGACGTCATCTATTTACCAACAAACACTCGTTTTTACTATCCGTATATTATCTAATGTGATATTTAAATTTTTAAGAACTATCTTGCTATTTTATAATTGCTAAAACTTTGGAAGTCGTTGTAAAACGACCAAAAATTGATAAGTCTCTACGAGGCGAAGTTGTTTTTACATAAAGGTCAGTATTGTGTGTAATCTAAATACAAGGTTTTTCTCGGCGATTTTTACAAAAATACTTAAAGGTTGTTCTAGTTATAAGATTAATAAATTAATGTAATTTTTATTTTAATTTTATATTTGCAATATTTTGTAAAAAAATAGTTTAGTTATAAACTGTTAATGTTTTTTATAGTTATTACCTAGATAAGTGATTAGTTTAATAAATAAAAGTTGTATATGTTTACTTACTTGTGAATGAACAAAATGAAAGGTAACTTTACAACATTTTTAGTAAAAAACATATCTTGATTTTGAAACTTAGCAGAAATTTTAAATAATTAAAATAAATTGAAAAATTTTGGTGAAGTTTTTTTAATTCTATTGTAAAGCATTGTTTGCAGTTCTTAAAATCCTTTATTTTTTATATTAAAAGTATTTTGGTTGAGCTATTTTTAGCTGTACTGTCACTTAATAAAAGTTAAGTAAATTATTTGGATTTTTTAATACAATTGTGTTAACATGTAATCTAAAATATTTCATAAGTACTAAATAGTCATAAAATGCTTATTATACAAAAAAAGTTTAGTTATTGTTGTTTTTTAAATAACCTTTGAAATAAAATATTTAAAAAACGTTAATCATTAAATAAAAGACAATTAAAAATATTATACAACGTATCATACATTTTCAAAAAAACATTTAAATTATTAAGTTTCCTTTCATAGTTTAATTTTAATTATGAAGAAAAGTTTATCATCACAGATTATTGTATGGATTTATTCACTAAAATTATATTCACTAACTTTGTAGATAATGTTAGTATATTATATAATGAGAACTAAAAACTAACAAAGTAAAGCATATTAAATAAAATTGTATTAACATAAGATAGGCTGAATCAAAATTTCTTTTAATTATTGAAATTTAAAAACCTTTATATTAAATTATTCCCTTTTTCTATAAAGTTTAGTGTTTTGTAGTAATCTGTTTAAACAAAAAATTCTAAAGCAATATTTTAAAGTTTAAATGAAGAACGTCACTAAATGTAAATTAAAATAAAATAAATTTGGTTTTCAACTGTAGTCTAACTTTTAAAAAGATTTTACGTAGTATTTCATTAGCTTCTTTCTATCGTTTTTTTTTTTTTTTAGCAAGCCGTCGATGAAACTTTAGAAATTTATAAGTTTAATAAAATTTAAAGATTGTCTTTAAAGATATCTTTAAAAATTTTTGATTGTTTAATATCTGTTTTATCAAATAAAATACTATTATATGTTATAATCAAAAAAGTTTTAATTTTATTATCTTTTCATACACAATTTTTTAATGTTCACTTCTTTTTATAAGCGATTTTAAACTAGCACAAACCTTTGTAATAAAGGAAAAAAAAGTTTTTGCATTTAAGTGTTTTAGTTTAAAGCCGAGTTTTCAACTAACCAGGAAAAATATTATTTTATCAAAATGTAGAAAAAAATCAATTTTGAAAGTCTATTTTTATGTTTTTCTAAATTTTGTTTCGACACTTCTTTTAGAATTTTATTAAGTCTAATTTGATCTATTTTTCATAAGTATCTAGTTCAGTTTTTAAAAATATAAACATTAAAAATCTTTTTTATACACAAGTAATTCTAACATTTTATTTTTATACTTATTATATGATTAATATTTTTTTAATTAACTCATATATGTTTTACAAAAAGTTACATTTTTATAGGCTGACTTAACTCCTTTTTCAGAAACGCTGTTTTGTAATAATTAGTAGAAAAAGCTTACTTGGTTGTTTTATCATAACTAAAAGAAACTAAATAAAATACTTTTAGTTAACTTTGTGTTTAAACTAATAAATAGTTAGGTAAGAGACTTAATTATTCCTTGGTCAGAATGCTAAAAATTTAAATAAGCATCATTTTACATCTTTGTTGAAGTGAGAAAACTTAAAAAAAATTTCGAATAAAATGTATTAGTATCGTAAAAAATATTTTCAATTTAAGTTTTAAACTTTATTAAATATAGATTTTTATTGAGCTTAAAAATAATAAGTGTCATATATTAAAGATAAATTAAATACTATTAGTTTTTAAATAAAAAATATATGATAGACTTACATTAAATCAAAAATTTTATTCATGCATGTCAGCATTAACTACGTTAATATTATTATTAATTTGGTTATAAAAGTAAGTTTTATTCAGAGTAAAGTTATAAAATATAATGATGATTCAAAGTATGACTTTATTAATTAAAACAGTTTAACTACTTTACTGAAATATTTTAAAAATACATTTTTATATTTTATTGTATGCTTACTGATATTTTTAGCCACTGTAGCTAGTCATAACTTACAATGATTCACTAACTTATCATGGTTTGGCAAATAAAAAAAGTAAATAAAGATGAAAATGTTAATTTTTAATAAAATTAAATTTTAAAACCACTATACGCGGTCAAATATTAGTTTTAAGCAGGTAAAAGGGGGGCCAACAAACATTTTTGTTAAACTAACTTATTGTAGTTTGTTTAATTTTCATTGAACTTTGTTATATTCTTATCAAACTACTACAAACTCTTTATTGTTAGTAAAACCGCTTTTTACTTTCGATAATAGTTTATGGAAACTGTCATGTGATGTGAAATTAAAATATATTTTACATTGGTTTTTATCACACTAAAGTGTCATAAGGAATTACTCTATATTAATAGCTTTGTTATTTGTTTCTAAGTTTTTTTAAGCTTTCTCTATGATTTTATTTTTTGAATACATTATTTTATATAAACATGTGAGGTAAATGTAACTAGTTCAATTAAAATTAAATAGTTTGAAACTCTCTGTACAAGAAGCTTAAATACTAATAACTATAAAGAAAGTTGACAACAAGTATATAAATTGTATTATAACAAAAACATAATGTGTATTACTTTTTTATTTATTTAACTGAAATATTATTATGTGTAAAGTCTTATGTTTCTATAGAAATCCGTAAATACTACAACAAAAATAGGAGATATAATAGATGTGTGTGTTTATTTACAATGTGTTATTATAACTATTATATACTAATTGGTAATATTATATAAAATATTTGTTATGTAATACGACAGTTTAAAATTATGAAAAAAAAAATATTTTTAGATTTATATTAAAGTACCTAAAAATGTTGAAGTACTAAGATGTGTAAACTTTATAAAACAGAATTAAATCAAAACTAAAAAGTGTTATAATCGTTAAATCTAAATTATAATAGTAAATTGTAATGTAAAACATGAAGTAAAGTCAACTGCTCACATCAAGATCCAAGAAGGAAACTAAACATTAAAATATTTTTTTTCTTTATTTTTATTATCTTTTTTCGAATTTTTATATAAGTAGTTTGTTTTACATTCTATAATATTTAATGTTGGATTACAAGCAAAAAACTAAAATTTTCATATGCTGTATATATAAAAATATTTTATTTGACGGTACTTCATTACGTCATGTCTTTTTAAACTAAATGTTTGTTTTAAGTTGTCTAATAATAAGTTTTAGAAATTTTAAAAAGCTGAATAAATATAAAATGCTTATTTTAAAGCGTCGTTTGTGAGGTTAAACATATATTACAGTTTTAAAAGTTGATATAAGTATACTTATTTTTACAATATAAGTAAAGCGTCTACGTGTTCCTAGAATTTAAAAATACAATATGTGTGTATATTTAAATGAAGTTCTTAAACATTAATAAGTTTTTACACAGTTTTAAATAATTTTTTGTCATTACATAGATTAAATTTAAGTCTCTTAATCTTAAATTAAGTAAGTAGTGTATTGTTATACTGCTAATTGAAAATTTTTAACAAATACCTTTTTAAACTATTTTATTTCATTTATAAGACAAGTTGAGTATAAAATAATATTGTTTTTTTGTTTTCTTATATACAATTTACAACTAAACTATGATCCTCTTATCGCTAATAAACATCATTTTGTTAAGTAATTGTAAATAAGTAACAATATTTTGAAGTGCTACTTTTTTTGTAAACATACGGTGAAATACGCAATACAGATATTTATGTACCAATTAGACAAAGTGCATATATACATATGTATAAACTTTCATAATTGACTTGTATTAAGCTTAAAAAAGACTTCAAGATTAAATAAAAAGTTCGCCTAATAAACATTTTTTAGTGATATTATTTTATTTGTTGTGTCTTAGTGTCGTCACTTGTAAATTTACTGTTTTAATTTTAAACATTAGATAATTAAAACTATTTTTTGATATGTACAATTTAATACATCGCTACAGATATTAATTACTTGTTTTAAAGAATTAAACAGTCTAATTATACACATTATTACTGTTTGATACAACAGTTGCAATCAAAAAAGCTTAAGTATTATATACTAGATATATCTTTTACACTAGTTGTTGAAAATACCTCAAAATTGTCTTTTATGTAATTTATTTGAAATTTAATTTATTGTAAACATAAGATATTACACAGTTTCATACTTTTTATACTTTTTTTGAATTCAGTTTTAAAATATTTATCGAGCTGTTCATTGGACAAAACAGAAACTTATAAGTTTTTTGTATTAAAAAAGTTTTTATACAGAACTTATCAAATCATTTATAATCATTTAGTTTTTTAATAATATCATTGATTACTGTGGAAAAAACTTGAAATGAATATTTAAAAAAATGTTGATAGCTCATAAAATATAAAATCAAAATGGTCAGAAATTTTTAAATTTAAAATGTTAATAAACTCTTAAAACAGATTACATGAAGTTTTAAAAATGCATTGAAATTTAATCTTTTAATTTTTACATTATTCTTAATTTTAACATACTTATTATAATATTTAACCAAATTATGCAAATAAAATTCCAATAAAATTTATATTGTACATATAAGCTTACTTTAACACAGAAGATCTAGAGGTAAAACATGAAAACATAGATTAAACAAAACTATACATATCTCAATCAAAATACTGACAAACTTACTCAAAAATATTTTATTAATTTTACTTAATCAACTTTTACTTAAACCCTTTTGCTTTAGTAACAAATATTTAAACATCAGCACATTGTTATCACTCAGAACAACTATTCTTTAAAAAATTAAAAAGTTTCGTTTGTAGGGACGTTCGTAATGTAAAATAGTTATTACATACAGATTATAAACTGGTGTAGATAACTCAACTCTTATAAATAAATAGTTGTTTTTAATTCGCAAAAATAATTATTATTTACACTTTTTTAATTATAGGCAAACTATAAAAGTTAATCACAAGAAAAAATGTTGTTTAAAGTCTCTTTAAAATAATAAAAGTAGTTGGTGGTAAAAGTTTAGTTGACTTTTTCCTAGTTCTTAATGAGGTTACTTGACACTTTAAATTATGTTGAAACTCTAACTATGAAACTCTAACTAGGCAGATTATGTCCACATTAAACTTATATTAATAAAACTTAAATGTATAAAACGCCCAGTTAGTATTTGTTGTTATTATTTAAGTTTAGATAATCTGAATTACATCAACATATTTTCTTTGTTTTATAAAAGATCGTAGCTACTATAATAATGATAATACTTTTAAAATCTTGTACTTTAAACATATACTAGTTGTGAAGTATTTCAGTTGTATTCAATAACTTTTAAAAATATCCGAAATTTATTACTATTTTTGGTTTAATATCGCAAACTGACATCAAAATTTTTTAAATTTTACCTAATTGAACTAATATTTTAGATATTTTAATTAACCGTTTTTTAATGACTTTATGTATAACATTAAAATTACAAGTAATTTAGTTGACGTTTGTTATCTAAATGTTGGATTTCTATTCTAAAGATAAATAAGCTTTACAGTGTTTATATTTTGGTTTTACTTTTGTTTGAAAGAATTTTTTGATACTGATAATTTTGTTTTAAAAAAAATAGTTATAACAAGTAATATCAACACTTAAACAAGATAAAAAGTATAAAATATTTGCCACCGAATAAAATTTAAGTTTTACGACAACCATTTTTTAAACAAACTAATATATAGACTACTTATAATTTTTTATTGTTATATGTTAACAAAATATTTAATTGTATGATATCTAATCACAAGTGGCGTCATTATTATTATAACTAAACTTTTATATATGTATACTAAATTTAAGAAATGGAGATGAAAATAATTCACTTAGTAATAACAGATTTATTTGAAAGCCTCTTCATCGAGGTCAAAAATTGTTATTTTTTTGAATTTACATAAATATTATACTTAGTAATACAATACTGAATAATTTTTTCTTCATTGACAAATTCATTCAACAAAATATTGACTTATTAAAACAGTTCATGTAAGTTTTTTTTTGATAAAACGTATAAAAAACAGTTTAAAAACACTTAAATTGTTATCACATTTAATATTTAAAAAAAAATTATATTTACTATTTAAATATCTATACAGATATTTTATATATTTTACAAAGCATATTTTTGTCTAGTAATAGTCTTAAAATTTATAGTACTGTATTAAGTTTAAATAAACTGACAACCGAAGTAAATAGAAAAAAAGAAAATTTTAATTAATGTTTATTTCTGAAAAAATAAAAATTATTGTAGTTTAAATGAGCCTACCCTATAATTAGAAAATCGGAGTAAAAAATAGTTTTAAAGGTTATTCAAAATTTATACAAACAAAAATAATAAAAAATTAAATGAAAAACTTTTACAACATAACTGTTTAAACATATATTAAAAAGAAGATAGAAATAAAATATAACATGTATAAAGCTTAATGCATGTATTAAAGACTAAAATTTATGAGGTATATATTGTCAGTTGAGTAAGAACTTTTGCACTGTCTTCAATAGAATAAAGTTTTTATTATATAGTAAAATTATTAAATAAATATATGTATAAAACTTTAGAAAAATTTCATAAATTCTATTGTGAAAGCAAATGTAACGTTTTATCTAAAAAAAAACTTATGCTAACAGTTCTTATTCAATTTTTATAAATCACATTTTTTTCCGAAAAAATATTTTAGTAAGTAACTGTTCAAAATATAAATTTAGGCGTTTGCTAATAATAATCCAAGTGAAACAAGTTTAGTAAGTAAGTTAAACTAAAAGATAAACTTAGTGTTTTTTACGTTAGCTCTTTTGATTTCAACTGTCGTATCAAACAGTACTTTAAACGAACAATTAAACTCTATAGTAAGGTTTTTAATTATTTTCGAAAAGTTTATTTTAAAATGTAATTAATTTTATTAATTACTTATTAATTACTCGTAATATTTATTTTCTTTATAATGATCTGACGTTTAAAGTGACAAGTGCGATTTTTACAAGTGATGTCACTAGGATATAACAAAAAAAAACATTTTTAAAATGTTTGTTTGGCTAACATATTTTTAAGCTTTCAGTCTTTCTTTAGCTGTAATACAAGTTTTTTATCAAAGTTTATATAAAATTATCTTGTGATATTCTGAAGTAGTCTAATATTAATGCAGGGCGATGTATATGTTATATAAACATTTTATATAAGTTTACAAACAAAAATAATAATTCAAATATTTTTAACTACTTGTCAAAAATAAGTAATTAGTATTTTGTACTTTAGGTTATAGCTTTTTATAAAAATTAATTCATCAAACAAAATTATGAAAAATAATTAGACTATTTAATTTTTAAACTAACCTATTTAGAGAGGTTTAAAAATGTACTCAACAATAGTTTTTAAACTGGATTACTCGTTTCTTTTTTTTTAACTAATGATAAAAGTCTACAATTGTAGTTTTTAAAAATGACGTAATTTAGTTAAAAACAAAAAAAATAGTATCACTAAAAAACTTTTGTTCAGCGAACTTTTTTTTTTATGCTTAAAGATTTTTATTCTTTTTTAAACTAGTTAAAGTAGTTTTATTTAATGTAATAACTTTTACTTTAAAATCTTTTATTTATTAAAGCAAATTTATACTTCAGCTATAAATCTTAAATCTTGTTACATTGTTAATTATAGATGAGCAAGGTTTTGATGTTAATCACAATAACATGATGTTAATTTTAGTAGTTTTAGTAGTTTATTTTTCTATAAAGTTTGTTACTTCGTTGTTAATCTCGACTAGTTTAATTTAATGATATAAGTTTTATTTATGTTTTCTACTTTCAACATACAACAATAATAATGGTAACAAATTTTATTTAATATCTGAAAATACTTTAAAACTCAAGTTAATAGTTTTCACTGATAATTATTGATTGATAAACTATAGTGATTTTATATAACTATTTTCTAAATTACAATAAGCAAAATTTTGGTTTACAATAATAAAACTATAAATTTTTTTTTATTTCACATCATTGAAACACTATTATTATAAATGAGGAAGTTAAAATTTAGTTGTATTAAAAATAAGTTAATGACTGAGCATATAGGTATTTACATGACAAAAGGTTATAATTTTTTTTTTTGAGTAAGGTTTAATTATTGTCATTAAGTTTTGTTTAATTTAAATAATTTATTTAGCTTCGGTGTTTGAAACTTTCAGGTCTAACGAGGCAGAACGTTTTTCAGTATTTTAAAATTTTTTATTTAGCATAACTTATTTAGTAGTAGTTTTAGTTTTATTAAAAAAGACTTGGTTTAAAGTATTTTAAATAACTAAAAAAAAAACGTTGCAGGAATTCACTTTAAAGTTGTAGCTGCTTCTATCTAAAATAAGTATGTAAAAATATCAATTTATATAATATTGATCTTGATTTTCAAGCAAATTATGTATATAATTTCCTAATAAAAAAATTTAAATATACATAGATATTTAAATAAAATCGATCAAAAAAAAATTTGTTTGTATTTTTGAGCCAGCTTAAATTTTGCATTTAAAACGAATGTTTTTACTAATAACTTGTTGACTGTCTTTTTTTAATTATCTTGTGTTCTGGAGTTTGATGTTTGTTTACGATTTTGAAATACTTAAATTATTAAATTCACTTAACGAAATTACTAATTATTAATTTTTTTCTAAATTTTATAACAAATATCTAACTGCAATATAAAAACTCATAATATTAACATATTTCAAATTCTTGTACTACTACGACAGTTTAACTTAAATATTGTCATTAACTTTGTTAGTGAAAGCTTATAAACTATTTTTGTTTCATGAGTCAAATTAAACATTTGTTGTTGTTCATTATCAAAATTTTTAGTCAACAGTTAGCGGCTAAATTTAAGCATTGTTTAAAGTGAATTGTAATGATACCTAATCTGATTATTGGCCTTTTTAACAATCATTGGTTACTATACCGTTTTAATATTTAGACAAAGAAAAAATAAGAAACTGATTTAGTATATAATAAGAAGATTATTAAATAAGTATTTGTTTTGAGTTAAAAAACTTATCAAATATCATAATGGGTAATCTTTTATACTACTTCGATTTTGAAATTAATAGTTTAATTTAGCTTGGTCGATAGAAGCTTTAAAATTTGATTAGTTGGTTTTTACAACTATTATTGTTCCACTTTTTTTTATTAAATATTCTTGGAAACTACCGTTTGCTTCTAAAATGATATGTATTATACTTTTTTTTTCACACTTTTATATTCCAAACAGATTTATTTTTAGTTTGTCAGCTACATAGAAGTCTGAACTTATATTATTTTCCTGTATGGATAAGTGTTTTATGAATTATTGGACTATATTATAATTGTTAAACTAGTTACAATTACAGTAGTACCTTTTGTATAGAACTAATATATATTACTTATACGACAAACATAAGTGTACTTCTAAGTAGTCAAGCTTTTAAAAATTTTACTTTTCCTTACTTACTTAGCACGCTAAAGTTTTAAAACCGTCATGTTTTTTAACTAAAATTAAGTTAGTAACACAGCTCTTTAATTTTAAATAAAACTTTGTATTTTTAACTTTGTCATAAAACAGTGGACATATAGCTAAAACATTTATAATAATATCAAACAGAAAAAAGTTATTAACAATTGATTCTCCTACTATGTTAATTAAAATATTTGTTTTAGTTTTGCATTCAAAAAAGAGCAGAGTTCTTAGAAACAATATAATTATAAATTTGTAGTTTTTTTATTTTATTCATCAGCAATACTTAAGTTATTAAAATAAATGCTAAAAAAATTGCAAGTATTATACAGTAATACATATTTATTACATGCACACAATTTAATACTTAAGCTTCGGCTGGGGTCATAAGTTTTTTACTTGTAAACGCTGCAAATTGTTTTAAATTAATTTCAAAAAATAATTAAATTTAACTAAAGTAAAAAAATTCAAGCACAAATAAATTTTGAAAGCCCACAAAAGAAGGCTAAATTTCTATACAGATTAGACTTAAAAAAAACTATAAGTAAAACTTTAGACATTATGCTTGAGTAGATTGTAGCTGTACTATTGTTTATTTATAGTTATTATTTATTCATAGTTAGTTTATAAATATAATAATCATTAATAACGATTAATTATTATTAAAAAAAAAATCTTTAATATAAACATAGTGTAGTCAAAAACTAAAAAATTAACACTAATTTTTTTATTAAATAATTTATATATTAGTAATTTCTTTTTAAACTTTATACACAGCCTAAATAAATTATATATAGCTTATTAATATGAAAAATACTTTGGGAGTTAAAACAATATTTACAAACTTTTTATTTCCTAAATAGAAAACGTTGTATACATTTTTATTAACACAGAGTACGTTTAATTAAAATATTATCATTAAAACGAGTTGTCGCGATAGATGATATGAACACTATTTTAGTTTAAACTAACTAACTTCTTTAAAAGAAGTTCTTAAATTAATAAATTACTATCTTAGCTAATTGAGTTAATATTATTTTATTTATATAAGATTTTAGAAACAAAACATTTTAAACTTTTAAAAGTGACGTCTTTAAGATAAATTTAAAAAGTTAGCTTTATGATTTTAATTTTTTAATTAATTTTATACATTTTTGAAATTTTGTATGTTTTTCTATTGTTGGCTTTGTTGTAAAAATTAATACAAAACTTCAAGCTGTAAAAAGTAAATAACCATTTGTAAATTTTATAACTTCTTATTAATAATTATTAACATATTTTAAACTAATATTAAATTTTCATTCTTTATTTTGGCTTATAAAGTGGATTATAATGATGATTTTTAAATATAAAAGTTAAATATTTGACCAACTATTACTTTGACGTGAATAAGCATGTTCTAGAATGTTTAAATATTTAAAAAATTGGTTTTTTACTTAAATCAGCTATGGTTTTACTAATCCTTAATAACCTTTCAAAACTGTATTATTTACAATCAATTTAAAGTCTATTAAAAGCATAAAGTATCTAAAAAATTAATAAGGTATACTATATAATTCTCTGTAAAAATGTTGAGTTTTGTTTATGCAGAAACTAAATCAAGTTGTTTTTAGATTTTATATATATGCAAAGAAAATATATAAGTTGAATATAAATCTTTTAACCTTTATTGTTTTTTAGTTTGAAAAAAAAACTACGACAAGAAAACAATAAGTGTTTTAGAATTAATCTCGTTTAACTTTAATAACTTATATAGTGTAAATATATACTTAATAAATACTTAAAAACAGTCTAAGCATTTTCATTACAGTACATGCAAGCTAATAATTTAATTATGTTATGTGTGTTTTTAGTATAAAAATGATTTAGGAGAAGAAAGTTAAAAAATATCTATACTTATACGTTCTTTTGAGTAATAGTATTCACTTCCACGATATAAGCTGTGAATTTTTGTAGTATTTTTATACAAGTATAATTAATTTTAGTTTTGAGGGCAAAGTTATAAAAACCAATTCTTTCTCTCACATTTGTAAAAACAACAAACTTAATAAGAAAGAAATGTTAAACAATAAGAAAATGTTAAATACACTTTTAAGACAACTAATTGTTTATAAACAGTTTTGAAAGTAAAACATAACAACTTTAACATTTGTCATAATATAACATTATACCAATACACGGGACATTTAAAATATACAAAATTGATCTTTTTTGTATCAATTAGATATTTTACTTAATTTGTCTAACTTAACTAATTTTTACTAATTTGTATCACGGAAATATCTAAGAATTCACAGAACACAAGCAGAAATTATAGGTTACATGTAAATTCAATATATTAAAAATATTTACCACAGATGTTCTTGTGCTAAAACTTTATTTCAACTAACGGCGTTTCACTAAACGCCGTTAGTTGAATAAAGTTTTAGCACAAGAACATCTTTGGTATTTATTCCGATAAGCTTAGCTTATCAGGATCTCCAGGATTTAACGCCTTTTAACGTTACACCTTAAAAATTTTTATAAAAGTTAATATATCAAATAGTAATGTATATTTTAAAAAATTAACATAATTGTAATATATTGTATGTGCTAGTCATAAACCTCTAATTTCTATAAAATTTCAAATACTTTACTCAATTTTTTTTAGAAAATAAAATGATTAATTGACTCTGCTACAAAAAACATACATAAATGTTTTAAATATTTTTTAATTTTTAAGTATTAAAGGTTATTTAGTTAGACTACAAATCTACAAATTTAAAATATACGAAAGTCTCCTTGCAAACTATGTTCTTAGACAAAACTTTTTGACATTTTTAGCGATTGATTTTTGTTTTATAAACAGTAAATAAATTTCTATTTTAAAGGTTACCAGACTTATAAAAAGTAAAAGTTTATTAAATTCTATATTTAATTTCTGTTATTGTTTAAAACACTTTATTTTTCGTTACTTATTTTTTAAAGTAAGTTTCTTTTTTTATTAACAGAAAGTGTTCCATATAACTAATAACAGTTAAAAAAGCAAACTTAATTTCAAACTTTGATCTAAAGATCAATGTTTGATATCTTAGTAGTTAAAAGTAGTAGATAAATTATTTTACTCATGATTTTGTATTTGTTTAGTAGTTATATGTTTGTCTTTTACATTATGTACACAGACTCAGCAGAACGATGAAGTCAATAACAACAAATCGTTACTTGAATAAGTTTAAAAATTTAAGTACTGAATTACAAACTAAACTTTAGTATTTGATATTAGTCATCACAAAATAATATATATCAGTTAACAAAACGTAAATATACTAAATGAAAATAAAGATACTACTCTTTTTAAATTTAAATATTATATTCTAAGGAAAGGTTAACATTTTCGTATAAGTAAACCATCTTATTACCAAACAAAAAGTAGCTGTGTATTATAACTGTTTTTATTTGTAAAAGTTCAAAAAAAATAATTATAGAGAAAGCTTAAATAAACTTACACTACTCACAAAGCTAAAAAGACAGAGTACATTGTTTATGTCATTTTAGTGTGATAAAAATCAATGTAAAATATATTTTAATTTAACATTAAACGATAGTTCCCATATATTATTTTTATAATTAAAAGTAAAAAGCTGATTTACTAACGATATTAAACAGTCAAAAATTTTAAAAGATATTTTTAAATTTTATTTAACTTATAAGTTTCTAAAATTTCATCGACGGCTTGCTTATAAAAAAAATAGCGATAGAAAGAAGTTAAAGAAATATACGTAAAAATTTTTTAAAAGTTAAAACTACAGTTGAAAACCAAAAATATATATTATGATAAAATTTATTATATTATAATTTATTCGTAGTGACGTTCTTCATTAAATTTTAAAATATTTCTATAGAAATTTTTTTTAACAAATTACTACAAAACGCTAAACTTTATTAAAAAAGGGAACTATTCATAAACCTATAAATAAATGTTTTTAAATTTTTGAATTATTAAAAGAAACTTCGATTCTGCCTATTTTGTGTTATCACAATTTTATTTAATATACTTTACTTTACTAGTCTTCAGTTCTATTAGAAAATATACTAACATTATATACAAATTTAGTGAGTAAAGCTTTAATGAACAAAACCATACAATAAACTGTGATGTGAAACTTTTCATTTATAATAAAAATTAAACAATAAAATGAAACTTAGTAATTTAAATGTTTAATTTTTTTTTGAAAATGTATGATACATTGTATAAAATTTTCAAATGTCGTTTGTTTTAATGATTAAAAATTTTTATATTTTATTCTAAAGGATATTTAAAAGACAATAATAACCAACTTATTTTTGTATAGTAAGCATTTTTTAAATTTTTAGTACTTATGATTAGTTTAGATTACATGTTAACACAACTGTATAAAAAAATCGAGTAATCTACTTAACTTTTACTAAGTGGCAGTACAGCTATAAATAACTCAACCAATATACATTATTTATAAAAAATAATTCCCATTTTAAAAACTCCCAACCATGCTTATAACTTCACTAAAATTTTATAAAACATTTTAATTATGTAAAACTTCTGCTAAGTTTTAAAATCAAGATTTGTTTTTTACTAAAAATTTCGTAAAGTTACCTTTCACTTTGTTCACTCACAAGTAAGCAAATATATACAACTTTTATTCATAAAACTAATTACTTATCTAGGTATATAATATAAAAAACATTAACAGTTTATAACTAAACTATGTTTATACAACATATTGCAAATACATAATTAAAATATAATAAAAATTACATTAATTTCAAAGTCATATACCTCGAACAACATTTTAAGTATTTTTGTAAAAATTGCCGAGAAAAACCTAATATTTAGAGATTGCACAATACTGACCTTTATGTAAAAACAACTTTGCCTTGTAGAGACTTATCAAATTTTAGTCGCTTACAACGACTTCCAAAGTTTTAGCAATTATAAATGAGCAAGATAGTTCTTTTAATTTTAATATCGTATTTTATAATATACGGATAGTAAATGCGAGTGTTTGTTGGTAAATAGATGACGTCACTAAGAACATAAAATTTTATTTTCAGTATTCATATGTTTTTTTAATATTGATGAACTAAATAGGTATTTATATATTAAAAAATTGCAGCAATTTACTCTTAAAAAGATTTAGCTACAAAGTTCAAACAAAATTAAAAAGTAGCTTAATCAAACAGAAGTATTTTTAAGTTTATTGCATTTTTTAATTTTAGCTATCAGCTTTAATTTTAGGAAAAACTGTAATAACTTTTTTGTAATTAATTTACAAAAAATATAATTAGATCAACCTGATTTGTTTTAGTTATTATCTTTATTTAACTTTTAAAGTTTTGGTTTTTGAAGTAAAAAAAATTTAAAAATCATTATTTACAATATTTATAAGTCTTATAAATATTTAAACAAAACAAAAACAACATTAGAATGTTTTGATGATGTTTTGGTCTCAAAACTTTGTTTTTGATTATTATTCAAATTTAAACAAGTTGATATGTTTTGTATACTTTTGACAAAAAAACATGTTTAAAGAGTAGTTTACAATGTATTATAAATTTGCCGTTATTCGTTTAAATTGTTAGTTAAGTTGTTTAACTGAAGTATCTTAAACGTTTATTATAACAATGAAAAAACAGTGTTTTATAAGGAAATATAGCAGAGTATAATTACTCAAAGTTGTATTTTCTATATTTTAAAATGTAATTTTTTTAATACACGGTTTAAAAATTATATTCTTATATAATAAATTATAACGAAGCATTTAAGGGATATTTTTCAGAAGTTGTTTTATTATTTTTTCGGGCTAATAAATGCAGTCTACTAACTATAAACAAGCTGAAATTAAAAATTGTTAATATATGAAAAGTGTTCTTTAAATTTAAGTACATTTACCAACAAGTGGTAGGTTCGATATATTTTTAATTAACAAAGTAAATCTTGCATACTGATAATGTTTTGTAACATAAAAATTTTACAGTTTCTATTAACAAAGCCAAATGATGTTTTCAAAGAAACTATTTATCTTTTTTATGCAAACTTTTAAACTGTTTTTTACTAAAAATGAATATTTGATAAAAAGTGTACTTATTAGAATAATCAACAGAACATTAAATTTTTTATTTATATAACTTTATAAATCTTATATATATATATATATATATTATACATTATTTAGAAACATGACATTTTATAAAATTAAATTACTAAGTTCTATAGTCCAAATGATCCTTATAAGTTCTCTATTGCAAGCAATGCTTCGTTTTTACGACCAAAAAACTATCAGAAATTATGCAACAAAATTGTTACATTCTATAATACGTAAATATAATAATATTTCATAATACAATTACAGATAAATTTTTGACTATACGAAGAATGTGGGTAGCTCACAAATTTACATGAGCGTTTAAAATTTTACGAGTGCACAAAATTGTACGAATTAACTTATGCACAAAGACACTTTTGCACGGAGATATTTTTGCACAGGTAGAGTTTTTTTTTTTCATATCACTGTTACCTTTAACCCTTAACCTTGGTTAGTGAGTTATTTTTTATTTTAGTTATTTTTATTTTTTTGCTTATAAGAATTTTATTTTTTTAATCTTACTACTAGTTACCCTTACCCTCAGTCAGTAATTTTTTTCTGCTTATTTTTTTAACTCTCATGCAAAAATCTAACTGGTGCAAAGTTGACCTTAGTTGAAAAATTTTGTACCCCGTGCAGATTTTGTTTCGTGCAATTTTGATCCGTTCCCAAAAAGTGTAGTCAAACGCTTTTAATGGCAAATCTAGGTTTAATGTGCTGCATTTAAATACTAAAGTGCAATATAATTTTACTTGAGAATGTTTAGTTTATTAATTTAATTTATTAGTCTAATACTTACGTATATAAATTTATAAAAACATTATTTGTGCTAGAAAAACAAATTTAATAACTTTTTTTTTATTACATAGGTTTTTATACAGAACAATTGGTAAATAATTGCTTCATAGAAAAATTTTACTAAATTTTATTTTTTTCACAAATCTGCCTAAATTTAAAATATAGAAAAAGAAATACTATGAATTCTATCAAACTTAGTTAATGACAGTTGAATAAATTAAAGTATTTCTTTTCTTGAAAGTTTATATTTCACTGAATTTTATTTTTTTCTTATTTTTAGATGGGCTTTGGTGTCCGGCTATTTGTATTAGAAAAGTAAAGAAAATTAGTTTTCTAATATTATTTGTCTTTCAGCAATAAATATATGATTTTTTTAATTAGTAATTTTTTTCTTAAAAATTAATAACAGTTTCGCATATTTTCAGAGTTTATTTTACAGTAGGACTCTTTATAGATATATTTTTATTAACTATAAATAAATTTATTGTAACTAATTCCACACTAAAGTTAATACTAAAGTGTACATTATTTTTTAATTTAAGTTAATATATCTTAGACAGTAATAGATTAAGCAAAATAAAAATCAACCAGTGTTGTAATAGTTGTTGTCTTAAAATATAAATTCATTTCATTATCTTAAAAAAGTTTGTACGATATTTATAGACAGTAGATGTCTTAAAGTTTTAGTTTGAGCTATATATTAAGCTCCCCACTAACAAAAATATTTTTTATTTGTTTTAAAAATTGTTTAAATTTTAATATATTTATATAGTATGCTTTTGGTGTTAAATTCTATAAAAAAAACTTTAAATTTGGCTTAAAACATAAAAGTCAGATTAAGTATAATAAAAAAGTTTATCATAAAACATTTTTTAGAGACCTTCGGTTTGTTTAGTTCAAAATTAGTTTTTTTTTATTTTTCAATTTTTAAAATTTATTTACAACCCAAGATCTCTTTTAAACATTACTATTAATTAAAAACAGAATTCTTTCAAAAAAAGTAATTGTAGTTTTATTTCATTAAAAATAGTAAATGTGGTTTACAATAACTTCCCAGTGTAGTTGCAAAAATTTTAATAACTAAGTAGTATTTACATACATTTAGCTTTTTATAGAAGTCAACGTTTTTTTGTAAACCATGTAATTTACAGCTAAGATATATTAAAAACTGAATCTTTTATTTTTTTAACTAAAAACTTGAATAAATTATTTTAAAGTATTTTCATATATGTAATTTTTATATCATTATATTTTTATATTATTATATTTATATATTATTTTTATAACGTATGATAATAATTTATCTTAGGTGTTATGTTTTTATTATTTGTTAAGTAACTTTAGAAAATTTTATTTGGAATTTTTAAATTTAAAACTAGTTTTTTACAATTATATTTAACATTTTAATCAGATATTGCTTGTGTTTTAATAAATATAAGTTAGTATTTTTATTTTTGTAAGAAGATAAAAAGTTAATATATAATTTTCATACATTTAAAAAACCTAGTAGCTACTAATACGTGAACAAAGAAAATAAAAATTAATACTAATTAGTCAAAATAATTAAAAAAGGTTATTAAGTTCTACAATAAAGTTGCCAATTAAACATTTAATGCTAAATATATGTTTTATTGTTCAAGTGACGTCATTTGCCATAACATCAAGTGTTTAGTTTATAATATTATTTATAATAAGTTTAAACCATAAGATTCAGGTATCTTATAATTGATTTAGTTTATAAATCTCTATAAAGAAGATTAACTACTTGTTTCAGCTTGAGGAAAATTAAAGCTTGAATCTCCGTTTAGAATTATTTCCGTAGTTGTCTTCAAACTAAGTTCTTTAAACTATTTTTGTATGAACCAAAGTTCATAAATCCTTTTATGTTGTAATTTATTTAAAAGAAATGAATAGAAGATACAACTATACAAAATAATTTCGAAAAATGCAGATACTTTAGTTATATTTACACGTTTACTTTTTATAAACTATTTTAAACTATAAAATTGAGTACCAATTTAAATGGAACAGATTCTAAGTTTAAAATTTATTCGCAGAAGACGTTTCGACGTTTCATAAGTCATTATCAGCAAAATACTATGTAAAATAATTAAAAATTAGTATTGCACAACTAAGTTTACTAAAATTGAATTAATACAATATAATTTAGATTTAAAATTTATAAATTAAAATTATAAACTACAATAAAATAACATGTCACAAAAATATTTACACATTGTTAAACTAATATATATCTAATTAATCAAAAAATCTTAGTGTATGGATAATACCCGGCTTAAGCTTAATAATAAGTGTTTGTTAAGCCGGGTATTACCCATACAGTAAGAATTTTTGATCAGTTAGATAGATAATTACATTACAACTAAATTTATAACCAAGTTAAAAAAACATAAATTAATTTAAAAAGTTTTTAAACTTATTTATTATTTTGTTATTTGTTATTAACATAGTATTAACAATATTAATAAAATATAGAAATTTATTAAGCTTTAGAGTGCTAATAACTAAATATTAATATCGAATAGATTTTTAATAACAAAACTTTGATTAATCAAATCGATAAGATAAAATAATAAATTTTTTTGAACTGTAAACTCTATATCCAATTTTTGTTTAAATATATATTTGAATTTAATAACACAAATATCATATTAAGGCTAATTTCAAAAATTCTATCATAGACACTAAAATAAAAGTTAACCATTTATAATTGTAAGCTAACATAGATTTTATTGTTTCTACTGATCTTTTTTCTATTATTTCTTACTTTATATAAATCTTACAACAATTTTTAATTCAATTAAAGTTATTAAGGTGTTTTTTTCGACTCGAATAATTTTTCTGTTAGTTAATTTCTTATGTTTTGTGTGTAAAGTACTTTTTAATAGTAGTTATAAAATTTAAGAATACATACTTATTTGATATTTTAAGCTGCGTTCTTTGAGTTATTATATTTTTTTTTACTACTTTAAAATTTAGTATTTTTTTTAAAGGTAAGAAAAATATAATTAGCTAAATTGTAGTAAAATTATTAAAATGTCGATCATATAAACAATAAAATAAAGCTAACTCTACATAGAACTTAGAAAAAGTATTTGTATAAAATTATTAAACTAAAGTTTCCTTAAATAGGCTAATGAATAATTTAAATTAAAGTATAAAAAACAGTTTTAGTCTAAGTCTTAATTTTAATGATTCAATCAATAAAAGTGTTTTTATATTAATCTGTTCAAAGTTCATAGCTTTTAAAACATGTTGTAGAAGTTTTTCATAAATACGCAGAGGTTAACTTAATTACAATCGAAATCATAGAAAACTTGAAAAATTACTATTTAAAGTTTTTATTAAATTTTCTTTTATAATTAATTACAAATAAAACATTTACAAAAAAAAATAAAATAGTAGAATAAAAACTTTAAGTTCAAACATCGTATTTTGAATTGATGGGCAATGTAAGATGAGCACACTGGCTAAAACATTTGTAATTACATTCAGAATATGCTTAGTAACTGGAATATTACCTTTGATCGTTTTCACATTTTTTGCAAGACAATACAAGAAACAACTTATAGTTAAAATTTATAAATTTAATCAAAAAGGTACATGTTAGCGTCCAACGCTTTTTATTTAACGCCAGTTCTAAAGAGTGTTTACATTATGATTTGCTATTCAAGTAATAAATAATTTTAACATTTTATAGTACGTTTAAAGTAACTTTAATCAACAATAAAACTGTTATTTATGAAAACTATACTGTTTTTACTTTTTAGGTGAATATTCTTATTAATTTTATTTCTCTTAATTTTTTCAATTTAATAAACTTATTTTTTAATTTTCGTAAAACAGTGTTAAGCAAAAGTTTTACACATCAAAACTAGAAACGGTTAGTCCGTTCTTAAATGTCTTTTTTAATTTAAAGTTAAATTCTAGGAAACTTTTTAACATTACTAGTTTGTCAAATACAAAAACAAACTGATTTTAATTCAAAATCTTTACATAAAAAATGTACAGTTTGTTATTGTTTAATTCTTAGTGAAAGTGAATATAAAAAAATAAGTAATCATTTAAGAGTATTTTATTTAAATTAGTATGATTCATAAAACTTAAAAATTAGTTCATTTATAAGTTGATAGCTCCTAACACGGGGTTTAAATTAGAAAAGTAATAAAAATTTATAGCTTAAGCATAGATTATAATAAATTAAAATAAGATGTATAAGTATGATTTTTTTAATGAACTTGTACAACTTGTTGTTCTAAAGGAAAAAAAATAGTCTAAATAGCTATATTAAACTATGACAAAATATATAATTCCTTTGATAGACTTAAGTTCTTTTTTAACGTTACATAGTAAAAATATAACTTTGGTTTCTTTGTTTTATTAACTAAAATCATAATTACTATCTGCTTATTTTATTGTTAAGAAACATTTTTTTTATTACTGAAGTTTTATAACTATTTCATTTAAGTAATAAAAAAAACTGGTAGAATCTTCGTTGACTAGCTTAATACAAGTTTTAATGATTGAAAAAATTGAAGATTAAAGATTAAATAATAGTTTGCTTTATTAATGAAAATTGTATTTAAATTTTTTAAATATAAATTTAGAATAAAACAAGTCACTTGAATCATTGAAACAAGAAGATACTAAGTTAAGTAACAGGAGATTAGTTATAAGTTTTTATTGTTTTATCACAATACAGCAAAATGTTTTTGATTATTAGTTTAAATTAAAGAGAAAATAGTAAAAATTACTTTGCTTAAAGCTATTAATAATTTGCTTAATTAGTCTACTTTCAGTATTTAAATTAACAATTACTACTCTAATATATAAGTTTTAGACAGTTTCTCGATTATATTGTTTCGTTTTTTAAATCGACTAATTTTCAGTTTTTTGGTGTGTTTTATTATAAATTTAAAATCAATATTTTAAGGTTTGATGACATCATTTTACTGTTTGAACTAATATACTTAGTTACTAGAAAAACGAAAAACAATAAAACGGCAATTTTAAGTATTTAGTTGCTTATTATAAAACTATTCAGCTATCGAGTAATAAATACAAAATGTTTTTAGCATTCGATATTTCGAACTACAATAAATATTTAAGTAGTAATTCTTTTATTTATTTTTTGCATTTTTGATTGCAATTTTTATTATTTTTTCTAATTGAAATAGTGGGTATTCATAATTTGATACTTTTTGTAATAAATTCTTTTGCTATAGTGAAGTGCTTTGAATATTTATAGATTGCTTCAAAAACTATATTGACATAAATACATTTTATAAAAAATACTCATCATGTTGGTTTTATTAAGCAAAGAAAAATTTTTTGGAAAATTTTTATATCTAAATAGTCTTAATTATTTCCATAAATACTCTATTGTTTTCTAAAAACACATTATAAAATACAACTCCTTACAAAAATCCCAAACTGGATTTTATTTATTATACAAATAAATTCTTTGTAAATATCTTAATGTCGTAAATTTTAGTAACCGTAAAAATTGTCTTTATAAGTGTGTATTTAATAAATTTAAAAGTGAAATTATAAACAAAATGAAATATGATTATTATCAAATTTATAAACCTTTCACAAAAGGTTAGTTTATAAATTTCATGTAAATAAAAAGGCTTCTAGTTAGGCAAGTAAGAATTATTTTTAAATTATCATTCTTAATAATTAAATAGTGAAGACTAATCTAGAATATCAATTTTGAATTAATTACTCAAAATTATAACGATACTTTAAATGTTTTATAAAAAGTAAGAAATTTTATAAAACATGCGCATTTCTAAAACAAAAAAAAATTAACTTAACTTTTTGTTTTTGTCTTAGTGACGTAGATTATTAAAATTCAAATTACTTAGTATTTTTTTGTTGTTTATAAACAATTTATACAGAATTATAACGCTTAACTAACAGAATATTAATTTAAAAACCTCTTTACAAGAGGTAAAGTAGCTTTTTTGTAAAAAAATATTAAATTTCTTGTTTGTTGATACTTTTTACTATTCCTACTAATTTAGTATAAAGTATAAATTTATTAAATAAACGCTATTTATACAAAAGTTTTAGATAGTTTAGAAATGATAAATAAATACTTTTATAATCTTATATTTTTTTGAACAAGTACTTATATAAAATCAAGGTTCTAATTTTTAGTTATTTCTGTGCCAAAAAAGTGACACAACTTATTATAATCTTGAAAGTTTTATTTATAATCTTGTATTATAAACGAGATATTCAGTTGAATAGTAAAATATTTTTATAAAGAATTGTTTTTGAGGGTTAATCAATGCAGTCTGATAATAATTAACAAGGTGAAACCATTTACTAATTTTTAATATAGAAAAAAACAAAATTTAAAGTATAAGAAAACAAATTTCATATTTCAGTGCCTTTTACCCACAAATGATAGGTACGACGTATTTTTTTTAAACACTTGGTCATTTAATAAACGAAAAATTTTAAAGCTTCTATCAAAGAAGCTATTTTTATATGAGTTTATGAAACGACGAAAAATGTGCTCAAAATATTCGTTCATGGGACCTAATATACGAAGGGAGCGGGTCAGAATGACACAGCGAAAAAATGACACGGTCGTCAAATAGACACGGTGCGTCAGTTTGGCACAGCGACAAAATGACACGGTGCGTCACCTTGGCACGGGGCGTCAGTTTGGCACAGAGGGTCACTTTGGCCCGGCGACAAAATGACACGGTGCGTCACTTTAGCACAGCGACAAAAGGACACGGTGGGTCACTCTGGCACGGTGTCTCACTTTGGCACAGCGACAAAATGACACGGTGCGTCACTTTGGCATAGCGACAAAATGACACGGTGCGTCATTTTGGCACGGAGGGTCACTTTGGCACGGCGACAAAATGACACGGTGCGTCACTTTGGCACAGAGGGTCACTTTGGCACAGCGACGAAACGACACGGTGCGTCACTTTGGCACGGAGGGTCACTTTAACGTAGCAACAAATTGACACGGTGGTTAATAAGGGAGGGAACGATTTGTTGTGAAACTTCAATCTTCGTTGGTATAGACAACGATATTATTGTTCTAGGAAATTCTCGGTTTCCTGTCTTCTAACCGGTTTTGTAGAATAAGCAACATTCACATTGATTAAATAAAAAAAAAAGATCGCAGGAATTTTTGATTGTGACTTCATAAAATAAGTTGAAATACGTAATATTTATACCTTCTATTGTCCATCGTCGTACTTATAAACAACATACTCATTTTTAAGCAGTACAAGTTTGTTAGGTGTGCTTAAAAGCTGTGCTTAATAAACGACAAATAGTTGTTTGTATCAAACAACGTTCACAAAGTTGCAAAAGCAGAAACTTTTTGAACAAATAACGACTTCCAAAATTAAAGGTAATTTATTTTTGATTTCTTTCGATTGGAAAAACTTAAAGACAGTTTAGTACTAGAACTTGAAACTAATAATAAAAATTAGAAAATGACTTGCCATTTTACGACTATAAAGATAAAAACTCATATAAACATATTTTTTAAACTTCAGCAACATTCTAATTAAAAAATTCAATCTACACTTTAGATCAGGGTTTCCCAAAGTGGGCGATATTGCCCCCCTGGGGGCGATTTTAGTAAGTCGGGGGGCGATAATTAGTAAGGGGGCGAAAGGGTGGGCGATAACTAGTAAGGGGGCGAAAAGGGGGCGATTTTTAAATTTTGGGCTGTAATAAAATTTTTACTTTTTATATTGCTATTTTACTTTGTTTATGTTTAATTGGTAAACGTGTTTGAAGTCTTTAAGTTTAAGTTTAAAAGATCCGCTTTTAGCTTTTTGTCTAAAATTTTACATCAACATTTTTTCATGTTAAAATAAGTTAACAAAACAACCTTCGTAGAAACAATTAATTAAACGTGTTGATAAAAAAGAAAAATTAAAGTTAAATTCAAATGAATATATTAGTAAACAACTTATTTAAAAAACGCATCTAGTACTTGTTACTGCATCTTAGAAATCAGCAAAATTTGTAAAGTTGAATTATGTTAATTAAGTAACTTTATAAAACCAAATTAGTTTTTGTATTATTAAGTACAGCTAGATACATTAGTAAAAAAATCAAAAAAAGTACAGAGGACGCATTTTTATATAATTATTATTAACTTTTTAAATATGTAAGCATTTATAAGATATGTAAAAATGCTAATTACAATGTTTACGTTAAGAAAATACTCTATTACTTGTAATTAAAAATTTAAATTGCTTAAACAATTTTTTTTCAGAGAAGATCTATTAAGTGTATCAACAAGCTGAAAAATTTCAATTTTTTTTTCTTATCATGAGAAATTTAGTAGCAAACGGTAGTTTCAATATACTTATAAATGAAAGTTAAATTAATGGTACTGATAATACAATAATAAATATCTCAAGCTAGAAAAGTAAGATCAAACTTTCAATAAATAGTTTAACTTATGCAAAAGATTATTAATGTACACACATACTCTTATTAATATTCCATGATATTAAAAAAAAATATAAATTATTACGTTGATATAGTAGAATATTACGTCACTTTAGTGTTTCCTTCTTCAGTCTTATTTTTGTTTTTCTTTACAATTCAAATAATGTTTTTATATACAAACTACTTACTGAAAACCTATAATAACTATCATTTTTTGTTATAAGCTTAAATATTACTTCTTTTAATATATAACCAACGATCAAAATTTAAATGAATTATAAGAACATTTTTAAATTTCATTTCTGAGTTAAAAAGTTTCAATACCAATGTCCGACTAATTTAGCCGCAAATTGTATCAACATTATGGTTTATTTAAACAAAATTAATAGATAATACTAGCTCTATATTTAATAAATATATTTTAAAGCTTCCGTCTGCGAAGCTAAAAAAAAATAATATGGTGTAAAGAATAATAATAAAGCACAAATAGAATCAAACTTATTATCTAGGATAGTTTTAAAAATCTTTGTTATTCAAACTTTTATACAAACGAATCATTACTTACAAAGTATAAATCAGTTTCATAGTTTTTATTAGTTTAAAAATTATTACTTTTTACTTATTATTAAAAACAATAATTTTAAAGTTATTCTAATACAATTCTTCTGATACCTTTCAATAATAAAGATTAATTGAGTTTTTAGTTCTTTTTTTATTACAAACAAACTCCACTTAGATTTAACAAAACAGATTAGGTGTAAATTCATACAAATTAATTAAAGACCTGAATTTTAGAAAAGTAAGTATTTTTTTAACTGTTTTATATAAACAGAGACAAAGTCATATGCTTTTATTCACGAATAATGGACTTAATGTGCGTTTAATAATAAAAAAAAACAATTACTTACCAATAGATGAAATTATTGTTAAAGCTTATAAATTGGATAAAAATACAGACATTTAAAAATACTAATTTGTGTTGAACAACTAAAATAAAAATAAAAGTTTTGTAATGTTATATTCTTGTTAATCGTTTACTCACTTTTAAAGTTTAAAGACAAACTTTACGACCGTTTGACTTTGTTAAAGTTTTAAATATTTAAAACATTTGAACTTTAAAGTTTTAAATAAACTAAAAGTAGATTAAAACTAGATATTTATACGAAACTGATTAATAATTAGCTACTGTTCTACCTTAACGAAAAATATTCTATTTTTTTTCCAAATATTAATAGCTTTGTAGTAATGTGTTTTAGTTAGTAATAGTAATTCAAGGTTTCTTTAAATTTCATAAGCTAAACTAAAATACTTGTGTGTTCAAAGTACAAAGAATTCTTTTACTTTACTTATATAATTTAGTAAAATTTGCTAACTATACAAAATATCTACAAGAAAAATCGCTTTGACTATGTAAAAATAAAAATAATAAAATGTTGTATCATAGTAGATTATTTTTTTTATCTTTTTTTTCATCATAATCAACTAAACTTTATATATTCACTATTTTGTATGAAAAACATTTTATAATCTATTATAGTGACGTTTTTTAATGAAATCCTAAAAGTTTTATTTAAAGTTTTTTACTTAGACAAATACTAACTTGATTATAAGGTGCGAGCAAAATGAGAAAAATTTAAAAACTTCTGTGCACGAAGTTTACAATAAAAATACACAATTTTTTAAAAGTTTTGAATTATTTTCATTAAAAATTAATTATATTAAAGTAAGCTATTTTTCCAATACTTCAAAAACTAAAGTTAATCTATAGCGTTCTAAATTGTAAAATGTTTTTCGTTGTTTAAAAAGTATAAATTGTAAACTACGAAATTTAAGAGCTAATTCTTTTTTAACACCTCATTCGATATAACATATGGTTTTTTTAAAATATAGTATTTGAAACTATTTTTGTTTAAACTTAACAAGTGAGAAAATAATTATTACTGAGAAAAAAAAATACAAACAGATAGCAACACGACAATAATAAAAACTAGTTGATTTTTATTGTATGTTTCTAATTACATATTTAAAACCAGTTCAGTTCGTTAAGGAAATTATTTTTTTAAACTTTTATCTTTGTTAAAATTTTATTTTATAGGAGTCAACTTTTAACTATTTGTTTTATTAATACTTGTAAATTATAAGTAAATAGAGTTAGTAAAACAACGTTTTTTGAATACTATATTTATTTGTTCTTGTTACAAATATCATGCTCTCATCAAATCTTCATCGAAATATTCTACCATTTAAGTGAATAGTTTTTTTTTAGTTTTAATACAGCTGTAAAAAGGACTGATATGAAAACATAGAGTTTAAAACAAACAAGTAAATAAGTTTTTTAAAAGAACAATATACTTCTACAATTTCTTTTTGTTAAGCTATAGTTAATGACTGCTTACTTACGTTTACACTAAAGTTTCATCAACAAAACATGATAATTTTCTTCATAAACAAAAAGCAAAGAATAGTACAAAGCATCTATTTAATAATTTAACAAAAGAAATATAGAAAACTAGAAATTTAAAGTCATTAAAAAGTTAGTTGGCAGTTTGATGGTCAACAATTTCTGCAAGTATTGGGTAAAAATAATTCAAAATTACTTTGTTGTTAGTTAAAACGTTGTAAATTTGTCTTCGTTTAATAAAATTTATGATATTTTGTATTATACAACAGCTTATAAAATGAACAAGTAAATATAAGTAATCTGTTTTCAAACTATTTTTTAAAATTAAATTTGCTAATCATACTGACATAACTTGTATAATTCTAATAGAAATAAATTTAAAATATATTAATTTTGCTTTAATTTAACATTTCGCTTTGATAAAGAATTACAAAAAAATCTTTCTTTAATTTCTAAATATTAGTAACATATATGAGTTGTAAAAATTATATAAAATATATATTATACTGTTTTTTCAGAATATAACACTTACACTACGATGTGTAACAAACACATAAAGTGTTAAATATATTAGATACAATTAACAATTAAAAAACTTTTTAATAGTAAAATACTTTTATTATCCGATGTCACCAAAAAAAAGTTTAATAACTATTTCATATTTGGTTTGTTTTTATATCTAACCATAGGTACATGATGTAAAATTTGTAACTTATTTTAGGTTTACTTATTATTTTTTATGTTTTTGGTTATTTTCATAAACTAGTTGTAGTCATGTAATGATAAGTAAATAAAACTAGAAATTAGAAATTGTAAAAATTATAATTCTTCAATTTATAAACGTTAATAGTGCTTTTTTTATTCAACATTTTAGTTCGATTTAATAACTGAAAATATATAAGCATTTAAGAATTCGCTTATCATTATTAGCACACTAGTTTAAAAGGTATTTGATGATTTTTTATTTTTTAGTTGCGATATGTGTCATAATTTTTTACATTTTCTTCAAGCTAATACGTTAAAATTAATTTATACAAAAACTACAAATAAAACTAACTAATTTCAAATATTTTGAAGCTAAATAGTATGATTACATTAAAATGTAACTTTAGGAATTTAGCATCAATTAACTTTTTAAATTAAAAACTTTACCTGATGTTTTCTTATATGTTTACTACAACATTCTTAAGTAAATGTTTGTCTGCAAAAATAATTTTCCAAGATTATCTTTTTTGATCTCTAACAGTTTTCATACGATTGAAAATATAACAGGCCAGCTTTAATAACTTTACATTGACACTTTAAATAATTTTGAATTATATGATATATTTTAATTGTAATTAATAATAATTTAAAGTAGTTAATTAATTTAGTACGTGTTCGTTTCTATTTTTATCTATTCAATTTTTTTGTAACAGTTTTTTTTAAAGATTAAAGTTGTTTCTAGTTTATCTTAATGACGTTATTTATTATAGATTGTAAACGTCGTCTTCAGACTTTCGTATATCAAAAACATGTTAGTATAATGTATTGGGTTGATAATGATAATACAGTTTAAAAACTTCTGTACACGAAGTTATTTAACAGTTTTAATTTTAAAAGTCCGACTTATTTACGTCTGGTGTAGCTACTAACTTTATCATATTTTTAATTAAGCTTACTTTCTTACACTAAGAAATATGTTTTATTGCTAGCTTATATAAAATAAATTTTAAAAATTTATATAGGCTTTTATATACAGGCTATATTTTATGGTAACAGGTCAAAAGTGCATAAAGACAAAATTTCACAAGAGGACAAAGATGCAAGGAGACAGTTTTGTACCAAAGGGTAAATTTTGCACGATTTACAGTTTTTCACTTAAGTAAAAAAAAATATATAAAACTAAATTTAAAAATATACATACTTAGGATAAGGGTTAGGGTTAACAGTGATAGTAAAAAAAAAATAAAAAATAGATGATAAATATTATTTTAAAAGCCAAAACAATAAATGAATAAAAAATAATTAATTAAAAAGAAAAAATGAAGCTACGACCGAGGGTAATGGTTTGAGGTAACGGTTAGAGTAAAAAAAATAAAAATTTAAAAAATGAAAAAACATAAATAAAATAAGTTACCAACCGAGGTTAAAGGATAAGAGTGATAGTAAAAAAAATAAAAATAAAAAAACAAGCAAATTATGAAATAAAATAAAATAAACAGTTCAAGCCGTGCAAAAATGTCTTCGTTCAAAAGTGTCTACGTGCAATTTTGACACCTACCCAAATTTTACATACAAGTTTACCTAAAATAAGATGTTAATAAATATTTTTTTAACAAAACTCTAGTAAATTCATTTGGAGGTTTTAAATATTGAATCGTTTTTCTTTGAATCTTAATAGTTCAGTAAAATTATTTCAAGTAAAATTGTGGCATCTAAATAAACTATAATTACAAAAAGTACAGAAACAGAATGCGTAAATCAAACAAAATGTTAATGGAAGATTTACTTTACACTAGTCTGCTACAAGTAACTTGCTGAGAACAGAATAAAATAAATTTAACAATTAACACAGTTTTTAACTTTGATAAGTTACAACACTTTTACTTTGTTTCACAACAAAATTTACTTGCATAAAATTAGCTAGTCTAATATAAAATAAATTTATAAGATTTTATTTTATATAATTTTAATTTTGCTTGTAGCAATATAAACTGTTTTATAGCTCCTAATGACGTAAATTAACTAACTAGTTTAAGAGTATTTAATCTAAATCTTTAGAATCTAATAACGTAGTTTTTGATTAATTTTAAAGTATCATTACATTGGGTTTACATTAAAAACAGTTGAAAAAAAAATAGTAAAAAGCACAGATTATAACAAATTAAAATAAAATAAGTATGTATGGTTGTATTAAACAAAATACTTGTTTTTGTTTATAAGCAATAAAAGCCTATTTTACTAACTTTAACAGTAAAACAGCACATAAAATTTCTTATGTTTTTTGATCTTTAAACAATTACAACATGATTTCAGTTTGCTTTTATTATTAAAAATTGTTTTAATATTTATAATATTAAAGAATTATAAATTTAGTATTAAGACAAACTGAAAGAAACTTTTTTCGCAATTTAAATTTGAAAAGTATTCATTTTACAGCTACAATAAATACATATTTTAATTACTGAATATAATAACAAGGTTAAAAAAATCTATAATATAATACAAAATAGTTGCTTACGTCATTTGTCAAACAACTAAAAGTTAAATTTTAAAAGGCTTACGTAAGTTTTAATTAAAAAAATCAATTGAATCATTCAAACAAACTCAAATAAAAAATTTCCCCACACTGGTTTTAATTATAATATTTTATTTTTAAATATTTTGATGTAATACAACAAAATACTTTTGACTATTACTTTGGTTTAAAAAGAAAAACATACTTTGCAGTATTAACAAGCTGCTAAATAGTTTAGAAAGAACAAAACTGTTCTTTTATATTTTTAATAAAAAAAATTATAAAATTTAAAAAACTTTTAAACAATTTTATAGTAAAAGTTTTTTGTCTCGAATATAAACTAGTTTTTTTTAAAGGTGCAAATAAAGTTTTTGTATGTAAAAGTTTCAAGCTTTTGTGACAGTATTCCATTGCTTAAAGTAACCAGACATTGGAAAAACAGAAAACAATATTTCGGTAATTTTAAATTTTGAATGTAGTTAATAAAATTATTTTGAAATAGACCTATTCAGATACGGAACTACTTTTTTTTTTTAGAAAAGTCTTTTTTTTTTCGTTATCTTCTCGAGTATTATTAGAAATATTATAATTATAAAGTAGTAAATGTTTAAACTACTAGTATGTATTTAGTTGAAAAGTTTAGTCTTTTGTATATTTATTTGAATAGTTTGTGTTTATAATTGATTACATTAAGTAGCAACTTCGTTTATTAGTGTAATGAACTTAAGATATGTTTAAAAGACTTCAAAAAAATTAAAGTTGTCATTCTTAATTAGTTATTATAACCTTCTTCATATTTTTTTTTCGAAGCAGATAAAACTTAAGTTTATAAATTGTAATAAAAATATTAAAAATCAAATTTAAAATTTCATAATCGAATTGTCGAATTTTTTCAATAGTACAGAATATGTATTTTTTTTACTGAAATTAAAAAAAACATTGAATAACATTAAATTATTATATGTAAAAGTTTTACGTAAACTTAATTTTCTAATTCGTCAAATAGACCTTAAAAAAATCAAAAACTAAAAAATTAAGTTTTACCTCAACAAGTAAAAATAATTATTATTGCTTGTTAAAAAAAATCAATAAAAGTAAGATTGCAAAGTTTAGTTTTAGTTATTTTTATAGTTTGCATTTATAATTCATTACTTTAAGTGACAACTTTTTTTACTAGTGTGGTGTCCTTTAGATTTTCTTAACAAAGTTAAAGTTACTCATATCTGTTAGTTATTAAAACCTTCATCATGATTTTTTTCGAAGCAGATATAACTTAAGTTTTGAACTGTAATTTAATTTAAGTAATCGTTAATTAGTTCAAAAATTTTTGTGTTTTGTTTTTCTAGAACACAGTAAAGAATATAATACTCTAAAGGGTTCTAAATCTATAAAGTAGTTTTTTTATTTTAAAAGATTTATGTGTTTATCCTAATGACGTAATACGCAGAATTAAACGTAATAAAATGTTTTAATTTCAGTATTTCATCAATTTATTTCAGAACTCTTGATAATTTTCATCAAAATTAAATTTAGAAACTTAAAACGAAAGGTTAGTCAATAAATTCAAATTAATTTAAAATAGTTCTTATTCAAAATACAAGTACTTACTATACTTAATTATAAGTTATTCTTTATATAAAGTACATTGAGAAATTTTAAATACTTTTTAAATTTTATTAGCTAATATATCGACTAAATAAATTATAGTTTAAGATACCAATTAACGTATATTTCTATTTGTATTAAAACTTTTATATAAACTTTTTTTTTTAAATTAGTGAAATTGTTTGTAAGTAAATAAAAAAAAAAATACTTCCTGACAACTAATAATTAAAGAAGGTATAAGCAGTTTTGTCAATTACAAAAAAAAATATCTAAAGAACTGAATTTAGGTAAAATTAAAAAAGTTGCAAAATTTTATAAACGTGGAAAGTAGTAATTATAAAAATGATATACAACCAAAACAAACAGATTTAAGACGAAAGTAATTTTTTATTAATTAAAGACATAATTTATCATATTATTTAAAGTTTCCTTTAATATATTTATTTAAATAAATTGCTAAAACAATAAATAAGTTTGCATAAAATTGTAAAGCTTTAAAACCTTTAACATGAGGTTAATTAAATTTTTAAGCAAGGGTGTCGCTTGTGATAGTACCCTTAAGCAGCAGTTCAACCTAACGAAAAAAAAAAGAAGAAAATTTCTAATAGTTTCAGTTTTTTCTGCTTTTTTTCATTGAATTTAACAATTAATTTGTTAATTTTTTACTTGTTTTAAACTTAATCTTTAATGTTGCTGCAAGCTCATTTTGTGTTAATTTTTAAATATTAATATTTAAAGAAGAAGAGGTTAGAAAATAAATTATTATAATTATTTTGACGCTTTTAATTATTTTGACAGGATTTAAAAAAAATACTTTTTTACACGTAGTACTTAATTTAGTTTTTTTAATCAAAAACAGTTTGCTTGGTTACTAGTTTTGTTACTAGTTTATTTTGCGCAGAAGTATCTTCGTTCATATAAAACTCGTCCTCCAAACTTAACTTAAGACAAACTGTTGCAAGATTTTTATATACATTAAAAAATATTTATCCATGATAATAATAAACTAAACGCTAAAAGCATTCTACTTACAAACTAAACTAAAATAACATTCTTTATTATTTAATAGTTTACTTAGATTGGTTAGAATTGTAGCTTAAAGAAATATTTAAACTTTTACATTAGCTTTGAAAAAATTATCTAAATTAAATAAAATTACTATGAAATATTAAAATCGGTATCTTTGATAACTTTTAATGTTAAAACCAAAAAAGAAAATAGAAATTTTTTTAATATGTTCTTACTTTTCTTTTAAGCGTTTAGAGTTTAAAATATAAATACGTCACGTGCCACATAAATATTTTTTCAGATTAATTACATAAAATAATAAGATAAAATTAACTGAAAAAATGTTTAACTAAAATGTTCCTTTTTATTGTGTTAAGCATATATATTAATTTAAAAACTACAAAATAAGAATAAGTTGTATTCTATAAATTAAACAATAATATCATACGTATTGATTCTGTTATAGAGTTTTTAAAATGTTAGTTAAAATAATTTTCTAATATTACGCTGTCAATAAAAAAACTAGCTAATAAAACTCTCATAATAAAAAGAAAATCAAATTGATACCGAATTACGTCATCTTTTTTAAAACTAATTGTTTGCATCAAACTATATTATGTTTAGTTATTGAAATTGTAGTGACATAGTAATAATAGCAGCAATGTAGTTTAATAGCCCTTAAATGAAGTTACATATCAGATATAACATTAAAATTATAACATAAATACACTTTGTATTAAATTAATTATTGAAACTAAAATGCATATTCATACCTATAAAAAAATTTTTTAATGTGTGTCATTTAACAAATAAAAACTTAAACAACTGTATTAAAAATAGTGATGTACCGGACTCACCATTTCGGGTCCGGTCGGACCCGGATCCGGACTTTTTTTTCAAATTAAGATCCGGCCGGAACTGGATCCGGACTTTTTTTTCCAAATTAGAATCCGGTCGGAACCGGATCCTGATTTTTTTTTCATATCGAGATCCGGTCAGATCCGGACATCAGACAAAAATGGCAATATCCGGCCGGATCCGGACCCGGATAGTGAGTTCGGTACATCACTAGTTTTCACATAAAAATTAGAGCTTACATTTGTAATTTAAAAATTTTATTTCTATAAAAGCTAAAAAAAACTATGAAGAACTTTAAATTTAATATAAGAAAATTTGATAGAAAGATAAATTACATCACAGAAACAATATCTGGAAGATTAAAATCTGATAAATAAGATCAACTTGTAAAAAAACAAGGAGGACCCACCTCTATAACCTTACCAATATAAAATCAATTAAAATCAAGTTCTTGAACAAAATTAACTAGAAAATCAAAAAATATTGAAAACTGGATCAGCTTAAACTCATTCAAAATCTAAAAGAAAACTAGCCTAAGTTTTTCAAAAAATCTCTAAACTAGCCTAACAATTTGGTAGTAAAATCTTTTATTTTACTACATAGGTAAAGAATTGCATTTCTAAAATGTTTATTTCATAGTTTAAATGTAAACAAATGTAAATTACTCACAAGTTCAAAATGAGCCAATAACGGTAGGTGTTTAATATTAGCTGACGAAAATGACTCTTTTTATTTACAAAAGGTTTGTTTTTCATAAAATACTTTTCTGTATGCTTTTTTTTGCTAACTAGATCCGAATCGGCCGGATCTCTGTTAGGATCCGGCCGGAACCGGATCCGGACTTTTTTTTAAATTTGGATCCGGACTTTTTTTTCAAATTAGAATCCGGCAGGAACCAGATCCGGACTTTTTTTTATATCAAGATCCGGCCAGATCCGGACATCAGACAAAAATGGCGATATCCGGCCGGATGCGGACCCGGATAGTGAGTCCGGTACATCACTAATTAAAAACCATAATCACTATATTGAGAAAGAAAAATTAAATGAAAATAGACAAACAAAGCTGATAAGGAAAAGAACATTTATGTAAATGTCATATTATAAAGGTATAATATTTGATTTCGAACAGCAAACAGTGGTTTCTTTTATTTTTTATAAACAAAAGTAAAACATAAAACTAATAATAACTATTTTCATAAAAATAAAATTTAAAAGCTTTTTTTTATTGGCAATACAATGTAAAAAACTTTGTTTAAAAATTTAAATTATACTAAAAATTAAAACTACGAAATTTTAATAAAGTGTTAATTTATTATTAGATCTTTATTAAAAATTTACCTATTTAAATAAAAAAAAATTATCAATTAGAGTATTAATAAATAACAAAACAAATAAACAACCAACGATTAAAAAAAAAAAAGAAAATTAATGTTTTACAAAAGTTGTGAATTAGTTTTTAACCATAAACAGTACTTGTATTTATAATGTTTTAATAAAAAAACGTTGACCATCCTAATACCTGATCAGACAATACTATATTGATACTAGGTACTAAGGTATTAGATCTAATTAGATAGATGTTAAAAATTTAATAGTAAACTGTTAGTTTGAAATTTTATTAGGAAATTAAAATAAAAACTAAAACTAGCATTTAAAGTCAAACTGAGATTTAATCTTGCATCGACTTAGTTAAATACACTATTAAAATTAAACAATCCAAGTTAAACAAAGGTTTTAAAAATTTTAACTTTTTATATGAGCTGTTTAGCTGAACTTATTAATTTGTTTTCATAAACTAAATAATTTAGTAAATGACACAAGAAAATAAAACATGTAAATAATTAAACTATTAAATAGAATGTTTTATATTTATTTAACTTTTAATTTCGATTCCAGTCGAAGAAATTCACCAAAACATAAACACAGAAATTATAAAAATTCAAATAAAACTTTTATTAAATAGTGTCGCTGTTTGTCTAAATCTGAATTTTTTAAGGTACATTAAACGTTATTTATACATTAACTATAAATAGTTTGTAAAATGAACATACCTGAAACTTAAAAAAAAAAGTGTAATTTCTTCTAATATGTAAGTTTTAAAATAATTAGCTCAAGATACCTTCTAAATTTAAAATTTTATAAATATATCCCATCTGTGAAGGACTACAACAATAAGAATTTAATGTTTGCAAGGCTACAAGCATATTATATAACTTTGGTCACAACAACAGTTATAGAAAACTAAAACTTTAAAAACAACTTTAACTGCTTTTAGACAAATTTTGTTAAATGTTTAACTTTTACTCGTTTACCTTTTACAAAATGGTTTACTTAAAGTATTAGACATGGTAGATTATTATTGTATATGTTTAACTTTATTCTTATCACCTAATCTGAAAAAAGTCTTTTTTAATGCTAAACTTTTTCTTGTCTGTTGTAGTGATGTCTTTTAATAAAACCACAAATTTTTCTTTAATAAATTATATTAAAGAAACTATTGTTTGTACATAAGACTACATATTGCGGAGGTAACTAGAAACTTAAATCGTAAAAGGTAAATTTTAATCTACCATGGTTTTCATTGTTTTGTTTTAATTTCATTTAACCATTTTGGCACCAATTAAAATCTTATAACTACTATACACTAATCAAAAATATTAATATAATTAAAGTTCGGTTTTAAACTTTATTCTTGTACAAGATTAGAAATAAATGTTTATATATATTTTTTTGTTTTATAACTTATGAAGTTATTTCAAGGCTACATACTAACGCAACTATACAAAAACATTAAATAATTTAATAAAATTTTACTGCATTACCTACAAACTACGCAGGCATTTTAATTTAAGCTTCGGCAGTTGCAAAGTGTTTCGTTTGGATCATCGTTTCTTGTTTTTAAGTATTTTCGATTTTGTTTTTGGATTAGTTTCTTAATATTGCTCATGCAGCTATATGAAATTTTACAATTATTTCTGTTTATTATTTTGTTTAACTTGTGGTCTTCTTTGAAATGTTTATCTATTAGTTGCAGGAAAGCTTTACCTATATTGGTTCTTACTGATTGACAGTAGGGTGGGTTGAAGTAGATTGTTTTTCTTGTTCGTGTTTGCTTCTTTTTGCTTTGGTTGTTTTGGTGGTTGGAGTATGTGAGTTTGTCTTTGAAATTTGAGTTGGTTAAAGCATTCTGGTATCCAGTTATTGATTCATTGAAAATTTCTTTGGTTTTTGAGAGTCTATTGAGTCTTTTTTCGATCATTTTTGGTAGGTTCTTTTTGATAATGGACGGGTGGTTCGAATACTTGTTAATATAATTGGTGCTTGAGTTTTCTTTTTGGTATGGTTTGAATGTGTTATTAGCAGTGTTTAGAGATATATCTAGGAAATTGCATTTAGTCGCGCCTATGTCAATCGTTATTTTAAAACCAAGCTCATTAAAAATTTTTATTGTGTTCTTTTTTAGTCTTTCTAGTTCTTGGTTACTTTTTCTGCTTATTATTGCGAGACCGTCGTCTTTATAGAGTCCGATATCTTTATAGTTGTATAAGTGCCTAAGTTTGCTTAAGGCATACAGGCCTACCAAGTCGCACAGTTCCGCGCCGAAGAACGAACCCATTGGTACATCAAATTGGCTACTACTGTCTTTTTTTACCCAGGTTCTATTATCATAAGTGACAATAGTTTTACATGTATGTTCTATTAGCTGTATGTCTTCGTTTTTTATTTCTGTGAAGTTTTTTGCAAATGTTATGGCTTCAGATAAATGTTCATGGCTGATGCTAGGATAAAAATTAATAATGTCGAAGTTTACAAAGCATTTATTTTTTATATTATCAATATTATTAAACCATTCTAACACTTCATATGAGTTCTTCCATTGGGTTAGTTCCGATTTCCTTCTTATTTCATTAACAATTCTTTCTAGTATTACTTTGCTTAGCAGTCCAAGTTGGTTTTTTCCAGGGTTTAATGTTCTGCATTCTATTTCAAACGGAAATTTGGGTTTGTGGTCTTTTATGGTGATAAACGCATCGGATTTAGTGTATTTTGGTATTTTCTTGTTTTTTATTTTTCTTTCAAATATTATCTTTTTCGAATCAGAGTTTATAGTGTCAGTTAAGTTATCATTACTGATTTTATAGTTTTTGGTGAGGTTGTCAATCACAAGTTTTTTGTAGAATTTCGGGTCTGTTTGGTAGAGGTTTCTGGTTTTGTCCGCAAATAGTATTATTTTGTTTTTTGTTAGAATATTTTTTAAGTCGTTTTTTAGGGTTTTTTGGAATCTGGATCTGTAGTTAGTAAATTTAATGTTTCCCAATAGTTTGTATAAGTCGATTTCAAAATTTTTTAATTCATCGCATGCCGGGGCTGATCTAGTGCTTTTAAATATGTTTTCTTCTTTTTGTTCATTAGTGCTAGTGCTTTCGCTATTTATAAAGAACACTTTCCACCTCAGTCTGTTTATAAATTTTGAGGCGGCGTCGTATAGTTTGATTGTGTACTCTTTTTTGTTGGCCAAAGGGATATCTTTAAGGCTGTAGTTAAATTCTATCTTTTTTAAATTTTCCATGACTTGTTAATTGGTTTTCTTTGTAGAGTGCTCAATTCAGGGTTGAAGAGCATTAATATTATATGTTTTGGTTTTAAGAAAACAAATAGAGAGATCTCAACTGCTGGAGGAGAAGTAATATATTTATTCTTTCAAAAATTTATTTTATAAACTAAGTTTCGGTCAAAGACCTCTTCAGTGCTTAAATAAATCTAAAAAAAGATATGTGACAGTCATGGAAAATAGCAATTTAACAATTAAATTAAGATAAAAACAAAATATTACTGAAAATTTTTACTTAAGAAACTAAACAAATCAAATTATAATATTAAGACTGAGTTTTAGTAGAAGTTTAAATTTTTAGCTAAGTTTTAAAATCAATATAACAACAATACTAACAATAATCAAAGCTGTATGTAGCTTTCTTTTTTCTTCTAGATAATTTACAGACTAAACATTGCTTAAGTAAAAGTGTAATAAATGAAATGAGCTTAAAATTTAAAAAACGATATTCTAACAAAAAACAAAATAATACTATTTGCGGACAAAACCAGAAACCTCTACCAAACAGACCCGAAATTCTACAAAAAACTTGTGATTGACAACCTCACCAAAAACTATAAAATCAGTAATGATAACTTAATTGACACTATAAACTCTGATTCGAAAAAGATAATATTTGAAAGAAAAATAAAAAACAAGAAAATACCAAAATACACTAAATCCGATGCGTTTATCACCATAAAAGACCACAAACCCAAATTTCCGTTTGAAATAGAATGCAGAACATTAAACCCTGGAAAAAACCAACTTGGACTTCTAAGCAAAGTAATACTAGAAAGAATTGTTAATGAAATAAGAAGGAAATCGGAACTAACCCAATGGAAGAACTCATATGAAGTGTTAGAATGGTTTAATAATATTGATAATATAAAAAATAAATGCTTTGTAAACTTCGACATTATTAATTTTTATCCTAGCATCAGCCATGAACATTTATCTGAAGCCATAACATTTGCAAAAAACTTCACAGAAATAAAAAACGAAGACATACAGCTAATAAAACATACATGTAAAACTATTGTCACTTATGATAATAGAACCTGGGTAAAAAAAGACAGTAGTAGCCAATTTGATGTACCAATGGGTTCGTTCTTCGGCGCGGAACTGTGCGACTTGGTAGGCCTGTATGCCTTAAGCAAACTTAGGCACTTATACAACTATAAAGATATCGGACTCTATAGAGACGACGGTCTCGCAATAATAAGCAGAAAAAGTAACCAAGAACTAGAAAGACTAAAAAAGAACACAATAAAAATTTTTAATGAGCTTGGTTTTAAAATAACGATTGACATAGGCGCGACTAAATGCAATTTCCTAGATATATCTCTAGACACTGCTAATAACACATTCAAACCATACCAAAAAGAAAACTCAAGCACCAATTATATTAACAAGTATTCGAACCACCCGTCCATTATCAAAAAGAACCTACCAAAAATGATCGAAAAAAGACTCAATAGACTCTCAAAAACCAAAGAAATTTTCAATGAATCAATAACTGGATACCAGAATGCTTTAACCAACTCAAATTTCAAAGACAAACTCACATACTCCAACCACCAAAACAACCAATGCAAAAAGTAGCCAGCACGAACAAGAAAAACAATCTACTTCAACCCACCCTACTGTCAATCAGTAAGAACCAATATAGGTAAAGCTTTCCTGCAACTAATAGATAAACATTTCAAAGAAGACCATAAGTTAAACAAAATAATAAACAGAAATAATTGTAAAATTTCATATAGCTGCATGAGCAATATTAAGAAACTAATCCAAAAACACAATCGAAAATACTTAAAAACAAGAAACGATGATCTAAACGAAACACTTTGCAACTGCCGAACAAAAAACAAATGTCCCCTTAAGAATAAATGCTTAGTTGAAAATGTGGTATATAAAGCGACAATCAAATCGGAAAACGAAACAAAAAACTATTTAGGCTCAACGGGTGGAACTTTTAAAAAAAGATGGTACAACCATATTAGTGACTTTAAAAACTATAAAGAGAACGAAACAGAATTATCGAAGTATATATGGAAGCTTAAAAATAAGAACATCGAATACAAAATAGATTGGGAAATTATCCACCACATTGGCAAAGCAAAAAACCCACAAAGCATTTGCAGTACTTGCATATTAGAAAAGGTCGCGATCGCTAAAACAGACAGAAGGGATAATCTAAACAAACGGTACGAACTCTTTTATTCCTGCCCGCACTTCCGAAAACTCCACTTCAAAACTTAAATTAATCGTAATACAGGTTTTATGCATGCTTTTTAATTTTTGTAACTATAATTTTCTTAAAGTTAATTTTCTTTTTTTTTTTTTTCTAAATTATTCAAGCAAAATTTTAAAATTTTGGTAACTATTATAAGCACAAAACTACTTAAATTTACAATATTCAAGTCACAATAAAATTCAGCTCGATTAAAATGCATCTTAACTTAAGCCTACTTATTATTATTAACCTTACTCTTATTTATTTGTGTTGTTCTTTGATTTTTAAATTTAACTAGAATTTAAACTTTGCCAAAAATTCAAACTTAGTACCATAATTTAACTTGTTTTGTTTAAAGGTAAAAATTTGTTTTAACTGTAAGCTTTCATATAAAGCATTTGAGCGGAAATTTAAATTTTAATAACGATTAAAAGCACAAGATTGTTCAAATTTTCAATAATTACGTCACATTTAAAATAAGCTACACCAATTTCAATTAAATTTTAAGCTCATTTCATTAATTACACTTTTACTTAAGCAATGTTTAGTCTGTAAATTATCTAGAAGAAAAAAGAAAGCTACATACAGCTTTGATTATTGTTAGTATTGTTGTTATATTGATTTTAAAACTTAGCTAAAAATTTAAACTTCTACTAAAACTCAGTCTTAATGTTAAAATTTGATTTGTTTAGTTTCTTAAGTAAAAATTTTCAGTAATATTTTGTTTTTATCTTAATTTAATTGTTAAATTGCTATTTTCCATGACTGTCACATATCTTTTTTTAGATTTATTTAAGCACTGAAGAGGTCTTTGACCGAAACTTAGTTTGTAAAATAAATTTTTGAAAGAATAAATATATTACTTCTCCTCCAGCAGTTGAGATCTCTCTATTTGTTTTCTTAAAACCAAAACATATAATAGTTATTAAAAACTTGTTAAAAGTATAGTTTTCATTATGAAAAATATTACGTTTTTTAATATAACCCACTATATTATCAAAATAAATTAGTTATATAACTTACCGGATCGAAAATTTCAATTAAATATGATGTAGTTATTTTTGTCTGTTTTTAAGGAAATAAAAGCTTAAATAACTGTCTGAAAACATTTAAGACATTACCAATTTTATCTACAAACAAATATTAAGTGTAGTAACTAGTAACTATGAATTAACTTTTATCTTAGTTGTTTGTTTTATCATTTAATTTAGAAAGTATTTTTATTCAGACGAACTCAAAAAATAACTTTTTAGATTAAATTAAAAGTAATATTTACTCTATAACTAAAAAATATAATCGTGTTAGCTACATTAGTAATAAATCAATTTGTCAATGAAAATAAGTTATTGAAAGAACAACTTTTTGATTTCTCCTCCAGTAGTAAAGATCTATTGATTTTTTATCTTAAAACCAAAACATACAATAATAAATCAATTCGTCATAACTGAAGTCTTATATAAAGAAATTATCAAGACTGCAATTATGAGCTTTTACATTTAATACATTTACTTTTACTTTTACAAAGTAATTATAATTATGAAAAAATATAAAAGCAACGTGAGCGTTCATTAGTAAGCATCATAATAAATGCGCTAATTAACTACATTTTACTATCAGTAAAAAATTACGATCTTTTCAGTCATAGTTTTATAAATGTTAGTTTGTTTGCAAAATAATCATTGTATTTATTTTAGCTTAAACTTAATAGTAAAAATATTTTATTTAGAAAAATAACTTAACAGCTTTTTAGGTAGTGACTCAAATAAATAGTAAGCTTCATAATTTATCTAACATATTTATATCGATTAAACACATAAAATAATTAATTGGTAAAATAAATACTATAATATTAAATTAAACGAAAAAAAACATTCTAAAAATTTAAATAAAGCATTGCAAAAAAGACGAACCTAAAAATATACATTTTAAAGCAAAATTATAATTAGTTTTTTAATATTTTGATTTATGAACTATAAATTGTTTTTTTTATGTTTAAGAAATAACTTTTAATTCACAAAACTTACCCTTAAATAATGTTATTTTAACAAAACATGCTAAAGTTCTTCAACAAATAAAGTCAATCAACAGTTTAAAGCCTTTACCAAAGAGGTTTATATAGGGAATGTATTGAATAAGTAAACATAAATTAAACGTCGTTAAAAACATTGGTTAATAATATTTAGATCAAGAACTTTCTATTAAGTATTTTACAATTTTACGAAAACTGTAAATTTGTCTACTTTTGAAATAACTTACTATTACGTTGTTATAAAACTACTCCTAATATAAAAAGAGTATATATTAATTTTTATTAATATACATCTTGTTACAATTAAATTGTCTAATCATAATAGCTTAAAATATGTATCTCTAACACAAATTATTTTTTTTTTCATGTCTGCATATGTAAACATGTGACTTTGATAAACAAATTAATACGAAAATTAATCTTTTCTTCTCTTATAAACATCAATAACTAAATTTAGTTCTTTTAACAAAATTTAAGTATTATTATACTTATGTTAGGAAAATTTTAATCAATTAAGTTATTAAGATGTCAAACACAATTTAATAACGACTGAAAAACTTTAAATTCGTTTGATAGTAATACTGAACAATTAAAAAAGAATAAATGTATAGTTAGCTACCATTTTTATTACCCAATATCATCTATAAACAATCTAAAAAATTTTTTGTCTAATAGTTCTATAGATCATATCATAGCTACATTGTGTAAAAATTGTATGTTTCAAGGGTCATTACGTCCTGGAAAAAACTTTAAAAGTCAGATGTATTCGACTCGATAAAAAATTGTTCTCATATACCAAGTCTAGGACTAAATGTTTTGAGCGCTTAATTAGCTACTACATGAAAATTTCTTCGGTTTTTGCTTCCATCTATCATAAATTAGAAGATATTGTAAATTATACAAGTTATTAAGGTTGTGACTAGTTTTGAATAAACTTTTGAATGTATACATTTAATAATGTTTTATATTCGTTTAATGGTTGATATCAATAAGGTAACCTAAAAACATTTATTATTTAATATTCGTACAATAACACAAATTGTTATCGAAGTAAAACAACTTTTAAAAAGTGTAAACTTTATTTTTTAGTTTCAGTTTTTGTCATAATATAGAATTTTTTCTTTAATCTACTATACTAAAAGTAAATTTTTACGTTAAGCTTAACTACTAGTGGTTATTACAGCCAAATAACATATCAAAATCTAACAATCTGTAATTAAGTTTTTTGTTAAATAAAAAGCAAGATATAACATAGAGTAATAAACTTATAACAACTCATAACACAAATCAAAGCAATGATAAATACTTTATAATGCCAAATTAGAGCTTAGTGTTGTAAAAATTAAAATCGAAAATAACAAACTACCATTTGTTACAGTTAAAAAAATGTGTCTTTTCATATGTGTTTTTATTGCTTTAAAAAATTAAAAACTAGTTCTAAAACTTTAAAATTGATTCAAGTTTGTAAATACTTTAAAATAAATATAACAGTTTAGTTTATACAAGATTAACAGATAAATACTTTTTAGAATATTAGACGTTTTTAACAAAATATGAATATAAATTAACAGTCTAAATTGAAAAAAACTCATTTATATAGTTTTATCTAGAAACATTAATCAGTATAAACTTTTTAAGTATTAAATACCTTATTTTGCTAAAAAAAAGATATACAATAAAAGTATAAAGTTTTATACCGAACAAAACGAATTTTTTTTCATAAAACATTTTAGATATACTGTTCAAAAATTTAACAATTTATAAATGTTTAAAAAACAATAAATTGACTTATTAAATTTAAGGAATTATTTATTCTAAACATTTTTTCTTTGGTATGTATCTAAACTTTAGTACTTGATTTTATAACATTTAATATTTTATTTCATTAAAAACTATTTTATAAAATTCGCTTAGTTTACCTTGCTTGAATTTGACCTTAACTAAGTTATCATAAAAATAAGAGGTATTTAACAAACTTAAACTATTAAACTAATATAAGTTGTTTTTGTAAGCATTCCATTTGAAGTTATTTTGTAACAAAAGAAAAGTTATCTGATTATTTTTTTTTTAAATAACGTTTGACAGTATATTTTAAAGAAAATAACCAAAAAAACCTTGCTAACGTCATTTGATGTAAACGTTTGCTTGTTTTAAAAATTGTTTTTTAACGTTAATAAATTTTTTATCATCAAACAATTAACAAAAACATTTTGTTTAAATCTTTATGGAAGCTTATAGTTAAAAGTCAACACATAATGAAAATTGATTAAATACTAAGTGCATTTTATAAAATGTTTTTGTCATTGCATTTAAACAGACTATTCATTAGTTTTTAAATGAAAACTTCGTTAAGGCTATACTTGTCATTTTTTTTTATTGTATATAAAAACTCTGTTATATTTTTGTTTTTTTAACTGCAAATAAGTTAGAATATATTTTATGATTTTTTTATTTATGCATTTTTAGACCCTCTGTAAAAGACAATCAATAAATTGAATTTAAAATTTTTCAAAAACTTTTAACCTTTTATAAACTTCACTTAAAATTATAAGCTACAAAATCAATTATTAAGATCCGGTACAAAGAAAAAATTTATAAAAGTTTAAAAAAATATTATATAAAATATATTTTATAAGAACTGTAGCTCTAAATAAATTATTAATTACTTTCATGGTCTAATTTTAAACAAATTATTCTAATTTCTAATATGAAAAGGACAAAATTAGAAATTTAAAGTCAATGGTGGTTGAAAAAGAGAAAGTATAATCTCTAAAATTTTTATAGAAATTTTAGAACACAAATATGTCTAGTTTTATCTACATTTAAATAATGAATTTACACCTTCATATAGGTAAATGTAAGAAAAAATTATATTGAAAAAAATAAGTCTATTTTCAAAAAATTTTTCTTTAGACTTAATAATAAACATGAAGAAACAAACATTTCCAATTCAGGAAAACAACAGTTTTACAACAATTAAATACTTTTACTTCAAAATTTTATATTTTACTATTTTCTAGTGACGTTGTTTATCAACATTGTAAACGTTTCTACCAACAAACTTTTACGTAAACATATTACTACAATAACATTTAACTACAAAATAGGAGCATAATTTAAAAACCTCTGTATACGAGGTTAAAAAAAATTAAACAGAGTAAAAAGTTTAGACTTTCGACTAATTATGTTTGATGGGCTGATATAGTATTTAGGAAAAAACTTTTAAGCAAAGGTATAAAAATAAAAAAGCATATATAAATTTTTTTCTATTTAAATTTAACTAACAATTTAGATAAGTGAAATAATACTAAAATTCGACGTATAACTATTTATTATAATTATTAAGTTATGAATTTACACATTGCCATGAAAAAATGCAATTAACAATTTAAACTATTAGTAATAAAATTATAATGCATTGTTAAATGTTTTAAATTATCTCTTACTATAATGTTTATGAAGTTTTATTTTTTAACTTAAACGAGATCAAAAAGATAATGATAACCAAGCTAAGCTACTTTTATGTACTAAATACTTTATGACTCATTAATATCTTTAAAAATACTTTTATACTATTAAAAAAATTATATTAGAAAGTCAAGCATTTTGATTAACCCCTACAAACTACATTCAAAAACAACTCGAGCGAAAACTTCAAGTTAGAATACAAAAAATTAGATATTAAACTGATTCTTTTTAAGAAACTCTGTTAATCATGTTTAACATATTTTTATAAATATTTTTAGCTGTGTATTTTTTAATCAAAACTTTAAAGCTACAAATATAATATAATTAGTAATTAAAATATATATTTTAAAATATTTTAGATGTAACATTATCATATTTATATAATTAATTCTGTAAAATAACTAAAATATGATAAATAAGAAGCGAAAATTTATTATTTTAATTCTAATTAAATTAAAATATTTAATAGAGAAACCATCAGTTTTAAAAACCTAGTTCTATTGTAAAATACACGTGACTGTTTTAATTGTTTTAGTTTAAATAAATGTATAATGTGATAAACCTTTTAAAACGTATATTTAATATTATATATCAAATCAAACCATAATAATTAATTATACAACTATTTTAAACATTTAGCTTAAGTTGGTAATTTTTTGTATCTGGCATGTCAAAAAATCAAAAACTGAAGTATTTCATACATCTATACCCTTAAACAACTAAACTGATATTTTGTTTTTTTATTTTTAAATGTCTTTAACAGATATTAACTAGAGATTTACTCTAACATATAATAACCTAAGATATAACTTAACTGTAGCTCACTTTAAATACTGAGTTTATTATTATACTATTTTAATGCAATATTTTAAGGTATAAATATTTAAATAAAAAGAGCTCTTAAAGTTTTGATTTTTGAATCTTTATTTTAGTTAAATTCAATATGTTTTTAAACTAGCACCAATTTTACCTAATTATACTTTGACAAGCTTGAATTTTTGCATGTGTAACATTTTAGTTTTTTTTTAGGTTTTCACGCATAAATAAGTTTTTTGATAACATTATAAATAAACAACATTGTTATCTAAAGTTTACTACTTAATTTTTCTTGAAAAGGTCGCAATTTTTTGCCACCGAAACCGGGTTGTAAATAAAATATTTAATTTGCACACCACTATTTAGATATCTTTTTGCAACATTATTTTTACAAAGTTTAAAGCAATAATATCAATGCTTTGTTTTTGCAGAACTATTATTTTAGATAGTTTCAAAAAATATTTGGAAAAACTAATTATATTCTTATCAAAGAAATAATAGCTTACAAGAGATTAAAGGTTTTTTTTTTATGTTTTAATACAAAAAGAATTTTTTATACTGTTTAAAAAATAAAAATTATTTTTAATTTTATTGCATAACAGGCACTTACAAAATTCTTAAGACAAAATAAAATTCCCGCATATTTTTGTCGCAAAACTAGTTTTTTCAGTCTAGCTTAGTAGAGGAATAATATTTTCAAGCTTCAAGTTAAGTAAACCATAAGTTATTTTATCTGTACTAAAAGTTTTAAATAAGTTGTTAATGTAATAACGTTTATTGGTATTCAACTAGTGTTTTGTGTTTTAAACATAAAATTTCACTTAATAAAACCATTTATTGCATGTTGTGCATGTGAGAATTTTATTCAAAATATATTTAAAAACAATTGACCTTAAAATTTAATTTTAATTATAAAACTTTGTGTTTAAATATATTTTTGTTTATCTTAGTATTCATTGAATGTCGTCAATGCGTTAAAATTTTATTTCTATACTTAAATTTAAAATTTGTGCCTTAAAGCACTTACTGACGTCACAAGTAAAACAACGCAAATTATAATATTTTTGTAATATATAGATTAAAACAAAATAGGGTTTGTAATAATTTTCGATAATTTCTCAAGAAAGGACAGATATTTAAAAGACTGTATTAACCAGTCTAAAAAATCAAAATAAGCGGTGTAAATAAAGCAGCAATAATGTGTTAAGTGTAATTAAGTATATTCGGTTAATTTGCTTTATGTAAATCGTGATTGACTAATTAATTATTAAATAAATAAATCATACTTTATGTATTATGAATTTATTGTTTGATATTTATATAAATTGAACTTATAAAACTGAAGTATTAAAAAGTTATTAATTTAGGACCAAAAAATGATTTTAAACTATTTAAACCTGTTTTTTGTTTTAACTTACAAACTAAATCTAACTACAACATAAAATTTGATATATGGAGATACTTAGACATATTTTTTTTTACTTAAATTTTCACGTTTAATCGCTAATTTAATCAAAATTATTTGTTGTAATATAAGTTTACGTTGTATACTATAATTTTAACCGCGATTAATTCCCACGCGCACATTTTCAAACTTTAGTTTTTTTTTCCTATCACTTTTTTACTTATTTTTGGTCGGTAACGGTCGTTTGTCGTATATATTCAGCGTGGTGTGAATTGCGCTGGTTGTAATTGTTAGCGGGTTGAAACTGAGCGGTTCCTACTTTACTCATATATAGTTTAACTTAATTATATTAGCTAATGAAATAACAGAAAAGTTTAATAATTTCAGTTTAAGTGTAAATTTACAGTATTAGAAATATTATTTGTTTTCGTATACATTTAAATGCTAAGAAAAATATAGGAAAAAAATAAAATATATTTTAAAACATTTTGTTAAACCCAGGAAAATACCAAAATACTTAATAATAATATAATTAAATACCTAACAGCTTATGATAGTTTACAATAAAGTTATTAAATTAAATTGATTTAATAAAACAATATAAAAATATGATCTTTAATAACAATTTATAGAACTACAACACCATTTTACTTTAAGTATAAATCAAAAAAAGAACAAAAGTAAAATAAAAAATATGCAGTTTGTTAAGTGCTTTATTTATTGACTGTTTACATTTAAGTTACATCATTTATAATTGTCGCAAAAGTTTTATTAACCATATTGGCTTTATTCTAAAAAACATTTAAGTTTTATTGATTGTGATACTTTTTAGTTTTAAAACCTCTCTGGAGGTTATTTAGTTGTATTTTAAACCTGTTAATTTAGTTATCTCAGTCTAAAATAAATTTAATCGATTATGTTATATTTATAATTGATAAAACAATCATGTAAAAACTTTCAACTAATTAATCCAAAAAGTCGTATTTATAAAATGGCTAAATAAAATGGTGTTTTCGATATTTTTATATGAATCTAAAAAAAAAGTATAAATAATATTTTAAATTAGAAAAAAAATGTTAGCATAAGTTAAACATAACCAAGAACTTAAATGTGTTTATTTCTGAAAACAAAATTAGTAACGAATTTTACATTTTTATAACGAAATTTTTTATTCTAATTCTTACAAAATTAAAAATGTTTAAAGATTGCTATAGATTCTTAGAGATTCCTATAGATTCTTATAGACGTATAAAGAAAATTTCAAAATAATCATTTACAAAATATAAATACATACAGTCAATTATACTTTTAAAGCTATAATCTATTATAAATAAATTAATGTAATTAAGTATTTAAGTATTTAAAAATCTATTAGGTATTGTTATATGCCTGAAATGTAGATTTGTAACTAAAATTGTTTAAACTTCAACTATATTAAAATACAAAAATTGACAAAAATGTTATTACTGCTTATTAAAGGACAAAAAGTAATTGAAATATTTGGTCCTAAGACTCGTTGGCCGAAAAAACATTTCAATTATTAAGTAAATCAAAATTTATGAAAAAATTAAAACAACGAAAAGCTTTTGAGAGTTTAAAAAAAAAAACTTTATGAAACATAAAGATTTATAAAGTTTGATAGACAGTTTGAAAAACTTAAAAAAATCTTATTAATAGAAACAGGCTCTTAAAATGCAAAATAATATTTTTCTATCAGTCATAAATACAATTTATTGTAAAATGAATAATTAAGTGTTCTAAACTTTATTTTGTATAACTTATTAGATCATAACTCAAAATGATTGTTTCTTAGAACAATTAACTTTTTTAAAATTATACTTAAATTTGAGAGAATGAAAAGTCTTGATCTCGGCCTATCATGTCTAATCATATTAAAGTTATTGTACTTTTATTTGGCTGTTTTCAGTTTTTAATAACAAAAAATATTACTAAACATTATGTACAAAGTTAATGGGTAGAGTTTCAATGAATAAAGCCAATTACTAATTTTTTCATTATTATAATATACATTTAGCATACTTCAGTAAAACAATTTATTTAAATTTTAAATGAATAGCGGCAAATTTATAATACATTGTAAACTACTCTTTCAACATGTTTTTTGTCAAAAGTAAGCAAAACATATCAAGTTAGTTAATTTTGAATAATAATCAAAAACAAAGTTTTGAGACCAAAACATCATCAAACATACTAATATTGTTTTTGTTTTGTTTAAATACTTATAAGACTTATAAATATTGTATATGTTGATTTTTTTAAATTTTTGTACTTCAAGAACCAACACTTTAAAGTTATAAGTTAAAAAAAGATTGTAACTAAAACAAATCAGTTTGATCTAATCAACTTTTTTGTAAATTATTTACAAAAAAGTTTTTACAGTTTAACCTAAAAATAAAGCTGGTGACGAACATTGAAAAAAATGCGACGAATTTTTTTTCTGTTATATAAAAACACTTACGCTACTTTTTAATTTTGTTTAGTTTAAAACAGTTCAACCTAGTTAACACAATCTATAACTAAAGCTGATAGGTAAAATTAAAAAATGCGACAAAAATTTAAATATGCTTCTGTTTGATTAAGCTACTTTTTAATTTTGTTTGAACTTTGTAGCTAAATTTTTTTAAGAGTAAATCGCTGCAATTTTTAAATATATAAATACCTACATAGTTCATCAAAAGTAAAAACACATATGAATACTAAAAATAAAATTTTATGTACTTAGTGACGTCATCTATTTACCAACAAACACTCGCATTTACTATCCATATATTATCAGTTGCGATATTAAAATAACAAGAACTATCTTGCTCATTTATAATTGCTGAAACTTTGGAAGTCGTTGTAAAACGACTAAAATTTGATAAGTTTCTACAAGGCAAAGTTGTTTTTAGATAAAGGTCAGGATTGTGTACTCTCTAAATATTAGGTTTTTCTCGGCAATTACACAAATATACTTAAAAGGTTGTTCTAATTATATGACTAATAAATTTATGTAATTTGTATTTTATTTTAATTTTCTATTTGCAATATGTTGTACAAACATAGTTTAGTCATAAACTGTTAATGTCTTTATAGTTTTTACCTAGGTAAGTGATTAGTTTAATAAATAAAAGTCGTATATATTTACTTACTTGTGAATGAACAAAGTGAAAGGTAACTTTACAATATTTTTAGTAAAAAACATATCTTGATTTTCAGCCTTAGCAGAAGTTTTACATAATTGAAACAAATTAAAAAATTTTGGTGAAGTTTTTTTTATATTATTATAAGCATGGTTTCGAGTACTTAAAATCCCTTACTTTTTATATTAAACGTATTTTGGTTAAGTTATTTTAAGCTGTTCTGTTACTTAGTAGAAATTAATTAGATTACTCGATTTTTTTATACAGTTTTGATTTATTTATCGAGGCTAACACTAATTTATACACTAAAAAATCTAAAATAACCTGTATTATCAACTAAGATAATGTTTTAGATAATTGAAATCAAAGGTGTATTTCTATTAGCTTTTTACTTGCTTTATAAAATTAAAAAAAAAATTATGGTTTAAAATAATTTCAAAGCTTTAAATACTATAAAATAGATATAATTGTTTGTTTAAGCAAAATTAACAGATATAAAGATTCTAGAATATTAACTGTTTAACGAAGTATGAATATAAATTAACAGTCCAGATTGAATACAACTCATTTGTAAAATTTTTTCTAGAAACATTGATCAGTATAACTATTTGAGGTACTAAATACCAAATTTCACTACGTATAAGGTTATATTAAATTTATGTTTAAAGTATAAAATTTTAAGCCTAAAAAAACGATATTTTTTTTTATGAATTGTTTCAGATATATTATTCAAAAATTTATAAATTTATAAACTTAAAAAAAAAACTTTTCAAAGACTTATTAAATTCAATGAATTATTAATTCTAATCAGTTTAATATTTTTTTGTCTGAAAACTTAAAGTACTTGATTATATTATATAAAATATTTTGTTACATTAGAAACTTTTTTATATAATTTTCTTAATTTTTGCTTAAATACGATCAAAATTAAGTGATTGTAAAATCACAAAGGTAGTTATTAAACTTAAACATAATAAACAAAAATAAGCTTTTAGTTAGTATTGCATTTAACGTTATTGTACATTAAAATGAATATTATCTCATTAAATATTTTTTAAATAACGTATAACAGAATTTTGAATAAAAAAAATTAAAAAAATCTTACTGACGTCATTTTATGTAAACGTTTGCTTCAATTAAAAATTGTTATTTAACGTTAATAAATTTGTGCGTTAATAAAAAAAAAAGGTTCTTTAAGTCCTTATGGAGGCTTATAATTAGATATAATCATATGATGAAAACTGATTAGCGTTTAAATAATAAGTACTTTTTATATAATGTTATTGTCTTTGCATTTTGATATACTATTAGATTAGTTTTGAAGTTAAAACTTCGTTTAGACTATACTTGTCAATTTTCATTATTGTATATTAAAACTCAAATTTTATTTTAATATAAGATTTTAACTGCAATTAAAATTGAATAGCACTCTATGACATTTATATATATACAGATTTATTTATAAAAGAAGATCATTGTATTGAATTCAAAGTAATTCAAAAATTTTAAACTGTTTATAAACTTCACTTATAGTTTTATCTACGAAACTAAAAATAAAATCTGGTACTAAGAAAAAAATTTAATAAAAGTAAAGTTAGATAAGAAATTATATAATAAATGTAAGTCTAGATAAATTATTGATTACTCAAGTTTTTAAGAAATGAGTTTATTTTCTAAGAAAAATATCATGAAAAAAATAAAATTGTTAATTTCTACTGTGGTAAAAGAAGACAAATAATAATCTCTTAAATTTTTAGAGATTTAATACACTAATATGTCTAATTTTATTATATTTAGATAATGAATTTACTTCTTCATATAGGTAAGTGTATAAAAAAAAATTATTTTAAACAAAAATAGGTTTATTTTCGTAAAGTTTGTTTTTAAACGTAAAAAAATAACAGAAAAAAGAAACAAACATTTACAACAACAGGAAAACAACAGTTCTATACCAATTAAATACTTTTAATTCTTAATTTTATATTATATAATCTTCTATTGACGTTTTTTCGAAATCGCAGACATTTCCTTTAATAAACTTTTATTTAAACAACTTAAAATAATAACATTTATGCCCTAATATGAAAGCATAATTTAAAAAACCTCTCTATACGAGGTCAAAAAATTTCTAAAGCGAGTAAAAAGTTTAGAATTTGGACTAGTCAGGTGTGATGGGTTGCAATAGTTTTTAGGAAAAAATAAACTGTTAAGCATTAAACAAATAATAAAAAGTGTAAATTTTTAATTCATCTGCTTAAAGTTAAATAAATGCAACTTAACTGACATTTTCAATGAGCGTGAATATACTAAGAGTCGTAGTAATACTATCTATTAATATTATATTATATTAATAGAAATATTTAAAGTTAACAATCATTAACTTACCTATAAATAACAATATACCGCTAAGATATATATCATCGGCTAAGAATTTTCTTAGCATATGTTTTCTTTTTGTGTATTTGAATTAGTTTTCTACTTGCTTTAACTTTAATTTTCAACTCTTAATTTTAATTAAAGGTTGAAGACAATATAAAATATTTAACCTACCTTTTACATAACACATTGTCTAAAACGTCATTAACAATCAAAGTATAAAAAGAATGGAAATTTATAAAAAAAACTTTGAATGAAACAATTTTAAACACGTTTGAAATAAATCAAACGTGATCATCAGTTGGTTAATAAAATCTTGTACAAATAAAATCTAAAATATACAAATAGTTATACAAATAAAAGGATTAATATTGCAGTCTTCTATGAATAAAAGTTAATCAAAACAAGCTGATAGTTTATAATTTTTGAAAAGAATATTAAAATAAACGTTGAATTAAACTGAATTTAGTACGACATATTTATATCAAACATCATATATGATTGAGTTTGTAAGAAAGTTTTTGAATAGGATATAAGTTGAATACTTAAGTGATTTGTAAACGAAAAATTTTTACGATTCTATCAAAGAAACTATAATTGATAGATTTATAGAAATATGGGCTCAAAATACTTGTTCCTTGGACATTTAAAAAAAAAAAATTCTTGATTTTTGAGTAATACTTAACAGATGCAGTTAAATTTCTTATCCAAAACTATATAAAATATTTGAATCAATTTAAGTGAATTAAAAATTGAGAATAAGGTATTTTTATTTAAATAGTACATTGTTTTATAAAGAACACCAACTGCCAATAGTAGTTTCCTATTTACCATTTCAATATGTTTTGCCCAACTTAAATTATTATCTATTATTGCTCCTAAGTACTTGTTAATTTTTGCCGTATATACTACTGTTTTTTCTATTTTAACACAAAGTGTTAAACTTTTCCAAAAAACTGTTTTAGCTGGATGAAATAGAATACTTCATGAGATATTAGATATGTAAAGAATAATGTCATATGATCTGCATTATATGTTATTTTAATAAATTAAAACAAATATTTTATAATTAATTTTATAATTATAAAATACATAAAAATATTTGAGTAACGCTCAACCATTTAAAACTACTGAGTTATTTGTTTATTTATATATTATCATAGAAAAACTGCAATAAGTCATGTTAAAAGTTTATAACAGCTTTAATCCAAATAACTTAAAACAAGTAAGTATCTAATAATACAATTTTAAATTAAAAATCCTACTACCTGTAACTTTACCATGACTGTATTTGTTAAAATTTTATTGTAGGGTAAAAACTATCAAATCATTTAATTTATCTTCACTAGATGTCCGTATGACTAAAAATTAATCGAGCTTATAATTTGAAGTTGAAATAAACAAACAATTATTAAGTGTAGAGTTTTAAAAAGTTCTAGTATTGTGCATAAAGTAAAGTATAAGAAATTATTTTTTTTTTCGAATTTAGTTAAAATTTGATTGTACCTATAAATTTTATTACCAACTTTTAAGTACAATTTTTGTAATAAACATTGTTCACATTTGCATTTTTTTTTGCTAGAGAATAAGTGTTATTTAAACAAAAAGTTTGCTAAAAATTTGCTATTACATACCTAAAATAAAAAATAATTATAACCTTTTTAATTAAGTTATAAATAATGTTAACTATATAGTACATACTTATTATTATTACAAGCATTACGAATAATGAAAACAATAAAAAAAGCTAGTAGACTTGTTAGATGTAAGTTAAGTAACTGTAATATAGTTGTATTAAAACAATATTTTTTACTTTTATTATAAGGATAAAAAAATTTAAAATTTGAAAAAAAAAGCCTAACAAACAGTTTATAATAATTCAATCTGTTTATACCTTATTACGTTAGTTGTCATAACCATAAACGTTAACTTAATAATACTGGTTTTAACAAACTAATTTACATAGATATTAAGTGACCAAAGTTAAATATAATTTAAAGACTTTTTAAACAAGGTCAATTAGTATTATAAATTAAACAACAAATCATATTGCTCCGTCGTATAAAAATATTTTCCAGGAATAATTAAATTTTACAAGCAGAAGGCTAAACTTTTGATATTAATTTGTTTCAAACAAAACATTCATAAATGAAGCTAATTTAAGTTTAAAGATTTAAAATTTTACATACTAATGTCAGATCAGTTTAACATGTTTTTACTTAAGATGTAAAACTCTTCTCAGTATAATAACCAAAATTTAACATTTCTCAAATTAAAATATACGACCTAATTATATTAACAATAAACTAAAGAGCATAAAATTGCTTAAATTATAATTTTAATATAGCTTAGTTTTATTTTAAACTCAAACATTTACGTTTCTTTATGAATTAATTAATTAGATTTCTAGGTTAGCTACAAATCGGTTAAAACTTTTATTAAAAACTAAATTTTCTTCAATTAAAAAATAATACAATCCATTAAACAGTCACTTATTAAGTAAAATAAAATATACTTTTTTACAATGTATAACTTATTTTATGTTTGAAATAATGTTTTATTAAAAAAAAATTCAAGACTAACTCTTACACAAAAGTTTTTATGAGTTCCTTACATGAAAATTACTTGTATATACAATATTCAAACTACCTTTTACATAACACATTGTTTAAAACGTCATTAATAATCTAAGTATAAAAAGAATGGAAATTGATAAAAGAACTTTTGATGAAACAACTTTTAACACGTTTGAAATAAATCAAACGAGATCATCAGTTGATTAATAAAATCTTGTACAAATAAATTCTAAAATATTCAAATAGTTATACAAATAAAAGGGTTAATATTGCAGTCTTCTATGAATTATCTATGAATTATGTTCTATGAGTTAATTGAAACAAGCTGATAGTTTATAATTTGTGAAAAAAAATATTAAAACAAACGTAGAATTAAACTAAATTTAGTACGACATATTTATACCAAACATCATATATGATTAACTTTGTAAGAGAGTATTTTGAACGGGTATAAGTTAAATACTTAAGTGATTTGTAAATGAAAAATTTTTACGCTTCTATCAAAGAAACTATAATTGATAGGTTTATAGAAATATGGGCTCAAAATATTTGTTCCTAGGACCTTGTATACAAATTAATATTTTGATTTTCGAGTAACACTTAATGGATACAGTTAAATTTTTTATCAAAGACTATATATAATATTTCAAATAAACTAAGTGAATTAAAAATTGAAAATAAAGTATTTTTATTTAAAAAGTACCTTGTTTTATAAAGAACACCAATTGACTTTAGTAATTTCCTTTTTACCACTTCAATATGTTCCTCCCAACTTAAATTATTATCTACTAGTGCTCCTAAGTACTTGTTAACTTTTACTATATATACTGCAGTTTTTTCTATTTTAACACAAAGTGTTATTCTTTTCCAAAAAACTGTTTTAGCTGGATGAAATAGAATACTTCATGAGATATTAGATTTGTAAAAAAAAATGTCATATGATCAGCATTTTACTTTAGTTTAATAAATTAAAACAAATATTTTAAAGCAAATCCTATATGACTTGTAGATAAAATAAAATGAAATAAATTACTAATTTATTTCGTAGTGTTTTATTTACTTTTTATAAGTGTACATGTATTTCGTTTAGTTAATCAATGTGGTGTGCTTTTTAATTTGTATTTAATTTAGTGTATATTTGAAATCATTGCTTAAAAAACTTTTTAAATAAAAAATGTGTTATGATTTACAATACCTTTATTATTAAATGTAGATTTTTTCTAAGATTACTGCTAATATACATCAATATAAATGTTAGCAAAATTCATTTTATTTAAGGTCTTTACTTGATTACCTCTTAACAATACTTTACGAAATCGTAACTAAGTTCAAAAAAGTTAGTTTAAATTACATACATTCAGATTATAACCTTACAGGTTATCAACTAGTTTTAAAATCAAAAAAATTAAGTATTAGTAAAACCTTAAGTTTTAAGTTCTATTAAAGCAGGAAAAGGAATAGAACAAAAAAAAGTGAAAAGCCCAAAACACTTTTTTTATTAGTGACGAAATTTATCAAAACCTCAAACGTTTTCTTCTAAATAATTCTTATATGAATATTAAAAGAACATTATTTATCTTCATGTAACATTTTTAAGTTTAAAAACCTCTTAATACGAGGTTGGTTAATAGTTTTTTGTGAGTAAAAAGGTAAAACTGTTCTATTATGTTTAATTGGTTTTTGATAATTGTCTTTTAATTTCATAGTGACGGCCTGTTATTATTTTACAAAAGTATTTTATTAAACACTTAACATGACTGAAAACAAAACTTTTCTCAAAAACTTTTCTGGTTCTTAAAAACCTCAATAATTAATTTGATTTGAAAAATAATAATATGTCTTAACTAATTTTCTATTAATTTAAACTTTTATGTTTCTTTATTATGATAAATTTCATAAACTAAAAAAAAATATATATTGTGTATGTTACATATTTTTTAAAATAAAAAAGCAATAGCAGTTAAATTTTAGCAATACATTATTTGAGTTTAGTTAAAACAAGTAAACTTTTTCAAAATAAACATACTTCAACTTATTTTATTATTAACTAAAAAAATGATTAAGAACAGCTGCAGAAATTGTACTTAATCAATTACCTACAAATCAAATTTATTTTATTATTGTTCTTATTAATTCTAATTATAATACATACAAATGTTTAATTTATTAACGTATTTTTAACAAACTAATTAATTAATTAACAAACTACTATTACTGAAACTTGTAGAAATTATCATTTTTCGTTACACAATATCTTAATAAATACTTGAAAATTTTTTGTTGAAATATTTAATCAGAGATTGTATTTGATTTGAATTATATTAAAACCAAGTTTATAAACTTCATTTGCTTATATACAAAAGCTTTAAAACCGATAAATATGCAAGCATGTGTTAGACATAAGTTGTAGATTCCATCTTTTTACATAAACAAAAGTCAAACAATGATACCTGTTATCTACTAACAGCTGAATTTAAAGCTTGCGTAAACAAAGTTAATTATAATAACTTTAGATAAAAATATATTGACATTAAAACTTAATATAATAAAATATTTAAAATAATTATGCATGCAAATGTATATTACTTATGATTTTTAAATATTTGTTTTATCTTTTTATATAATATTTTATTTATAAAATAAAAAAACAAATTGTTATCTTGATATACGATTCTATTTCAGCATTTTCTTTTTCCTTTAGTTGCATCTTAATAAACTAATTTTACACTGAAACGATAGTTCAAAAAAAAATAGTTTGCTGACTATAAACAAAATCTATTCTTTTAAAAAAAAAAATACGACTTAAAAGTAAAATGAAAAAAAAAAAAAATTATGCAATATATAGAAACTTTCAAATTTCTTATTTTTGATGCTAAAATTAAACACTTGTAAAATAAATACTTTTGTATACAAAGGTGAAGTCAAACGCTGAGAATTGTAGGTTCAATGTATTATTTAAAATATTTGATATTTTTTAGGAGAAAAAAAATTAACAAAAACAATTCAGCTAACATCCAAATTCATAAAATCTTTGTATATTACGTAATAGAAAAATTAATATGAATTAATAAAACGTAAGAGCCATAGTAATTAAAATATTTTAAGAAACTACTACTAAAATATTTATTAACTTTAAAAACCTACGATAAAAATTTAAAATATAAACAAAAATAATATTATTTAAAACTTTATTTACAATCAATTCATATTTTTGTTTTTACTTACTTCAGCGAAAAAACTATTATATTTTTTTCATCTAGTTTCTGCAACTTTCTCTAGCCGTATTTAAAATGTCAGCATGGTTTTCTAATCTTTAAAGAAAAATAAAACTAAAGCGTTTAATACCTAAACAATGATTTAAAGAGAGTTTCAATACTCATAAACAACAATCAATCTTAATACAAATAAATACTAGATAAATTACTCGATAATTTTATTTTATGGTAATTCATAAATTTAACATGTTTAACATAATTTTAACAAAACAATATACTTAGTAAAATCATGAAGAATATTTGTTAGAATTTTATCTTCGCTAAAAGGCAAATGAAATTTACATAAAATAATTACTTAATTTTGGAATATGTAATTTATTATATTAGTTACTTATTTAAATATGAATTTTGTGGAAACAAAATATGTTTTAGCCACAAATAGCACATTTGTTTTTGTCTATAAATACAAAAGTACAAATAAGATACTAGTTTTCATTAAGAATAAAATTTTAAAGCTTCCGTCGACGAATCTAAATGTTTTATTTTATTTAAGTTTGAACAATATAAAGAGTTATAAGATAAATTAATTTTGTAAATTTTCGTAGTTCAACATACTATTTATGTAACACTTACATAATTAAACATTAATTCCCTTATCAACTTTTTTACGTTAACTCAAAACCAGCAATGTTAATAAAATCAAATACAATAAAGTTATTTCAAACAATTTTGTTTAGAACTTCTAAATTATAAAGACTATTTATATATTTAAATATCTAAGAAACATCTTTAGTATGAATTGGAAGTAACAAGTTAAGGTCAAGTTGACAAAGATGATTACATAAGTTTAAATTTCAATAAACAAATTAGCTTTTTAGCCTTCTTGTTTTAAATTTTACTTTCAATTAAAGTACTTTTTTATACTAAAAGTTTAGTACTTTGTAAAACAGTTATTACAGTGGTTTAGCTGTTTTGTTTAAAAACTATAAATAATAGGTTAAAGTTTAAAGTTTTTTTATATTTAAATAGTTCTAAATGTTTTTTTTTTTAATTCTAAATAAATAAAAATTGTTCAAACTAAATTTAATTATTTTCATTTCTTTACCGCTGTCTACAGTTTGAAAATCTGCTCTGTGATGAAACGTAGTAATTGTTTCTCTAAACAATTAGTTATTTAACATCAATCTTGTTTTTTATTTATTTGCTTGTTTTGAACTGAATTGTTGATTATTGTTATATTTGTATACTATTTTTTATATTAGAAGGTAAACCGTAAATACTTGTATTAAAAAAAAAACGTACAAAATGTACTTTATCGTTGAGTAATTTTACCACAATTTAGTATAAAATAATATAAAAAAATTTACTATTTATAAAGTACGGCCCAAAGAAGTCGAAAGTCAGTATTAATTATTAAGTTAACATTTGGAAACTTTGAAAACTAATACAAAAACTACAATTAATATTACAGTATTTTTACAACTTTACTTGAGAAATGTTAAATAACATTTATGAACACATTTTACTTATTTGACATTCGGTTGTTTTATTTATATGCAATATAAAGCCTCTAAACTTCAAAAGTGTTACTAATTTTGTATTGTGTGATTTTGTATTGCGATTATTACTAAACATCAATGTTTTTATTTTTGCTTGAGACTATAAGCAACTTTGTTTTGTATAAAGCATAAGCCTGTCTAAAATTCTTATTATTTTTTTATCTATTTTGAGAGTAATTTATCTAGAACTTTTTTTTGTAAACTTAATTTATTTATAGTAATTAATTATTATATTTAGCATTTTAATTAGATAGTGCTTTTGTTTTATCATTTGTAAATATTAATATAGAAAATATTTTTAATTTTGTTAGAAGATAATATTTTTGGTATATAACTTGAATTATGTATATTAAATTAAAAAATAATAATACTTATAACGTAAAAAAACATAAAGAAAATAAGTTCAAAGTAGTAGAAATGACTAAAAAATATTTTTAACTTATACAATTAGGTTTCCAAACAAACAGTTAATGCTAGATATATTTTGTATTGTTCAAGTGACATCATTTGCCTGACACTAAACGTTTACTTTATAATATTAATTATAACAAACTTAAGCCATAAGTTTATGGTATACTAGTATTAGATTAGTTCATTAATCTCTATACAATAGATTGTCTTTTAGTTTAAGCTTGAGAAAAACTTAAAAATTGGACAACTGTGTAGAACAATTTTCGATGGTTGTCTTCAAACTAATCTTTACTCTAACTGAGTAACAATCACTATCTAAAAGTCCGTAACTGTTGTTTTTTACTTAAAAGAATTAAAAGTAAGACACAATTATACAAAAAAGAATTAAAATAGACAGATATCTCTAATTATACATACAAATTAATTTAGTGACGTCATTCTCAATAACAACAAACATTTACTGTATTTAACATTTTATAAATAAATTAAAATTTTAAGATGAAAGTCTTCAAGCAAAAAAATAGTTTTCAAGCTTCTTTACAATTTAAAGTTTCTAACAAAAATCGACCAATTTAAATTATTTTTCATTAATAGTTTTTATTAATTTATTTATTTATCGTTATTGTGTTGAAAGGTTAGTCCTTCACTTACATCGTTTAAACATTTTTAAATCAGTTTATCATTTATCTGTAATGCTACTTAAGTTATTTATAGGATAAATGCTCTAGTATTTAGTACAATAAGTTAATCATGTAATAGTTTTTCAACATTGTACTAATATTTATAGTATTTATTGTAGCTCCTTATAATAAGTTCTTAGTGTTAATATTTAAATAATTATGCTACTAATTCTATCTGTTTTTCTTTTAAAAATAAAGCTTTGCACTGCTACTTTAATTAAAAAATTTAAGCTAATTCAGTTAATTTTGAACTAAAATTTATCTTTTTAATTATTAATTATAGTACTAGATTAAGCAACTAGATTTTTTCTCATTATTTATTTTATGTGAAATTCCAGCAGCTAGCTGTATTAATCTTTTATAAAAGTGCAACTATTCTTTAAAGCTTTTATTTCAATTACAATTATATTATCTTTGTTGATAAACAGCTTCAATTTTTAAATTAAAGAGTTCAATTAAGTGTAATCTATAAAACGTCTGTATATTTGTGACCAAACATCAAAAGGTTTACATTGGTCTGGCTGTTTGTCTAAGGGTAGAATTCCAGACCTTGTTGTATTTGATTTGCCTTCAGGGGGTTTTACAATTTAGGATGTTTACTCATGAGATTCACTGCAGAGAATATCAAATTTTTACTATTAGGGCTTGACATAATAACTTTCCTATGCAATTCTTAAGAATAGAATGTGTTACTTGAAATCTGTATACAACCACTAGGCACAGATGTATAGAAGATTTCGCTTTGTTTAAAGAATAACTAAAGAAATATAAAACAGACTTTACAGTTTTAAATAATACTTAAAGTTCGGATACTGGCATAAAGCTGCTTGAATTTTTAAGCTTTAACACTAAACTCTTGTCTAAATCACGCGTATATGAAGTGCTAATGAGGATGAGTGTTTTGTGTGCAGACAGCATTGGCACAATGATTTGGTTTATTTATGGGTCACATGATACAAAATGTAATATGACGCAAGCTCGAGTTGTAAATTGAACTATCAATAATTAAATATCTTGAAGATAATTTACTAGCCATTCGTCGGTGCCTCGAATTCTATCTCTTTTATTATCTGCTTTTTAACGCTTGGTTAGATTGTAGCCAAAGGGTAAAGATGTTTATGTTTAATGAATAGTAGATTGTGTAAAAATCGAGAAATGATAACAAAAAGATAAACTATTTAGATATATACGTATAGATATATATTTTATACACATATTGAGATAGATACTTAACTTTGGTTAGAGAGAACGAAAGATTACTGCATAAAAGAAAAATTTCGCCAAATGTTTTTTGTTCTTGTAATACTATTTATTTTGTTTATATTTTTTTGATGTCATTTAAAAACACTTCAAACGTTTAATTTATTTATTAGACTATATCAAACAAAGTAGTACTAGTTTTAAGAAGATTGTGTTTCTGTGATTTTAAAACCTCTATTCAGAGGTTAATTATTCTGATTGTGAACTATAGTGTTGCTTAAAGAACTATTTCCAATTAAAATAGCTAAATTATAACATACAAACTTTTTCTTTTAGACTAGATATTTCTTTTTGACTATGTAAATCTGTATTTAACATTGTTTCATAACATCTATAACTTTCAAAGTGTAAAATGTTTGAGTATTATTGATTTTGTAATATATTTAGTGAACTATTAAATATTTAGTTACTACATATACAGAATATAACCAAAGAACTACTCCTGCAGTAGTCAGTCTTAAAATTAAATATATTCAAGTTAACTTAATAAGTAGTCTATTAAAACATTTTTAAGTATAAAAAATTGAGAAGTTTCTATTCTGTCTAATGAACAACTTACAAATGAACCTAATTAAACAATTACAAAGTCACAGCTGTTTCACATTTTATTTTTAGAACAAAAATAGCTTTTCAAGGTACTTTTAATAATTAGTTAAGATAAAATATTTTTTGTGATTTAGTACAGCTACATCAATATAAATTAATTTATCAAAACGTAATAAGACTCGTTACGATTTAAAATAATAACAATTAACCTCTGAAGAGAGGTTTTTAAATTGTGCTTAGAAGAAATTTACATAAACTGTATAACTAATTTCTATAATTTAGTGTAATGATTAAAATAAACTTTTGAAATGTTTACAAATGATATCACTAATGTATAAAAAGAACACTAGTATCATTTTAAAAATGTTGGTTTTGCAAAACTTTAAATAAATAAATAACTCTTAATTTTTTATAGATTATCAATATGAACATATTTATACTTTAATCAGAAACTGTTATAGTTTGTTACTGTTTATATTACAGAAGAGTAAATATTTGATAGCAATTAAATTCAACAAAATCTTTATATTATTATGTAGTTGTAAGTAAACAAGATGTAATAAAATTTTAAAGACTCAACAAAAAAAAACACTGGTGTTTTGAAGTATGAGCATTTTTTTTTAATATACACATAATAATTAAGATACTTTGTATGCACTTTTTTATTGTAATCTAAGCACAATAGCCAGAGTATCTTAAAGAATTGTTTACTTTATAAACTTTGACTTTGTTATACTCAAAGTATTATCTTGAGCTACTTTTAATTGTACTTTTACTAAGTATAAGCTAATTAATCGATATTTTTTAAGTTAACATTTTGTTAACATGTAGTCCAAAACTAACTTTATAAGTATTAAAAAAATCATAAACTGATTAGTATACAAATATAATTACTTATTATTATCTTTTTTATATCAATAAGTTATAAAAAATATTAAGTTACAATCGTTATGATAACAAGATTTATACAAAAATGCTCAAAGGAGACAGTCGTTATTTTATTTTTGATTTTTCTTTTAATTTATTATTAGAAAAATTCAAAATATATTTTTGATAAACTTACAAATTTAATACATTTTACTTATGTTCAAAACATTTTCAGACTTAACATTTTTCCTCAGTACACTTTTAACAATTTATCTTGAAACTATAATGATTAGTTTAATTAGATACCCATTTTATTTGTTAATATGACTTGCTGAGTTGCTGATTAAATATTTTGAAAACGTTATCGACAAGTAAATGATGTTAATGATTTTTGATAGTGGATTGACTAAAAGTAAAAAGCTTAGATTTCCTCAGTTTTAAAACGTTATAATAGAGTTTTAGCAAAAAAAAATTAAAAATATTGTGTATTTAATTAAATACGCTCAGCAATTTTGTTTTCCGTTAGTGGTTAATAACTAGAATCTAAAGTCAAAAATTAAGCATAGTCAAAAAGTTGAAACAATGTTTATAAAATCTGAAATTAGTGTCTAAATTTAAAATAAATATTCGTTGAAATAATGTTATTAAACTTAATAACTTAAAAACTTTTCCAATATTTTATAAGAACAATTGATAGGCAAGCAACAGAGTTTGGTTCTAAAAAGTCTACATTTACTTAAATTAACCTTTTTTTTAAATAATTTAATTTATTGATTGCCCTACATTGATTATTTGTTACACTTTTGATGTCCTTATTTCAAATGTTACATTAAAGATGTATAAATTTTTTCTAACAGCATCAAACATAAAATTTTAGCATTCAAAAATAGTTTGAAGTTTAACACATTTATCTGATAAACAAATAATTAAAGAATTACGATTGAAAATGCTACTCAAAAATTAAAACATTGTTATTCTCGAGATAAAGTCATTCAATTCAAAAAGAATTACTTTTTAACAACTAGAGAATATTTTTGTAGATAATTAAGTTTAACGTCAGTATAACTTTATTTAGATAAAAAAGTTTACTTTAATAATAAATTTATTTAGTGTAGCTGAAACTTCATTTGTTATTATAAATCTTTTTATATAATAATTACATTTTTGAAGAAAAACAGCTTAAATAAAACTTGTTTTATTAAAATAACGTGTTGGTGTTAACAAAAAGTTGCAAATTTATATAATAATTTAAATTAAAAAAAACTTTAATCAAAAATTTATAGTAATATCTTTTTTTTTTTGTTTCACTCTAAAACGTGAAACCAATTTTAGAATAAATGTCAAAAAAAAATTTTCACTCTGGTCAAGTTTTAACTTTTATTTATCACTTGAAACTTATACTTAACCCCTAAAGGTTTATAAAATATCCTTTTGCAGAAATACTAAGTGCTAAAATTTAGTTTATCTATAAAACGATATTATAAAGTAAAGTTTTGAGTAATAGTTAATATGACTTCACTAAACTAATTTATGAAATATGTAGCGCTATTTTTTTACATAATTTTATATTCATTTAAGTTGCTTTAGAAAAGTAAATGAAAACTAACTTAGAACTGATCAAATACTTTTTAATTTTTTTTAAGTTAACTTCAGCTTTTAATAACAGTAACTTAATATTTTTTATAATGTATTTAAATATGTTTTGTAAAGTTTAATTACTGATAACTAAATACAGTTTAAATTTTTTGTATTAGGTAAAACTTTTAATCAAGTAATATTTATATTTTAAAAAAGTTTTGATAATGTAAACTGAGGCGTTTTAGAAAAAGTTCAACGTTAAAATATTTACTTATTTTGAGTAGTTAAAAAAAATTAATATTGAATTTAAACTTTTAAACTAAACTATGTTGCATATTTATAGATACTACTATCTAAATTAGTTTATAATAAATAGTGTGAAACAAGTATTTAGTTCTTTGATATGTAACGTATTTTTAAAATTATAAATTTTAAAATCTTTAAAGAAAAAAATATAACATGTTTTTATAGTTTTTTAGTTTCTTTTATTGTTGTCATGTTAGTTGTAAAGAATACAATTAACTAATTTTATTTAGCCTACAATACTAACTTATAATATAATTTATGATAAAATTACACATAATAGCGTTTTTTATTATAATAAAGTTCTTATCAGTAATTAACATGTTGTAAGCTATTTGTACGAAATGTGTTTATTATTTTTTAATATACTTTATTATAGTAAAATAATAAGCATTTTAAAAATCTCAATAATCCATTATATAATTAAAAATGTTATTTTGGTTTAACTTCATAAACTTTATGTGCTGTAATTTGTTTTTTAAATTTATTATGTTTGTTACTTTTTCAAAAACAGTTTTTCATGAATTTAAAAAAAATCATAAGTAAAGCATATGTAATTATAAACTTAATTTAGAAAAGTTTTCGTAAGTATTTTCTTTTTAAAGATTGATTTAAAAAGATTGATAATGTAAGTATAACAACTTATTTTTTACAAAACTATCTGTAGTATTATAGCCTAAATTCTTATTTGCATCAATTCTAAAGTCATCGATTTTTAGATACAATATAGTTAGGTTCGATATAAATTTGTAATAATAATAAAGATATTAATAAGAATTTTAACCGAAGTTTCGCTACTTATGAGTGGAAAACTAAGAAGTACAGAAAAAAGCTTCCAAAAGTATTTAACATGAAATTTTAGCATTTAAAAAAAGTAATAGCTTTTATAAGCTTATGAAACATACTAAAAAAAAATTATTTAAAGTATTACAAAATAGTAATATTATTATTTCATTATTATTAAAATGTGCAACAAAAAAAATTAAAACAAGGAAAAATTTGGAGCTTTAAAGTCTCACATTTGCCTAAAAAATCTAACGTCGAATTAACTTTATGTGTATAAAAGAATCTATTTTTATAATCTGTTTATTTCCAGACTTATAAGTTTATTGACTTAAAACAATATAATTCAATAATTAGCACAAAGCAAAATATAGACAATGACAGGTCGATAACGGGAACAAAATGACAAAATGATTAAATTGAATAGAGTTAAAAAAAAACCTAGTTTAAATTTATGTAATTGAATAACACCAAACTTGTTAAACAAAAGTAAAATAGTTAAAATCAGAAATTAAAATTGTTGTATACAGTTTTCCATTTTCAACCTTTTCTGGTATCAATTTTATATAAAAGTTTAGAAATCAATTGCACACGACAGCTCAACAATTAAAATCAACATTACTAATTAACTTCATGTATCAAAAAGGTTGTAATAAAGTTTAAAAATTAGTTTGCTAACTTTTTATTGAGTCCAGTACTAACGTAACTAATTGGTTTTGAAACGATTTAATTCTAAATTTAATATCTGTCAATAGATTTATTAGTTGCGAGTTGCAACTTAAGTAGTTTAGATTTATTACGAAACAAGTATTCCAGTAATTGTAATAAGGAATAAAGTAATATTTTACTTCAAGGTTAAGATTACAATATATTTAACTACTGCGTTTTTATAAACAAATACTTTAATTTTCAATTTTAACAAACTATAAATTAGAAATTAAAATCTTAATAATAAACATTATATTCACTTATTTAAATTGATTTATATTACAATTTTTTCACGTACTGTTTTTAAATAATCGAAAATTTTTTATTTATAGTTTATAAACAAATTTGTTGACAGTATATAAAAACATTACTAATAATATTTGGAGAATATTACTCAGGTCGTTTCTAACTAAAAAGTTAAATTAATAATCAAAAATTTTAATTAGTAAAGAAAAATATTAGTAAACCGAGGTTCACAGTTTCTTTACAAATTTGTATTAGTGATGTTGCGTGGTTTTAAATTATGACTTGAATTTAATACACGTTTTGTACTAAATTGTTTATATACAAATAGAAGTCTTAGGATTTATATCATCAACCTTACAAAAATAGAAATTAAAACAGTTTCAGAAAAACTTTTACTTGTTTGTTTTAAATTATAACAAAAGTTTGAGTAAACCTGTTGTTAGAACTAGAGCTTGCCAGTTTTCAGTTTTTATTAATGATATTTAATAAGTTTTTAATATTAAAACAATAATGTTTTTTAATTTATAGTTAAATCTTTATATTTTTTTTACAGTTTTTTTTTTTAATTTAAAAAACTTTCTATGAAATAACAAGTTAGTACGCAGACTTTAATTTTTTTTCGCATTTCACTATTATTTAATGGAGGTTTAAAACAATTGATGTTAACTAACAAAGTTTATAGCTGGTATTAACTAGTCCTTATAAATTTTACAATAAATAATTGAGAAAATATTATTACACTTAAAACTTTACACTTAAATTTAAATATATTTTTGTGTATTGATTTAGTATACTATTTTCGTTAAACGTAATTAAATATGTTATTGAAACATAATTTATACAGTGAGCTACTTTTGAATATTAACTATTTTATTAATTTTAGTAATTTCAATATTTTACTACGCATAAAATTTAATACTTAGAAAATTCTTCCTGACGTCGATTTTTTTTTTATTATTATTGTAAGTTTATTGTCATTCGAAGGACCCAGGCATCAAAACCTAGGCCACTTACACAGAAAGACATACAACAAAAAGACAAAAATAAACCAAAATTGTACATTAAAAATGAAAAAAAACTGAGTTTAACTAATTAAAGTTTAAAAATTAACATAAAAACACCAAAAATTATAACACAAAATTTATAATTCCGGTGCTTCCGAAAAGAGAACAACAATATCCTACTTCAACTTCACCCAAACAGATGGTTTCACTCCAAAACTGGTTTCACTTTCATTCGAACGACTGGCTTCACAATAATTAGTTAAATTATTTTAATTTTAATTTTAAATCCTTAATATATTATTATTGTATTAAGGATTAAAAATTGTATTAATTTGAAGCTTCTTACAGTTTTACATCTTTGGTATAAGTTTATAAACCCAGTACCAGATGTAAGATACTAGATGTTTGTAGCTAGTTTAGTTACAATTAATATTTTAAATACTACTTTAAATTTTACAAAATAACAAGTAAAACGAACCATCAAATATTAAGTATTTTAATCAAGGAGTTTTTTATTAATCAAAAACAGACTCTGAATATTAACAGTTTCGAACTTGAAGAATAAATTTAAAATAATTTTTAACTTCTGGTATGGAAGCTTAGAAATTAAATGAATAAATACTGTGAGACTGAACAAATTTTAATTGTTTTTGAAATAAGAAATAGAAATAGAAACTCATAGAAAGCATTTTCTTATTATGCTGCATGACGTCCAGGAAGTTTTAGATTTTAGGTAGATAATTTTCAGATTATGACAAACAACGTTATTCACTTTTAAATATAGTAAATATTTGATAATTGCAAATTTTATTTTCTTGTGAACTTGCAAAAAAATGTTTGACAACAGCTTTACAATATTTTATAAATAAAAGAACAATAACAAAGTATATTTTAATACAAAAAAGGCTATCAGTTTACATAATGTAGCCATTTAAAGATTTATTAACACATTGGATATGTATTAGTTTAATATTTGCTTTTTGAATGGAAAATAATAATAAAAATGTTAAATAAAACAACTAATTGAAAAACTAAAGTTTTTTTTTATTTTTTAATTGGTAAAAAAACCAAAATATGCAATTTATTTTTAAAAGAAAATGTGAAATCTGTCTAAAACTCTTGAATACTTAACAACATTTACTTCAAGTCGCCAATATAAGATGTAGAAAAGTATTAGATAAAATAATGTTTTTAAAGGATTAAGGAACATTAGTTTTTATTTTTATTCTTTTAATCATTAAATCAACTGTTTAAATTGTTGTATTTCACTTTCAAAAGTATCTATAATCTTTTAAACGATGTAAAATATTGTTAAACATTTTCTAATATTCTAAATTACAATTTTCAGTTCAATTAAAATTGTTTTTTATTTAAAGGCGCAGATTTAAGTAATATGGTTTTGTAGTTTTGTTATCAAAGCAAAGTGTAAAACTAAAACAGAAATAATATTAAATACATTTTTGTGTTTTAGTGATACCTAAGTTAACTTAGTAAAATTTAAAATATCAAAATTTAAAAATACGTAATGTAACTATATAAAACGAAAGAAGTAAACATATAAAACTTTAAAATAAATAAATAAATTACATTTAGATAAGACATACTTACAGATTTAGTATAATAACTTAAACACAACGATTGAATTATCTTTGAGTACGTACAAAAAAATTTAATCGTTAAACTAAAATAGTGAGCCTAGTTTTTTTGAAGACTTTAAGTTTTAGATTTTTTACTAAACTTATTTTGGTTAACCTCTTTAATAATAGCTTTCACTTACATTTCGTTTTGAATTAGCGATGGAATTTACAATGCTCTTGTTTAAACAATTTTTACCGACTTTTTTGTAAGTGAGCAGAGATTAACTAAGTTAAAAATAAAGTTTTTAAAACAACTAATTTATTTGTTTTAAATTCTATAGATTATGTTGTTCTTTTTTGCAATGCTGTACTAATGTTTAAAAGTAGTTTTTTATCTACTACATAAATACTATAGCTTCTAATTATTTAATTACTATAATTTAGTAATTCATCAATATAAACATTTCAGAGATATTATTAAGTTAACAAGTTATATGAATATATTTTATTAAAACTAATAATTAAAAACTAAATTTCAGCGCTTTTATATTACTTTTTTAAGTTTACAATTTCTTTATTGATATTTTTTTATTAAAAAATTTAAAACATTAGAGTTGCAGTCTTATAAAAAATACATCAACTGGCTACTAATAATTGTATGATTAAATAAATATTTTTAGCTAACATATGTTAGCTCTTTGGTTTTAGATTAAGTATTTTTAGATTTAATCTAAAAAGTACTTTTCTTGAGTTTGTCTGAATAAAAATATTTTCTAAATTAAAAACATGAAGTACTTTAAATGTACACTAGATTTACCACTTACTAAACTAAATATCTATTGGTGAATAAATATAAGTGATAAACCTTGAAATATTCTAGACAATTGTTTGAGCATTTATTTCCTTAAATAGCATACAAAATCTATTATACTGAGTAAAAAATAAAAATAAAAATGTATCACAAAGTATAAGGGTGTAGTATTTTGAAATTAATTAAATTAACAAGTTTTTTCTTTTACAACGAGGCTTTCAAAATAGCTCGCAATAAAAAACAAATTATTGAGACAAATATACATAACAAAAAACTATGAAAAATACTAATGACGTCACTAGTTTAAAGAAACTGGTGAATAAGTTATTAATATATTAAAACATAGATTGTTTTAAGGTTTATTAGTTTATTTTTGACTGTTACAGAACTTAAACTTTAAATATTTATCTTATTTTTCTCTTTTTTAAGACTGAATAATATTCGTTATAACTGTTTTTCTATAAGATAAGTTTAAAGTTTAATAATGCACATCAACTAAAACACTTATTATTGAAGTTTTCTTTATAAAGGCATTACAAAAGTTTTACAGAATTTGTTTCTAGTAATTATTAAAACAGCTTAATGTCAGAGTACTTTATAAAGAAAAACGTAATAAATAAATAAACTTTAAATGAATTATTATTATTGATTATTGACTACAGTAAGCATACTCATATCAATTTTACATGCTTGAAACACAAAACAATGACATAAATTTTATCATTGTAGTAACTAGTAGCTATAATAAGGGACTAGAACAACTGTTTAAAATTTCAAGTATAACAACATATATATCTTAAACTTATGTCATAAAACTTAAGAAAAATAAATTGTTTTATACAATCAAATTAAATTAATACAAGATTAACAAAATAATTCTACTTAGAGTTTCATGATAAGAATTTTTTCCTAAATAAAGCTATTGTCAACCTCATAAATGAGGTTTTCAAATTATAAGAATGTTTCCCTATGAAACATCATTTAATTATCTTCTATATATACACTGTTATAATGTAAGCATTTGTTTTATAAAAAGTTATATCATTAATATATATGAACAAAAAAAGATAAGAAAGTCGTGAACTAACTTTTTAAGTGTTTTTCTGCAACGACAATATCAAAAAATACATTATTAATAGAAATAGTCAAAGTATTTTAAAGTTACATACAGAGCTTTTTAATTCTTATAAGAAATGTTTTTTTTTTTTTTGATTTTACTATTTACTTTTATTTTATAATTGTTGTGACTAACATTGAGTTACAAAAATAAGTTATACGTTTCTTTTTTAATTATAAACATTAAATATAAAATTAATTATATTATACTCCACTATGAATTCTGTTACAACAGTAACCATACAGAAAATATAAAAGTACCAAAAATCAATAGATTTAAAAAATACTTTATTTCTATTGTTCATTTTTATGTATTAAATTATTTGAACTCCAACAAAATGTAGCTGTTCTCAATTAGAAAAAAATAATAATCTTACTTAAACAGGTTTAGGTAGTATGCTCCTTTTATTATTTCAATCAAAATTTCTAATAGTTTTTGTAGAATTTTTTATGCTACTCAATTTATGAAGTATAACTAGGAAACACACCAGTTACTTTATTTCTTTAAACTTTTTGAAAAAGGTTTTAAACAACTTTTAATTTTGTAGTGAATCTTTATAGTGGGCTTAAAATATAAAATGCTAATAACGTTACTTTTTTCAAGTTAAGAACGATAATTTTTTCATTAGTTACTGGGTATCCAATTATTTATAATTATAACTATTAACTTTAACCTCTTCGAAAGGGGCTTTAAACTTCTGTCAATTTGTAGTTGTGAATTATTACGCTGTGGTTATTTTTAAATAATTGTTACTGAAGCAAAAGGTTGTGAGTAAAAGGTGATTAACGATTACTAATGTTATATTTTATGTAAGCTTGTCAGCATTATAACTTATATATTTGTTTTTGCTTGATCTAGGTACCTATATTTAAACTCTAGCTTACTGTATTAAAGTATAAATAATCTTATTTTCATAAAATAAAAGTAAGCCAAAAATTTTGTATAGTTTGTTAATTTTTTTTTTCTATATTTAATTATCTAAAATAAAACAGAGTGTAGCTGTTACCAATCAGAAAAATATTATTCTTCACTTGAACAGTTTATGCTCCGTTTATAATTTCAAACAAAGTTTTTAAGTGTTTTTCTATTTTTTTTTCTCACACTTATTATGTTAGGACGGAAATTAACTATTTAGTGGTAAATTATTTTGCTTGAAAAAATAAAAATACAAAACTTGTTTATGTTTATCTACTGATAAAACCTTTCATATTAAACTGGTTCTTGAGCTTTTCAATATAAAGTGGTTGTTTAAAAATAAAATTGCTTATAGAAAGTAAAGTTATGAAACTACTTTGTTAATTAATAATTTAATGTTTTATCAAATATCTTTCACAAAATTATTAAAAAGAAAAAAGTTATAAAAATACGCTTTGACTTTTGCATACGCTATAATGTTAAACTTATATGTTATGTTAGCTCTTTTTTGGAGCAGAAAAAACTTTCTGGTATTTTTGTACAAGAAATAAATGTATATTTTTCTTTGTATTAAAAATATTAAAACTAACATTAGATGCTAAAATTCTATTGACTACATATCAGTTTTAAAGCATTTATATTTTATAGTTATACTTCAATACGAAAAATTCTTAAATTTGTTAACTTAGTTAGTAGTCTATATTCATTCAACCGTTCTTCACGATTATAATAAAATAACGAGTTTGAACTTTTTTATATCAAAACATTTTAAATTACAATATTTTTTTCACACCTTAAAATTAAGCGTAGTTTTTATAATATATGTATAGTTTTTATGAAAAAGTTATTTAGTTTTTATTTCTAGCTTTTATATTTTTATTTTATATGACTAACATTAAGTTAAAAAAGTGAGTTATACGTTTCTATTTTATTTGTAAACATTAAAATAAAAATTAATTATACTTAACATCACTGTAAACTCTGTTACAACAATAAACACACAAAAAAATATAAAAGTACAAAACAAAATTCAAAATATTTAAAATACAATTTAGTTTTACCGTTACTGTTATACTGTTATTTTAATTCTTTAATCGTTTAAACCAAACATTACTTTTAGGTACGTTTGTGAAAGCTCTTAAAGTGAGTTGTACACATACCTAATATGAATATAGTTAGGTCTAATCTTAAAATTTCTTGATCGTTAAATTTTGTTCTATAAACTTCATTAATAGAAAAACAGTTTATAGTTATTTATTTTTATTTGCGATTAATTCTTGAGTTATTTAATAAATATTGAATGATTTACCGTTTAAGTATTCATACATAGGTAAATTAATAAACTGATTTATTTTTTATAATTAACTTTTAATAGAAAAATAATATAATAAATAATAAATTATAATAAAATAAATAATATTTAATCAAACTTATATTATATAATAATATAAGTTTTATAAAAGGTTATTATTTATTATGCTTTATAAGTTCTATAATTAAAAATCAATACTTTGTTAAAGTATAATAAATAATAACCTTTTATAAAACTTATAGTTTAAAACTATATTTTCACTATAACTTTGTCGATAGAAGCTTTAAACATTTAAACTCAATTAACGGTATTTTAAGTTTGTTTATAATAAAAATGTTAAGATTACCGTTTACAGCTTAACTGTTTTTGATTATATATCAGTTTTACTAAATTTATTTTAAAAAAAGAAAACATTAAAATTCGTCAGCTTAGCTAGTAGTCTTTATCAATTTAATTTTTTTTCTAAAATTATTTTTTTATGTATAAGTTTAGACATTTTAGATCAAAAATTATATTTACAATAGTAGTTTTTGTTAATTAAAATATAATCTAATTATAAGACAAATTTAAATACCTCTATATATTAAACTTTGAGCTTTTTATAATAACAATTTTGTGCTAACTTAGCATACTAAATTTTTAGGCTGCTGTATTTGTGATGATTAACACTTACATATTTTTATCTTAAATATTTACCTAAAATATAATTTTTAATTTTCACTTAGCAATAACTTTTAGTGGAAAATTGGAAAATACCTAAATACAAGTATAGCAGTAACAAACAAAAATTAAATAAAAGCTATTTTTTATTATTATCAAATAAAATAAAATAACTACTGTTAATTACAAATGAATATAAATTTAAAATTTTATTAAAGCTTAACTGTTTCTAAATTAAAAGTTAAACTTTTAGCCTAAAAATTTTTAGTCAATATGCTTCATATACTATTAATAAATAAAAACAATTGAAAGTGATAGACAACGTCACTGTGATATAATTAAAATACAAAAAATAAAGAAGCAAAACATTTTAAATTTTTCTTTTCTAAAAACCTTTAATTAGTAAAGAACAAATGCAATCTACATTTTTATAAACTAGTTTAATATCCTGTCTTGTTAAAAACTACAACATGACATAAAACATTTAAATGTTTTGTTAGGTTAAATATTTTTTTATGATAAAATATTTTTGCATATCCATTATTTTATCAGTTTTTATATTCATTAAAAGTTTCGGATAAGCACAATGCAGTTGCTGTTAGTAAGTTTTTTAGGGTAAGTGAGTTCGAATAGTATATTGTTGTTTTATTATGGTACAATTTAAAATTATTTATTTTTATGTACTCAAAATTAAATAGTTTCTAGTCAAATCACTAAAAATAATAAAAAAAACTTATAGTTAACTTGTGGGCTACGGATGTTGGTGGGCAAACATCTAAAGCCTTAGTTGGATCAGGTTGACTTCCTGTGGGCAGATATTCAACCTGACCTTTTTGTTCCTACTTCTTATTTATATTATTATAGCTGGACATAATAACTATAAACTTATTATAACTGCTAACTTTTTAGTATAGCGAAAAATTCTTTAAAAGTAAGATAAGTTTTAACTGTTGTATTGCTACTTTTTTAAAAAAATTCTATCGTTTTTAGTTTTTTATTAAAAGTAAAAGAATAAGAAAATACAACTAATCAATTAATTTTAAGTTACTTTTAAAATGTTCCATTTAACATAAAAAGCACTTTGGTAAACAGATATGCAAAAGCCATTAAAAAAAAAAACAATATGACATCAAGATTGATCATTTTTTATTGAATTTTCAAACAATATTTTTAAATCTTATATTTACTGGTTATAAAAATTAATGTACAAATAGTTTTTAACGTCACACAGATTTGAATAAATAATTGAAAGAAACAAATCGTACACAACGTGTCAAAGCTTGAGTAATTTAATTTATACCATTAGACAACTTCGTCAAGAGAATTTTTAAAATTATAACAGTATTTCAAAACAAAATTTTAGAAAACTAAGTTGATTATATACAATATTTCAAGCACAAATTGGAGTTTTTATTTAAAACTTCACTATGGTAAAATTAAAACTTAAAAAAAAAATTTGAATTTATATCTTTTTTAAATTTTTGAAACTTTATTTTGTTGTTAAATTGTTTCTAATGTTGTAAAAAAAGTATCAAAAAGAATCTAAACTGGTAAAATAAATTGTTACTTTTAAACTTTAAAATTTATTATTTATTGTTGAATAAATAATATACACGTTAAAGAAATTATAGTATAAAAAAAACTTTTTCTCAAAATTTAAAAAAATTACTTATCATAACTTATTTCTTTTATTTATTTTATGTAAAGCTGGTTTTAGTTGTGCCGCTTTTTGTTGTAAATTTAGTTGCTATTAATTAGTTTAGTTTAGTTTTAATTTTTTTCTATACCGTCTATAACATTTTTTAATATAATTTGTGATATAACATAATTTAGTCCGACTTATATTTAAAACTTAAGAAACATATAAGATTTGGTTGTAAATTCGGAATATCAAAACAAAAGCCAATATTTTTACATTTATTTTGTCTTTTATATAAACTAAAACATTTCGAAATTTTCAACAAATAAAAATTTTATACTTTTTAAGCAGCAAAAAAATATATTAGTTTTTTGGTATTTAAAAACTAATATAATGAAAAAATAGTTTAACAAAAATATCTTAAAACTGTTATTTAAGCTTTTATTTACTTTACGACCACACAAAATGTTCCTATTATATAAATTTTTAAAACAGAATTTATGTTTTACCTCATGTATAAAGGCTTTAAAACTAGCTAGGTACTTCAAGTTTAAACACAACTATCTCTTTAAATTTATATAAAATAGTTTGAAAAATATTTAGTTTTATGACATATGACGTATTCACATATTATTATACTACACAAATTTAAAAGAAAATTTAGAACAAATTAGAAAAGTTTATTAGTCTGCTTTATTGTTGTCTTTCTAATTGTATGTAAAATTTTATTAGCCTTCATTGTATTTTTAAGCTTATAAATAACTATATAAACTTATTAAAATTTTTTTTTTTAATTTATCATATGCTGTATCGATCGAGTTGTAATAAAACTGAACTTTTTTGGATATTGTAATTTTATTGATATACATTAAAATTTAAAAAACCAGTTTAAAATTTATGTGTTAATGTACATTAACTTTAGTTTTTAAATTATATGAAAAATAGCTAAGTTTAAAAAATTATTTTAAACTACCATAGAGTCGTTTAATTTTTTTTTAAGTAATTTTTAAACAAATAAGATTTTGTAACTTTTAAGTTAAATTTGATTTCTGCAGGTAGATAAAATTAAATATCTGTGTTTAAAAAAACAAAAACTCAACAAATTCTTTTACACAAATCTACTTTTAGAATTGCTTACATAGCTAATTATTTTTCTTTAACAACTAGAGTTACACTTTTAGTAATACAAAAAAAAGTAAAAAAAATCGAAATTATTAAGAATTTTCATAAATAATACCATTATGACATATGTGAGTGCTTAAAAATGGTAAAGAGTTCGACAGTTTAGTCAAAGATTTAACTTTTATTTTCAACATTTTGTTGAAAAAAAGGTTTAAACATTCTAATAGTAAATTGTATTGAACTAGTGTTTTTAAATCAATTAGAAACTATCTAAAATTTTCATAACACTTTTTTGTTCGTATTTTACCTCGTTATATTTTTTTTTTGACAGAAATTATCAGATAGACAATATTTTTTAATATAAGTTGAAAAAATTTAAGCAAAGCATTATAGCTATAAAAAAACATCCTAATAAAATGTTTAATTTCTAACTAGTAAATATTTTATCAAGTTAATAATGGAAGTATCTTTTTGGTGTATCTAAACTAGTAAAAATTTATTAAAAAGCTATAACGTTTAACTAAGTATTGTATAGCTTCGTTGGTAGAAGCTTTAAAATTTTCGTTTTGTCATTGAACATTTATTGTTTTTGTAATTTTATTTATGATTTAATATATTGAAAGTACTGTTTGTGTTATAATGCTCATTCTTACACATTAGCTTTAGAAACGTTATATATTATAATTTTATTCTACAAGGAAAAATAAAGAATATTTTAGCTTAATTAGCAGTATGTAGTCATTTAAACTTAACTCTACGATTAGGTAATAAACAAATAGTTTAAATTAGTATAAGTCCATACAGTTATAGTTGATATAGTACATTTTGTTTAGTAAAATTTAGTCATACACAAGTTTAGTCTTGGAGTTTAATAACATTTTAGTAAGTGTTAAGTAAAGTATAGTCCTAGACAAGATATTAAAAGTTATCCGTGGTGTGCGAATTGATAACCATAAGTTTTTTTAAACACCAGGTCCTAAAGTTAAATATTTTGAGCGCATTTTCTACTTCTTTTAAACTTAAATTTTGAAAAACATTTTCAAACATGTTTATTATAGAAGGTAGTTTAAATAATGTAAATTTAAGTAAATTTTATGTAATAGAACGCATTAAAACTTTTGTTTTAGAGTTATTTTTAATTTTCTTTAAATAAAACTTTTTTTTAACCATAAAATAATTAACACATTGTAAAGTGAGTAAATTATTTTTTTAGTTTCTAAGTGACTGTTTAATGGAATTTTTATCAAATGTTGTTACAGTTTTAGTTTTATAATTTATTGAACGACGAAAAAGACACTCAACATATTTGGTTCTATGACATGTGAACCAAGAACTTTTTAATTATCAGTTTACTGCATAAGACGTTAGAACAACAGTTAATTAAAGCTTAAAAAAATTACCGTAACTAATGAAGTTATACACATATTTTAACCTTAAAAAACTTTGTAAAAAATATGTTAACGCTTTTATACAGCTTTGCACTGAATATTTTTTTTTAAATAAAACTTTTAACCAATCAATATTAGCTAAATTAAAAATATAGTTTATTAGTTATTTAAAAACGTAAATTAGTATAACTAAGCTAAAATTTAGCATAATTAAAATCTTTATTTAATAAATTCTGTTTTACACTGAATCTGTTCAGTCTGATGTAAATATAATTTGGTCGTATATTTTTTGTTTGAAAAAACATAGATACAATCATTTTTTATAGTTATTCATTTTTGATCACTTTTTGGTCCTATGATCGAATATTTTGAGCAAAATTTTTGTCGTTTCATAAATTGATATAGAAATAGCTTCTATGATAGAAACTTTAAAATTTTTCCTTTGTAAGTTGACTAAGTGTTATATAAGTACTATGTTTTTTAAAAACATGTCGTACCTATAATTTGTGGGTAAAAGGCATTGAAATATAAAGTTTATCTTTTTATACTTAAAAAATAAATTTACTTGTTTTTATCTAAATATTTTTTTAAAACTTTCACCTTGTTAACCGTTGTTAGACTGCATTAGTTAACCCTCAAAGAGAATTTCATAGAAAAAAATAATATTCAACAGAATTTCTCGTTTACTATTTCAAACGTGTGAAAAATTTTTTAGACAATATAACTAAATATTTTAAAAATATATATTAATTCAATTACAAGCTGTTCTAAGTCCCTTGAAATTAAAGCAACCAAGGTCTTCTTGACAATCTATTTTCAAACAATAAGCCAGACCAAAGTGAACGTTTGTATATTAAGTCATCGACATATAATCGTTTCAAAAGTTCAAACTCATTGAAATCTGTAGTTTAAAATTTCAAAGTCGTAAACCAACAAGTATACTATAACTGGTAACCGCAACAAAAGTTTTAAAGCAAAGTTGAGCTTTTATTTAAATCTAATTAAGCTTACTGCTTATTGAAAACAAAAACAATAATGATTAAAATTTTAACAATTTAATTTATTATATAAGCTAATACTTAATTTTTTTTTTTTATTTTAGTCAAAAATTTGTAAGAAAAATTATAACGATTCAAAATTTAATATTAATCGTTTGCTAATAAAGATCCTAGCGAAACGAGTTCATTGGAATATATAATAATAACAAATTTAAACAATAACCTTATCAGTAATTTATTTTACCTCATGCTTCTGTTAATAAGTTAACAAACTTCGAAGGAGCTTTCTTAAATAAATAAATATTAATGATAAAATAAATTATATACTTAATTATACAGAATTAAAGGAAATAGATTTTATAATGCTTACTAGAATAGACAATATAAAACGTACAACTACTAAAAAACATTAATTTTAGCTTTTAGGATTAGTTAGATTTGAGTGACTTATTGGCTACATTGTAGTCTTTAAACATTCTAAAATCAGAAGAGTTTCATTTCATTGTATTAAAAGAAAGATATATGCTAAATAGCTTTGATTTATAACTGTCCAACTTATTTGAGATATCGGTCTATTTTCTTGTGATAAAATTTTTTAAAAGCTTATTCTATTACAATGTTATTCCTATTTTAAGTTACAAAAAATTGGTTAAAAATCAGTGTTGGTTAAAAAAGATCTATGTTTTCTCTGATTAAGTCTGTAAAGTAAAAACAAGCTAAGAATGTTTTTCTTTTGTTTTTATTGCGTTAATAGTGACGTCAGCCATCATAAAAATCAAAAACTTTATTTAGAATATTTTATTTAAACAGTTTTAAGTTGTTTTATCTATAAAGTTCTAAAATAATGTATTTTGTAAACTTCGGGACAAGAGGTTAATCAATCGTTTTCTTTCAAATAATATACCTTATACTTTTAAGGATTATAAAAAACACCAAACTAATATAAATAATTTTACTATCTAACATTTAGACGAATATAATAAAACACCTTTACTACAAATAACTCTACATTATGAATCATTTTAACTAAACACTTTAAGCTTTTGAATGTAAAGACTTAAAGTTATTTTACTTAATTCAAATTTTTTAAGACTATATTTCAAATTCATTTTGCCATTATCTAAGTACCACACTCCTTGACATAAACTATTGTTTTAGTTATTTCGTTAAATTGTTTTAATTAGGTAATAGTTACATGTATATTGATGTGATATTGGTTAAAAAGCCATATATTGTTGAGATAAAACTACAAACACTTAACAAATAAAAACTAAAAGAGTTTATAATACTACTTCTTATCTAATGAAAACAGTCCATAACACAAAGTTTTAATAATTTCTTTTATATAAAAATTACTTAAATTTACTACATTTAAACTACCTTCTGTAAAACACAGTTAAGAAAAAGCTTTTAAAGTTTTTATAAATAAAAGAAGTAAAATAAGAATGTTATAAACAAAATATGAATGTTATACTTGTTTGAAATAGTTCAAACCAGATCATCAGTTATTAATAAAATCCTTTTCAAGTCAATTCCAACTAAGGGTTAAAGAATGTAGTCTACTAACAATAAACGAAATGAAAGTTAGAAAAAGCTTAGTTAAAAACTTGCATTTAAAAAAAAATTACTTTATACTTTAGTGCATTTTCCCCGCAAGTGGTAGGTTCGACATGTTTTTAATAAACAAAGTATGTATGTGATTTTTTATTAATTTATAAACAAAAAAACTTTAAAAGCCTCTATCAAAGGAGCTATATGTATCGGTTCATTTAACGACGCAAATGCGCTCAAATTTTGGTCCTAGGACCTGGAATACGAAAAAATATTCGGTTATAGAGTCATACACCACAGTTACAATTTAATTTTTTGTCTAGGACTATATAAAATTAAAATTTAAACAAAATTCAGTACTGATAGCTTTCACATAGTCTAATTTTACTCATTATTAGTTTTTGAAAGATTTAGTAGATTTTATTGTTCTCAAAATAAATTTTCATATAGCTTATTCATTAAACTAATAGTTTAACAAATATAAACTTGCAATCAGTTATTAAATTCTTAAAGCTAAAGTTTTGAAAATAATAAAATAATTAATTGTACAGAAATCTAAGACAATATTCATTCAAAAACATTTTTATTAAAGCAAACAAAAAATAAAATCGATTTCGGCTAACGCTTTTCAACTACTTTTGTTAGTTACTAACTTTAAGACTAAATTTTGAGTAAATAAATAGTTAGAGGTTACATCAGAAAAAAATCAATTAACACTAATTAGCATGATTGAGCAAAAATTAATTAATTAGATAATCACAATTCATAAATACATATATAAAACAGTAGATCAGTAATTTAACTAAGATAAGCAACAATAAAAACTAAAAATAAATTTAATCTATAACAACTTATAAATATTAAATTTATAAACGTATTGTTGCTTACACAAATTAGGTTTTCATGTTTTCATAAATAAAAATTCTAAAACACTTAGGTGATAATCGTTACGAGCTTTACTTATAATTGAAAAGTTACTTTGAACTTTGCTAATTTGAAAAAATACTTTGAAACATCAAAGTATTTGTTAATTGATTTTAAAATAATTCAAAAACTTTTTTTGTCCCAAAATTTGACTATTTCGAAGTTTTTGTTTTAAAAAGATTAAATACTCAAATTTAAGAACTTATTCCTTTTATATAAAGCTTCTCTTATTATTCTTAGAAATTTTTTTGTATTTTGTTAAATTTATCTGTTGTAACGTCTATAAATTCTGCATTTCCATAGAAATGTGCTTAAAATTGAATTTAATAGCGCATGAATTTCAAGAATGAAGACTTAGTTATAAAGATTTCCGTTTAAAACTCTATTAGACAGAATAATCAGAACTTAATGCTTTTATATTAAACTTCTCTTATAATTGCTGCAAGAGTTGAACTTTTACCAAACGCTTGCATCTTACAGATTCTATTTTTAATGTTTTTTATATAAATTATAAAGTTTAAAGATTCATTAAATATCGGAATCATTATCTCATTAGTTACTTTTTATTTTATTGTGCAGAATTTTTTTTAAATTAATGACTTATCAAATATTGTTAGTAATATCTAACTTTTTAGTTTATCATATAAAACAATATGCTTAAGGTATAATACAAAAATTTAAAAACTTATTACTTATATAATGAATAAAATATAATACATAACGATTAAATTTATACGCATAAACTAAAACATTACTACTTATACTAACATAAAAAATAAATTAACTCATTATTTTAAAGATCATTGATAAGCTACATTATAAAGTTTGAATTAAATAATAACATGATTTTTAGTGCTCAATGTCGAACTGTTAAATTTGAAATAATATTTAGTTGTTTTAAGATTATAACATTCTTCATACCATATAAACTTATGTAACTCGCATATCAGATTGAACACTTCTTAGTTTATGACTTTTAAAAATCAGACTTAAAAAGGTTTTATATTACATTTAAGAACTAAATTGTAAAAGTTTTACTTAAATAGAAGTTGTAGTTTAATTTTCTTTTTAAGGATATTTCAAAGTTTTTTTTTGAATATTTAAAAATACAATAAGTTATAAATATTTAAATAAATGAATCTAACAAAGCATTACTTCAATAAGAGGTCAACAAAAAATTAATTAACCACAAACATTTCATTTTATTGTTAAGTTCATTATCAATGAACTACTGAATTTGATAAAGGTATTTATTTTTAAGTTCCAATAAGGGAAATTTCAAATTTAACTGAACATATGGTACATTTTGAAACTATTTAATTAAAATAAAACAACTTTAATATTTGTTTCTTATGCCTCATGATGTCACCAAGAGTTTAAGTTATCAAATGACTTATTTATATAAAAATATTTTAAGTCCTTAACTGGTTATTAGATGAACTTTATTACATTTAAAAGCATATTAAAGCATAAAAAAGAAAGCAAATAAAAATTCAAGTGTTGATTAATAAAGTTTTATTCTTTGTCTACATTGCAATTAAAAAAAAACACATAAAAATAAACGATAGGCGTTTAGAAATTATCTATTTCTAAACACTTTTTATTTCTAATAGGTAACTAAATGCAGTTCTTTGAATCTTAAATATATGCTGTTAAATTTTACTAACATTTTGATTTTATGTAAGTAAAAATTGGTTACTGTGAATAACAAAAAGAAATAAATAAGTATTAATGAAGTTAGTTTGTTTTATCTACTTTTAAACAGATAGAAAATAAAAAGATACTTAAAAAGCTAGTTATTTGTTAAAGCATATTCATTAATTTTAATTATTAATTAATAAAAATAAACTTAGTGCTAAAAGGTTTCCAAACAAATATAGAAATAAATTGATTAACATTTAATATTAATTTAATTAAAACGAAAATTTAAAGTAAGTTTTTTTGTGTTTACTACCGTCATTAAGTTTAAAGTTGAAAATTATTCGAATTACAAAGTATTTATTTGGTTTTAATTTCTAATTAATTCTTGTATTAGCTATAGTGTTCAAGTCAAAATAAAAAATAAAACAAAATAATTGTAAAAATAAGTGAGGATAATTCTAATATAATAAAAGTTGATATAGTTAGTTTACTCTCTATATTAAACGAGCATGTTTTATAATGCAACAAATAGTAAATGAATATAACTTTAACTTTATTGGTGCAATCTGTTCATATATTGAGCTCTCACACGCTAGTACAAGCTTCATGTATTTTAAGTAGTATATATATATATACATGTTATACTAATTAGTATAAAGAAAGTTAAAAATTACAACTTAAATTAAATTAGTAAACAGATAATAAATAAATTTTCTACTTAATACTTATTGCAGCTAAAAACAATACAATTAAAAGCTAGAACAATTTATTACAAACAACTTTTATTAACTACACTTATTACTTACAAGTGCCGATTTATTTTTTTCTGTTTTCTAAAAAACAAAGTAATTTTTTAACAATGGAATGACTTTAGTGCTTTATAATTATTAAACTTCTAACGATATTTAATTTAGGTGATGTAAGAAAAATTAATGTAGTTGATTTTTACTTAGATAAATTTATTTTCAATATTTTCTTGTTTTCTTAAATTGTAAACTATTTGTACTTTATGTTATGTAGCTTATTGCAAATCATTATATTTTCTAAATTTGAATATACATTATTAAGATAACTAACATTCTAACATAAGTATAAATAGATACTTTCAATTTTTAATAATATTTTATGGCTTTTACATCAGTAATACTATTTAAACGGAATCGTTAGTTATATGTTTCGGTTTGATGCTACAGAGACTGAAATGTTTAATAGTATCAAGATTTTAGATCCAAACACAGCCAGTGTTGAGAATAGTATATCTCTAAAGATACTTAAAAAAGTAAATAATTTTATATCCCTAATACTAAGCAAATTAATTTACAAAGCATTATATGAAGATGTTTTTCCAAGTAGCCTAAAACTTTCAAAAGTGATACCAAATAATTAAATCAGGATTAAAACATTACCCGGAAATTATAGACCCGTTTCACTTCAATCTAATTTAAATAAAACAATAGAAAAAATATTCCAAAAACTCCTGTACTTTTTTTTTTCTAAAAATTAAGTTCTAAATAATTCTCATTTTATCTGTCGACAGAAGCTTTTCACCACTTTAGCTTTGTCTGAATCTGTTGAAAAGGCCCCGTCCAATTTTGATAAAGGAAACGTAGTTTGTGGAATCTTTTTGGAATTAAGTAAAACATTTGATAGTGTAAATAGAAATATCTTACTAAGGAAATTAGAATGTTAGGTGTGAGAGTAAACAACCATCTACTAAATAATTAATATCTAGATGAAAGGTTCGTTAGCTTTAGAGGATATGAGTCAACCTGTGAAAAAAAAGGTGATGTTTGGGTATCACAAATCTCAGTATTAGGACTTTTGTTATTCCTAATACACATAAATGACTTACGAAATAATACTAGTCTTAAAGTCCTCAATTTTTCAGATGATACAATTTATACAAAACATTCACAAAAGACACATACCTAAATGACAGTAAAAATTTTAATAAAGAACTAAAAAAGGTATCCTAAAGTTGTACCTAGCCTACAAAATCAATAAGTCAAATTTTAAGTCAACAAGTGACTGTTTGATAAATTTTATCAAATAACTGAAATATTGTAAAATTATTTTACCTTAAGAACTTATTCACATTTTATAAAATTAATTGGTTTCGCTTTTGTTTACGTTCGCTATGAAAAGGTTTTATTTTGTTTTTTAAAAACAATAGTAGCTCGATTCTTCTCTGTTTTAGGTGATATGACAAGCATATAACTTGCTTAGTTACACAGTATAATACAACAAAAAGCTAAAATAAGTATTAAAAAACTTTTAAATTGATTAGTAGTAGCAATGTGTACTAAATTAATCAATTTTTTATTACTCACTCTTTCTTTTCTGTTTCTGAAAACTAAAAAAATTAGAAGTTAGTTTTGTATGACTTAAACTTAATAATTTATAAATTTTTTTGTAGCTTTTGAAGGTATATAATTAAAGTAAAAAAAGACTGATAAGATTTTGTTTAATTTTAACTTAAATTTAATAAATTTATTAGTTGATTTATACTTTGCATGTATTAGTCTACTTAAAGATACTTTTAAAATATTGATCAAAAGTTTGTAAGTGATTACTTAAATATCTTCCTAAGTAATTGCATCTGACTGTGCATTGATATCAAAAAATATATTTATTATAGAATATGTTTTTTTGTATTTCTATTGAGTTTAAATTATTTTTTTTCACTTGTAAAATTTTGGTTGTTAAGTTTAATTTTCTATACAGAAAATTAGTCATTATAACTTAAAAAAAAAAGTTATTTTAAAAAACTTACTGTTATATATACAGTTATATTACTGTATACATTTTTTCCAAAAACAAGCTTCAAACTCTTGTATAATTAGTTCAGTTTAAATACTTTATTTAACCTCGTTGTTCGAAACTTATTAATCAGGTTGTAAAGAAAAAATATAGTTGTCTTTTTGAATAATAACTTTCTAATTAATTTACGTAATAAATTTATTTTTTCAAGCTTCTTTAACAATACCTAACATGTTGGTCTACTCTTTGAATAGAGTTGTAAAATGGTCTTAAGTTCGTGTAAAATAATTCTCATGAATCAAAAACTAAATTATGTAAACTTTGTTGAATATTTTTAAAAACAATATAGCAAACACTATATTAAACTTATAATTCGTCATTACAAGCGTTTGACTACACCACTACATTTTGTTACAACCATATATTTAGATATTAAATGTTCTAAATTTTATCATTTAAGGTTGATTAGTATATTGCAATCACCTGTTTTTTTTTTTTTAATTTGTTTTCTGAATACCTTTGTTTGTAAAAATGTTTAATTAAAGAATAAAAGCAAAATTTTGTTTACAATAGACATAATATAAACCTTTATTGGACTATATATTTGTAATTCTATTTTTTAAATGTGATATTTTGGACATACTAAAATTTATAAGTAGAAAGTTCATAAAATAATTAGTTTTTAACTTTTCTACTAAAATTTCAATTTATGGTAAAAAAATTTTAAAAGTATTAAAACTAAACTTTTATAAAAGTTAGATAACTGGATTATTTATTATATTTCATTTAGCTTTTCAACAAGAGCTTTAAAAGTATTCTTTTAAAGATACTTTTATCATCATAGATATACTTTAATATTAAAAATATTTCGAAGCTACCATTAAAATGCATTTAAGTAAAAATAATTTTTAATTAAAAAAAAAATATATATACTTTCAGCTTGATTATGCGTAGTAGATTAAACCCTAAGAAAGGTCTAATATTTAATCTAACTAAAGATCTCGTTTAAATTATTTCAAACGTGTGTAACATTGTATCGACCAAAGATATAGAAATGTAAAAATTCTTTTTTTTGGCAAAAATTTTATTTAATTCATCATTATTTACAAAATATATAATTGTATGTAATTCTAAGTGATACGTTTTGATCAATTTTATATAGTTGATTATATTAACTAAAAAGTATTGCTCAATTTGTAATAAAATTGACAGACTATTAAATACAATAATAAATATGCGAATTAACTGTTTTACTCACTACACCGTTTCATTAACAAAAACATTTGATTTTTTGATTTTAAAAACGAAAATATAAATTATAAAAATTAATTATAATTTTTTAACTTTACTATGCATGGTGATATTAAATTAACGCTTAATTTACATTACTATTTCACAGACAGACAAACATTCAAGCAACTAGTGACGTCATGTTTCTAAACTAGCAAACACTTGCTTTTGAGTTACAAATTTTGATTATTTATATAACTTAAACTACCTGCTTCAACATTATCTATATTTCAAGAGCTTAAATAGTTCTAAGTAACACAGTTGTCTTCAAAAATTGTATTTTTGCTTATCAAAAGTCACATTTTATTTTAGATAAATGTTGTACTAAACAATCTGATCATTTTGTGTATAATTAAACAATATAAAAACATTTACTTATAAAAGAAAAGAAAGTAAGCTAAAACAATAAAGTACAGGTGCAGCTTTATAAATATTAGTTTTTTTTTAAGCTGGAGGATATTGTTAACAATTTTTTCCATAATATTAACAACTAGTTTAATAATTTCGAAATATAAAGTACTGACTTAAAAGTTGGTTTTAAAATTGGTAGTATTACAAAAATTGGTCAAAGTTAAGTTTATCATCTAAAAGATAATTAAGTTTAATTAATTTTAATTGTAAAGAAATTTTTATTTAGCTTGTCAGCTTGGTTAATAGCTTAACCATTTAACCTTTTCTCTATGTAAGCTTGTCTAGTCTGGTACATCACTAATATAAACTAGCCTGAATCAGAATGAGGTTTTTAAAAACTGAAATAAAAGAAGTTTAATCTAATAATAAGTAGAAAAGCTAGCCACGAGGTTTACAAATTTAGGTGTTATTTACAATTAGAAATCTAAAATCAAGTTCTTAAACAAAATACACTAGAAAATTACAAAATATTGAAAACTGAATCAGCTCAAACTCATTCAAAATCTAAAAGAAAACTAGCCTGAGTTTTCATAAAAAAATAATATAGCCTGAGGCAGTTAACGATTTTCTAAAATTCCCAAAAACTAGCAGGGTTGCCACTGTTTAAGTCAATAAAACTAGCTAGATAGAGTATAAACAAGCCTGAGTCAGATTGGGGTTTTTTAAAACTGAAAAAGTTACTTTAATCTAATAATCAGTAGAACAGCAAGCAAAGGTTGACAATTTGGTAGTAAAGTAGTGGACTTATTCTGGTACACTTAACTTATTAGTACTACCCATTATAATTTAGTCTTACCTTATTTAATTAATATCTAACAAATACTTAATTCTAATTGAGGCTAATTCCTATAATCAGACACGACAGTTTTGAGTGAGGAATGTTTTATATAAAAGACAACAAGAAGTATTAGCATAAACAAAACTATTAATTACTTTGGTAACACTTTAATAACTGGAAGCTATTTAAATCTATATCAAAAGACTTAAAACAATAAACAAAAATTTAATAAAACTTTTAGTAAACAAAGAACTGTAAAATTTTTAATAAACTATTAAAATATAAACCTGTCTTAAATATTTAAATAATTAAACACCAGTTGAAATACTAATTTTTAATACAAAACATTACTTACAACAATCATTCACAAAAAATTTCAAGATATTTTGTTGCTTCAAGCTGCACACCAAACTAACTAACTGCTTACATATAAACTGGCTGTCATGTTCTGATGTTTTGTTGCATTAGTATTTAGTTTGAAACACTTCTTCATATGATTCTCATTGGCTCGTACTTTCAACCGTATTAACTCTAAATATTCTATAAGCTAAACTTTAAATAATAAATAATGCAATCAATCATTCAAAAATTTCCAATTTTACAACATATATAAAAAGTTACATTTCGGAAATTTTTATTTCATAGTTTAAATGTAAACAAATGTAAATTAGTCACGTGTACAAAATGAGCCAATCACGGTAGGTGTTTAATTTTATCTCAGAAAATGACTCTTATTAATTTACACAGGGTTTGTTTTTGTAAAATATTTTTCAGTATGCTCTACTTTACTAATAGGATCCGGCCGGACCCGGATCCGAACTTTTTTTTTTCAAATTAGAATCCGACTGGAACCGGATCCGGACTTTTTTTTCAAATTAGAATCCGGCCGGAACCGGTTCCGGACTTTGTATTCAAATAAGAATCCGGCCGGATCCGTTTTATAATTTTGAGATTATTTTAAAAATTTATTGACTTTGTTTGCTTTTAAAAGAATTTTAATTAGATAACAGGATTGTTTAGGCTGCGTTGTTAACATTTCTTTTTTTTTTCATGTGAAACTATTTGTGAACAAAAGCGTACTGTTTTAACAAATCGTGGGAATTCAACGATTGAGAGTGAATTTTTTGTAAAACAAGTTTTTTTTTGCTTTTAAAAAGCTAATATTGCAGTAAAATTTTATCCATGAAAATGAAAAATAAACTATTAGTTCTTTATAATTAAACTTTGTTACATTACATAAAATATATTGGTAATTGCCTAAAATTACTTCGGACCAATATCAAGCTGAAAGTCGAAAAATTCCAAAAAAATAGGTAAAGCTGGAAATCAATGTCAAAGTCATATATACAGTTTAAACAGGGGATTTTACCTTGCCTGAAAAAAATTAAGTATTTAACTTAAAATTACTAGTATAATTATAATTTGAACATATCTTAATGAAGTCATTTGTTATAATCTCTAACTTTTGTTTCATAAGGTTTTATAAAAATAAATTATTATTGTAACTTACAATGGATTCATGATGAAGTCAATTAAAAAATCTTTTTACAAGAGGTTAAGAAATAGTTTTAGTGAATTAAAGTATTAATTTAATAGATTTATAATTATACAAAATGTGAAAGTGTATATCAAAAAAAAAATACTAAAGTTAATAGTTACAATAATAAAAGTTTTATTTATGTATTGTACATACATCATAAAATAATAATTTTAAATAAGCATTAAAAATATGTATAAAAATGTCTAAAAATTTATTAAAAACACTGTTTTTGTACTTAATAAAACATATCTAAGTTCAAATATTATTTTTAAATGAATAAAAAATTACTTTTGTTATTAGATTGTTGCAAACTCACTGTTAAAATCCAAATCATTAAAAAAATACTATATATGTAAATTAAAGTTAAACTGTTTTAAAGTATTTATATTAGTTAAATGATAATAAAAAGCAATAAACTAGATATAATATTTATACTTTAAAACGTTGAATTTTAGTATAACTTAAAATAATCTAAATGTAATAAAAAAAAAAGAAGTATGTGTTTGTTCATCGTCTAGTAAAAATAAGTCTTTTCACTTAATGTGCAAAAAACTACGTTGTTTCACAATAATAATAGAGTATATAAATTTTTTGATTAGAAAAAGTTGTATCTGTACAAATAACATTTTAAATTCAAAGTTGTTTTTTTAATTTGCTATACACTGGTTTTTAATCTACCGTTTGGTGTGATGAAAATTATTTTATACTTAGCTAAATTTTATTTGAGAGATTAGTTAACTGTAATTCTTTAAAATAATAAATTAAACCTTCGGAAGTAAAAACGTTACACGTAAAATAAAACACCACGTTGTTTGTTCAACACATTTTAGAAATAGTATATTAAATATAATTGTTTTTCTAAAATTATAAATTTAAAACACGAACTTTTAAAACCATTAGCTGTTTCAGTTTTGAAAATGCTTTTGTAAATACACGCAAGTACTACTGAAAAAGCACCTTTTTGCTATTTTTAATAAAAAGTTTAAATTATTCTTAGATTGTTTATTACTACTTTAAGTGACGTCAAATTTTATAAAACTAAACACTTTATTTCGACATTTGTATATAAATAAATCAAAATCATATCTAGTTCGAATTGTTTTCAGTAGTAAAAATCTAAATGCCTTTTTACATAAGGTTTAATAACAGCTGTAAAGTAATGAAAATAATGTATTACTTTAAAACGGAGTTATTTCTATGATAATTTAATATAAGAGAATTAAATAGAATTATATCATTACAACTACTATAAATTAAGTACAAATAGTTTTTATTTGAATTTAACGTATCAAACAACTTGCTAAACACTATCATAATTATTGTATGACACTAGTCTATAAATAAAGAATTATACTCGTGCTGTTAAATACCCAACTAAAAGTTTTAAAATTAGTATACAACAACAATTATATTTAAAATTGTCACATTTACATTCTATAACAGCTAACAGTGCAATCTAAAAAAGTAGCATCTCCTAAAACCAATATAAATACTTTCTAACTTTTAAGTTTTACAGTTATTTCAAGAACAAGTTATTAAACTACTCCTAGTTAATAACAAAGCCTTTTTTTAGATAAACTATTAACAAAAAGACACATGTAACACAAAAGTTTAAAAACATACAAATAAACTAATAATTAATATATTTTAATAAACTTCTAGAACTTCTTATGTAAACTTTCAATTAATGACTGTATAGCAACAAAACATTAATTCAATAAAAGTTGCTTAAACAAGAACATGTAAATTTATCTATCAAACAAAAGCAAAGAGTAGTTTAAAACCTCTATATCAAAGAGGTTAATATATATAATTATTAATATTTAGTTATAAAAAAGTAACAGTTTGAAGATTAACAAAGTTCGTTATTTTTTTTCAACAAAAGTATTTCATAGTTGCTTTAATTTAAGTTGTTTACATTTAAACTGTTAATTTGTTTTTGTTTTCTAAAATTATAGTAGTATTGTGGTTTAAAACTACTCATAAAATGAATAAGTATATGCAATTTTTAGTTAAATAAAGTCTTTATAAAACTGAGTTGTCTAATTATATTAACTTAACTTAGATATTTTCAACACTTATAAAATAGATTTTATATTATGTTTGCTTTAGTTCAACATTTGACTTTGAAAACAAAATTATGAAACAAAATCTCTCTATATCTGTAATTGTCAATAAGTAAGCTTAGTTGTTAACACTTTATTTTAATGATTTTATACAACTATTAAGAAAATATTTTTTTACACGTCAAACAAAATTAAATAACGATTAACAATTTATAAGCTTTTTTGGTAGCAACAGAGAACAATTAAAACAAAAATGCTTAGTTAATTTTCACTTTTGTCATCCGACATTATCTAAAAAACCATTTAATATCTAATACATTTTAAAGTCTTATTATAGCTACATAACTTAAAAAATTTTATCTTTTTTAGGGTTTTTCAACGTTTTTTGTTTTTGCTGTGAGTCGTTTAGCTAAATTTGTTAATCTGTTTTCATAAACTAAATAATTTTAATTTTATAAAAGGAAAATGAAAATGGTAATTAATTAAACTATCAAATGTATAAAAGCCTAAAGTATTTTGTATTTATAATTGTTCGGTTTATAAATATTTTAAGTTATTTAATCATAACGAATAATTATAAATACTGAATACTTTAGGCTTTTATACATTTGATAGTTTAATTAGTTTTAAACCACAATACTACTATAATTTTAGAAAACAAAGACAAATTAACAGTTTAAATGTAAACAACTTAAATTAAAGCAATTAGGAAATACTTTTGTTGAAAAGAAATAACGAACTTTGTTAATCTTCAAACTGTTAACTTTTTTATAAATATATATTTATTATTTTATTTATTGACATCTTTGATATAGAGGTTTTAAACGACTCTTTGCTTTTGTTTGATAAATAAATTTACATGTTCTTGTTTAAGCAACTTTTATTGAATTAATGTTTTGTGGCTATACAGTCATTAATTGAAAGTTTACATAAGAAATTCTAGAAGTTTATTAAAATATATTAATTATTAGTTTATTTTTATGTTTCTAAACTTTTGTGTTACATGTGTCTTTTTGTTAATAATTTATCTAAAAAAAGGCTTTGTTATTAAGTAGGAGTAGTTTAATAACTTGTTCTTGAAATAACTGAAAAACTTAAAAGTTAGAAAGTATTTATATTGGTTTTAGGAGATGCTACTTTTTTAGATTGCACTGTTAGCTGTTATAGAATGTAAATGTGACAATTTTAAATATAATTGTTGTTGTATACTAATTTTAAAACTTTTAGTTGGGTATTTAACAGCACGAGTATAATTCTTTATTTATAGACTAGTATCCTACAATAATTATGATAGTGTTTAGCAAGTTGTTTGATACGTTAAATTCAAATAAAAACTATTTGTACTTAATTTATAGTAGTTGTAATGATATAATTCTATTTAATTCTCTTATATTAAATTATCATAGAAATAACTCCGTTTTAAAGTAATACATTATTTTCATTACTTTACAGCTGTTATTAAACCTTATGTAAAAAGGCATTTAGATTTTTACTACTTAAAACAATTCAAACTAAATATGATTTTAAGTTATTTCTATACAAATGACGAAGTAAAGTACTTGGTATTATAAAATTTGACGTCACATAAAGTAGTAATAAACAAACTAAGAATAATTTAACATTTCAATTAGAAATAACAAAAAGGTGCTTTTTCAGTAGTACTTGCGTGTATTTACAAAAGCATTTTCAAAACTGAAAAAGCTGATGGTTTTAAAAGTTCGTGTTTTAAATTTATAATTTTAGAAAAACAACTGTCTTAAATGTTATTCTAATTCTAAAATGTGTTGAACAAACAACACTGTCTTTTTTTTTCCGTGTAACGTTTTTACTTCTAAGGGGTTTAATTTATTAATTTAAAGAATGACAGTTAACTAATGTATAAAATAAAATTTAGCAAAGTTTAACAGAAGTTATTAACATAGTGTATTTGCTGTAAACATAAAAAGTATAAAGTAAATTTCATAACATCAAACTGTGAATAAAAAACCGATGTATAGCAAATTAAAAAAAAAAATATTTTAAAATTTTATTGGTACAGTTAAAACTTTTTTAAATAAAAAAGTTTACATACTCTAACATTATTGTGAAACAACGTAGTTCTTTGCGTATGGAAGACTTATTTTTACTGAAAGATTAACAAAAATTTACTACTTTTTTTTATTACATTTCGATTAACTCAAGTAGTTTGTTACATACTGAAATTTACTGTTTAAAAGTATAATTTGTATATATAATTTGTTTCTTTTTATTATCATTTAACTTACATTAATACTAAAAAAAATAATTTTAGTTCCCATTTATAAATTTTTTTTACTGTTGAATTTTAACAGTGGGGTAGCAACAGTTTTATTACAAAAGTAATTTTTGAATCATTTAAAAATAAAACTTTTGAACTTAGATGTGTTTTGTAAGTACAAAAGTGTATCTAATAACTTTTTAGACATCTTTATACATATTTTTAATGTTTATCTAAAACTATTATTGTATGATTGATGTACAAAATATAAATAATACTTTTATCATTGTATTCTTTAATATTAAAATTAAAGTTTGAAAACGATTGAGAACAAAAAATAAACTTTACTATTAGTTTTTTAGAAAATCGCTTGCACATTTCGTATGATTATAAATATATTAAATTAATATTTTAATTCACTTAAAACTATTTTTTAACATCTTGTTAAAACGTTTTTAAATTGATTCATCACGAATCCATTATAAGTTACATTAACAATTTAGTTATAAAAAACACTATGAGACAACAAATTAAGATTATAACAAATGATGTCATTAAGGTTTATGCAAAATAGCAAACGCTGTAGTTAATGCATTATATAGTAATAAACTATAACTGATATAAAATGATTTTAACATTTTTCTGTAAACTTTTTATACATTCTCAAACTGTAGTTAGTTTTTAATTTCAATAGTTTTTGTAGTTTTCTACCGTTTTAAGTTATTAATATAATTTGTTTTCAAATTAATACTTTTACTGAACTAAATTGTAAAATGTTAATTAGACCTACAAATTATATTTTTTCACATTTTACTATCATTTCATAGGGTAGTGTTAGGAATGGATTTAAGAAATAAATAGGTTAATGTTTTACAAGTAAGTCTAACAATCTTTTAACAAAAAGGCTTTTATTCTCTCATTAAATTTTAATATTCTATTTTATTTAATTATCATAAGAAATTTTATAACACAATAAAACTTAAATTGTTTTTAGAAGCTATTTTATAACCTTCTGCGCAGAGGCTTTTTAAATTATTTTCATTTAGTGTAACTTTAACTTTTTTATTTTAAGTTGTTTTAAAAAAACTTATCTATATGAAATGTTCAGTTAGTTCAGCTTTAAAATGTTTGAACTATAGTTATTTTTAAAAGATTTTATATTGTTTATATTTTCTTAAATGTTGATTACTTTATGAATTATACTCATAATTTTTAAAAGCTATATTATTAAAACAAAAACATATTTGTTTTTTTTTTTTATTTGATTAGGAATTATTTAATTATTTACAACTTATAAACAAGATTCAAATTTAATTTTATGAGAAATAGTTTTCGTAAACAATAAAAAATTGTATTCTTTATATAAAGTAAGTATAAACTAAAAAAATTAAAAATTTAAAAGATGGTTCGCTATTAAATCCAAAGTGACATTATATTAAGTGTAATTACGTTAGTTATCTTTTTTATAAAAATGTTATCAACATCATTATCTTACTTACAATTATGATCACAAATGCAGCTGAAAAAAAAACTCAATAGAAAATAAAAGGAATTTCAAAAAAGGTCTCAAAGAAGCCATGTATTGTGGCAAACAAATTTTCGAGTTATAATAGAGAGCTTTCGAATTCCGAAAGTATTTTTAGCAACAAAAGTTTTGAAATTATTGTATTAGATTTGTCAATAGTTAAGTTACGAGTTGCTATCTTAACATCGAACAATAATTAAAAGTCAGATTTCTCTAAGAAAATAATAAATGAAAAATAATTAACATTGTTAAAGTTGTTAAATAGCTGTAAACTGATTTTAAAATAATTTGAATCATTGTGGTTTCATAATCGCTAATAGAGACTGTTAATTTATCGTTTTTTATAATAAAAATATGAATAGACCCGTTAGTGTATTGAACTTATAATCTTCTAATATCAGTATTCTATTCTAACTTTTGTGAATAAAACTATTTAATTAACCAGTATATTTTTAGCATTAAAGCATGTTTAATACTTTGTTTTCACATTTGCTTGGTGTTTGCCTGATTATTTTTTTTAGTAGTGAAAATTTTAATTAAAGATTAAATACATTATTTTGCACACAACGATTCTTTGTACATGAGAAATTCAATTATTAAATCTTAGAAAACTTTGACATTCAATTTATGACGATTTATACTTTTATTGTGACGATTTATGACGTAAATATTGATAAATGATTAGTATTTAATAAATAAATGTTAAACCATCTACTTATTTGCAGTACAAAAGTTTTAAAACTCAACTTTTGCATAACGGAGATAGTTATTTTCTCTGAATATATCATTTAGATCCTTTAACAGAAGCTTTAAAATCATTTTCTTACAATCATTCTTAGTATCATATGTGTACTTTGTTTTTTAAACGTATGTCGAATCTACCTTTTGATGGTAAATGTACTTGAATGTAAAGTTTTTTTTTAATATTTTTTTTTTTAATTTTCAGTTTGTTTATCGTTAATAGACTGCATTTTTTTACCCTCAAAAAAAATTGTTAGAGTAAAATTTTCTTTTTCAATTGAGTTTCGTTTTTGAAACATTAGAAGCTTTTTTTTAGCAACTGAATTTTAAAACTTGAAGAAATCTATTTCTTAGCAAGTAGTTTACTTTTTGTCATTTTTATTTTCAAAATAAATAATTGCATGTAAACTTAAGTAATACATTTTAATTTACTTATGTATAGCTTTGTGTATTAACTAAAACTATTACTCAATTTATTGTAAAATGAAAAGCTTAGCAAATATGATAGTGAATGTGAAAATTAACTATTTTATTCCTTAACCGGTTTAATTAAAAAAAGAATTGTGTTAAAGTTACAAGAACTCAAAAAGTACTACGTAGAATATTTTATATAATATTTTTAAGACGATACTTCCACTTATCGTGTAATTTCTAAGCAAAATAATTTAGAATCCTAAATTTTTAACTTAACAAGCATTGGTTTTGAAATTTTGCGATGTTACATTAATTTGTTAAAATTATGCTTATTAGCTAACAGATGAACATAGTTTTAGTTGTAATTTAAATAATAGAAAACTTAAAACAATATAAGTTTTATTTAGTTTGTTTTACTAATAAAATAAATTAGTTTAAAAAAAGTTAGAGTTTGAAGGAATAATTTATAAACATCATAAAAATACAGAACTTACTTAAGTTAAGATTAAGTAACTTTAATAAAAGTAGATTTTGTGGACAAATAGTCATTTATTTAGCTTTAGAAACTTTATTAAAAAATACACAAAACTTATTTTATTAAGTATAGGAACACATGACGCTTTACTTATATTGTAAGACTAATTATACGTATATTATAGTTTTTAAAACTGTTATAATTGTTTAACCTTATATAAAGAGACTTTTAAATTACAACGTCATAGTTATTCAAGTATCAACTATTATTTAATAATAAAATGATTAAAAAAAAAATTTAGTTTTGTAAAGACATTGTTGGGTAGGTGTCAAATTTGTACTATAGGACAAAATTGCACGAAGACAATTTTGCACGAATACACTTTTTCACGAGCAGACAATTTCGCACTCTGACACTTTTGCTCAATTGAATTTATTTTTTTATTTTTTTAGCTAATTTTGTTCTTTTTAGATTATTTTCCTTTATAATTTAGCTTTTTTTTTTATCACTGTTACCCCTAACCGTTACACTCGGTCGGTACCTTTTTTTCTATTTTTTAATTTTTTTGTTAATTCATTATTTTTTATTTATGTCTTTTTTTATAAGTATTTCTATTTTGATTTTTTTTGACTGTTTCTCTTGACCCTTACATTCGATTGATTTTTTATTTTATCGTTTAGTTTTTTTTTTTTTATCCTTTTTTATATGTTTTCTATCTGTTTTTCTTTTCATTTTCATGCAAAAATGACCCTCCGTGTTTAGATTTAGTCAGTTGTAAAAGGAATATCGTTTTTTTTTAAATTCATTAAAGGTAGTTATTAAGTATTTATTTTTATGTTTCAAATTTTCATTTACAATATGTCGTTTGAATCTAGGTTTATAGAATTTAAATTGAATTTATTGGTAAAATTTTTAAACTTTCTGTGTTATTTATTCTCAATAACATTTGTCCTTTGAAAAGTAAAAAGGCCCTTAAAACGTTGAAAGGTGTCCAGGTCGTGTAGGACTCGATAACCGAAAGGTTTTTTTGTGCTACAAGTCGTAGAACCAGGTCTTCGGACTAAACATTTTGTGAGTTTTTTATTCGTTCAATAGACAATAATAACTGTTTTACACAAATATTGATCTGTCAGTATAAAAAATACTTTAAACAAGATTAATATTTTAAATTTAAAGGCTAAAAGCTTATTCATTAAAAGAATATTAAATTATGTAATCTTTTTTATAAGTTTGGTCTTAAGTTATATATTTAGTTCAAAATCGAATTTTTCTAAGATATTTTAAAGATACAAATGATATTTAAAATTTTAAAATTATTAACAAAATTCTTAAAGATAACTTTAACAGTTTTGATTTTATAAACATTGATGGTTCTGATTTTAATTTTTACACAAAATTATAAATGAATTATCGTTTGAGCATTAATATGATACAAAAATAATAATTTTTACTAGGGAATTTTATGATTTTTTTTAACAGGTTTTTATATCATATAATATATACTTAATCATCTAGCTTTGACGACAGAAGCTTTAGTTTTTTAGTGCTTAAGAAAAGTAAATATCTCATTTGCACTTTTGTAATAAGGAGAAAAACCAAAATACTATTTATAGCACAGAAGTATATTGTTAAAAAATGTTTATATCTTAATAAGAGACTAATATACCAAATTTAAAACGGCAAATTAAAAAAATATGATTAACGTCTGCATTATACCAAAGTTAATTATAAAAGTTTAATAAACATATTTTTATTATTTTTGCTGAGCTTTTATACAGTTGTGCTTAAAAACAAATTTAAATATGTACTTTTTTCTAAGAAAAATAATTATGCTCGAGTATTTTAATTTACAGTATCTTCTAGTAAAACGTTTTAAGATTTTTTATGTTTAATTATTTACTGGCGTTTAAAGTTAGTCTAAAAATACTTTTTAAGCAACAAATACTTAAACAGTTTCAGATATAATGACTGTAAACGTACTAATTCTGTTTTACACTTAAACTTAGTTTTAGTTTTGATTTATATTTTTTATGGACAAGTATTAATTTGTCTCGGTCTAGTTAAATTTCTTGTTTTAATTACGAACTAAGTAGTTATAGTCAACTTAAAACTGTAAATTATTTTTCAAAGAAAAATTTGTTTTCAAGTTATATATAACTTAAATTATTCAAATATCTAAAACTAAAAAAAAAGTCACTGTTGTTTTGAATTTGTCAACGAATAAATTAAATAACTAAATAGTATTATTCTAAAGTAATAGAAAATGAAGTTCGTACAACTTTTTTACTTTATAAAATTGTATTTTATTACCTATCAATTGACTTAGTGTTAATATTTATTAAAATATATTTTCTAATCTTAATTTTACGTTGATAAATGTTTTCTAACACTACACAAACTTACCGCTATTAAATTAAAAGACAACAAACAAAATTACTTACATATGATAGGTTGAAAGTTTAAAATTCATTAAAATTAGTATATTAACCAGGTCTACACAGGTATTTAAATTATGTTTCAAAGAACAAGGTAAATGTTTCTGGAATGGGTCGTTTGTGATTTTGGTAAATAACGTCACTAAAAACGAAAATTAAACCTGTAACTAAAAAGTGCGTAGTAGTTTAATGTAGTTTACACTTTACGTAGTTTTTAATTTTTCTCATACTTTTATAAAAACCTTAACAATTTAACTAAAAAGAAAAATTTACAACTAGACTTAGGAAACAAAAAGGAAATACATCATTTAAGAGTTTAGTATTAAAATTTCAACTTGAAACTCTTAACCAAGTAAAGTAAAAACCAAGTATTTTAATAAATGTTGTATCAAATACTATGCAATTCTATTTTAAAACCGAAAAGTAATTGGTCTTTATAGAAGTCTTTAAATTTTACTGTAGTTATATAATACCTTCATTACGAGGCAATCAAATAAAATTTTTATTTCATCATTAGCTATCTCGAAACTAATTTGTATATATAAATTATGCTAAAACAAACATTTAAATCATTATTAAATGACGTCATTTAAAGGTGAATATCAAATTTATTATTTTTTTTACGTACATTGATTTTTTGTACTTTGCAGGAACTCATAATAAAATAAAAAGTTTAAACATTCTATGCTGATTAAAAATAAAATTTTACAATACGATATTTTAAAGTTATTTGTATATTAAAAAAGTTTGATTGTTTTACCATTAAACTAGATATTACTGTTTTTTATATATTATCCTGTTTATATATTGTACTTTCGTTTAGCAAAGATAAGAACAAAGTTTTAAATAAATAGTTGTGTACTACTTTTTATATATTTTATACTTACATTTGAAGTAATTTTGTTTTGATTTCATTTCTAATTTTAAAACAAGATCATAATTAAGTGATTTATTAAAATTATTACACGGTATTTTGATTTATCTTTAATATCTTAATACCTATTTTATAGAAAAAAATGAAAACTTTTATAATCATTAATTTGAAAAATTATGGTAATACATTTTTCTTCAAAAATATTATTAGTAACTACTTTGTAAAATTTTAAATCTTTTATTATTATCTTTTCATTGTGTAAAAATCGTAACTACATGTGTTAAAAAAAAATTTAAAACCACTATTTCATAGTTTTAAAAACAGTAATTGTAATATTGTATTTAATTAATCATAAAGACAGATAAAATAGAAAAAAATAATATAATTATGCAGTTATATTTAATTAAAATCATTACAATATAAAAGCAAAAAGTTTATCATTTAAAAACAAAATATTACAAAAAATTGGAACTAATAGAATCTTAAACAAACTGGTATTAGTTTTACCTTACTATTTAAATACACAAATAACTATAAACAGTAAATATGTTATTATTGTTAGACTAGACAAAGTTATTGTAAAAATAAATGTAAAATTATTTAAACTAGCTTGTTTTTTATTTGATTGTTTTGCATATTTTTATAAAAAAATATCTACTGAATACATTGTTATGCTAATGTTTATAGAATTTCCTGGTGTTTAAAAAAACAAATAACAATATATTTAAGTATTATTAGTTTTACTTTACAACCTAAAGCTTTCAAAATGTAATTTTTGTTAAAACTTATTAAAAATAAACTTTATAGATTATATTGAAAAAACTAAATTTCATATTAAGTTAGGTTTCTAGAATAAAATTTAAACATATACTTTTAGCTTAATTTTCTAATATAACTTCAGTATATAAAATAAAGAAATAAAAATTCTTAAAATTTAGAATTCAAAGTTTTAACCTCTTTGATAGAGGCTTCAAATTAGTATGTATTTTAAAAACTAAAGTGACACAATGTGCTTATGCAAATATATTTTAAATTGAAGCTAAAGTTTCCCAGTAGAAGTTTTCTATTCTGCATAAAACTTTCAAATAAAAATGCTTTAATGCTAGTATGTGTATAAAAATTGATATGAAGCTTAATTTATGTACTAGAAAAATACAACTTAACTTCAGGCTATTTAATTTTATATATAAAATGTTTAAATTCGTTTATTTTTTAAAAAGTTTGCAATAGATCAAATTTTTTTTTAAAACATTTGAAATATAGTTTTATTTAAGCAGACCCTCGTAATTATTTTAGCTTGATAAATTATTTTTAATCTAATTTATATAAAACTTAATTTTTCTCTAATGTTTGTATTTCATAAAAACCACAGCTATTTCACTTAAGTAATTTAGATATTTAAATTTCTTTTTTTGTTTAATATGAAATTCCAACTAATAATAAATATTTTGCACTTTTATTCTAAACATATTCTATCACAATTACATTAACTAAAGATATAAAATATACTCGAAATTATAATTTCAAATTTAAATAAATGTATAAATGTTTATTTGGCTCTGGTTTCAAATTAGTAATACATTATATGACAAGATTCATATGAACCCGCCTCTTATAAAAACTAATATTGTTATGAAAAAAAATGTATTAAAAATTTACAGTTTGATTTAGAGTTGATGAATAGTTAAACACTAACTTTCATTAAGTGAATTGTTGTAACTGAGAGGACTTTTTAATTTTCTCTTTAAGTAAACGAAATATTCTGTGTCAGTAAAAAAATTTGAGTCAAAATAAAAAAATTATTTAACTCACAGTAAGGCTCTTGTTAAATTACAGTTTTATAATCAATGCTGTAGAATGCTTTAAATAGAATTTTTTTAAATAAAAAAATGGAAGAACAAACATTTATTTAATAAAATGAAGTTACTCATTATTTATGTAAATTAAATCTTAAAAAAAAACTTTGTTATTGTCATTCTTGCTTTTAAATTCAGCTAGTTTGTTTACTACAAACTTTATAAAAAACTGCATTTTTTCTCTAGTTTATCACAATTAGATTAATTCAAATTCAATTTAACATATCCAAATCTAGCTATCAAAAAAAGTTTAAGAACCGTTAATAGTTAACTCAAACGATATTTATGTCTTTAAACTTTAACCTTTAACTAATTCTGTATATCTATGATCAATTTTTTTAATAAAAATTTACTTAAGCAAAAGCATTAAAATCTAATTTAGATTTATTATCGTTAATCAGTTTTACAGTTTAAAATATTTTAAAACCATAAATTGAATTTTTTTTTCGGTAAATATCATTTAAAGTTTTTTATAAAGAATAGTATTAAACTAGTAAAAAAGAAGTTGCATTTAAAAAATTGAGTTGATAAAATAAAAACATATACTTAATTAATTCGTTATTTTGAAAATAAAAATATATAAAAATAAATTCTTGAAAAAAAAGAAAAAAACTTCAACTTAATTGGGTAAGCTTTGTAATATTATTATTAAATATAAAATTACTGATCAAAGATAAAACCATTATCCATACAATAAATAATCTCACAAATGATGTATTATTAAAGAATAATTCAATTAAGTATAACTATTTTTAGTGTTCAAATTTCTGTTATCTAGTATAAAACATTTAAAAATTTTAGCAGTTTTAAAGTCTAAAAAAAATTAGTATTAATGTAAATTCTTAAATAATTATTAATGTAAGATTATTTATAATCTTAAACTACACTTTTCAGTTATTAAAAAACGTAATCTAGTATAAAATCAACAAAAAAGTTGTTAATTCTTTTTACATTTAAATCAGAAAAATATGTTATTTAAACAAAGTACACCTATGAAGTATCTAGCGTTATGAAATAAAAAATATTTGATTTTTTTTTTCTCGTAATTTAAGTATTCAAAGTATTTACTATTGTTTTCATAATTCTTTTATTCCATTAAAATGTTGATTATAGATAAATGTTTAGTGTAATGTAGTTTAGTGTAATTATAAATGATAGTCCAATGTAGGATACTCCTTTTAAACAAAAACTTGTACAAAATTTAATTGACTGAATAACAGATTTCGAAATCGATTCATATGCTGCAATATAAATATAACAATTGAGCTGTATGATTTTGTTCTAATTTCAAAGAATTTTAGAGCAAAACATTTTTTATTAGCTTAATGTTTAATTGTCAGTTAATTTATTTTTAAACATAATTTACATTTATTTACTACATAATTTATAAATCATTTTATGCATGTCAAAATACCATTTAAAAGTTTTCTTTTTACCTTTTACCGTTCGTTAATTCTAAGTCCAATAATTTTAACTCAAAGTTTATTCTTCTCTCGTTATTCTAAGATATAGAGATATCTAGTAGAAATTAATCGAACTAATTGATACTTTTTTGACTAAATTTGCGTTTCTTGGCGGTCTAATATTATTTTTATAAGTTATAAAACATTATTAATAAAACTTTGGGTATACTTAAAATGGTTAATTTATTTTATCTTATAAAACTTCTAGGTTTTAGCTTGTATTAGATAGTTTTATAATTATTTTGTTGTATTATGTATTATGTATTATTTTGTATTATGTAATTGTAGGATGTTCCACTGTTCCAAAGAAGAAAGTTTAATTTAAAATATTATATTAAAAATAATTGTACAGTACAGTACATAGTTTGACTTTTTCAATTGAAACTGTTAATTAACTTCGTGTATAGAAGTTTATAAATTACCGTTAAATCCCTGTCTCCGTCTAAGTTTTTGTAATAGATTTTATAAATTCAATACTCTGAAGAAAATGTTTAGGATTGTAATAAATGACGTCACTACAATATAAGAAAAAAATTTTAGCATTCAAATACTTTATATAATAATATTTTGTTAATAAAAATATCTATATACTAAAGCAATTTTAAAAAACTAATAAGTTTACATAGTTATATTTTTTTCTTAAATTTAAGTTATTATTTAATCATTTATAAAAATTTGATAAACGTTTTTTTTTTTATCTGTGTTGAAATATTTTAACTGGCTTTTTTTTGTTTTTGATAAAATTAAAATTAGTGCGATAAATAAACATATGAAACTGATTTTTAAGTTTACAAACATTATAAGACATCTTAATAGTGCGGCCTGCGAACAACGAAAATTGTTAACCCCTGTAGTAACATATCAGAAAACTTATTTCTAAAATCTATGTATAGAAAATTTATGTATAAAAAGTAAAAAGCAAAACTGTTTTATTTTTTCATTCTAAAAAAAGTAAAGTAAAACTGTATAAATTTAAACTAATTAGTTTTTAAATACTTATGCAATTTCTTTACGTTTTATACTTTATTTTCATATTAACTTTATATAAAAGTTATAACTATTGTAAACTATAGGTTAATATTTAAATTCTACTATAGTTACAAAAGTTACTGAAATTAGTTTTTAATTTTTTTAAGGTAATATGACTGTAGTTTAAAAAATTTACATATGTTAAAGATAATACATTTAAATGACCAGTTTAAAATGTTTTTTTTTAGAATAAAACAATATGATATTATGTGTGTAGTTTACAAATGAAAGCTATTTAAAGAGAATATTTCATTAGAACTTGATTGTTTTTTAATTTAATTTCAATAAAAAAATTCTAGATTGTATCGAAATTAAAACAAAGCAAAGTCTTAGTAAAGTTTGTAAAAAATTAATAAAACCAATACTTTCCAGTAAAGCTAATGTCCGGAATGTAAGAGAATTAGAATAGTAAGCATATAGGAATCTAATAAAATTATTAGTTTTATTCTGTGTAAAAATTATAAACTATTAAATGTAAATCATATGGCAACCATATATCTTGTTTGTTAACTTATTACAAAGTGTAGAACAGTAGTTTTATAAGTCTTAATTCTTATAATTTCTATATAATTACAATTTTTTTTAATTTATATAAATAATTGTTAGTTAAAAAATGAATTTAATAACAATTAGTCATCTAAATTACTTTAAAGTAATATATGTTTGAAACTAATACTACGAAGAAAATAATTCTTACCTTAATTTGTACAGCTTTCAAAAATACCAAAACTTTTTAAAATGAAACGTATAATTTCTTATTATTAACATATTATTTTTTTAATTTTATGTATATGAAAAAAAATAAATAGAACTTAGAGTACTTGTGTAGGCTTTTAAAATTTTAAAGCGTGCTGGAATTTTTTTATTTAAGTAAGTAAACTAAGTTGATTAATCTATTTTTTTCTTTAACTTTTAATAATTAACAGCATTGACGAGTAAAATTTTATGACGTCAGCCGAAGCTTAAATATCAAATATTGGGCATTTAATAAATATTTTTTACTAAATAATACTCACACAACGTTTTTGCATATGTTTTATAACTTAAGTATTGCTGATAATAAAAAAAAAAACTACAAATGTAAAATAAACTGAGAGTTCTGCTCTTTTTTTATACAAACTTATTACATTGAAACTTTTAAATAATTTTAACTGAAGTTTCTTAAATAAACCTTTACCGCCTGGCTTTAAGTTCTAGTAGTCATTTTGTTTAAATAAAGGGTTATAATAAATGGTGTCATTAAAATATAGCAGAGTATAGTTAGGATTTAAAATGTGTAAAAATAACTTAATTTTTATTGTTTTGAATATCTTCTACAAGTCACACTATAGAAACAGTTTTTCAAATTCTAACTACAAAATAACAAGAAAAAGATATAAAACAATAATTTAAGGTTTAATAAATGCAGTTTTGTTTTGAAAAAAATTCAGAAAAAAATAATATACACCCAAATTCACTTTACCCGCAAATAGTAGGTTCAACATATCTTTTATAAACAAAAGTGAACAAATCTCACTGGCAGCCTTTTATGACAAAAATTTAAGAGCTTTTATTACAAAAGCTGAACGAGATATCTCAATTGATATTTATATATGTGTTAAATTATCTTTATATACTTAAAAAAATCTATTTAGTACAGCAAAACAGTGGCATAGCGTGATATTTTTCTTATGTTGTGCAGATAATCAAAAAAAAAAAACTGTTGTTTTTGCTCGAGTCGCCTCTGCTTGAATGGTCTCTGCTCTGCTTAGCTTTGTTTCAAAAAAAAAAAATTCAAATTTTTGTGTGTCAAAAAGTTATTTGTTCACTGATCTTAAAAAATTTTAATTTACGTATTGTTTAACGATACTTAGCTTTTTTTTTTCCTTCTCACAACTGCTAGTTAATTTAATAGTCAAAGTTTTAGTTATTTATTTTTATTTACGTGATTTTTTAAAGGTATAAAACAACAAAAGGTTTTTTTCAGTGTCAATGCTACATAATAATATAAATAACATGTTTCAAAATTAACTTTGTTTAGTTTGCATTATCTAACTTTTACTTTTTACTGATTTATATAATAAATAGAAGAAATTAAGAATTCGAAAGCACATAAAATAAGTTTAGCTCTACAAAACTGTACCTACTCTAAACTTTACAATTAAATGCTCTACCTGCTATCTTAAATAAACTTTTGATTGTTGTTTTTTTAATTATTTTACAAGTATTTAAGAGTTTATATTGATTAAGCTTATAACATTCTAAAAACAAAATTCGATGTTTAATGGTAAATTCCTACAATTGTTTTAAAGTCAAGTTTTTACACTTTTATTAAACATTATTCAAAACAGATTATTTTATATATTTCATTTTACTTTTAAACATGCATCAAAAGTATGAAACTCTTTAAAAAAAATATATAAATTTTACTTATGACTAGCAATGTTAAACATTCTTTTAAGATTACGATTCTGCAGCATATTAGTTTGATACCATCTTTATGTATAAAAGTATTAGTAAATTTTTTACTTCGAAAATTTTCCATACCAACTAATATAATTAAATTTAGATAAAAAAACGGTAAGTAACATATTAAACTAAGTATAAAGAATACATAAATAGAGTTAATCATTTTTAAATCTTGTTTAATTTTTTTTTAAACTTTTTTAGACTTTATAAAAGTAAAGAAAAGATTACAAAATTCTGCAAAAAGTGGTACGACAGTTAAATTCAAAACAAAAACTATATAATTTTAAATTACAATTTGTTTAACTTTCCAAGAACGTTGTTTATAAAAACCCATTACAAATTTTTGTAATGGTTGTTTGTAGACAAACTACTAAAAAATCATTATGCTTGACAGAAAATGGAAAATTTAAAAATTATTTTATACCAGGTTAAATTACAAATTTTACTAAATTATTTTTTTATTTCTGAATTTTTACTTTTGTCTTAGTGACGTCATTAATCTTAATCATAAACTTTTTCTTAAAAAGATTTTTTTAAATAAACTACTACAACAATATTTAACATATAATGAGTAAAAATAATTTAAAAACCTCTTTACATGAGGCTATATGACAGTTTTTTGTGAATAAAATGTTTAGAATTTTGACCTTTTTTTAAACAGCTTATATAATTTTAAATATAGCTTATTGTAGCTGTATGGGCAGCATTACAAATAAAAAATTAAAGTACTGAATAAATAAATGTGTTGTTATAGTTTAACTTCATTCGTAGAATATTCAAAACAGCTATTTATTAATCAGTTTATTTACAAACTTTGTTTAAATAAATAACTAATTCAGCTACATTTAAAGTGTTCAACAGCTTTTAGTAGCTTTAAAATTAGTAACCACGTAAACTGCTTTTAACTAGTTTTCAACTAGTAAAATCTAAGTTTTGAACATTTCAAAAAAAATTTAAATTTTTATAAAGGTTTCTTTTATAATAATTTATTTCTTGACTACAACAGATAACAGCTTTTATTTAGAGCTTCTCTTATTATTGTCGCCAACGTATTTACTTTGTTATTTTAGGCTGTTGTAGAGTAACGTGTTTTTCAATTAAAGTTTGTAAACTGAAAACTCAAATATAAAGATTTAGCGTTTATACAAATTAATATAAAGATCTTTACAGTTCATCAAATCTTTGGTGCAGCAGTATTAGTGAAAGTGATTTTGTATAAATTTTAATTTAAATCATTAACTTTAAAAATTATAGTTTGAAAAAATTATCATATTAGTTACTTTTGATTTTATTTCGCAGTATTTATCGATAAAGTACTCATTTATTGAACAACTCCTTTTTTTATCATAGATAATTGTTTATATTTATTAGCGTATAATATAGTATGATAAACACAAACTAATAAATTCCCTTCCGCAATCGATTTTTTTTGTTTTTAAACTATTTTAATTTATTTTTTACTGATACCTATAGTCTTTACCCTTGGTCAGCTGTTCTTGGTATTTAGAATTATATGGAATTAATAATTAGAACTGTGCAGCCACAATTTCCAGTCAGATTTTATTAACTAAAAAGCAATAACTTAGAAAACTATTTTAACTAAAAAAATTAAAATGTTTCCAGTATGAAATTTTTAAGTTTTAATAATTTAGTTGCAAAAGTATTATGACTATATTTTTAGGAACCAATTGTCTTCATATAGAACTTCTATATTTCTATTACAAAAGTTAATGTTTGTGAATTTTTTTTGTTAGATTAAACATTTTTAGTTTATGACTTTTACAAATCAGACTTTAAAATATTTTATGTTAAAGTTAAGGATAAGTTGTTAAAGTTTTACATTGAAGATAATTATTATTCAAATTTTTTTAAACATGTTTCAAACTATATTTAATTCGTCTATTAAAGACACAGTACCTCTTAATCTCGTAAAAATTTATACACTATAAGAAGTTAATAATAAGTAAATCGTTTTATTTTGTTTCCGAAAGACCTCGATAAAAAGGTTTTATTTAAAAGAAAATATTCATTATAATTTGTTTATTATCAAAATCATCTCGTAAGTAAGCTCTTCAATTGAATTGTTGTTGACTTATCGTAGAATAATCTTTTAATCGGCTAAATTAAAATAACAAAACTAAAATTTTTGTATTTTATTGTTCATAAAATCACCAAGAATTTAAACTTTTAAATGAATTATTTAATAAAATCTTCATCATGTTAAATTAGTCAGTTTTGAAAAAAATATTTATTCTTTTTACCACATACACTTATTAAATTTACTTATATTGTTTAAAAATGTTTGGTTTATTAATTATACAAATCAAACTTAAAATATTTTAAGTTACAACTAAAAACTAAATTTAAATGTTTTACTTTTGAAAAAGAAACATTAACCCTCTTTTTTGGATAGTTCAAACTTAGTTTAATTTTGTACTTAAGTAGAGAAATAACTTTTTAATTTTAAAGTCAATCAATCGAAGTAAAGTTTTTTTTTAAGAGACATCAACAAAAAAATACACATAAGAGGTTATTTTTATAATTTATTCATGATTGAAAATATAAATTAAAAAAAAAAATTTTCATTTTTCTGTAAGAGAGTTTTCAAGTTGAAACGATCTAATTAAACATAAGCTATACTTTTAAAATATTTAAATAAAATAAAATAAAAAAATTGTTTTTTATGCCTCTTAACGTCGGCAAGAATTTGTATTATTTTATGACTAATTTAAAGAAACTTTTTATAAATCTTCAACCTGGTACTTTATCAATATAGTTAGATTTAAAACCATAATTAATCATAAAAGAGAGTGAGTATGAAATATAGGTATATTACTGAAACTTACTTTATTTGTCTACGTTGCATTTAAAGAAAAAAATTCCATTAATAAAATTAAAGGCGTTTAAAATTTATCTATTTCCTATCTCCATTTATTTTTACAATGTATTTTAAATTATTTTTTGAATTTAAAATACAAGTTGTATATTAAAGTTGTAGATTCTGGTTATATTTAAGTAACAAACAAGTGCTTTAACAAAATATAAAAGTTAGAACTTTTTATTAAATTTAGTTTCTAGAAGTTTCTTAAAAATTTGAATCCAACATACATGTATTATCTATGCAGATGAGTATTACGTTTGCAGAAAACATCTGATTGTTTTATTTTTATTGATACTACATGTATTATGATGCTTATGCACATTATGCGTGCAGCAGTGGTGTAGCTTGGTATTTTCTTAAGGCGTGCACAAAAATCTATTTTTTCAAAAAAAGTTCTTAGTTTAAAACTTTTTCTATTTAGCTGTATAAAAAGAAAAACAATGCATACAAATCCATATTAGTTTTGTTTCTTGACTATTTGATAAAATATACAATACTACGCAAGCTTGAATTCTGAAAATTGCGCTTTTCCTAAATTCGCAAATAAGAAAGAATATCTCTTAAAAAAGAAAAAAAAACAGTATAAAAAGAAAGCGAGTTTACATTTTTTTTAATAATTAGATTATGTATTTTCATTTTAGATTTATATTAGTCTTTTAGATTTATTGTTCTGATTTTGAATAGTATAGCAAAATTGCTTTAAAAAAAGTTTATTAATAACTAGTCTATTTTAGTTTAAATAATGTAATATAATGTTACTTTAAAAAAATAATCTTTTTTTTTTGCTTTGTTTTACTATCCTGTGCACGACGTTAAATTGTACCCAAGTGGTGTGCGACTCGATAACCTAAATTTTCTTCGGCCT